>NC_133515.1:65600000-66225000 GCF_049354715.1 Callithrix jacchus | reverse complement strand
AAGGTCAATGTTTATTATTATATTTTTACCTCTGTGGGGTAGTTTTGGTTTATATTCTGTAAAATAGTTTTTTGGCTACTAAGTTTTATCTGCTTTATTCCCTAAGATACAACATTCTATTCCTTTTCAAGGTTCAACAAAGTTTGGAAAAGATTTCTAAACTGGAACAGGAAAAAGAACATTGGATGTTGGAAGCACAGTTAGCCAAAATCAAGCTAGAGAAAGAAAACCAGCGAATTGCAGATAAGCTGAGGAGTACAAGTAGTGGCCAGTTGGTTGGGCTGGCCCAGGAAAATGCTGCCGTGTCAAATGCTGCTGGCCAGGATGAAGCCACAGCTAAGGCTATGTCAGAGCCCATTCAGAGCACCAGTCTAGTGAGTGTCTTCTTGGTTGCCCTCAGTTTTCTCTTAAATGCTAATTAGTAATGATCTAATGTTCAACGTTAACCATTGTCTTAGTTCATTCAGGCTGCTATATCAAAATACTATAAACTGAGCATCTTGTAAACCACAGAAATTTATTTCTCACAGTTTTTGAGGCTGGGAAGTTCAAGATTAAGGTGCTGGGAGATTCACTGTCTGGTTAGGGTCTGTTTTCTGGTTCATAGACAACAGTCTTTTCATGGTGTTCTCACATGGCAGAAAGGTCAGATGAGCTCCCTGGGGTCTCTTTTGTAAGGGCACTAATCCTATTAGGTTACTTCCCAAATGTCCTACCTCCTAATACCAGCACCTTGGAGGATAGGATTTCAACATGTGATTCTGGGGGTGGGAGGGGACACAAACACCAGGCTACAGTAACCATCTTAATTACACATTAGATCATAACAGGAGTGATCCATATGCATTAGAAAAAAAGCAGGGTAGTAAGCAGGATATCTCATTCAAAAAGTAACCATGAGGGCCGGGCGTGGTGGCTCACGCCTGTAAACCCAGCACTTTGGGACGCCGAGGCAGGTGGATCACGAGGTCAAGAGATCGAGACCATCCTGGTCAACATGGTGAAACCCCATCTCTACTAAAAATACAAAAAATTAGCTGGGCATGGTGGTGCGTGCCTGTAATCCCAGCTACTAAGGAGGCTGAGGCAGGAGAATTGCCTGAACCCAGTGGGGGGAGGTTGCGGTGAGCTGAGATCACGCCATTGCACTCCAGCCTGGGTAACGAGCAAAACTCCGTCTCAAAAAAAAAAACGTAACCATTAAATTTTCTGTGATTTTTACATGAGACTTCCTCATGGTGAGGGCTATGTTCTTGGAAAAGATACAGTAAGTTAAATTTAAGATGATTCTGTTTTTCTATAAAAACATTTATAATATGGGGTTATTATGTTTCTATCAAAGGACCGAACACCTAATGTTTTTAATAGAAATAACCACAGGAGCTGGGCGCAGTGGGTCATGCCTATAATCCCAGCATTTTGGGAGGCTGAGGCGGGTGGATCACGAGGTCAAGAGATCAAGACCATCCTGGTCAACAAGGTGAAACCCTGTCTCTACTAAAAATACAAAAATTAGCTGGGCACGGTGGTGTGCGCCTGTAGTCCCAGCTACTCAGGAGGCTGAGGCAGGAGAATTGCTTGAATCCAGGAGGCGGAGGTTGCGGTGAGCCGAGATCGTGCCATTGCACTCCAGTCTGGGTAACAACAGCGAAACTCCGTCTCAAAAAAAAAGAAAAGAAAAGAAATAACCACAGGAGGCCGTGCCCGGTGGCTCACGCCTATAATCCCAGTACTTTGGGAGGCCACAGCAGGCAGATCACCTGAGGTCAGGAGTTCCAGACCAGCCTGACCAACATGGAGAAAACCCCATCTCTACTAAAAATAAAAAATTAGCCGGTCATGGCGGTGCATACCTGAAATCCCAGCTACTCAGGAGGCTGAGGTGGGAGAATTGCTTGAACCTGCTAGGTAGAGGTTGCAGTGAGCTGAGATCGCGCCTTTGCACTCCAGCCTGGGCAACAAGAGTGAAACTCCGTCTCAAAAAAAGAGAAACAACCACAGGAAGCCGTGAGTGGTGGCTCATGGCTATAACCCCAACACTCTGGGAGACTGAGGTGGGTTAATCACTTGAGCCCAGGAGTTTGAGACCAACCTGGGCAACCTAGTGAGACCCTGTCTCTACCAAAAGTGAAATAAAGCAAAAACAAGTAATATTAATAAAAAAGAAATGACCACAAATACAATTTTTACCCAATTTTATATGATATATTCCTAGAGAGTATAAAGCTTTGTAATATACATATACTATAGAAACCCATCAGGTTGTTTTTTATGAGGCAGAATGTTGGCACATCATCTTGCAACTTTGTATTTCTTGCCTTATTGGTAATTGCAGTGATTTAGAAAGTGAAGAAACATTTCTATTGATGTTATAGAACTTTTTACTTTTAAAAATGTTTTCTAATTATATTGTTCTGCTCACTGTAAAAAATTAGGAAAATGTAGAAAAAGAGAAGTCAGGAAGGAAAAACCCTCGTGATCAAAGGAGTCTTTTAGGTGTATTTTCTTTAACAAGCCTTTTTTTTTTACAAGCTTGAAGAGCTTGAGAGCCACAGTGCTTCTTGAAGATCCTGTCCTAAGGCCTGTGCTTTTCTGCTCACTTTACTCCTGTAGCTCACTGATGCTATTGAAGAGCAAGTCATGGTTCTTCCACCTAATTCAGAGCATACCTGCTAGTTAAATATACAAACCAGATTTTATCTTCAGACCTTATCACATCTTAACAGTGTCAGAATCTTAGATGATTGTGAATTTTCCTAGATATGGTAATGATATTATTATTTACCTTTTAGAGATGGATTTCAATGTACTTAGGGTAGGGTATCAAAATGTCTGCAACTTATGCTCACATGTTTAGAAAAAAATACATCCGCCCAGATCAGTAAAGCAAAATGAGCATACTAATAATTATTGAATCTAGATAGTAGATAAACAGATGTTTACTATACTCTTTACCCCCAACTTTTCTATATGTTTAAAATTTTTTATAATAAAATACAGAGGAGAAAAAAAGAATTACTGTTTGTTCTTGCAGGTATGGGAAAAGAACAAGACTTAAAATTTTTAGAAAAGCAAAAAATAGAAAATAAGAAACATTTAACCGGGTGCGGTAGCTCATGCCTGTAATCCCAGCACTTTGGAAGGCCGAGGCGGGTGGATCACGAGGTCAAGGTATCGAGACCATCCTGGTCAACATGGTGAAACCCCAGCTCTACTAAAAATACAAAAAATTAGCTGGGCATGGTGGCGCATGCCTGTAATCCCAGCTACTCAGGAGGCTGAGGCAGGAGAATTGCCTGAACCCAGGAGGTGGAGGTTGTGGTGAGCTGAGGTCGCACCATTGCACTCCAGCCTGGGTAACAAGAGAGAAACTCCGTCTGAAAAAAAAAAAAAAAAAGAAGAAACATTTAAAAATAAAAACAAAACAAAAACCCCAAAACAACAACAAGAATTAAAATTTTTAGAAAAGCAAAAACGTAATCAACAAATAAAAAGTTCCTAGTTTGGTTGTCCATGAATGTTCATGACCAATGGTCATGTTGACCTTGAATGGTCACCATGCTCAACAGGCCAGTCATGTAGTGGTCACCAAAGGCAAGTCTTTGTCCCAGCCACAAGTCCTGCATGTTGGCTCTAACAGGGCAAGAGGACAGTTTTTACCCCCATATCAATGGTTTAGCCTTAAGCTACAGTACGTAAATGAGGTAATGAGAGGGACATTCAACAAACAAAAGAATTCCAACATCCATCCAAGTGGCATTTGGGATACTGCCCCCATTCACTTGCCTTTAGACTTTTCCTTCAGAGTCTGTCTCAAATGATGGGGTCACACTGTTCATTGTGTCTGATTTCTTCTCCTCCAGCTCCATTGCCTACATTTGTTCCTTCCTTCTTCTTACACTTTCATTAGCAGAGTTGGTGGTGGCCAGACTAGACCAGGGAGTGTGCTGCAGACAATGACATTGTAATTATAATAATCGTGTGGCTGACACTGGTCTCTAAGGACTTTTCCAGAGTATTTGTCAATCAGTCACTCCTCACACAAGATTACAGGTATATCATAACTCCATTTTATAGTTAAGGAAACCAAGGACCAAAGAGATAACTCACATGAAGTCACACACTTGATAAGTGATGGGATGTCTGGTCCCGTGCCCTGCCCTCTTAACCAAGATGGCCTTGTGTCTGATGCATGTCAGAAAACAATTAGATGGCATAAATTCATTTGTTAGCTGGGTGTGGTAGCCTACCCCTGTTGTCCCAGCTACTCCGGAGGCTGAAGCAGGAGGATCTTTTGAGCCCAGGAGTTTGAGGCTGCAGTGAGTTATGATTGGGCCACTGTACCCAGCCTGGACAACAGAGTGAGGCCCTATCTCTAAAAAAACACAAAAATAAAAATTAAATAAACTCATTTGCTTACTGCTTCCCTTACTGAGGTGATAGAATTGATAACACCAGCATATATATATATATATATATATATATATATATATTTTATAAATTAATAAAAATTTTAAGACATGGGATGCTTCATGAATTTTCATGTCATCCTTGAGCAGGGGCCAGGCTAATCTCTGTATTGTTCCAATTTTAGTATATATGCTGCTGAAGCTAGCACAATGCTGATAATATTTGAGTTGTTTATGTCGGTTGCTGAAAGTTTGGGATTATCTTTTTATTTGAACATTTTCAAAGGAAAGCTCTATTCTTACATATGTAAGTGAAAAATATTTCTAGGGACATGAAAAATCTTCAGTACTGAACACTATTGGCCCATAAGTGATAATGACCTTATTTGGGTTTGGTGGCTTTAGAAGCTGCTATTTAAATCAACTAGTTAGTGTAGGGGCGGAAAGGACCCAATACCTTTCCACCTATCATAAAGGTCACAGCCAGCACTCCTGTAACAAAAGACAGATTAACTACCAAAAGCAGATTTCTACCAAAAATAACTTGGAGTCTTGCCTTGCACACAGTGCAATAGAAATAAAAAGAGATTGTGGAGTTTTCTGTTTTCGTTGATGTTTCTACTTTTCAGCCTTTCTTTTTACACCCGCACCCCTTAAGTGACCCTTAAGTGAACTAATTGTGTAGCTGTGTGTGTGTTTGTCTTTGTGTCTTTTCTGTCTTCTTCCTTTTGGGTGTTGGGAGCAAGTTTGTGCCCATTTCAATGTTAATAGATTAACAAAGGAAATTTATCTTACAGGGAGATTACTTTGGTTTGGACGCTTTGAAGCTGAAAAAGTAACCTCAAATGGAAACTTATTTAACTCTTGAAATGTTGCAGAGTTAGAAATGTTTGTTATTTTTAGCCAAATACCTACTTTTATAATTTGAATAGTCAACCACCTATTATATATTATTAAAAAATAGCAATAATCTTAAAGTAAAAGCACAGAACAATACACATTTCCGTTTTTTGCTGGAATTGAAAAGCATTGCTTAAATTAATAGAATTTTTTTTTTTTTTTTTGAGACAGAGTCTCGCTCTGTTACCAGGCATCAGGCTGGAGTGCAGTGGCTTGATCTTGGCTCACTACAACCTCCACCTCCTGGGTTCAAGCAATTCTCCTGCCTCAGCCTCCCAAGTAGCTGGGACTATTAGGCGCGAGCCACCACCCCCAGCTAATTTTTGTATTTTTGGTAGAGATGGGGTTTCACTATCTCCACCGTGTTGGCCAGGCTGGTCTCAATCTCTTGACTTCGTGAAGACTTCGTGATCTGCCTGCCTCGGCCTCCCAAAGTGTTGGGATTACAGGCGTGAGCCACCGTGCCTGGCCAAATTAATAGAATTTTTAAACATATATTTTAAGTATAAAGATGACATTATCAGGCCGGGAATGGTGCTTCACGCCTGTAATCCCAGCACTTTGGGAGGCCGAGGTGGGTGGATCACGAGGTCAGGAGTCAGGGACCAGTCTGGCCTACATAGTGAAACCCTGTCTCAACTAAAAATACAAAAAATTACCCAGGTGTGGTGGTTTGTACCTGTAATCCCAGCTATTTGGGAGGCTGAGACAGGAGAATCAAGTGAATCTGGGAGGTGGAGGTTGCAGTGAACCGAGATCATACCATCGCACTCCAGCCCAGGCGACAGTGCGAGACTTCATCTCAAAAAAAGAAAAAAAAAATCCTGAATAATCAAGCCACTACTGTTAACATTTCTACCCTACTAAATGTCATATATAGTTGAGATTGTACTACATAAAATTTCAAATCTTAGCATAATGTTAAAACATTGGTTGGGCATGGTGTCTCACACCTGTAATCCCAGCACTTTGGGAGGCCAAGGCAGGTGGAACGTGAGGTCAGGAGTTTGAGACCAGCCTGCCAACGTGGTGGAACCTCGTCTCTACTAAAAATGGAAAAATTAACCAGGCGTGGTGATGAGCACCTGTAGACCCAGCTACTCGGGAGGCTGAGGCAGGAGAATCGCTTGCACCTGGGAGGTGGAGGTTGCAGTGAGCTGAGATTGCCCGATTGCAATCCAGCCTAGTGACAGAGTGAGACTCTGTCTCAAAACAAAAACAAACCATAAACATCCTATTATGAGAAACTCAGTATAAACTTATTGATTTCATAGTATGCCATATGTATTTATACCTTAGTTTACCTATGATTGGACATTGGTTATAACTTTCGCTACTTTAAATAACATCTTATTTGTATGTGTAAGATTATTTCTGCATGTTAAATGATTACCTCAGGATGTATTCTCAGGGTTGGAATTACTAGATCAGAAGACATGAATATTTTCAAATTCCTTGATTTTTATTACCAAATTATTATTATTATTTTTGAGACGGAGTTCGCTCTTCTTACCCAGGCTGGAGTGCAATGGCGCGATCTCGGCTCACCGCAACCTCCGCCCACTGGGTTCAGGCAATTCTCCTGCCTCAGCCTCCTGAGTAGCTGGGATTACAGGCACGTACCACCGTGCCCAGCTAATTTTTTTGTAATTTTTAGTAGAGCCGGGGTTTCACCATGTTGACCAGGATGGTCTCGATCGCTTGACCTCGTGATCCACCCGCCTCGGCCTCCCAAAGTGCTGGGATTACAGGCTTGAGCCACCGCGCCCGGCCCTATTATTATTATTTTTGATACAGAGTTTCACTCTTGTTACCTAGGCTGGAGTGCAATGGCGCAATCTCGGCTCACTGCAACCTCCACCTCCTGGGTTCAGGCAATTCTCCTGCCTCAGCCTCCTGAGTAGCTGGGATTACAGGCATGCACCACCATGCCCAGCTAATTTTTTGTATTTTTAGTAGAGACGGGTTTTCACCATGTTGACCGGGATGGTCTCAATCTCTTGACCTTGTGATCCACCCGCCTCGGCCTCCCAAAGTACTGGGATTACAGGTGTGAGCCACCATGCCCAGCCTCCAAATTATTTTTTAAAAGGACTGTATCAGTTTATACTCTTGTTAGTATCATATCAGAAAAATGTTGAAGTAATCTGTGTTAAAAGTTTTCTTTGCATTTATACAATACCATGCTTTTGAAGAACTTGGGGCTGTACCACATTTTCAAATCATAACCTGGGAGTAAGGGGGTGAGGGTGAGCAGGTGTGGATGTTTTCTCACAGTTTAGTTTACAAAATGCAGTCATGGCTGAGCACAGTGGCTCACGCCTGTAATCCCAGCACTTTGGGAGGCTGAGGCAGGTGTATTGCTTGAGGTCAGGAGTTCAAGACTAGCCTGGCCAACATGGTGAAACCCTGTCTCTGAAAAATAAATAAATAAAATAAAATAAAATGCAGTCATATTGGAATATATAAAATTAAATTATTAGAATATTATTGCAAGCAATTTTTAACTAAAAGAGAGTAATTGCTACTTCCACTTCGTTGAGTAGAAAAATTATGGCTCTTCTATTTTAAAAGATCTTATCAAAGACTCTTATAGAGCCAGGTGGGCATAACATTCATTAGTATACATTTAGTTGATACACTCTCAGTGTTCAGAATAATACTCTGGAGGATATTATTTAGACTACATTAAGACTGTTTATTGGGTGTCATCTCTTGTTTACACAATCCATTGACAGTGAGTTTCCAGTAGTTTCCTTGTCATTGTACCCAAGCACATGCAGCACCTCCACCTTGAACAATAACCTGAATTCAGTAATCATGACTATCTGATTAAGTTTGAAATCTTAAACTGTAGAAACAAACTTTAAAAAGATCTAGCTGCAGCCAGGCATTGTGACTTATGCCTGTAATCTCAGAAGGCTGGAGAAGAGGATGACTTGAGCCCAGGAATTCCACGCTGCAGTAAGCTATGATTGCACCAATGTACTGCAGCCTGGGTGACAGAGGGAGACCTTGTGTCTAAAAAAAAATTAGAAAAAAATCTAGCAGGCTGGGCGCAGTGGCTCAAGCCTGTAATCCCAGCACTTTGGGAGTACAAGGTGGGTAGATCACCAGGTTAAGAGATCGAGACCATCCTGGCCAACATGGTGAAACCCCGTCTCTACTAAAAATACAAAAATTAGCTGGGTGTGGTGGTGTGCGCCTGTAGTCCTAGCTACTTGGGAGGCTGAGGCAGGAGAATTGCTTGAACCCGGGAGGTGGAGGTTGCAATGAGCCGAGATTGTGCCACTGCACTCCAGCCTGGCGCCTGGCAACAGAGCGAGACGCTGTCTCAAAAAAAAAAAAGAAAAGAAAAAGAAAAAAATCTAGCAGCATTTTAATGTGTTTAAAATTACATTTTTGTTTTTATTTAAATCTGAAATTTATGCTTAGTGATAACAACATTATATCAAAAGTAGATTTATTTATTCTTTCTCCTTTTGAGTTTTCAACCAGAGTGTTTACTATTTGTATTTTCTGTTTGGAATGTTTAATTACTATGGTCATCGTAATTTACCCCTTCTTGGCTACTGCTTTGGAAATAGATGTAGGAATGTGGCTAAAAGCTGATCTTCTCCTGTCTCCCAGATGATTTGTTGGGTTTCAGTGAGAATGACTAATCAGCCTTTTGATAGAGGATTTAGTGATGACAATTATTGGTTCCTGCCTCATGGCAGAAATAGTAAGTGCAGTTACCTATCTCCATATTCTGTAGTAAAAGACAATCTGAGAATGATCTTCTAGTACTGTACCCTCAATGCTGTGTAAAACCGTGTGAACAGAGAAGAAAAAATATTATGAGTGTATGACCTATTGTGCTTGAAATGTATACTGTGTTCTAAAATATTTTTTTTCTTATGTTCTAGATTGGGACTTTAACCAGGTCATCTGACAGTGAGGTAATATGTGCTTGTCATCACGTTGTTTCTTAGTAAATATGTAGCAGCATGTCTGTCAACGAAGTCCTGCAAAAGCCATCTTGGTCCAATTGTTACTATTTTTTCCTGACACTTCTGTCAAATGTGGAGGCAGTGTTTTCCACCTTCATCGATGGATCCATGTTGCTTTTCTCTGGTTCTGTTTTGACAGTCACCAACAAATTATAGCCTGTTTTTGTAATTGCCTTTTAGAGGGACTTGCCTTGGAAATTTGACACGGTGTGGCTCCTGCTTGGGCCTTCATTTGTTGGCCTTCTACATGAGGCTGAGAGCTGTGTTAGTCCTCCCCAGTAGGCAGCTGGAAAAGCACAGCTTAGCAGGCCTTCTCAGGGCCTTGATGAACAGTCTACCTGGTAGCTCTTTCTTGCCCTCAAAGCAAGTGATCCCAGGTCAGATTTGGCCTGTGATACAGGTTTGCACTTTTGAATTTTGAAATATTCTGAGATGTAACTTTATTTTTTTAAAAACATTTATTTATTTATTTTTTTAGAGACAGAGGCTTATTCTGTCACCCGGGCTGAAGTGCAGTGGTATGATCTTGGCTCACTGCAACTTCTGCTTCCCAGGTTCAAGTGATTCTCCTGCCTGAGCCTCCTAAGTAGCTGGGACTTAGGATGTGTGCCACTGGCCTGCCTAATTTTTGTATTTTTAGTAGAGACAGGGTTTCACCATGTTGGCAGGGCTGGTCTCAAACTCCTGACCTCAAGTGATCCACCTGTATTGGCCTCCCAAAGTGCTGGGATTACAGGTGTGAGCCGCCACACCCGATTGCTATAAGACGTAACTTTATAAAGAACTGTTAAATAAACACTGAAGTCATCCAACTTACCACTGGCAAACCGGTTAATATAGTTCAAGTAAGCTGGTAGATTCTTTGCGTGCTGTATTTATTCTTATAGATAATCATGAACTTCTGCACGTATATTTAAACTAAACAGCGTGTCATTGTTTGAATCATTAGTAGAACTGTCAGTCTGGGACAAAGGCCACAAACTGTGTTCAATATAGAAATAGTTTAATTTATTAGTGTGTTTAAGAGCATTAGCATTGTCTTAAGATAATTTTGGAGAGAACAAGAATGTTTGGATTTTAGTGATTCCAGTTAATATACCCCTTTCCCCTGCCCTCTTCCAATTGGAGGAAGGCATAGGAGTCAGATAGACATTTTGAAAGTCAGGTTTGTGGCTAATAAAGCTGGATGGAGGGGCATGGTTCCAGTGGGCTTCCCAATACTTCAGTTCTGTTCTCTTGAAGCCATAACTTCATTCTGAAATAGAAAGGGTGCTGAACAAAAGAAATTTGGAATATACACTCATCTGATATTTCTGAAGTTTCTTTGAGGGGTAGGAAAAGTGATTCCCCATCAAAGTTCAAGTGAAAATGTCAAAATGTGGCCGGGCACGGTGGCTCACGTCTATAATCTCAGCATTTTGGGAGGCCGAAGCGGGTGGATCACGAGGTCAAGAGATGGAGACCTCCTGGTCAACAAGGTGAAACCCCGTCTCTACTAAAAATACAAAAATTAGTTGGGTATGGTGGTGCACACCTGTAGTCCCAGCTACTTGGGAGGCTGAGGCAGGAGAATTGCTTGAACCCAGAAGGCAGAGGTTGCGGTGAGCCTAGATCGTGCCATTGCACTCCAGTCTGGGTAACAACAACGAAACTCTATCTCAAAAAAAAAAAAAAAGAAAAAAGAAAATGTCAAAATGTTAGGCTGGGCGCGGTGGCTCAAGCCTGTAATCCCAGCACTTTGGGAGGCCGAGGTGGGTAGATCACAAGGGGTCAAGAGATCAAGATCATTCTGGTCAACATGGTGAAACCCCGTCTCTACTAAAAATACAAAAAAAAATTAGCTGGGCATGGTGGTGGGTGCCTGTAATCCCAGCTACTCAGGAGGCTGAGGCAGGAGAATTGCCTGAACCCAGGAGGCGGAGGTTGCAGTGAGCCGAGATCGCGCCTTTGCACTCTAGCCTGGGTAACAAGAGCGAAACTCTGTCTCAAAAAAAAGAAGAAAATGTCAAAATGTTATCTTTTATTTTTTCTAGAAATGGTTCATCTCACTGGCACCTGTGTATGTGTATTTGTGTTCTATTTAGGTTCCAGATGTGGAATCTCGTGAAGACTTAATCAAAAATCACTACATGGCAAGGATAGTGGAACTTACATCTCAGTTGCAGCTGGCTGACAGTAAGTCAGTGCATTTTTATGCTGAGGTGAGTATAGATTTAATTTGATTGGTGGTTTTTTCCCTAACCTTTGTAGGAATTAGGTCACTGCTCTGTTTTCCTGCTATTCACTGTAAGAGAGAAGTCAGTGTCTGTGTGTTCTACATCTGTACATGTCTATAACTTTGGTCAGGGTTCATATTAACTAGTCTATACCCTACCAAAAATCTTTATTTTGATAATATAAGACTGATTTGAGGCCAGGTGCTGTGGCTTATGCCTGTAATCCCAGCACTTTGGGAGGCCGATAAGGTGAATCATTTGATGTCAGGTGACCAGTTTGAGACCAGCCTGGCCAACATGGTAAAACCTGGTCTCTACAAAAAATACAAAAAAAAATTAGCCAGGCATGGTGGCAGGCACCTGTTAACCCAGCTACTCTGGTTGCTGGGGCAGGAAAATTGCTTGAACCTGGGACGTGGAGATTGCAGTGAGCCGAGATTGTGCCATTGCATTCCAACCTGGGTGACAGAGACTTCTTCTCAAGAAAAAGAAAGAAAAAAGAAAAAAGGACTGATTTGTCATTTCCAAGTTCTTACAAAATAGCTGAGAGACTTACAGGTAGCCTTTCCTATGATACATTATATATGCTTTGGAGGATTATTATTAAAGATTACTTGCTTTAGCATCATGGACAGATGGACATTCATAGCTCAAGGAATTTTCATATTGGCAAGTTAAAAAGCAAAATATGCCTCATTTAAAAAAATATTCTTAAATATCTAAATGACAGCTTTGTGGAAATGAACTTCTATAACTGATAAAATGAAAAATCTTAGATTTTAAAACTTTTAAAAGATACAAAATATTAATTTTTGTTTCATTTTCTTCTCTTACCAAATAATTCATTTTTATAACAGAATTAGAAAAGCATGATGTGGGCCAGGTGCAGTGCCTCACACCTATAATCCCAGCACTTTGGGAGGCCGATAAGGTGAATCACTTGATGTCAGGAGTTTGAGACTAGCCTGCCCAACATGGTGAAAATTAGCTGAGTGTGGTGGTGCATGCCTGTAATCCCAGCTACTTGGGAGGCTGAGGCATGAGAATCACTTGAACAAGGGAGGCAGAAGTTGCAGTGAGCCAAGATTGTGCCACTGTACTCTAGTCTAGGCAACAGAGTGTGATGCTGCCTTTTTTTTTTTTTTTTTTTTGGATGGAGTCTTGCTGTGTTGCCCAGGTTGGAGTGCAGTGGTGTGATCTTGGCTCACTACAACCTTTGGCTCTGGGTTCAAGTGACTCTCCCACCTAAGACTCCTGAATAGCTGGGATTACAGGCACCCACCATCACGCCTGGCTAATTTTTGTATTTTTTTTAGAGACGGGGTTTTACCATGTTGGCCAGGCTGGTCTTGAACTCCTAACCTCAGGTGATCTGTGCACCTCAGCCTCCCAAAGTGCTAAGATTACAGGTGCGAGCCATCATGCCCGGCCGAGACTCTGCCTTAAAAAAAAAAAGTTATTGCACTATGCAATAGCATCTATAAAATTATATACAATTCATAGAATTGAGGGGGGGAATGAAGATAGAAAGTAGAGATATCAAAGAGTAGGAAACAAATGGTAAGATAGAATGGATGCTGCTCAACATAAAATAATGCCTTCAAGGTCTCCAATTTAAAACTTTATATTAAAAGGTCCATTTTATAAGGACAATTATAATGCTTAAAGTTGTTTAAAAAAATTGAAAAGGAGGTCAGGCATGGTGGCTCAAGCCTGTAATCCCAGCATTTTGGGAGGCCGAGGAGGGAAGATCACGAGGTCAGGAGTTCAACACCAGCCTGACCAACATGGTAAAACCCCGTCTCTCCTAAAAATACAAAATTAGCCAGGCATGGTGATGGGCTCCTGTAATCCCAGCTACTTGAGAGGCTGAAGCAGGAGAATCCCTTAAACCCAGGAGACGGAGGTTGTGGTGAGCTGAGATTGTGCTATTGCACTCCAGCCAGAGTGAGACTCTGTCTCAAAAAAAAAAAAAAAAAAAAGAAATTGGAAAACAAAGGATAAACCCTTTATTGAGACCTGACTTTTTGATTTTCTCTTATACTAGAGTTGAAGAGGTTGATAGGAGACCAGCTGCTGAAAAGTGAAGAGGTGCTTTGCATCTTTTTCCTGATAAAATAAATCATGTGCTTAGCTCAGTGTTGTTCACAAGCAGCCAGTGCATACATGTTTAAGTTGATGATCAATAGTGACAGCTTGTTGGAATGCAGGAAAAGGGGAGAACAGCAAACTGAATGACTAGCTGTGGAAATGCTGAATCACTAAGCCAGCAGTGCAGCAGGCATGGATCCTCATTGTTTGGTTCCCTGAGTTAGTGTCTCAGATTTGATTGTCCTTTTCATGAGGACCCGTGCCATGCATGCCTCTTTTCCTCTTTGTCAGATTCATTGCTGAGCACAGAGTAGATGTTTGGTTAATAGGAGGCAGTTGATTTGGTTGTCTGAACTGTCCTAAATTTTGTGAGAAATGCAATGAGTAACAGGAATTTTTTTAGGCTGTTTTATTTCCAAGAGATTTAGTTGTTTTAGTAAATGTCTTCTGTGCAATTGTGATTCAAGATTTTTTAAACTATCCTGTTTTTCCTTATCGGTAAACAGGAAGTGGTGACACCCTGCATGACTTTACTGCTCTGAGCACCTCATGTCGACAAAGCATTTGGATGTGTCTCATGTCTCAACAGATCCTCCTTGTCAGTGGTCTTATCAGAAGTTTAGTGAGGCTTTTAATCTTCACGCTTTGAACAATATTTTGAAATAGCATTTTTCTTTTTTTTTGTTTTGATCTACAGTCTCTCTGGATAGAGTAGATAAAGAAAGCAGCCTGTGATCTTTGCAATCCTGGTTCATTTTTTCCCTTGCAGGTAGCATGTAATCCATAGGGTAGGTCTGTAAAGCTTTTATTGCTCCTATAATGTGGTCTCTAATGAAGGACTTAAAACACAAGAAAAGTATCTTAGGATCCATAATGCAGGGTCAGAAGCTCCCAGTAACTTGAAATAATCACTTCTCTTTTTATCTAGTATAAATATAAATGAATCCTAGATAAATGTAGAAAGTTCTTAGGTTTGGCCAGGCGTGGTGACTCATGCCTGTTATCCCAGTATTTCGGGAGGCTGAGGCAGGCAGACCACTTGAGGTCAGGAGATCGAGACCATCCTGGCCAACACAGTGAAACCCTGTCTCTACTAAAAATACAGAATTTAGCTGGGCATGGTGGTGCGTGCCTGTAATCCCAGCTACTTAGGAGGCTGAGACAGGAGAATCACATGAACCTGGGAGTTGGAGGTTGCAGTGAGCCGAGCTCGTGCCACTGCACTCCAGCCTGGGCAACAGAGTGAGACTCCATCTCAAAAAAAGAAAAAAAAGAAAGTTCTTATGTATTATATATAACCATTGGTCATCAGGCTAGAGCACAGAAAAAAAAAGGCATTGATCTTAAGTTGGTAGACTTCTTCACTTACTGAAATGACAAAGGTGGGGCCACTTCTTTCTTATGTGTACTCTAATGTGTGGCACAATGCCTGTAGATATTCAACAGGTTATCTATGGAATGAATCAGTAACTTTGGCTTTGGGAAGTGTTTTTTAACAACCTTTCCTGAAGCAAATTGGGTTTTAGAAAATGCTCCTTCTACTAATAGAATGTTTTCTGATTTTACAGTGCCGAGCACTCTCTAAAAGACTAGCCTTGGCTGAAAAGTCTAAGGAAGCATTGACAGAAGAAATGAAACTTGCCAGTCAGAACATCAGCAGACTTCAGGTGAGTTAAGTGTTACCTAAACGGTTTTAATGTTTTTTCATCAAAAGTTCTTTGAGGCCCGGCGTGGTGGTTCACACCTGTAATCCCAGCTCTTTGGGAGGTTGAGACAGGTGGATCAGGAGGTCAGGAGTTCAAGACCAGCCTGGCCAACATGGTGAAACCCTGTCTCTACTAAAATACAAAAATTAGCCAGGCATGATGGTGGGTGCCTGTAATCCCAGCTACTCAGGAGGCTGAGGCAGGAGAATAGCTTGAACCTGAGAGGCGGAAGTTGCAGTGACCCAATAGCATACCATTGCACTCCAGAGCAAGACTCTGTCTCAAAAAAAAAAAAAAAGAAAGTTATTTGATAGCAAAGCAGCATTTCTTTTCCAAAGGTGTCTGATCTCTAGATATGCTTTTTAAGTAACCACTGTATTTCTAATTGATTTTAAAATAACATCTTGTGGGGCATGGTGGCTCACGCCTGTAATCCCACCACTTTGGGAGGCCAACGCGGGCAGATCACAAGGTCAGGAGATTGAGAACATCCTGGCCAACATGGTGATACCTTGTTTATATTAAAAATATAAAAAATTAGCCAGGCATGGTGGCACATGCCTGTAGTCCCAGGTACTCAGGAGGCTGAGGCAGGAGAATTGCTTGAACCTGGAAGGTGGAAGTTGCAGTGAGCTGAGATCTTGCTACTGCACTCCAGCCTGGGCGACAGAGCAAGACTGACTCTGTCTCAAAAAAAAAAAAGCAAAAATGTGGTCTGTTTGGGCTTGAATATAAAGAATTAAAAACAAGCCGGGTTGCGGTGGCTCAAGCCTGTAATCCCAGCACTTTGGAAGGCCGAGGTGGGTGGATCACGAGGTCAAGAAATCGAGACCATCCTGGTCAACATGGTGAAACCCCATCTCTACTAAAAATACAAAAAATTAGCTGGGCATGGTGGTGCGTGCCTGTAATCCCAGCTACTCA
This sequence comes from Callithrix jacchus, assembly GCF_049354715.1. Lineage (NCBI taxonomy): Eukaryota > Metazoa > Chordata > Mammalia > Primates > Cebidae > Callithrix > Callithrix jacchus. Next base: position 66,208,762 of record NC_133515.1, on the reverse strand, counting down.
GGAGGCTGAGGCAGGAGAATTGCCTCAACCCAGGAGGCAGAGGTTGTGGTGAGCCAAGATCGTGCCATTGCACTCCAGCCTGGGTAATAAGAGCGAAACTCCGTCTAAAAAAAAAAAATTAAAAACAAAAACAAAAAACATAACATCTTATGTTAGGCAAAAAGTAGTTGTATTGTTTCTCTGACTCGATTCTAATTTTAAATCATTTTATAGTCAGCATTTGCTTAAATAATACAGAATCTTTCTTTCCCCTTCCTTGTACATAACCATCATGGTGGGCTGTAGGCTTGTTCTTTACATATTACTCTGTTTCTTTTCTTTCCTGTTTCATAAAATTGATCTAAACTGAAAGGTGGGGCTATAACATGGTTCTCCTTACTCACTGCCTGGTTTTAAACATTTGTTTTCAGAAAACCTTTATTAATAAATACATGATGATAGGCAAGGAAAAAACACAGCAGTACAGCAACACCCACTTCTTCTTTGCTTCACATTTGTTTATCGAATTAATTAGGCACACAGGATTAGATTTTAGGTGGTGGAAGCTAGCATGAGAGATGGGAAGAGAGATGAAGGGGGCATCTTTCAGTAAAGGTGCTGCCGTGAGGGCTGTAGGTCACTGAGGTGTAGGATGGTGGCTATGTGTCGTAGGCCTCACCTAGGGCTTGGCAAAACCTCAGGGCATTTGGAATGATAATGAGGGCCTATGGCTTTTCTTATAATTTTATACCTGGCATAGAAAGAAAACCTTAAATTTTTATAAAGACATTATGAACATATTTTGAAGGCTGAGAAAAACTTTTTCCCATTTCTTTTAACTTTGATCTGTTGCTAGGCATGTGCCGTAACCTTCATGTTAATTGATCAGATAGACTATCTTGATAGGTTGCTTTTCCAATTAAAAGAAAAATTTTTAAAAATTGATATATAAGAGTTGTACATGTTTTAGGGGGTACATGTGGTGTTTCGATTGTTTTGATACCTGTGTACAATGTGTAATGATCAATTCAGGGCAATTTGGATATCCACTGCCTCAAATGTTTATCTCTATGTTGAGAACATAACAATTCTTCTTTTATGTAGCTATTTTGAAATATACAACAAATTAGTATTAACTGTAATTTCCCTATTCCGCATTTTTCTTTTGTGAATTAACACTTCAGTGGTATGACTAGTGGGGTGTTGATTTTTCTCTTTGCTGTTTAGGATGAACTGACAACTACCAAGAGGAGTTACGAGGATCAGTTAAGTATGATGAGTGACCACCTGTGCAGCATGAATGAGACATTATCCAAACAGAGAGAAGAGATTGACACACTAAAGATGTCCAGTAAGGTATGTGAGTCTCTCTGAAATATAATATTTAACGTATTTTATTGTTATGCATTTCAGGAACAAAAGGACATCAGATTTAAAGTGTTTGTAAGGGCCATGCGCAGTGGCTGAAGCCTGTAATCCCAGCAGTTTCGGAGGCTGAGGCGGCAGGATACCTTGAGGCCAGGAGTTTGAGAGCAGAGTGGGCAACATAGTGATACTTCATCTCTACAAAAAAATGAAAAAATTAGCCAATGAGGGTGTGCGCCCATAGTCCCAGCTACTTGGGAGGATGAGGTGGGAGGATCGCTTAAACCCAGGAGTTTGAGGTTACAGCAAGCTATGATTGTGCCACAACACTCCAGACTGCATGACAGAGTGAGACTCTGTCTCTAAAAAAGGAAAAAAAAGTATCTATAAATAATTTTTCTTACTATCATTTGTCCTTTTTTCCAAAAGTATTATGTGTCTTTGGCTGAGTTAGAAGCTGAGACAGTCTGGCCTCTAGGGCTTTAATAGTGTATCAACTGGTTTTTGGCATTTTTGGTGTTTCTGCTCCTATTGCGTAAGAGTTTGGGAGACTCACGAAGGGCTTTAGGAGGGGGACTGCTCTTTGTTATATAAGACTTAAAATGGTACTGTTGAAGAGTAAACTTTAGAAAATTTGTTCTCATAAATATTCATGTAACCTTGGAATGTCTTACCATTTTAACTAGATTTCCTTTGATTTCATTTCCCATAATCCCTCTGCTTTCCCAGACTGAGATAGTAGATGTTGGGTAATATGTTTAGGCTGAAATGCATATCCACACACTGTGTCTTTATTACTGTAACACTGTATATACTGTTTGCCATGAAAGGTAAACTTCGAGAGGCCAGTTGCTCACTCAGTTGGTGTCATATCGTGTGCTTAGCCCATTTTTGTAATTCAGTATTATACCACCACCAGCTGGGATTTGCCATCTCCAGCCTGCAGTCTTTGAGATCTGCTGCTGCCCCTTTTTAATTCATCAGGTGTTTATTGAGTTCCTGCTGTTTACACTGGGGAGAAATAGAGACGAAGAAACCATGGCTTTATTTTAGCATCTGCTAGTGGTGTAAGGACAGCATTCTGTTCATTTGGGGTCTTCTTGGAAAATATATCACGTTAATGCATTGGCATCTGCATTATATAATATTGTTTATCAATATAGTTTCATGATATTCATTGACTTCTTGCTGCTTTGGAGGGTGTCTCTGATGCTTTTCTGGGCTGTTTCTGTGATGATTGTAACCATCCAATGTGGTTCTCATTATGGTTCTCCAGTTACTTGTGGTTCAGGAAACTTGAGCTTGCGGGTAGGGAGTGGGGGGTGGGGAGCTGGTCCTTTTGAGGAAAACCTCCTTTAACCTTTTAGTTTCTTGATAATCCATATTCCAGCAGAGAGATATCTAACTCACAAATTATATTCTTAGTAGTGGTAGAAAACACACACATTGGCCTGGTGCTGTGGCTCATGCCTGTAATCCAGCTCTTTGGAAGGCTGAGGCAGGTGGATCACTTGAGGTCAGGAGTTCAAGACCAGCCTGGCCAACATGGTGAAACCCTGTCTCTACTAAAAATACAAAAAATTAGCCAGGCTTGGTGGCAGGTACCTGTAATCCCAGCTACTGGGAGGCTGAGGCAGGAGAACTGCTTAAGCCCTGGAGGCAGAGGTTGCAGTGAGCTGAGACTGGGCCACTGCATTCTAGCCTGGTCAATAGAACAAGACTCCATCTCAAAAAAAAAAGAAAAAAAATATTGAGGTGTACAAAGTGAAGATACAGGCTGGGCGCGGTGGCTCACACCTGTAATCCTAATACTTCCTAACACTTTGGGAGGCTGAGGCAGGCAGATCACCTGAGCTCAGGAGTTGAAGACCAGCCTGGGCAACATGGTGAAACCCTTTCTCTACTTTTAAAAAAAAACAAGAGGGAGAAAACACACACATTGAAGAGGTCATGTTTTGGGTTTTCTCATGGTATGTATAATTTATTTTAGTATAGTAGTATGAGAAAGCCTGTATTAGCACCTAACATTTGAAAAGAAGTAGCATAATTTTAGAAAACTTTCCAGTCTCTGGAACTTCAGAGGTATTTGGTTTTGAATTGAGAAAGGTACTTGTTGAGTACAGCAAAGCTCATTGTCCTGAAGGTAATTGGATTGCAGCTACTTCAGAAGTTAGGGAATTTTCTTTTCCTTTTTTTTTTTTTTTTTTGAGACAGAGTCTTGTGCTGTTGCCAGGCTGGAGTACAGTGGAGCAATCTCCACTCGCTGCAACCTCCACCTCCCGGGTTCAAGCAATTCTCCTGCCTCAGCCTCCCGAGTAGCTGGGACTACAGACCTGCGCCACCATGCTCAGCTGATTTTTTATATTTTAGTAGAGATGGGGTTTCACTATGTTGGCCAGGGTGGTATTGATCTCTTGACCTCGTGATCTGCCCGCCTTGGCTTCCCAAAGTGCTGGGATTGCAGGAGTGAGCCACCGTGCCCGGCCTTCTTTTCTTTTCTTTTTTTTTTGAGTTGGAGTTTCAATCTTGTTGCCCAGACTGGAGTGCAATGGCGAAATCTGAGCTCACCACAACCTCTGCCTTTTCAAGCAATTCTTCTGCCTCAGCTTCCCAAGTAGCTGGGATTACAGTCATGCACACCACACCCGGCTAATTTTTTGTATTTTTAGTAGAGACGGTGTTTCTCCATGTTGGTCAGGCTGGTCCGAATTCCTGACCTCAGGTAATCCACCTGCCTCCACCTCCCAAAGTGCTGGGGAGTGCTGGGATTACAGGCTTGAGGTACCACACCCAGCATAAGTTAGGGAATTTTCGTTTTTTTTTTTTTGAGACAGAGTTTCGCTCTTGTTACCCAGGCTGGAGTGCAATGGCACGATCTTGGCTCACCGCAACCTCTGCCTCCTGGGCTCAGGCAATTCTCTTGCCTCAGCCTCCCGAGTAGCTGGGATTACAGGCACGAGCCACCGTGCCCAGCTAATTTTTTGTATTTTAAGTAGAGATGGGGTTTCACCATGTTGACCAGGATGGTCTCGATCTCTTGACCTTGTGATCCACCCGCCTCGGCCTCCCAAAGTGCTGGGATTACAGGCGTGAGCTACCACGCCCGGCCAAGTTAGGGAATTTTCAAGTTTTCTTTGACGTTTTTTTTTCTTCAGATGGAGTCTCGCTCTGTCACAGGCTGGAGTGCAGTTAGTGGCAAGATCTTGGCTCAGTGCACCCTCATCTGCCAGGTTCAAGAGATTTTCCCACCTCTCTAGTAGCTGGGACTACAGGCATTCATCACCACGCCTGGCTAATCTTTTTTTGCACTTTTCCAACAGCATTTCACTATGTTGTCCAGACTGGTCTCAAACTCCCAGGCTCTAGTGATCTGTCTGTTGCAGCCTTCCAAAATGCTGGGATTACAGGCATAAGCTACTGCATCCAGCCTCTTAGAGTTTTTTGATCTATTCCTTAAAATACTTGCCATTAATAAAACTCTAAGAGACCCTTCTTCATTTTGAATTTATATTGTTCATCTTTCTTTGCTCATGCTGTAATCCTGTATTTTGCTTTTCTCCGCTTGTAATTTACATTGCTGTAGCGTCATCTTATGGTTGACATTGTCTCCATTGGATACCAAGTAAACATCCTCAACCATTTGTTTGCTGTGATCTTGCTTTTAGTGTTTGCATTCTGCAAGCATTTCTTCCATGAAGAAAATATATTTATGCCTAAGAGTTAAATACATGAATTTAATTAAAATGTATTCCTAAAAAGTGAGCCTCTCCAGAAAGAAGAAAAATGAGAAAATCCAAATGTCCCTACTTGAGGAAACTGGAAATATGTTATCTTCCCTCTGATTTGTTCTCAGCCAGTATCCAAGCTGACTTTTGACATAATCAGTGCCATTTGGGTGTTAGTTGGCACATATTCAGAGTTATACCTATTAAGACCTTTAAAAGATGTTTAAATAATAACAAGACATGTTTAGGCTAACATTCTTTCATTCAGCTTCTTGAAATCTTAGACTCTCTTGTCTTTGGAACAAAGTGAATTTTTGCAGTTTTGATAAATCCAAGACAGTAGCCTTTTTTTCTTTCTTTATTTCCTGTCCTAGGCCCCCAGAGGGATAGGGTCTGTGGAAGCAGAGAGTGGAGAGAGTTAAAAGTAACAAACTGGGCCGTGCCCGGTGGCTCATGCCTGTAATTCCAGCACTTTGGGAGGCCAAGGCGAGTGGATCACCTGAGGTCAGGAGTTTGAGACCAGCCTGACCAACATAGTGAAACCTTGTCTCTACTAAATACAAAAAATTAGCTGGGCTTGGTGGTGCGCGCCTGTAGTCCCAGCTATTGGGAGGCCTGAGGCAGGAGAATCACTTGAACCTGGGTGGTGGAGGTTTCAGTGAGCTGAGATCACACCATTGCATTCCAGCCTGGACAACAAGAGTGAAACTCTGTCTCAAAAAAAAAAAAAAAAAGTAACAAACTGCTTTGTGATTATTGAATAAAAGTTAACATGAAAGGTCATCAGCTGTTCTCCCTTTTGGAAGCTAAAGTGTTCAAAAGTGAAATACAGCTTTCAGACAGCTTATAGTGTTCAAAAGTGAAATACGACTTTCAGACAGCTTAGTTTATAAACTTTGTTTTTTTTGTTTTGAATGTTTGTGTTCTTATTGTTGATATTTTTCTTTGCACAGGGGAATTCTAAAAAGAACAAGAGTCGATAGTTTTCAAATAGCTGGTTGGCGACTGTTCTTTGCAGAGCTGCTCCTGCTGCACAGAGCCGCAAGGCTGCGACCACGTCCATGCTGGCTGCCTTCAGGAAGCTGAAGTATTGTTGGACCTAGTACACTAGTCAGTGTTGGAAATGGCCTTGAAATATTTAAAACATATTTGTAACCAGTGAGACAAATACAGAAGTTGATGTCAGCAGTAAATGGAAAACAATACATATATCATGGATATTGTAGGTTTCCTTATGCTGTTTTTACTGTGCACTTTTTAAAATTAGGTTTTAATTTCAGTATGTAAGAACAACAAATATTTTGTATACTTTCAAACTCAATTATATGGTAATCGATTTGGTATCTATGGAATAGATATATGTTTCTGGAAAAAAATGCATAAATTGTCAAACTGTCATTACTACTAGTATAGTTGAAAGCATTCTCCAGATTCTTTTTAAAAGATTTGTTCATATTTCTCTCTCTCTCTCTCTCTCTCTCTCTCTCTCCCCTTCTCCCCTTCTCCCCTTTCTCTCTGGTAGGGAGGGAGCCTTGCAAACTTCAGATCCTGTGGGTTTAGTATCATTGTCTTCAGCTCTTCGATACCCTGTGTTAGAATAATAGCTAAAGGAAGTTCATGTCAATAAATTCATACTTATATCACACTTTCAGTCTCTATGAAAATTTGATACAGGAAACTGAACCCTATTAAAGTCAGCCTTTACAAAACATATCATGCCAGTCGACTTAGGTGTAATCCTCTGATTCCTTAAATTGGAATAATTGTACAGTTAATCCTTTAGTAAGGCTCTTGCGTTTTGCCTTGAAAGCTCCTTTAAACCACACTTTAAGCAAAGAGCCTGAGCCCTCTAAGGCTCTCCTTGGCTTATATCATGAACATTTTGTTATATCAGTGTACATCTCAGGAGTGGCTCTGCCAGCACTCTCCACCCCTACTCCCGAGGCCCTAAATACATTACTCCTTTCCGAACTGCTTACAAAGTCTCATTTCACCCCTTTGTCCAGGTCTTCATATTAGCTGAGGGTTTCTGAAACCCCTTCCTCCTTACCACCCCACCCGTGGCCATCTCCCTTGAGACTACTCTAGGCAGTTGCCAGTCACCCTCTAAAATGCTTTATTCTAGAGTTTACCTGAGAGGCCATCACTGGCTTCCCTCTGTGCTCAGCACAAAAGCGAACTCCTTGGCCTCTGCCCTAAGTCCTCAGCTGCCTGCCACACAGAGAGACTCTGGTTGTTAGGCCCAGTCCTCACCACAGTGAAAGCGTTTGGATCCTGAGTTGGGAGATCTCTGGGTTGGTTCAGTCCCATTCTTCGCAGCCCTTCATGTCCCTAGCCCCACTGCCCTTTCTCTTTTCTCTGTCCTGTCCATTGTCCGTTTTCTATTAACTCAGCCAGCTGTTTTCACTGCAGCTGTGATTAGGCCCCCAAACACCACCAGGGAAACATCAAAGAGCCATGCCGGGCCTGGCGCGGTGGCTCACGCCTGTAATCCCAGCAATTCAGGAGGCTGAGGCAGGGGAATCACTTGAGTCCAGGAGTTCAAAACCAGCCTGGCCAACATGGTGAAACCCCATCTCTACTAATACTACAAAAAATTAGCCAGGTGTGGTGGCATGTGTCTTTATTCCCAGCTACTTGGGGGGCTGAGGCAGGAAAATTGCTTGAACCTGGGAGGCAGAGGTTGCAGTGAGCCAAGATCACCTGGGCAACAGAGGAATACTTCATCTCAAAAAAAAAAAAAAAATTTTCAAATGAGAAAAAAAATGTTATTTAATAGGAAGAGAGGGAGTAAATAACCTGGTTGCATAACTCTGGAGGGCACCATTCACATTGTGTTCAATAGAAAACCCAGCAATCCTAGGTTGAAGGGGTAAGAGTCTCCAGGCACAGCTTAAGATACTGATAAATAACATTTGTTTTGTCATACCTTTTGTCACCAGCTGTCCCCAAATTTAGTTGTTACATGCAATACCACTCACTTTGCAAAGCTGATACAACTACTGGATTCTCTATTGCTTTTGGTAAGAAACTAACTCTATCTGTTCAACTAACACAGATTTTCTGTTGTTTTTTTTTTTTTTTTGTAGTCAGGAGACAGAATCTTGTGCTGTCACCCAGGCTGGAGTGAAGTGGTATGATCTCAGCTCTCACTGCAACCTCCACCTCCTGGGTTTAAGGATTCTCATGCTTCAGTCTCCTAAGTAGATGGGATTATAGGCAGGTGCCACCATGCCTGACTGATTTTTTGTATTTTAGTAGAGATGGAGTTTCGCCCTGTTGCCTGGACTGATCTCAAACTCCTGAGCTAAGGCAATCCGCCAGTCCACCCAATTTGGCCTTCCAAAGTGTAGGATTACAGGCATGAGCCACCATGCCCAGATTAACTAACACAGATACTCTTTTTTTTTGAGATGGAGCCTCGCTTTGTCGCCAGACTGGAGTGCAGTGGCATGATCTTGGCACACTGCAACCTCCGCCTCCTGGGTTCAAGCGATTCTACTGTCTCAGCCTCCCAAGTAGCTGGGACTACCGGTGTGCGCCACCGTGCCCAGCTGATTTTTTTTTAATTTTTAATTTTAGTGGAGACAGGTTTCACCATGATGGTCTCTAACTCTTGACCTTCTGATCTGCCCACCTTGGCCCCCCAAAGTGCTGGGATTACAGGTGTGAGCCACCGTGCCCAGCCCACAGATACTTTTTAACAACATGACCACTTTTTAAGTTCGTTACCCTTTGAAACAAAATGAAACAAAACTTATCTACAGGATTTCTAAACAAAATTTTTAAAAAGAATTACAAAGAAGACCCAGTTAGCTAAGAAAACCACCAAAAGAGTTGGAACAAAAGACTCTCACCAAATGGCTATGAATTTAAGCCTTTATAATTCATAAAGAACATATGAATTCAGAGGGAAAAACATGCAGTTTATAGGTTTCTGTAGCATTAACCCTGGAAGTTGCTCTCAGATCTTAAAAGACTTCAAACTCTTCTGTTACTTTTGCATATGAATATAGCAACGTAGTTGGTTGATGACGGCTAAGAAAACATCTGGCAGAGCCATATTAACAAGGGAATAGTTTGTTTTATGACAGAAGAGGAAGCTTCTGTTCTAGGCTAAGAGCCATGTCCTCAGATACCATGGCAATAAATGGAAAGCTGTTGGTAAATGCTTGCCTCTTTGTCTTAAATTTTTAAGCAGTTTAGTAGTTAGCTCCAAATTAGGAAATTAACTGGCAATCAAAGCAGGGAGCAGGAAAACCCATTATAGCTCTTCCAAATCTCTGGAAAAAAGAGGGTTAGAGAACATTAGGATAATTCTTTATAAGAAGAGGAATATGGCAGGTTGTGGTGGCTCATGCCTGTAATTCCAGCACCCTGGGAGGCTGAGGTGGGCGGATTACTTAAGGCTAGGAGTTTGAGACCAGCCTGGGCAACACGGCAAAACCTCACCTCTACTAAAAATAAAATAAAATAAACCCTAGCAGGCTGTGGTGGCATGTGATTGTGGTCCCAGTTACTCAGGAGGCAGAGGTGGGAAAATCACCTGAGACCAGGGAGATCAAGGCTGCAGTGAGCCGAGATTGCACTCCAGCCAACAGAGTGAGATCCTATCTCACACACACACACAAATAGGTTAGAATAATCGACTGGTAGATGGGGAAGCATGTTGGAATCTGTTGGCTTGTTTACAGTTATAGGGGCCTCAAAAAGTATCTCCCCATTTAGAACCTTTGTGCTTGTTTTACCAGTGGCTTTAATTATCTCTCAGCTTGCCCAGGCACGGTGGCTCACGCTTATAATCCCAGCATTTTGGGAGGCTGAGGCGGGTGAATCACAAGGTCAAGAGATCGAGACCATCCTGGTCAACATGGTGAAACCCTGTCTCTACTAAAAATACAAAAATTAGCTGGGCATGGTGGCACATGCCTGTAGTCCCAGCTACTCGGGAGGCTGAGGCAGGAGAATTGCTTGAACCCAGGAGGCAGAGGTTGCGGTGAGCCGACATTGTGCCCTTGCACTCCAGCCTGGGTAACGAGCGAAACTCTGTCTCAAAAAAAAAAAAAAAAAAAAAAAAATTACCTCTCAGCTCAATCCCACTGCTTGCTGAAACACCGGATAGTTGTGGAATAGCTAAGCGGTGACATCTTATAGGCCCAAGAATAGAAATAGCACAGATCTATAACTCAATCAAGACAGTTGCAGGTAAAAAAAAAAAAAAAAAAAAAGAGAGAAAAGAAATAGCACAGACCAGTTAACGAAGAGCAAAATGTCATTCACTTACATCTTGCTGAGATGGTAGAGAGTATTCTCCCTTTCTTTGGCTTTCCCGTATGTTTTTAGGACACCTCTTGTATCGCGGTCAACTGTCAACATATCTCATGTAGTTGTTCTCATGCATGCCATTTCCTGAACAGCAATAGATGCTGTGAGGCAGGAACTGTGCCTTATATTTACTCCCCCACAGTGCCTAGGAGAATGTCTTGTACACAGTAGGTTTTCAATAAATGCTAACTGGATACATTTTAGAAATCAGGCCAAGGGACTGGCCAGCTGTAGCAATGGTCAATGTAGCTCAACTACACTCAAGAGTATCCCATTGTCAGGACAAAGACAATCTTGAGCCATTCTGAACTGATCATCCTACTTCTAAGTATTACTGATTTCAACTGGCATTTCCAGGGAAGATGTAGGCTTTTTATTTATCGCTGGAATTTTCCATCCAAAAAAATATTTGGGTTTATTATTTTTTTTTGAGACGGAGTTTTGCTCTTGTGACCCAGGCTGGAGTGCAATGGCGTGATCTCGGCTCACTGCAACCTCCTGGGTTGAGGCAATTCTCCTGCCTCAGCCTCCTGAGTAGCTGGGATTACAGGCACCCGCCACCGTGCCCAGCTAATTTTTTGTATTTTTAGTAGAGACGGGGTTTCACCATGTTGACCAGGATGGTCTCGATCTCTTGACCTCGTGATCCACCCGCCTCAGCCTCCCAAAGTGCTGGGATTACAGGCGTGAGCCACCATGCCCAGCGAGTTTATTTATAGAAAAAAAATCATTTAAAAACAGTGTGCTTGTTTATCAAATATCAGAGCAAAATGCATCATGCTCTCAAGATGGTAATTTTTAAATTTTTTCTATTTCATTTTAACTATTGTTGAAGCCATCCACTGGGTAATTTTATGGTTTTCAAAAGAGCCGTATTTGTTTTATTTTTTTTTTGAGATGGAGTCTTGCTCTGTCGCCCAGGCTGGTGTGCAGTGTTGCTATCTAGGCTCACTGCAACCTCCACCTCCTGGGTTCAAGTGTTTCTACTGCCTCAGCCTCCCGAGTAGCTGGTATTACAGGCATCTGCCAACACACCCTGCTAATTTTTGTATTTTTAGTAGAGATGGGGCTTCACCGTATTGACCAGGCTGGTCTTGAATTCCTGACCTCAGGTGATCCGCCTGCCTCAGCCTCCCAAAGTGCTGGGATTACAGGCGTGAGCCACTGTGTCCGGCCAAAAAGCTGTGTTTTGAATGAGTGTTAAAATGTAAATAGAGATTTGCTGTTGCCAAATTTTTAAAGAGGAATGTTCCTACCAAGCTTTAGGACTCAGCGTGTCCCTCCCCTTGGATGTATATTAAATGATCCTGACAGCTTCAGCTAACATGAGTTTTGAGGAATTTGAAGCCAATCTATTAGGTCATATCTACAGATACTTTGGAGACCTCTTGTTAAATAGTGGTGAAGTTCTAACTGTTTCCATGAAAAAGCTGCCAGGAAGAGAAATCTGCTAATAAAAAGGAGCATGACACAGTTTGAGGGTCTACTTATTGTAAAGCAGGGAAAGAACAGTAACTGGAGTAAAATGAGGTCACAGCTGTGATGAACGGCTGCGGTGGCTTAGCTATTGAAGCCAGGCTAAGCTGTTTACCACCAGATTTCGATACGAAGGGACACTACCAGAAAGGATCCTGTGGACATACGTGGTGAAGCTGCAAGAAATAAATCTTCATTCATGAAACTGGTGACCTTTGGGGCAATGTTGAAACACACAGAAGGGGAGGGCCTGTCCTTTGCAAAAGATAAAATGGTTTTCAACCAACTGTATTTGGTCTTTAGAAAATTATGGGCCTATTTGCTTTGCAGAAGTGTCAAAGTTTCCAAAAAAGATTTCTTTCACCAGGTGGCTACCCACTAATAAAGGCCATACTGCTTCTTTCGAAGATGACAGAATTTAAAAGGTGCATACAGAACTCTATGTAAATGCAATGATGATTACTGTTTGTCATATGTGTCACTGCTTCCTGCATGAGTCCTGTCTCCAGTTAGCTGTGGCACTTTCTGAGATGGGCTGGTCTCTTTGGAAGGCCCACTGGTGAAAAGTGGGCTGGACATAGGACCCAAAATGTTCAATTTGGGGGTTCAATTTGAGGCCCCCAAAATGCCTGGGGTCAAAGCACGAGGACGATGATGAGTTGCCACTTCTCTTTTTCTTCCCTTCCTCCTGATCCTGCTTCCTGCATCCTCCTTGCTCTGCTTCTCTCAGCATCTTACGGGGAGCCTGACTTAGGGGCCCAGTACCTGTCTGGTTCCATGGAACAATCTTTGACAAGTCAACCATCCAGTCAGTTGACTGGAGGAAGGCAGCTGGACGAAATGAGAGGCTGAGAAGAAACCAGTGTCTTTTTCTGTGTTTAGGATATATTATACATAAGCACAATTAGTAGTTTTATTTGAGAGTAAAAGTATTCTAAATAGTTCCTGGCTGCGTGATTTCAGGCCCTTAAGGAGTGCCCTCTTGGAATGTCAGTTTTCTTCCTCAAAGCCCTGAGCACAGGTTTTTAACACTGGCTGGGGGTTCAATAGGGTACTGAATATATTTCCAGTTCACCTGGGAACTCCGAGGTAAAAAACAAGGTTACACCTGAAAGAACATTTAAAAGAGAATTACTGTTATGCAAATGCAAGGAAGCACTGACACATTTTCACCAACTCTGGGTGCACTGCCTATGAGTTAGCCCGGCTTCTCAAGGAAATTTATGATTAAAGAAAAAAGAATTCTCTCATTTCCTTTCCATCTGCCAGCATAGTAGTACTTCAAGTTGAGATGCTCACCAGGGCCTCCTAACTCCTCTCCTTGAATGCAGTCTCTCTCTTCCCAAATAGTCCATCTGCATACCTTTAAACCAGTATTTCTTTTTCGCCATTTCGATTCCTCAAGGATTCACGGGCTGCCCACTGTACGCGTTCGCTTAAAAACTTTCAGGGATTCCCTATGTTCTGCTTCCTGCCCAGTTCCACCTTCCCATCTAAACATTGCCCACTTCCCCTAAGTCTTCCAGTCTGGCCAATCTCCAAAGCACCACGCCCTGGGGCCCAAAATGCCCTCTTCTATTCCCTCTGGGCCTGTTCCAACCCAGCTCAGTCTCTCATCCTGGGCTTGGTGTCCCTCCAGGGTAAAGGGGTTGGGAGGGAGGCCACTTCCTTCATTCTGACTGGCTCCCAGTGAGGCATCCCTACTTGAGGAAGAGGTTGAGATGCCAAGTGACTTGCCTAGAGTCCTTTGCTAGCCGGTGATGGAACAGGGACTACAAGCCACCCTGCAACTTCTCCTGGGAGAACAACTCCCCTTCTCCCTCTCTCTGCACTCTGCAGGCAGCACAGAGGAGGCATCTGGACGCATTTACCTCCTCCCCGCCCCATAGCTTGGCCCTCACTAAGCTATCTTGTGTCCTTCCTCCTGCTGAGATTGATTTGCCCAGTAAGATGGGGCTTCATCTTTACCTTTCAAAAGTAATTCTTTAGTTCTTCTAATCACAAGGTGGGGGATGGTGTGGGCGGGAGTACAAAACAAAACAAAACTCCATGAAGCAACTTAAAGCACGACTGCAAAGGCCCTCCATCACCCCACCCAGAGGTGAGGACAAGGTCTGGGGGTGCTAGGTGGCTTCGGACCTCCCAAGGGTCCAAGCTATCTGCTTCAAGGGGGCATCGAAGCGTAACTCATATACCTACACCCCATCCCCGCACTTTTGCAGGAGGGAGGGCTCTCCCTTCCTCTGGGAGGCTGGAGACTCTGGGACAGAAGATGCGCTCGAGGGAAGAGAATGGAGAGTCGGACACCAGAAAAACTTTGGGGTATTCGGGGTGGGAACGAAGGCGTGAAGAGAGAAGGAGGCTCAGCAGGGGAGGAGGGGCGGGTGCGGGAGTGGGAGGAGTCACTGCGCCACGGCCCTCCCTCCCCGCCCTCCACTCGGTGGCCCTCCTCCCCCTCCTCCTCCTCCTCCTCCTCCTCCTTCTCTTCTCCCTCCTCCTCCTTCTCCCGGTGTGGATAGCGGCGGCCAGATTCGGAGCCCCAACCGCGCTGCCGGTGAGTAACCAGCCTCGGGGGACAGAGACGGGGAAGCCTGGGAACCCCTTCTCCAGGGTGGGGCCTCCCGCCGTCTCTGGGAAAGTTTGCGGGTGCCCCGGGACGCGGGCATCTCCCGGGCCCTCGGCGCCTCCCCATCTCCCCGCGCCAGCGCTGGCCGCCCCCAGAGGCGCCCTGGGGCCCGCAGAGGGGTGGCCCTCAGGCAGGGACTCCTCGCCTCCCCTCTATTCTGAGGCTGCTGCTGGGACAGGGGTCCGACTGTAAAGAGAAAACTCAAACTGCAAAGAAAAGAATATCATCTCAGTTCTGCGGGCCGGGGCCGGGGCTCGTTCTCACCCGCGCGCGGCCCCTCGAGCTCTCGGACCCGGCCACCAGCTCTGCGCCCTTCACGCCTCCCTCCGGGCCTCTGTGTCTCTCTCCCGCCCCCAGACTCTCACTTCTTTCTGGCTGCTGTTATTTGGGCTGCTGCTCCCTCCCTGCTCCCTGGGACCTCAGCTCCGACCTCAGCTGGTGCCTGCAGACCGGGAGTCCACTCCTGCCCTGGAAGGCAAGGAGTCAGGCCAGGGGGCCATCACACTGGCCCACATATTTCCTGAAGGTATGACATTCACTGGGTACTGGGGTTGGACCCCTAAGACCCACAAACTGAGCCTTGTGGGTATGGGGAAAATTAAAATACATTCCTCCTTAGGATGTACTGCTTCTGTTGGTTTGGCATCTTTTTATTTTTAACACCCTGTGCTTTCTTCTAATAATAATGATACTTCATGTAATTAGCATTTCTAATATCTAAAGACAGAAAAAGGAAGAAAAGAGTAAACGGAAGAGAGAGAATGCTCGCTAAAAATCCTCATTTTTGACTTCAGTCCACACTCCACTGTTTTCCTGGGAGATAGAATTTCAGTGGAGCTTGTTTTCAGATTAACCCCAAACATGATTACAGCCTCCTCCAGGCTAAAAGTTTGAATTTGTCTGACATGCACCACACTGTTTGTTGGTGTTCCCAGCCTGGCATTCCCATCTGCATAGCTCTAGTCTCCCTTCCAACCCCGCCCCCCACTCCCATCTTTCTCATAAAATGGAGCTGTGAAAACAAGGCAATGGGAGAGGCTCAAATGAGCTGGACCACATAATAAAAACAGCCCTACTTATTTTAATCCTGAAGCTATGGCCTCCCCTAGACTCTGATTGGGAGGAAGAAATGTTTAGTTCATTTGTGTGGTTTTATGTCAGTAGTTATTACGGTTGAATCAGTGTTTCCATGGCAGGCTTGTTTCTCTTGGCACCATGGGGAGCCTATTAATTCTCAGATGGGTCTGGACAGATAAGTCTGGAGAGATTTTTTTTTTTCAGGGCTTGACCTGGGCTGATATTGCAAACCTCTGCACACTCAGAACCAGAGCAGCCGGCTGGGAGCAGCCTAAGCTGGGGTTTTCTTCCACATGAACTGGGAAGAAAAAGCTCTACCAAGGAGTGAACAGGGTTGCTGGGGGATGTTGGATGTTTACAATTTTAGGAAGAACACACTTCTCTTTTTAAAAATATTTTTTATTTTCTTTTAAAGACGGGATTTCACCATGTTGGTCAGGCTGGTCTTGAACTCCCAACCTCAGGTGATCTGCCCGCCTTGGCCTCCAAAGTGTTTGGATTACAGGCGTGAGCCACCACGCTTGGCCCCCCTCCCCCCACTTTATTTTTCACACTTCTCAAAAACTTTAGCCATTCCTGTTTCCATACAAACAATAAATGTGGTTGTAACAAATGTAGTAGATCAGATTCTGAACAACCCCTTAAAAAACAGGTCCAAGTATTGAACCATTTGGAAATAAATATTTTATTTTATTTGAATTCCACTGGAAATAAAAGAGTTTATATTAAAAAGGATGTAATTCACTTCTCTCCACTGATTCAGATTGACAGTTCCCCGTTGGTATGAATCAGTTAGGTTTTACTGTGATCGCAAAACATCATTGAGGCAGGGCACGGGGGCTCATGCCTGTAATGCCAGCACTTTGGGAGGCTGAGGCGGGTGGATCACTTGAGGTCAGGACTTTGAGGCCAGCCTGGCAAACATGATGAAACCCTGTCTCTATTAAAAATACAAAAGCTAGCCGGGCGAGGTGGCGGGTGCCTGTAATCCAGCTACTCAGGAGCCTGAGACAGAAGAATCATCTGAACCTGGGAGGCAGAGATTGCAGTGAGCTGGGAGATCTTACCACTGCACTCCAGCCTGGGCAACAGAGTGAGACTCTGTCTTAAAAAAAAAAAAAAAAAATCAGCTGGGTACGGTGGCTCATGCCTGTAATCCTAGCACCTTGGGAGGATGAGGTGGGTGGATCACCTGAGGTCAGGAGTTCAAGACCAGCCTGGCCATCATGTTGAAACCCCATCTTTAAAAAAAAAAAAAAAAAAAAAAAAAGAAGGCCGGGTGTGGTGGCTCAAGCCTGTAATCCCAGCACTTTGGGAGGCCAAGGTGGGTGGATCACAAGGTCAAGAGATCAAGACCATCCTGGTCAACATGGTGAAACTCCATCTCTACTAAAATACAAAAAATTAGCTGGGCATGGTGGCGCGTGCCTGTAATCCCAGCTACTCAGGAGGCTGAGGCAGGAGAATTGCCTGAACCCAGGAGGCGGAGGTTGCGGTGAGCTGAGATCTCGCATTGCACTCCAGCCTGGGTAACAAGAGTGAAACCTCCATCTCAAAAAAGAAAAAAAAAAAAAAAAAGGAAAAAAAATTGATAGGAAAGTGTTGTGACTTCCACAAGGAAAAAAAAAGTGAAGTTCTGAACTTGTTTGGCCCTGTTGCTTAGAAAAACAATGTACTGTGTTCAGATAAAAATCTTCAGTTTCTTCCTCTTCCTGAGAATTTTTAATAGTGCATTTAATATACTGGAAGTCAACCTTACACTGTTTAGAGAAAAATTGCCTTTCTGCCTTGTCCAGCTTTTGCACCACCTCATGAACTACCGTTAGACTGGATGGTTTGCCATGGGCACAAGAGTCTGCCCAGCAGTCCGAGGAAAGGCTGGGGATGTAATGAAGGCCACGGGGGCCTGGACCTAAGGAGCAGGTGGTCTGGATGGTGAGATGAAGGCTGCATCTCCCGACAGCCATAAAAAGCAGCTGGTGATCATCTGGACAGGTCAGATGAGTTGGAAATATCAATACATGAAGTGTGGGACCAGTGGAGAGGAGGGTAGGTAGAGGTGGTTAAGAAGCAAAATGACACAAATAACGAACAGGCCGGGCACGGTGGCTCATGCCTGTCACCCTAGCACCATGGGAGGTGGAAGCCGGAGGATCACTTGAGGCTGGGAGTTAAGACGAGGGCAACAAAGTGAGACTCCATCCCTTTTTTTTTTTTTTTAAAAGATGGGGTTGGCCGGGCGCGATGGCTCATGCCTATAATCCCAGCGCTTTGGGAGGCCGAGGCAGGTGGATCACGAGGTCAAGAGATTGAGACCATCCTGGTCAACAAGGTGAAACCCTGTCTCTACTAAAAATAAAAAAATTGGCCGGGCGCGGTGGCTCACACCTGTAATCCCAGCACTTTGGGAGGCTGAGGCGGGTGGATCATGAGGTCAAGAGATTGAAACCATCCCAGTCAACATGGTGAAACCCCGTCTCCACTAAGAATACAAAAAATTAGCTGGGCATGGTGGTGCATGCCTGTAATCCCAGCTACTCAGGAGGCTGAGGCAGGAGAATTGCCTGATCCCAGGAGGCGGAGGTTGTGGTAAACCGAGATCGCGCCATTGCACTCCAGCCTGGGTAACAAGAGCGAAACTCCGTCTCAAAAAAAAATACAAAAATTAGCTGGGCATGGTGGTGCGCGCCTGTAGTCCCAGCTACTCAGGAGGCCGAGGCAGGAGAATTGCTTGAACCCAGGAGGCAGAGGTTGCGGTGAGCCGAGATTGTGCCATTGCACTCCAGTCTGGGTAACAACAGCGAACTCCGTCTCAAAAAAAGATGGGGTTTCACCATGTTGGCCAGGCTGGTTTTGAACTCCTGATCTCAGGTGATCCACCCACCTTGGCCTCCTAAAGTGCTAGGGTTACAGGCGTGAGCCACCACGCCCAGCAGAACTCCATCTCTTAAAAAAAGAAAAAAAGAAAAAAAAGCCAGGCTAGGTGGCTCACGCCTGTAATCCCAGCACTCTGGGAGGCTGAGGTGGGTGGATCACGAGATCAGGAGATTGAGACCATCCTAGCCAACATGGCGAAACCCCATCTGCTAAAATTCAAAAAACTAGCTGGGCATGGTGGCACCCATGCCTGTAGTCCCAGCTACTTGGGAGGCTGAGGCAGGGGAATCTCTTGAACCCAGGAGGCAGAGGTTGCAGTGAGCCCAGATTGCACCACTGCACTCCAGCCTGTCGACAGAGCAAGACACCATCTCCAAGAAAGAAAAAAAAAAAAAAAAGGATGTAGGCTGGGCTAGGTGGCTCACGCCTGTAATCCCAACATTTTGGGAGACCGATGTCAGTGGATAACTTGAGATCAGGACAAGAATTCTGGTCATAAATGATTGTCATTGTATTATAATCTGCCTTCTCCCTGGTAGCTTTTAATATTTTCTCTAAAATGTTCCACAGGTATGTCTAGGTATAGATTTAGAAAATTTTTCCTACCCAGCCGTCAGTGAGCATTAGTGATTACACAAATTTGTGTAGCTGGGCATGGTGGTTCCCGCCTATAATTCCTGTACTTTGGGAGGCTGAGGTGGACTGATCGCTTGAGCTCAGGAGTTTGAGACCAGCCTGGGCAACATGGTGGGACCCTACCTCTACAAAAAATATAAAAATTAACTGGGCGTGGTGGCATGCCCCTGTAGTCCCAGCTACTTGGGAGGCTGAGGTGGGAGGATCCCTTGAACTCAGATGGCAGAGGTTCCAATGATCTGAGATCAGGTCACTACACTCCAGCCTGGGTGACAGAGTGACAGCCTGTCTCAAAAAATAAATTTAAAAAAACCTAAAAAATACATTTGTGAGGATTTGTGATTACTTAGTGAGCTGTATGATCTTGGGCAAGTTGCCAGTTTCTCTCAGTCTCATCTATACAATATAAATAATGATAGTATATATTACAGAGATATTGTAAAGAGATAGTACATGAAAATGTTAGAATAGGCATGGTGTGGTGGCTCATGCCTGTAATCCCAGCACTTCGGGAGGTCGAGGTGGGTAGGTCACCTGAGTTCAGGAGTTTGAGACCAGCCTGACCAACATGGCGAAACCCCACCTCTACAAAAAATACAAAAATTAGCTGGGCGTGTGGTGGGTGCCTGTAATCCCAGCTACTCAGGAGGCTGAGGCAGGAGAATCGCTTGAACCCGGGAGGTAGAAGTTGTGGTGAGCCGAGATCACACCACTGCATTCCAGCCTGGGTGACAGAGTGAGATGCCATCTCAAAAAAAAAAGAAAAAGGAAAAGAAAATGTTAGAATAGTGCCTACCATATAAGGAAGAAGAACACAAAAATTGTTAGCTATTATGATTACTTTTATATTTTTTCAGAATTTCTGGGCCATCTTGGATTTGACCAGTTTATAAAAATGTTAGTTTGTCTAGTTGCACACATAACAGAAACTCCTGTTGAGATTCTCTTTGAAATTGCATTCAGTTAATACTGACATCTTCACAATGCTGGCTCTTCCCATCTTCTCTTTTAATTCAGGTGAATGGTTACTGGTGATTTTCCGTATAAATGTCTTCTACAACTTTTGCGGTGTTTATTTCCTATAGGTTTTGTTGATATTTTAAACACTATCTTTTGTTCTAGTATATTCTCTAGTTTACTTGCTGGCTCATAGAAACAAACATTCCTGAATTTTGTTTTTTTACCCAGCATCCCAGCTGACTTCTCTTGTTAGTTCTAGTAGTCTGCATATAGATAATTCTTGAATTTTCTATGTAGGCAATTGTAAAACAACAATAATTTATCTTTACCATTTCTGTGACTCCTATATCTTTTTTTTTTTTGAGACGGAGTTTCGTTCTTGTTACCCAGGCTGGAGCAATGGTGTGATCTCAGCTCACCACAACCTCTGCCTCCTGGGTTCAAGCAATTCTCCTGCCTCAGCCTCCTGAGTAGCTGGGATTACAGGCACGCACCACCATGCCCAGCTAATTTTTTGTATTTTTAGTAGAGATGGGGTTTCACTATGTTGACCAGGATGGTCTCTATCTCTTGACCTCGTGATCCACCGGCCGCGGCCTCCCAAAGTGCTGGGATTACAGGTGTGAGCCACCGCACCTGGCCCTCCTATATCTTTTTCTTTCCTTGTTGCATTGGGGTAGGTGGATGCTCCAGTACAGAGTTCAATAGAACTGTGATGGCGGGCACCCTTGTCTTACTATCTTTAACTTAAAAAAAAGTAAAAGAAAATTGTTCTTATATTGTTTGGCATCAAGCTTACATTGGCCCTATTAAGTTGAGTGGCTTTTCCTCTTTCGTATATGTTTTTTTTTCTTTTTTTTTTTTTTGAGTTGGAGTCTCACTCTGTCACCCAGGCTGGAGTGCAATGGCGCGCTCTCGGCTCACTGCAACCTCTGCCTCCTGGGTTCAAGCAATTCTCCTGCTTCAGCCTCCCAAGTAGCTGGGATTATGGGTGTGCACCACCATGCCTGGCTAATTTTTTGTATTTTTTCTTTTTTTTTAAGACAGAGTCTCACTCTGTTGCCAGGCGCCAGGCTGGAGTACAGAGGCGCGATCTCGGCTCACTGCAACTGCCGCCTCCCTGGTTCAAGCAATTCTCCTGCCTCACCCTCCCGAGTAGCTGGGACTACAGGCAAGCACCACCATGCCCTGCCAATTTTTGTATTTTTTAAGTACAGACTGGGTTTCACCATGTTGGTCAGGCTGGTCTTGAACCTCTGACCTAGTGATCTGCCCGCCTCAGCCTCCCAAAGTGCTGGGATTACAGGTGTGAGCCACCGCGCCTTGCTATATATGTTTTTCTTAAACAATTTGTAACAGATAAAGAGTATCTGTTTATTAATTTTTTTTGAGAAGGAGTCTCACTCTGTCACCCAGGCTGGAGTGCAGTGGTGCAATCTCAGCTCACTGCAACCTCCGCCTCCCAGGTTCAAGCAATTCTCCTGCGTCAGCCTCCCAAGTAGCTGGGACCACAGGCTCCCACCACCATGCCCTTCTAATATTTTGTATTTTTAGTAGAGATGAGGTTTCACCATGCTGGCCAGGCTGGTCTTGAACTCCTGACCTCGTGATCCACCCACCTTGGCCTCCCAAAGTGCTGGGATTACAGGCGTGAGCCACCGCGCCTGACCCAGATGATTTTTTTTTTTTTTTGAGTCCAAGTTTTTGCTCTTGTTACCCAGGCTGGAGTGCAATGGCACAATCTCGGCTCACCGCAACTTCCGTCTCCTGGGTTCAAGCAATTCTCCTGCCTCAGCCTCCCGAGTAGCTGGGACTACAGGCATGTACCACCATGCCCAGCTAATTTTTGTATTTTTAGTAGAGACAGGGTTTCACCATGTTGACCAGGATGGTCTTGATCTCTTGACCTTGTGATCCACCTGTCTCGGTCTCCCAAAGTGCTGGGATTATAGGTGTGAGCCACCGCGCTCAGCGATATTTTTTTTTAAGAGGTGGGGTCTCGCTACATTGCCCAGGCTGGAGTGCAGTGCCTATTCACAGGCCCGATTCCACTACTGATCAGCATGGGAGTTTTGACTTGCTCTGTTTCTGACCTGGGCCAATTCACCCGTCCTTAGGTAACCTGGTGGTCCCCCACTCCCAGGAGGTCACCATACTGATGCCAAACTTAGTAGGGAACACCTGGTCAGTGTAGGCACTACAGCCCAGAACTCCTGGGCTCAAGCGATCCTCCCACCTCAGCCTCCCAAGTAGCTGGGACTACAGGCACGCGCCACTGCACCTGGCGATATTTTTTTAATCATATTTTTTTCATATTTTTGTTCAATGTTTTGAAGCATCTGAATGGGAGGATATGGTATTATGATATATACTGGTTTTTATTCACGGTTCCTGGCTCATAACCACCCCTGCATAGCCCTTGTTACAGTTTTTTTTTGTTTATAATATTGGGTGTGTTAGGCCTCAGAGGCAGTCCTCTGACCTTCTTCTGCCCTCCTTTCACTTACCCCAAGGCAGGACTGTAATGAGAGTGCTCCACCCGATGCCCTGGAGGAAGGAATGCTGACCCAGGAGGCTCATGGAGCTTCTGGATAGCTGAACACAGGGAGGTTCCTGGAGGTGGTACACCCAGGCAGAGCATGGAAGGGCCGAGCCCCTTCCCTCGTACTGCCCTCCCCTCATCTGTAGCTTTTGCAGTATTTTTTATAGTAAAACAGTAAACCTAAGTAATTTTCCCTGAGTTCTGTGAGCCGCTCCAGAAAATTAACTGAACCCAAAGAGCAGGGTCTTGAGCCTCAACTTGAAGTGGGTCAGTCAGAAGTTCCCGAGGCTCAGACTTGTGACTGGTGTTATGCCTGAGCCAAGCAAGGAATGCGCCACACTCTGAGATTGAATTATGTGTCCTTTATTTTAGCTGTCGACCGAGAGGTGGCTAGTGCCCAAAATTCTTGGCCCCAGAGAAAGCATCTGGGGTTTTTTTATACCCGTTTGAAAACGCTGAAGCATTTTTCACAGAAGAGTAAGCAAAAAGTTAAAAGATAAACTAGTACATGAGAAATAAAACAGTACCATGTGCAAGGGCTAAAGCTGTCATAAAAAGATATACAACTTACAGATATGGGGGCTCTGGGTACTCGACAGCACCTGCATTCCCAGACTCTGCTCGTGCCGGTTAACTCAGCCTCTTATCAGCAAATGCACTCTTGGATGTGCCCGGTGTTACCTGCCCCAGCTACGTACTACAGTTCCATATGTAATGAGGGGAATAACTAATATGAAGAAGCTATGATGGAGTGTCCGGCTCAAGAAGCTAACAAGAAGCCTGAACAGCTCTCAGCTAAGAAAGAGTCAGTTTAAGCTAACAAAAAGCAGCTTATCACACTGGCATGTGGAAAGGGGCAGTCTTGGGAACTGACCCCTCAACTATGGGATCTGACACTATCTCAGGGAAGATAGTTCCTCAGAGGAAATCCAGCTGGTGTCTGTTGCTTTGTGTATTTGGAAAAAGCCCCCACACTTTTGGTCACAAGAAGTCTTCGTCTGTGTTGGTGATTATTGTGGTGTGAGAGTGGAAGAAAAACACGGCTAGAGAGTTTTTCTTACACAAAGGGGTATTTCCCACCCAATCCATCATACTAAGGTTCTTAATTCCTAATTTAAAAGTTTATTTTGGGCTGGGCATGGTGGCTCATGCCTGTAATCCTGGAATTTTGGGAGGCTGAGGCGGGCAGATCACTTTAGGTTAGGAGTTCCTGGCCAACATGGTGAAACCCTTCTCTACTAAAAATACAAATTTAGCTGGGTATGGTGGCACGCGCCTGTAGTCCCAGCTCCTTGGGAGGCTGAGGTAGGAGAGTTTTGTGAACCTGGGGGTGGTCGTGGAGATTGCAGTATGCCTAGATCTTGCCACTGCACCCCAGCCTGGGCAACAGAGTGAGACTCCATCTGAAAAAAAAAAAGCTTATTTCATTATATGTAAAATGTAATAGAATACAGCAAAGTAGTCTGGGTGTGGTGGCTCACACCTATAATCTCAGCATTTTCAGAGGCTGAGGCGCGTGGATCACTTGAGGTCAAGAGTTCAAGACCTGCCTGACCAACATGGTGAAACCCCATCTCTACTAAAGACAAACCAAAAAAAAGATACAAAATTAGCCGGGTGTGGTGGCGCATGCCTGTAGTCCCAGCCACTTGGGAGGCTGAGGCAGGTGAATCGCTTGAACCCAGATGGTGGAGGTTGTAGTGAGCCAAGATCGGGCCACTGCACTCCAGCCTGGGTGAAAAGAGTGAAACTCTGTCTTAAAAAAAAGAAACCCAAAACAGGATACAGCAAAGTAAATACATATACATTGGCTCCTATATGGAAGTCTCCTGAGAGCATGCACCCAAGAAGAGGTCTGAATAAATAATACTGTGTGCCACTGCTACCATCTGAGACCCTGCACCCTTACTGGGGTGCCTCACCCTCATCTGGCCAATGTTCTCAGGCCGGAAAAGATCTGAATTTCCCAGCCATGCTGCTCGAATCCCTAAATGCTGTCCTTTAGATTCTCTATAGTAGATCAAAACCTCATGCTCAACTAGCATCTTAACTCACATCTATGTTGAAAAGAAAAAACCTGTGAAAAGTTCCTGTTGTCCTTGGAGATGAAGATGTGTTCTATTTCTGCTGGGCATGCCTGTGTACGTGTGCCTCTTAACAGTGCAGAGTTTTACATTGAGCAATCGATTCTTTACTTGTGGCTGATTCCATCTCTGGGAATGTTGATCAATATCAGTGGAGCCTATTTATAATGCTGAAAGAAATCTACACAAAGATATTTTCCCCATAGTCCTTGGCCTTCTCCTCTGGCCCTTTTAACAGCTTTATCACTGTCCCTCTTTGGAGTCAAGCAGATCTGAGTTTGAATCCAAGCTTTGCCACTGATTAGATGTGTGGCCTTGGGCAAGTTACTTAACACCTCTGAGGCTAAATTGTCTTCCCTTTAAAACAGTAATAACAAGGTCTACCTCAAAAGGTTGTTCTGAAGATTGAGATAACTGGAAATAATATAAGCATTATTAGAAGCATTTTAAGCTTACAAATGTTAGTTTCCTCCCATCATTTCCTCTACCCTACTCTGATTCTTTCAGAGTAGAATTGTGCTTCAGGAGGTCTAATCAGGCTAGGTATGGTGGCTCTTGCCTGTAATTCTATCACTTTGGGAGGCCGAAGTGGGTGGATCACTTGAGGCCAGGAGTTCAAGACCAGCCTGGCCAACATGGTGAAACCCCATCTCTACAAAAATACAAAAATTAGCCAGACATGATGGTGCACACCTGTAATTCTAACTGCTCAGGAGGCTGAGGCACAAGGATTGCTTGAGCCTGGGAGATGGAGGTTGCAGTGAGCTGATATCACATCACTGCACTCCAGCCTGGGTAACCGAGTGAGACTGTCTCAAAAAAAAAGAAGGTCTAATCAGAGACACGTTTGGGGAGTGCCCATGGTTACACCTAATATCTTGTTGGTTTTTTTTTTGTTTGTTTGTTTTGTTTTTTTGAGACAGAGTCTCCTGCTGTCACCCAGGCTGGAATGCAGTGGTGCAATCTCTCCTCTCGGCTCACTGCAAACTCTGCTTCCTGGGTTCAAGCCATTCTTCCGCCTCAGCCTCCTGAGAAACTGGGATTATAGGCATCTGCTACCACGCCCAGCTAATTTTTGTATTTTTAGTAGAGATGGGGTTTCACCATGTTGGCCAGGCTGGTCTCAAACTCCTGATGTCAGGGGAACCACCTGCTTCAGTCTCCCAAAGTGCTGGG
This sequence comes from Callithrix jacchus, assembly GCF_049354715.1. Lineage (NCBI taxonomy): Eukaryota > Metazoa > Chordata > Mammalia > Primates > Cebidae > Callithrix > Callithrix jacchus. The sequence continues at coordinate 66,182,914 of NC_133515.1, read as the reverse complement.
ATTATAGGTGTGAGCCTCTGCACCTGGCCATGTTTGGATGTTTTTTGGTAATCAGTTTAGATTTATTTTGGGTGAATTTCCTGAAACTTTTTGAACAGCCAGTTTATTTTGCTTCTGTACCAGCTGTTAGTAGCCCTCCCAGCCTATTGCTGGATCTTTCTATAGAGTAGCTATGTTGTTACTTAAGAACCGTGTCTCTCTTAACCAGAAATATCTGTCTTATTTGTTGGTGCTCCTGCCTTTTAGGAGATAAAAACTCTATTTCATTCTTAACAATAACTTTTTTTTTTTTTGAGATGGAGTCTTGCTCCACGGCCCAGGCTGGAGTACAGTGGTAGGATCTCAGCTCACTGCAACCTCCGCCTCCCGGGTTCACGCAATTTTCATGCCTCAGCCTTCCCAGTAGCTGGGACTACAAGCATGCACCACTACGCCAGCTAATTTTTGTATTTTTAGTAGAGATGGGGTTTCTCTATGTTGGCCAGGTCTGTCTTGAACTCCGGGCCTCAGGTGATCCACCCGCCTCCGCCTCCCAAAGCTCTGGGATTATAGGCGTGAACCACCACGCCTATAACAAAGATAACATTTTAAATGCAAATACCCCAGAGAGACTATGTGAGGTGTAAATATCAGATAGATCCACTTCTGGGACTAGGTTTTCCCAGGAGGGACTATGAAGTCCCTGAGTGATTGAGGAGTAGGTAGGGGTAGGGAATCAACAAAGAGGTGGCCAGAAGAGACAGAAGAACTGAAGGTATTTTTTTGAGAATTTTACAAGACCTAAAATCTGCCTGTTTTATAACAGTCATTTATCTGGGCCCTGTGGAATCTGTATTTGGCTCAGAGCATGTTGCTTTTTACAAGTGTCTCAGAAATAATAATAAGGATAGCTAGCACTATTCTTTTTTTCTTCTTTAGAGTGTGTGTGTCTAGACTTCTGATCATGACTTTTTAAGTAGAAGAAAAGACTGACATGAAAATAAAACATAATTGGAATTATGGATTTGCCTTCATATAAATATCTGTGGCTCAAAGCACAAAAATAGCTTTTCCATTGCAGAGCTAAGTCAGGAGTTTCACGAGATATTGAGCATTGATAATCTAATTTAAAACAGCTATGGCCCAGAAATTCAGAGACAGGGCTGACACTTTGGCCTCTGTTCATACCTTTGAATGTTTTCTTCCTAGCTTATGGTAATTCGTATTCAGGGACAACTTGGAGGGCTGGGTAGATAATAAAGCCATAAGGGTTTTTGTTTGTTTGTTTTTTGAGACAGAGTCTTGCCCTGTTGCCTAGGCTGGAATGCAATGCCATGATCTCGGCTCATTGCAACCTCTGCCTCCCGGGTTCAAGCGATCCTCCTGCCTCAGCCTCCCAAGTAGCTGGGATTACAGGCGCCTGCCACCATGCCTGGCTAATTTTTTATTTTTAGTAGAGATGGAGGTTTCACCATGCTGGCCAGGCTGGTCTTGAACTCCTGACCTCAAGTGATCCACCTGCCTTGGCTTCCCAAAGTGCTGGGATTACAGGCATGAGCTCCTGAGCCCGGCCATAAGGTTTGATGCTACAAATCTTGTTTCTGTTGGCCCCAGTTTAGTGTTAACATGAACGTAGAGAAACATTTTAATCTCAATATTTTGCAACCAGGAATCCCTCCTAGTGCAGCTCCAGGCCTGTTGCTAATTTGTGGCTTGAGGCCGAGTCTTATAAATTTTGTGAAAATCCCGGTACCTCTGTTAGTCTTGGCTTCAGCAGAAGGTGCCTACTTGAGGTCATTCGCAGTAGAACACTGGTGGTCAGGCGCTCCTGACTTTCAGAAGAAATTACCTTGTTGAGAAAATGTGATCAGACTTTCCTGGGAACTGTCTGATAGGCTTGGACTTGCCTAAGTCAACAGGTTTCTTCAATACGGCAGGAAATTGTTAGTTTAGGCATCTGACATCATCTTTATCGATCATCTGACTATAAACTCCAAGTGAGAATGACTTTATACCACACGCAGTGGGGTTTAGCCAGCTGTCAGCAGCCCCTGCTTGTCAGCATTGGCCTCCTTTGCACCCACACATTCCCATCTCTGCCAGGTGTTCCAACATAACTGCTCAGAGGCGTGCACCCATACAGGTGTGCAGACCCCGGCCAGCCCTGTGTCCCTGCTATAAACTCCTGCCCTTAGCGGTCGGCTTGCTGTCTGTCTAACCAGAGGGACCACCTTTCCGTGATTCTCTTGAGGGCTGCCTTAATTTGCTCCCTGCCTCGGGAGACACACAGAATCTCCTCACCAGGCAGGCACCGGCTCCTTTAGCGGTTTCCTCATCTGCCTGTGCTCCTCACTCTCCATGGTTGTGAACCACCTAGTTCCTTTAACCTTATCCCTCCTGGCACTTTTCTGTTTGTCTTCTGATTTTTTTTTTTTTTTTTTTTTTTGAGCCGGAGTTTCGCTCTTGTTACCCAGGCTGGAGTGCAATGGCGCGATCTCGGCTCACCGCAACCTCCGCCTCCTGGGTTCAAGCAATTCTCCTGCCTCAGCCTCCTGAGTAGCTGGGACTACAGGCGCGCGCCACCATGCCCAGCTAATTTTTGTATTTTTAGTAGAGACAGGGTTTCACCATGTTGACCAGGATGGTCTCGATTTCTTGACCTTGTGATCCACCCACCTCAGCCTCCCAAAGTGCTGGGATTACAGGCGTGAGCCACCGCGCCCGGCCATCTTCTGATTTGTTACTTTGCTTGGACTTGACTTCTGGGTGCTTCCTGGGCACTGACCTCACTTTGTTTAGGACTTCTCTACCTCCACCCACTTTTGACGTATGTGGCTTACGCATTCAGCCCCCACTTACTGAGAAGTTGCTCTGTGTCAGGCACCTACATATCACAATTGGTCATGATGCCAAGGCTGACATTACTTTCTGGGGCCACTCAGTCACTGTGGAGAACGAACAATAAGGGTGATGTTGCAGTTCTGCAAAGCTCTGGGGAGATTTCCCCATGCCATGAAAGAGGTATATGAAAAACAATTTCTTCTCTCCTCTTATATTTCATACTTAAAATATAAATATGTGGGGAAAGAGTTGTCAGGTTTCCAACCTTGTCTTTCCTGAGTTCCTGCCATAGCCTCCTATCTGACATTCTTGCCCGTTGGCTTTATTGTCCTATGGTCTGTCCTTCACTCTTTCTAAAATTCTGACTTGATCCTGTTTATTGTCTCTTTTAAGTCTCTTCACTGCATCCTCATTTTCTTTTGGATAAAATCAAGCTCTGTTGTGAGACAGAGTGGCTTCTTCGACCTCACTTGGCTGTGGTTCTCTCTCCCTGTGTCACCTGCATTAACTCCTGGCTCCAGCCTGGCTGTCTACTTCTAGTCAAGCTGTCTCCTGCCTCCCTGTCTTTGCACACGCACTCAGCTCTGTGCACTCTGTTCTGCCTGAGCATATCAGCCTTCAGGATTTAGTTCTGAAGCTCATGCTTCCGTGAGGCCTTTGCAATAATCCAGGACCTGCAGCTTTGTCCCCATATCACAATTATGGACACTTGCCACCATCATTCTGCCAATCTTGATTAGACCTCTGGCTTTGGGTCCTCACAGAACCCTGGATTTGGCTTTATCACATGAACAAAGTACTTCAGAATTGTCTCCTAGACAGAAAATGCCCTAAGCTAAAGGTCTATGACTGTATTTTTATTTGCAGCAGTGTATAGTATAGTTTTGACTTCTCAGTTGTTGCTGTTGAATGAATGCATGGAAAAATTATTATTATTTAGAGATGGGGTCTTGCTATGTTGCCCAGTCTGGTCTGGAACTCCTGGCCTCAAGCGATCCTCCTGCTTTGGCCTCCCAAAGTGCTGGGATTACAAGTATGAGCCGCTGCTACTGGCCATGCAAGAATCAATTCACATGCACCTTCCACTAGACTGCATGAACACACACCAAGACATAGATCCCAATGTGAAGCTTACTTCAAATCTTACTGAGAATATTTACAAAGCACATAGTAGATGCTTAGTGAGTTTCTGTTGAGCCAAATAAAGAATGAATACACATGCACACAAACTATGGAAAATTTACTCCAATATAGACTCAGAAGAGAGGCATAATGTAACCTTGCTTCCTTTTAACTACCATATAAAGAATATGGGGTTGGAAAATAAGATTAGAACTCATGTTTATCTTCTCAGATATGTTACTCCAAATGAATCATTTCACCTCTTGGGACTCTTATTTCCTTATCTCTCAAATGAAATGTTAGAAAAGATAATATTTAACGCCCATTGAACATTCTGACTTCAATCATTATTAGGCTTAAAGTCAAATGACCACTGCTTTTCATTAAGTGGCATGAATTTGGGACTCTCATTTTTAAGCCTTACCATGGAGCATATTCATGACAGGGCCTTAGCACTGGGCAGGGCTGCAAAGATGAGACCAAGAGATGGACGAGAGTTTGCCTAAAGTGAAGCAGGATGCCAAGACCTAGTTGTTAAGAAAACACAGAGCTACAGGGCATGGCCAGGATGAGAAGCCCTGAGTGAAGCAGGGACAGCAGTCAGTGTCCCATGGTAGTGTGGGGTCAAAGCTGGCCTGAGATCACCAGGAAACAAGCATGGAAGTAGGCTGGGCAGTGTGCTTTCAGGGATACACTGAAAATGTGCCCTGCCCTCAGGAAAGACTTCCAGAAATCTCAGTGCAAGCCAACAATGCCAGCTGTTTGTCTCAAGTTATTTGAAGGTTGGGTAAGTGAAAAGTGTTCAGATTTAGTTGATGTCCCCCAGAGCATAAATAGAAGAGGTTAGTTTGGGGTTAACAGGAAGGTTAATTTGGGGTTAACAGGAAGGAGAAGAGTTTAATCTTGTCCACATGATAATGAGATAAACTCACTTATACAGTAATGAGGTCTCTATCATTGGAAGAATTACACAGCACTGGGTAATTCCTCATCGGAGACGTTGTGTTAGGGATTCCTGAATTGTGAGGGCTGGACTAGATGTGGCTTAAAGTATTTTTTCTGCTTCTCATGTCCTTACCAAATCAGGTCTAGGTAAATACTTCCAGATTGCGTAGCTCTTCCTTTTGTGATATGATCTCGGCATTCCCTGATGTTCTAGTGGCCAGCCTTTGGGAACTGTTTAGTCTTTGAATGTCCCACTTAAAGTGGAGCTCCTTGAATGGGACCTCTTGTGCCAGGATGTGGCTTGGCCAGGGCCTTTCTAGGGCCATGACACAATTTTTAGTAGTGGACTTCTTTATTATTTCCTCCTCTGTTTTCTTGCTCTGAGCTGAGCTGTGAAAGCACATGGGATTGAGCCTCGGCTGCTTCTGGTACATGCTTATGCCACCTCAGGTGATGGGAGACTTTCTTTGCTTTCATTTCACTTTCATCTGTTGGAGACCCTGGGGTAAATGGAATCTACACACTGACTCTGAGGCTCTCTGCTGGAAACTTCCATGGCCTTCCATTCTTGCTTTCTCAAGAGCCTCACACTTTACCCCAAATGCTTGCTTTCTCTGTCTTTTGTTTCTTTTCCTCTTTCATTTTTTTCTTTATTTTTCTTTTTCTCCCTTGAGACAGGTCTCCCTCTGTTGCCCAGGCTGGAGTGCAGAGGCACAATCTCGGCTCACTGAAGCCTCCGTCTCCCAGGTTCAAGCGATTCCCAAGCCCCAATCTCCCAAGTAGCTGAGATTACAGGCATGCACCACTATGCCTGGCTAATTTTTGTATTTTTAGTAGATATGGGGGTTTCACCATGCTGCTCAGGCTGGTCTTGAACTCCTGACCTCATGTGATGTGCCTGCCTTGGCCTCCCAAAGTGCTGGAATTATAGGCATGAGCCATTGCGCCCGGCCTCACTTTTTTTTTTTTTCATCGCTTCTTTCTCAACCCTCCATGCCCACTGAATACTACAACATTTTTACTGTGCAGTGTTTTTCTTTTCAAACTCTTGGCCCTCTCGGTATCCTAGTGAATAGGAATGTGGGCGGCTTCAAAGCTCCTTTGTGTACATGAAGAAAAATGCCCAGAGAAGTTAGTGACTTGCTTAATTTACTGGCAGAGTCAATGAGCCCGGAACCCAGATTCCTTGACTTTCTCCTCAGCCTCTGTCCTGGAGATCACAGTGCATTTGCTAATAACACTGGAGTCACAAAGAGCAGCAAGCTGTTTTCCCTCTGTGTGGTCATTGTACCAAAAGAATTTATCCGGGAAATAATCCCAGGCCTCCATAGACTCAGTGAGACCACACTGAGGTAAACTAAAAAGAATAGCAAGAGCAGTAGAATTTATCAAGTCCTTCCTATTTTTCAAAGAAACTTTCCAGTTCATCACCTTACATGATGCTCCCCAAAGCACCCTGAGGTAGAAGAACCCATCCTTGACCTTTGTAGGTGAAGGTCAAGGATGGAGTCCAGGGCTGGGGTATGTAGAGGAGGCTATGGTCCACAAACCTTCCATGGAGCTGTGCTTCAGAAAACCACGGAGAGGGAATGAGTTGTTTCCATCTGGTATCAAAGGTGTGGAGACCCTGAGTGTGGACCTAGGGTTCTGGTTTGTCAGTTGGTTTAAGAAGCAGCCTAGTCTGGGTGCGGTGGCTCACACCTGTAATCCCAGTCCTTTGGGAGGCCGAGGAGGGTGGATCACCTGACGTCAGGAGTTTGAGACCAGCCTGGCCAACATGGTGAAACTCCTTCTCTACTAAAAATATTAAAATTAGTCGGGCATGGTGGTAGGCGTCTGTAATCTCAGCTACTCAGGAAGCTGAGGCAGGAGAATGGCTTGAACCTGTGGGACAGAGGTTGCAGCAAACTGATCACGTCACTGCACTCCCGTGTGGACAAAGTGAGACTCCATCACAAAAAAAAAAAAAAAAAAAGGCAGCAGCAGCCTAGTGCCAGGTTTGGAGGTAGGAACTCGGCTGGGGGTGGGCGGGGGTGGTGGGGTAGTCTCTAGTCCTCAAGATCAGGCCAACTCCAGCTGAGCAGATTGGGAGAATATAAATCTAGACAGGAGGGAAGAGTACTGGCTTGGGAGCCAGTTGTTAAGACATGGGACAGCTGGGCAGTGGTCCCCTGGGCAATGAGGTGGCTTCTAGGATATAGTAGACGCTCTAGTTACGGATTCTGAAGTGTGGAGCAAGACTTGCTCTCAGCACATGGGAGTCTTGTCAGAATCTTAGGTTATTCAGTCATTTATTCAGCAGCTATCAACAAGCACTCAGTAAATAAATACATCTTAAACATATTTATAGGCTGAGTGCAGTGGCTCATGCCTGTAATCCCTGCACTTTGGGAGGCTGAAGCGGGTAGGTCACCCGAGATCAGGAGTATGCGACCAGCCTGACCAACATGGTGAAACCCTGTCTCTACTAAATACAAAAAAATTAACTGGGTGTGGTGGTGCATGCCTGTAATCCCAGCTACTTGGGAGGCTGAGGCAGGAGAATCACTTGAACCTGGGGGGTGGAGGTTGCAGTGAGCTGAGATTGCACCACTGCACTCTAGCTTGGGCAACAAGAGGGAAACTCTGTCTTAAAAAATCAAAAACCCAGAAAACCCCACATAACTGTTCTTATGAAGATATATATGAGATATATATTTATAAATATTCTAAATTCTAAATAAATATAGAATGTATGTATTCTTTTGAAAGCACATAGCCACACCATGGGAATACATAATATTATCCTGTATTTTATGAATTAGGAAACTGAGGCTCAGGATGATAATTGGTTTGCTCAAAGTCCAGACTTCCTGTTTTCTGAATTTTTTCACTGATGTTTATAGTTGCTTTCCACATGTTAAGCAGTTCCTAAATTTCAGGTGTATGTCTGGAAGAAAAAGAAAGAAAAATGCCTTCAGAGTTATTGCTCAAGGAATTACTTTATCTTTAGGGACTGGAAAACCTAAATGCAGAATTGAAATTCAACTTGAGTCCTTTTTGTTAAACCTCCAAGTGAGCATTATATGGTTGGCATTCACTCTTTTCTTTTTACTTAAAAAAATTTTTATAACTATTTTTGTCTTTATTTTACTGGTTTCTGTATTTATTATTATTTTTTCAACTTTTAGATCATTTTAGATCTCAGGGGTACATGTGCAGGTTTGTTATCTGAGTGGCATTCACTCTTTAAGTCAGTCAAGAACAAGTCTTCTTAAACTTGGAATTAACATCTATGCTCTGGTGTGTCCTGACCTATGTCAGGCACCCTAGTTATGTGGCCAAGTGGAACATCACAACAGGGAGAATGGGTTGGGATATTATGGGGGTTTCCTGGGTAAAGTGGTAATGGGTGAGAGGCTTGGGGACAGAGTGCAACTAATTTGAGTCCTCTTGCAGTGAAGGAAGGTCACTGCTCCAATGCTACCAGGATTGGGATATGCAACTGAGCTCAAAAGTCAAGTACTCTTCCCTACCTTCCATGGCCTGTGCCATGACTAAAGGCCAAGCTCCTCTGCCCCTGCCCCTGGCCTCATCCTGCAGGCTCAGCTCGATGCCTTAGATACCTTCCTAACCTTCAGATAATAAAGCCTCTGCTCCCTGTGGCTGCCTGCCTGACTCTGGGGGTGGGCGTGCTTTGATGGAGATCCTGAGCTGTCTGGCCATGAATTTTTCTCTGACAGAATGTCATTTTGCTGCTTCCTCTCCCTTTCCTTTCCAGTCAGAAGCGGCTAGTCTCCCATGCTTTCTTGGGCATGGCTCTTGCCTTGCAAGGAGCATGTAAAAAACTCTGGGATGAGTCAGAACCTGGCTGAAGTGTCAGGTACATTTACCAAACATTTATTGGGCTCCAGGCCCTCAGCCTATGCCAGGGCAGAGAATCCAGGCATGAATAAGATCCTATCATCCCCTGTGCTGGAGCTGCTCCCAGCCTAGAGACCTGAGGAGACACCCAGTGCCCACTGTGACAAGTGCTGCTGGGATCTCCAACCTGGCTTCCTGGTTAGTCACCAACTTCACCTGCTCTGAGGGTTAGTTCCTGGTGTCCTGTGTTCTGGGTGGACTCTTCAGGTCCTGACATCTGCTGTGGAAACCCAGCTCTGCTTTCCGTGGCTGCATCACCTGCTGCTCCAGTGACCTGTTGCTGCAGACCAGCTACTCCAAAATGTTGAGGTTTTCATCCACAGATGAGTGAATAAACAATGGGGCATATCCACACAATGGAATATTATTCAGCCTTAAGAAGAAATGAAATACTGATGTAAGCTCCTGTATGGATAGGGCTTAAAGACAAAATGCTATGGGAAATAAGCCAGACACAAGAGGACACGTACTGTATGATTCCATTTATATGAGGTACTTAGAGTAGACAAAATCATGAAGACAGAGGGTAGAATGGTGGCTGCAGGGGCTGGAGAGAAGATGAATGAGGAGTAATTGTTTTATGGGTACAGAATTTTCGTTTGGAAAGATGAAAAGGTTTTAGAGATGGATAATGGTGATGGTTACACAACAATGTGAATGTATTTAATGCCACCAAAGTGTACACTTACAGGCTGGGCGCAGTGGCTCACGCCTGTAATCCCAGCACTTTGGGATGCTGGGGTGGGCAGATCTCCTGAGTTCAGGAGTTTGAGGTCAGCCTGGCCAACGTGGTGAAACCCCGCCTCTACTAAAAATAGAAAAAAATTAGCAGAGCATGGTGGCATACACCTGTAATCCCAGCTACGCAGGTGGCCAAGGCAGGGGAATCACTTGAACCTGGGAGGTGGAGGTTGCAGTGAGCCGAGATGGTGTCACTGCACTCCAGCCTGAGCGGCTGAGAGAGACTCCATTTCAAAAAAATAAAATAAATAAAAGTGCACACTTACAAATGGTTAAAAGGGTAGATTTTATCACAGAAAACATTCAGAGGTTGAAAACCACAATTTGATATTTTCTCTTTTGGTTCTGTGGGTTGACTGGGCTCAGCTGAGTGGTTCTTGCTTGGGTTTCTCAAGTAGTTGCAACCTGATGGCAAATGGACATCCAAGGTGGTGCCCTGGAGTGGCTGCTCCATGTAGCTTCTCTATTTGGAAGAGTAGCTGGGCTTCTTACATGGTATCTCAGACTCTGACAAGTCAGAAACGGAAGGCTTTGGGTCGTTTCAGGGCTGTGACCAGAATTGTCACAGCATCATGTCTAGCACATTGTACTGGTCAGAGCAGTGACAGGTCCAAGAGAAGGGGAAACAGAGCCTTCTTCTTGATGGAAGAGGGGCAAGGTGACATTTCAAAAGAGCAGGGGATGACAGATATTGTTGCTCTACCTTGGAAAACCTCTGGCCTGAAGCATGGTTGCAGGAATGCTCAAGAGTTTAGGCAGAAAGGCAGCTTCAGGCGGACACATACTTCTCTGTAGACCCTTTCTTTCTTTCCTTCCCTTCCCCCCACACCCCCCCTGCCCCCCACTTTCTTTCTTCTTTGTCTTTTTTTCCTGGAGTTTTGCTCTTGTTGCCCAGGCTGTAGTGCAATGGCAGGGTCTCGGCTCACTGCGGCCTCTGCCTCTCAGGTTCAAGTGATTCTCCTGCCTCAGCCTCCTGAGTAGCTGGGATTACAGGTGTGTGCCACCACTCCTGGCTAATTTTTGTATTTTTAATAGAGGCAGGGTTTCACCAAGTTGGCCAGGTTGGTCTCAACTCCTGACTTCAAGTGATCCAACTGCTTCAGCCTTCCAAAGTGCCGGAATTATAGGCATGAGCCACTGTGACCACCCATTGACACTTTCTTAGGAGAATTGATCCTCATAGATTGTTTGAGTTTGAAGGGACCTTGGAAACTGCTTGCTAGCAGTGACTTGTTCTTAAGGCAGAGAGAGAAGCAGAGTTAGAAAAAAACCTAAATACTGGCCTCATGGTTCCCAGGAGAGGCAAACAGCTGTGGGGACTTCACCCAAAGAATTCCTATGTGCTCTGAGCACATAGTGCCTATAATTCCGGCACTTTGGAAGGCTGAAGCAGGTGGATCACTTGAAGTCAGGAGTTGAGACCAACCTGGCCAACTTGGTGAAACCCTGCCTCTATTGAAAATACAAAAATTAGCCAGGAGTGGTGGCACACACCTGTAATCCCAGCTACTCAGGAGGCTGAGGCAGGAGAATCACTTGAACCTGAGAGGCAGAGGCCACAGTGAGCCGAGACCCTGCCATTGCACTACAGCCTGGGCAACAAGAGCAAAACTCCAGGAAAAAAAGACAAAGAAGAAAGAAAGTGGGGGGCGGGGGGGGGTGGGGGAAGGGAAGGAAAGAAAGAAAGGGTCTACAGAGAAGTATGTGTCCGCCTGAAGCTGCCTTTCTGCCTAAACTCTTGAGCATTCCTGCAACCATGCTTCAGGCCAGAGGTTTTCCAAGGTAGAGCAACAATATCTGTCATCCCCTGCTCTTTTGAAATGTCACCTTGCCCCTCTTCCATCAAGAGGAAGGCTCTGTTTCCCCTTCTCTTGGACCTGTCACTGCTCTGACCAGTACAATGTGCTAGACATGATGCTGTGACAATTCTGGTCACAGCCCTGAAACGACCCAAAGCCTGTTGGAGAGATGGGTGTGGGGAGAGAGCAGAGTCCTGGGTGGCATCCAGTCAAGACCAGCCATCACCTTAGAGGTGGTGTGAGTCGCTGGTTCTGCTGGGCTGGATCTGTTAGGAGCTAGTGAGCCTTGCTGTGCTGTGCTGTGCAGAGATACCTGAGATGACTTGGGCTTCCTGAGGAAACTGAGTGTTACTCCTTCATTTATTTAACTATTTTTGAGACAGAGTCTCTGTTACCCAAGCTGGAGTGCAATGGCACGATATCAGCTCACTGCAACTTCCACCTTCCAGGTTCAAGCAATTCTTCTGCCTCGGTCACCCAAGTAGCTGGGATAACAGGTGCCCACCACCATGCCCAGATAATTTTTTGTATTTTTAGTAGAGACAGGGTTTCACCATGTTGGCCAGGTTGGTTTTTAACTCCTGACCTCAGGTGATCCGCCCACCTGGCCTCCCAAATTGCTGGAATTACAGGCTCGAGTCACAGTGCCCACATGTTACTTCTTCAAATTGGACTCAGAGTTGGGAGGAAAGAGGCTAGCCTACAAGGGGCTCAAGTGCCCACGGTTGAAAGTTAGAGATCTGTAAATTTACATATAGGCTAACGTTGAGAATGTCAGTTGGCAAATCTAGTCATTGGCTCCCACGTATGTGTTTCTACTCAAACTTTGCTTTAGGTGCAAAATTTTTTGTTAAAGCCTTTGGTAGTCTTTGAAATTCGATAAAGTTCACAAGCATTTTGCAAGCACTCCCCATAGATTTAGAGACATGAATATTTATTTTTGTGTGTGCTGAAATCTGCATTTGAGACTAAGACATTACTAAAGTAAATGCCAATCTTTTATAACTAGTTTGGTTTAATAAAGAATTTTAAAAATCTTTCTCTATTTTGAGTATTGTTCAAGTTGTTACATATTCGTACACATATATATCAATGGAATTCCATGGAAGTAGAGAGGAATAGAAGCAGACATGCTGTTCTCTGTAATTCAGCAGTACTTGCCTGTGTCCGCAGTGATGCGGACATTTCTAGGTGAGCTTGATGGTCAGCAACAGCTTAGGACTGGCCATGGACAAACCAATATTTTGTGGCACACACACAAAACTATGAATCTCTGATCAGTGGCTTGTGGCCCAATTTGGGCCGCCAGAGGAGAGACCTGCCATAACTATGATCATAGGGTGTGTAATTGGATTTTGTGTCTGCTTACTAGGGTGAATAAAGCCAGGTGGGAGAAATTCTTTTATGCTGGTGTTAACTGGCACAAGACCCCAATAACAGAAACACGAGCAGAGGATACAGTGGTGAATGGCTGGTTTGCTGTCCCATGTGTTTGTTTACTCAAGCAGATGTCCCTTCCCTGTGGAGCCTTCCTTGCTCCTGAGCGGGGGCTGCATGTGATACTGTTCACTCCTAACCTTCCAGCGCACTTTAGCAGAGGAGGAAGAGGACATTTTATCTTTCATTTGTTGTTTTCTCTGGTCTTTCCTACCACGTTATAATGAGCAGGAATCTCTACAGGTTGAGCGTCCCTATTCCAAAATCTGAAATCTCAAAAATTAGGACCTTTTTGAATGCTGACCCAAAGCTGAAAGGAAATGCTCAATGGGGCGTTTCAGATTTTGGATTTTCAAATCAGGGATGCTGAACTGGTAAGTATAATACGAATATTTCAAAATCTGAAAAAAACTGAAATCTGAAATGCTTCTGGTCCCAAACATTTTAGTTAAAGGATATCCAACCTGTAGTAACGACAGCTTCTATTTAACATCTCCCCCATGTACCTGGCATTTTACAGATGCGACTTTATTTAGTATGTGCAGGAACCCTTTAACATAACTGCCTTACTCCCTTCAGGTTGCTATAACAAAAAATAGCTTAGATTGAGTAGCTTATAAGAACAGAAATTTCTTGCTCACAGTTCTGGAGCCTGGGAAGTCCAGTATGAAGGCTCCAGTGGACTTGATGTCTGATGAGTTCCTGTTCCTCATAGATGGCACTTTCTGTGTGTTCTCAGATGGTGGAAGGGACGAACAAGCTCTCTGGGGCCTCTTTGATAAAGACACTAATTTTATACATAAGGGCAGAGTCCTTATGACCTAATCAACTCCCAAAGGGCCCACCTCTTGCTACTATCACATTGGGGATTAAGTTTCAGCATACGAATTTTGGGAGACATAAACATCCAGAGCATAGAAGTAACTAAGGTTATCTTTGTTTCACACCTGAGAAGACAGGCTCAGGGAATTGAAGTAACTTGCTCCATGTCGTTGCTAGGCAGCGGCAGGGCTAGGATTCAAACACAAATCTCTAACTTCTAAGCCCTTTCCCTGCCATACTACCACAGAATGAGACCTCTGTGGTTTCCATGGTGCTTAACTCAGAATCCAGCACTTAGGGGATGTGGTCTTCACTGAATGAATAAGCAGAGGATGTGTAATACAAGAATTTGTCCCAGAACCTTTGGCCAACATTTCCCCAAGGCCCAGCATACGAGGGTAGAGATCCTGGGTGACTCTCTCTGCAGATGTAGTTCTTCACTTCTCATACAGGCCCTTCCAATCTGAATGTAGCTTGTTTAGTGTGTGGGAAGGAATTACATTTTAGGGTGGGAAGGAATTACATTTTAGGGTATTAGATATCCTTTCTGGGTCATTTAGTTACCTGTCTCCTCTCAAAACACTAAAAACAATTACACAGTGATTAAGATAAATTACTTGACCAGTTTTCATAGCAAAGTGATAGGTTTCATTTATCTCCACCCCACCACCCCCCTACCTCCACTGAACTGTTAAGTCCTGAGATCCTTTTTATAAACTTCAGGACTTCCTGCTCATCTTCAGGAAGGACAGTGGGCCTGCAGGAGAGAGGGAAAGGAGGAGATTTGCATATTTAAAATGTGTGGTCTGAGCCAAACACCCTTCAGCTAACTTTATTTCACGTCTTTTCCACTGGCTTCCTTTGAGAATTGAGAATCAAAATCCAGGCATCACCATCTAGTGACCACGGGCCTTGCACCCCAGCCCAACCCTGGGGACCCTTTGGGGATCATGCCCTTTCTCATTTGTCTTTGAGCGCCCTGCCCTTTCCACTGGAGAGCCCACGGAACACATGCCAGCAGGCAGCCCTGAAAGCAAGCCTTGTTTGCAGGTCTTTGCCTGAACGAAGGCTGCTTGTCTGCCTTCTTCTGAAGGCCAGGGGTGGGCTACATTTTTTGGAGAGTAGGAAGCCTTGGAGTCCTCTTTGTGCTGCTCCTGAGAACAGAAGGTAGGTAGGGTATGAAGAAACAGCCATTGCTAGGGCAGCCAGAAATCGGTCCACACAGGAAACAACACAGCTCCACAGCTGCAGTGAGCAGAGCTGCAGAAACCCAGGATCTGGGTGAGAGGGTTGTGGGTAAGATCCAGGCCTCTTCCCTGGGACCCAGCATCCATACCAGGCAAGCAGGCCACATGCTCCCTTGCTTCCAGATGGGCAGCCTGGTCTCCCTAAAATTGGCCTCCCCTCTATTGCCACCCACCTAATCAGCGAGCCCCAAAGTCTTGCCTTGTCTCTGCTCTCTGCCATTCTTCAAAGACCTCTGAGGAAACTTCTGCCCTGGGTGCTCCTCCATCTCCCGGTTTCACCTTAGCCTTTCTGGGTGTGTCTTACTTTCTCCTTTTCATTTCCTCTTCTTGTAAAGTGACCCTGCCCTGGGGCATTTCCCATTGTCTTGCATTCAGCTCTCATTTAGCCCTGAAAGACTCTCACTCTATACCTCTAGCCCTTGGTTTTCTCTCTGGGTACTGCCTCTTGTCTAGCTTCTTGAATAAGGTTTCCATGTGGGGGTACTTCGGAGCTGACCAATGTGTGTAAAACCAGCTCCCTGTCCTGCTGGTTTTACGCACAGTGGTCAGCTCTGAGGTACCCCCCCGCCCCTCACATGGACTCTGTCTTACTCTGTCACTCAGGCTGGAGTGCAGTGGTGCGATCTCAGCTCACTGCAACCTCTGCCTCCCGGGTTCAAGTGATTCTCCTGCCTCAGCCTCCTGAGTAGTTGGGACTACAGGTGTGTGCCACCACACCCAGCTAATTTTTGTATATTTAGTAGAGACGGGGTTTCACCATGTTGGCCAGGCTCATCCCGAACTCCTGACTTCAAGTAATCCACCCACCTTGGCCTCCCAAAGTTCTGGGATTACAGGTGTGAGCCACCACACCTGGCCTCACGTTACTTTTGATTAGTCTTTTTCCCAGTTATTTTTGACATCTCCATGTGCTGTTCTGATTTGCTTGATGAAGTAGTTCCTTTCATTTTACACATTTTTCAGTTCAGAACACACTGGGATTGCACCCTGATGTCTGTTGTCGGAGAATGAGAGACCAATTCCGAGTTGTACAGAGACCTCGGAACTCTCAGTGGGGTCCCCTGCAGGCTTGGCATCACCTTGCTTCTCAGGGACCCCAGGCTTGTAGCAAAGGTGAATGCAGATTAGAACATCCTGCCCACATTTGGGACAATAATTTGTTTAAAGTGCCTACTGTGAACAATTTTGCTAACGTTAATTTATTTGGTCCTTGTGAAGTAGGTGTTACTTACTTTCACTTTACAGAAGAAGAAATTGAGGCCAAAAGATCTGAAGCAACACTGCCTCAGAGATGCTAAGTAGAAGACCTGCCATGAGAGGCCAGGAGACTGGCATGAAAGCCAGTGACGCTAAATCCCGTTGCTCTTCTGCCTTCTTGGGTTGAGCCTTTGCATTGGCCAAGCACAGACACCTATGAAGGAGGAGCTCCTTTTAATTGGGGTTCAGAAGTTGTCCATCTTGCCCCCTACAGGTTCTGTGGGTGGAAAGCCAACCTATAGGCCAGGCAGATGGCTGGTTGAGACCATGAATCCTAGCACTAAGTTCAACACCGGGAAAGCTTCCAATAAGAGAGCTTCCTCCTTGATAACTTGGACAACACTTGGTTGTCCAACATATTGGGTGCTCACTTTTCTCAGAGAGAATAGGCCAAGAGTTCAGTGCCACTTACTCAAATTGTAGATGAGAGGCTGAATGAGCTCGCCCTCTGTGGTAGGAATCTGAGGAGGGTTCCCAGAGGTCTGTGAAGGGCAGATGACCAGGTGTGGCAACATGGTCGGGTTGAGGGGAGATAGACTGTGGCCCCATGGACCTAGCCAGAGTGCCCACTCTGCAGCATTGCAGAGACCCAGTCCCATGGGAGAGTCTGAGCCCCCTGATGTCTCCACCTTAGCCAGGAGAGGCCTGGGGCCTGTGGGTGGGAGGCTTGAGTGCTGACAGTCAAGAGGGACTGTGATGAGAGCTGCCAGGTGCCACTCTCAATGCCCAGAAGATGCTCTGGGGAAGAAAGCCCTCGTATGTTTGCCAAGGTCAAAAGCAAGAGCTCATTCTAGTCATGGTCTGTGTGGAAGCTCTTTGGTCTGCTGTTTGGGAAAGCAAAGGTAGGGATGTCCTCCTATGAACACTGCTGGTCTTCCAGGAAAAGAATCTGTGGCTCTTGCTTGTCCTGAGTGATGCTGAGAAGCTGCTATAGGCACAGAGCCAGTCCCCATGGTCATAGTGGACATTTGGCAACAGAATACAAAGACCAAGGTGTCCAGAGGTAAAGGTGGACTATGTGTTCCCTGGTCTCAGACACTTGTGTCTTCCGCAGGCTCTTGAGGGTTCTGAGGCACACCCTCCATGTGTGTGTGTGTGATTTTTTTTTTTTTTTTTTTTTTTTGAGACAGGGTCTCACTCTGTCATCCAGGCTGGAGTACAGTGGCACAGTGGCATGATTTCAGTTCACTGCAGCTCAACCTTCCAGGCTCAAGCAGTTTTCCCACATTGGCCTCCTGAGTAGCTGAGACTACAGGCACGTTGGCCTCCTAAGTAGCTGGGACTACAGGCACATGCCACCACACCTGGCTGATTTTTTTTTAACTTTTTTTTTTTTTTGAGACGGAGTTTCGCTCTTGTGACCCAGGCTGGAGTGCAATGGCGCGATCTTGGCTCACCACAACCTCCGCCTCCTGGGTTCAGGCAATTCTCCTGCTTCAGCCTCCTGAGTAGCTGGGATTACAGGCACATGCCACCATGCCCAGCTAATTTTTTGTATTTTTAATAGAGACGGGGTTTCACCATGTTGACCAGGATGGTCTGGATCTCTTGATCTCGTGATCCACCCACCTCGGCCTCCCAAAGTGCTGGAATTATAGGCTTGAGCCACCGCGCCCGGCCTTTTTTTAACTTTTAATAGAGATGAGGTCTCACTATGTTGCCCAGATTGGTCTTGAACTCCTGAACTCAAGCAATCTGCCCACCTCAGCCTACCAAAGTGCTGGGGTTACAGGTTTGAGCCACCATGCCTGGCCTCCATGTGGGTTGTTAAGGAAACCTACCTGTTTCTCCTTCCTCTTAGAGGCCTATGACATGTTCTGGGAAGGTTTGCCATGAAGAGACCTGTAAGCCCTTTCTGATAAGGATTTCTCAAAGGCATTTAACCATGGATCTTTCCCCACAAACCTATTAACTTTTCTCCATTTTGAAGAACTGGTCATAGCAGACAGTTGGCAACACAATCTAAATACATTCTTGAAGATAGCATCTTGAAGAATATCTTCAGGTTTAAGTTACTATCACAAAATACCATAGACCAGGTGGCTTGTAAGCAACAGAGATTTATTTCTCATAGTTCTGGAGGCTGAAGTCCAAGATCAGGGTACTAGCATGATTGGGTTCTGGTGAGGGTGCCGATGGCTGATGTCTCATTACATCCTCACGTGGCAGAAAGAGTGATTTGGATCCTCTGGCTTCTTCTTCTTATACGGGTACTAATCCTATTCATGAGGGCTCTACCCTCATGACTTCATTACCTTCTAAGGGCCCCACCTCTAAATACCATCACATTGGGTTAAGGTTTCAACATAGGAATTCTGTGGAGACACAAACATTAAGCCTATAACAAAGGAGGATCCCTAAGCAGGGAATTGGGTCCAGGGATCTAAGACAGGGAACTATATGATCAGATCCCCAGGGCAGAACAGAGATATGGTCATAACTTAGGCAGAATGGAGACACAGTTCTAGAAAAGGATTCATAGCAAGTTGTCTTGATGGTAAGCCAAACTCCAGAGTTGGGGCTCCTTAGCTTACTGCTGACTAGAGAAAGCAGGTGTTCTAAAGGCTAGAGTAGGGACAGAGGAGGAGAAAGGAAAACTAACATATATTGAGTACTTTTATGAGGCATTTTACTGAGGTAAAATTTACTACCATTTTACAGATGAGGAAACGGTGGCTCAGGGACCTGCTTAGCAAATTTCTATAGCATCTATGGCAATGACACAAACATGGTATGGATACATCATAGAAATGTTGTGATAATAAGGATAAAATTCTAAAATCAGAATGCCCACCGACTCCAAATCTTTTCTTTGTTCATGTAATGACCATTTCCTGGGACTGGCCAATTTGAGTTGTATTCTGTTCTTACTACTGTCAAAGGTAAACACAGCTGTTTTTTACATTAGTTAAAATGGTGAGAATAGATTTTAATTGGTAGTAACTATTGCAACAGGGAAAAGAGTCTAGCTTGAACTGAACTCAATTTCCATTTGTACAGAGGTGACTGGGCATTTTATTTTTTATTAAATTAATTAATTAATTAATATCCAAGATGGAGGTTCGCTCTTGTTGCACAGGCTGGAGTGCAGTGGCACCATCTTGGCTCACTGCAACCTCTACCTCCTGGGTTCAAGTGATTCTCCTTGCTCAGCTTCTCAAGTAGGCGGGATTACAGGCACCTGCCACCATGCCTGGCTAAGTTTTCTATTTTTAATAGAGATGGGGTTTCACCATGTTGATCAGGCTGGTCTCGTTCTCCTGATTTCAGGTGATCCACCCATCCTGGCCTTCCAAAGTGTAGGGATTACAGGTGTAAGCCATCGCGCCCAGCCTGTGACTGGGCATTTTCAAGGGAGAAAGCTCAGGGGAGTCAGGAAAGTGAAAAATTACAAAAAGTGGGAATGAGGGGTTGGTCCATGTAAAATCCATCTGGGCTTGCAAACTGGCATTTATCAAAGTTAGGCTCCTACCCTTCCACTGAGGCTGGAAGGCAGGGGCCTTATCTTCAGGCTTTGATTGAAACAAACGGTGAATTCTTCAGGCAGCCTTGCGTTTTCTCAGGCAGGCACTTT
This sequence comes from Callithrix jacchus, assembly GCF_049354715.1. NCBI lineage: Eukaryota > Metazoa > Chordata > Mammalia > Primates > Cebidae > Callithrix > Callithrix jacchus. Next base: position 66,163,247 of record NC_133515.1, on the reverse strand, counting down.
AAGAGGGTCTGGTGTTGTAGGGGTGTGGTCTTGAGCCGTTAGAAACTATATTAGTGTTTGTTCAAGACGATACAGGCTGAAGTTGAAAGGCCTATTCAAGAAGCAGGCTATGTGCCTGACTAGAATTTAGTTGAAGAGAGAATTTGTGTCACTATTCTCTAAATTTAGGAAATAAACAGATTATTACAAGAAGATTTTTTTTAAAAAAGCTGACACCAAATTCATGCTGGAAAATTGAAGGTTAAATGCCATAGGGGAGGGACAGTGTTGAGAAATTGAGCTGGAACCAACACTGACAATATTTGAAGGCATGGTTAGGTTTTGCTGGGGTTTAATATTTTACAAATGTTATTTCCTGTTACATAGCTGAACTAAATACCACACATGTTTGTGATTAAGCATTATGAGCTGCAGAACATATGTGCTAATTATATGGTTCATACAGCCTGTGAGCACTTGTCCCATGATCTAAGATGAAGGTGAGGCTTTTTAATTTTCCTTAAGATTTTGTGTTTTCTGATGATTCTTTTTTGTTCCAAACTTTTGCTTTCCCCTTTAGAAGGAAACCTCTTATAGGAATGATATTTTATTTATTTATTTTTTTGAGATAGAGTCTTGCTCTGTTGCCCAGGCTGGAGTGCAGCGGCACGATCTGGGCTCACTCCGCCTCCCTGGTTCAAGTGATTCTCCTGCCTCAGCCTCCTGAATAGCTGGGATTACAGGTGCCCACCACCTCACCTGGCTAATTTTTGTATTTTTAGTAGAGATGGGGTTTTACCATGTTGGCCAGGCTGGTTTAGAACTCCTGATCTCAGGTGATCTGCCCATCTCGGCCTCCTTGTAATTCCAGAGTGTTGGAATTACAGGTGTGAGCCACTGCACCCGGCAAGGAATGATATAAATACTGTCATAGTGAGTCCTTAAGAAAATCTTCACAGATGCATTTTTACAGACTGGCCTGCCGCTGACTTTGGCTTTGTTTCCAGGATGTACTGTCTGGAATAACAGTGAGGGTAGCTAGATTGCAGACCTCCAATCATACAAAACCAGATTGAGGATTTGGAAATGCTGCTTCAGTCTAGTTACAATGTTGCTCTTGAGGCTTCTGGCGCTATAGGGAGTCTGAGAATTCCTTATTTGAGAATCAGCCAATGGAACCACACAGACACTGACATTAAGACATTCTTTCTCTAGATTATGCAGCATTTCTCAGAGCAAAGAAAAGCAACAGGCATAAATGACTCAATTCAGCCCTCTGCTGAAGGAGGAGAGGGTATTCCTGAGGCTTGAGTAGAACTGGCCCAACAGGGACAGTTTGGTTGGGTTGATACCAGGAGGCTGAAAATACCAGGAGGCTGAAAATACCAGGATACTGAAAAGTGCTGGTGATGCCTTCCTGAGCTCTGGCGAATACCTCCGCAGCATCAGTCCTTTCCCCACATCTGGCAGATACAGAGGAGCCAGACGTTAGGGACCACATTAGAGGGTGCTTTTCCCCACAGAGACATACTCAAGTGGGAACATCAGCTGCAAATGACCTGGATTGCTGTTTCGTCACCACATGCATCTAATCTGACTTCAACAATCTACGAGAGAAGGTAGAACTTCATATTTACATTTTATTTGAGTGGCTTATGAGGAAAAATAGAGGAAGACTGCAAAGAACAGCAGAAGTAGACCCTTGAGGATGGAGGGGAGTAGGGGATGATGGTGTGGGAGGGATGGACTTTGCAGGGAGTTACACAAAGTGTGGAAAATTAGACTGTATACCAGTATCGCCACTAGAAGAGGAGTTGGGCACCTAAATATATTTATTAGACAACAATTCTGAGAAATTGTTCATCACTAATGTTAGGACAGCCCATTGACGCAGTCAAGAAAAGGCATGAAATAGGACGAGCTGAGTTATGAAAGCCATTCTCAGAATTGACCCAAATTTATACTGAGCTGTTGTTCTTGAGCAACCTTGGGGAAAATTATCACAGAGTCTGCTTTTCCCACAGCCTGATGTCCAAGGGGCAGATATGTGTGGTGGGCTTGCTGGAAAAATAGGCTCTTCTCAGGTGAGAACAGCATCCTTCCAATCTAGAGCTCCTGGCTCCAGGAAGTGGTGGTGCCTCTACCCTGGTGCTGTTTCATTAGTGAAGAGTAGGGTGGTCAAAAGTGCAGGAAAGGCAGGACCGGGAATGCTAGCAAAGCATTGGATCTCTCTGGACCTCTGGGATGGTGGACTTCGGGATCAGACAGACCTGGTCACAGTCTAGGTTCTACGTCTCACTGGTCGGTAACTTTAGGCAAGTAGCTTAACTTCTCTGAACTTAATTTTCCTTTTTTACAAAGTAATGATAATATTACTCATGAGATTGTGATTATTAAGCGAGATCATGCCTATATAGTTCTTAGCACACCATGAGCACATAGTTATTTGGCAAGTGTTTATTACTGTGGTTAATTGAACAGAATGCCTTCAGTGTCTTCCTAACTCTAAAATGCAGTTGTTCTTTAAACTGGGGAAGGCAATAGAGAGATTTAGTTTGTGGAAAACTGAAAAGACCTTTTAAAATTATTCAATCAGAAATGCATTAAGCTATGTGTATTTGTGTCAGGCATTTGTAGGCAGTGTAGAAAATGTCTTAATAAATGAAACATGCTCTTTACTTGAAAAAGCTTCAGTCTGACTCTCAAAGAATATATGATAATTTTCCTATGGTAGCTTGAAAGACTTTATCCTTAAATTCCTTTTTGTGAGATCATTTTTCCATATCACTGCTTCTTATTTATAGGGCTTGTTGCAAGTAATTTGCAATATTATTACAGGTTGAGTATCCCTTATACCAAATGCTTAGACCAGAAGTGTTTTAGATTTTCTTTGGATTTTGGAATATTTGCATCCCCAAACTTAAAACGTGGCAGTGCACCTTTTTTTTGAGTGTCATGTTGCCATTCAAAACATTTTTAATTTTGAAGCATTTGAGATTTTGGGTTTTGGAATTAGGGAATATTCAACCTGTAATAATATTTAAGGTATTACTGTTTGTGAAAGGTGTATTTTTAAACAATTTAGAGTCAATTCATGATACTCTCCATAATACTCTTACAAGAATTCCAGGCTGGGTGAGGTGGCTCATGCCTGTGATCCCAGCACTTTTGGAGGCCAAGGCAGGCAGATCACTTGAGGCCAGGAGTTTGGCCCATGTGGCAAAACCCCATCTCTACTGAAAATACAAAAATTAGCCAGGCATGGTGGTGCACATCTGTAATCCCAGCTACTTGGGAAGCTGAGGCAGGAGAATCACTTGAACTTGGGAGGTGGAGGTTGCAGTGAGCCGAGATTGCGCCACTGCACTCCAGCCTGCATGACAGAGTGAGACTCTGTCTCAAAAAAAGGGAAAAGAATTCCAGTATGATTTCTTAAGTGGAAGAACGGTGGAGTTTAAGAACTGTGCGCAAGTGTAGCCTTTGTTCATGTTTCCTGTGAACCCTCCTATTACTGATCACCACTTAAAGTGGTAGGGACAATTAATTAGTTCAGGGCCTCCCTAAATATGGGGAATGCTAAATTCTGGGTACATCCAAGAGCATGTGCTAGGCTTCTAAATGCCATTTGTCGCACATGTTGAGGTCTAAGGTTGCAAACCATTGTTTCCTAGACAAGAATCATGTGTGTTTATTTTTAATTTCTTCTTGAGTTCGGTGTTTTGAAAACACACAGCTGAAAAAAATGTCTAATAGTTTCAAGAGGAAGCAAATGCTTCCCTAGAAACCTTTGAGCCTCAGAAATGGATTTCTAGAAATTTTCACCATAATATATTCTCCTTTTCTTTCTGGGCCCCATTCAGAGTCTTAATGTTTTGTCTGTCTCTGAATTCTTTTTTCCCTTTTTTTTTTTTTTTTTTTTTAGGCAGAGTCTTGTTCTGTCCTACAGGCTGGAGAGCAGTAGCTCGATCTTGGCTCATTGCAACCTCCACTTTCTGGGCTGGAACTGTTCTCTTGCCTCAGCTTCCCAAGTAGATGTGAGGAGTGCCACCACATGTGGCTAATTTTTGCAGTTTTTGTTAGAGACAGGGTTTCACCATGTTGGCCAGGCTGGTCTTGAACTCCTGGCCTCAAGTGATCTGCCTGCCTCAGCCTCCCAAAGTGCTGGGATTATAGGTATAAGCCACTGTGACTGACCTTGTCTCTGAATTTTGTGTGGAATTGTCCTCCAGGAGTTTACAGGGTATTCTAGATTGAAAACAGACCTTTGAAAAGTATGGGGCATGCAGGCTGGGATGGAATCCACAGCTAAGGAAAAAGCCAGGGAATCAGAATAGTGGAATCTTGGCTATGGAGGAAGGCAGCTGGGGACTTGGCGCCAGGAGTCCTTGGTTCCCAGCTCTGCACTAACTGGACTTGAGACCTTGGGGAAAGTGCCCAAATGCTGTCGTCTGCTCTGTATTGTCACGCAGTTTAAATGAGAAGTTGCCTGTAGTTGGAAGTAGTTGCTCGATACTGCAAGAAAAATGAGCACTGAGACAAAGGATCTTTCAACAATGCAATTATTACTTTCTGGACTGCAGGAAGGGTACTCTTGCTAGCCATTTTGCCACAAGAGTACAATGAACAAAGGAAAACACACAAATTTATTCATTACACATTTGGGGTCATCCTTACTGCTGTGTCTGCTCTCCGTTGGCTGGAGTCAGACCTTACAATTTAAACTAAAACCCTATTGGCTAACAACTTAAAACTTTTCTAAATGGGTAAAAGCAGTGGAGAGCTGGGACATGCCTGTGAGCATATCCAGCATAGATATCTTGGTTAAAGTACAAGGACATAGAATGTACTACCTGCCTGTAAGCATGGCATTTCTAACAGCTACATAGGATAGGGCCTAATGAAGTTATTAGCACACTTATTTTTTAACAAGAAAGGAAACTTTAAAAAGGAACTTTTCTACTTCCCACACCTGTGAAGGGCCTTCTGGGAGGCGCAAGTACATATCTAGACCAACTCTACTTGTAATGCAAGAACAAAACAGAACTTAAGTAATATATAGCCACACGTGGCTAATTTTTGCATTTTTTGTTAGAGACAGGGTTTCACCATTGTTGGCCAGGCTGGTCTTGAACTCCTGGCCTCAAGTGATCTGCCTGCCTCTTGAATACTTTTGGATTCCAATGTCTCAAAGTGCATAGGGTAAAGTAGCAGATGACTGAGGAAGATGCATCTAAACTTCTCTGAGCCTTCTTATCTCTCGGAGACCCAATAGGCTTCTGACAGACCAGGGCTATGGACACGGTGTGGCCCCCCTTTCCTATGAGAGGATTAGGAGGGAAGGAAGCTGCTGCATGGAATTGATCTTAGTTGCTGACTTTGTGCCAACTGGCTGGTGAGGTTTTGAGACCAGAATAGAAAGATGAAGTCATATAGAGGGAGGAGTTGAAACAGGTGAGAGAAATGGAAGCGAGTGTAAAAAAGATTGATAGGCTGGGCATGGTGGCTCATATCTGCACTCCCAGCACTCTGAAAGACTAAGGCGGGTGCTGACCACGAGGTCAGGAGTTCGAGACCAGCCTGGCCAACATGGTGAAACCCCGTCTCTACTAAAAATACAAAAATTAGCTGGATGCGGTGGTCGGTGCCTGTAATCCTAGCTATTTGGGAGGCTGAGGCAGTAGAATTGCTTGAACCTGGGAGGTGGAGATTGCAGTGAGCCAAGATTGTGTCACTGTACTCCAGCCTGGGTGACAGAGCAAGACTCTTTCTGGAAAAAAAAAATGATAAAGGAAGATAGCAAGAGATTCAAGAGGAAAGGAAGAGGAGCACAGTGGGAAACAGGCCTTCCCTTGACAGTGGGAAGTCAGAGCTGCTGACTCCAGAACATTATCAGACTTCCAGGACAAAGCTTTGGGTTCCTGTTGGGCGCCATATGAAGTTCTGTTTGTTTAAATAAAACTCACATCACATTTGCCGAGTGCTTTCTATGAAAGAGTCCTATACAGGGGTGAAAGGTGGACAGTGAGGGGGTAGGAGGGCGCTTTACATAGATTTGGGGTTCAAGGTAGGAGATTTTGTTTTTGAGACTGAGTCTTGCTCTGTTGCCCAGGCTGGAGTGCAGTGGTGCAATCTTGGCTCACTGCAACCTCCGCCTCCCAGATTCAAGCAGTTCTCTGCTTCAGCCTCCTGAGTAGCTGGGATTATAGATGCCTGCCACTATGCTTAATTTTTTATTTTTTTGTAGAGACGGGGATTTCACCATCTTGGCCAGGCTCGTCTTGAACTCCTGACCTGGTGATCTACCCATTCAGCCTCCCAAAGTGCTGGGATTACAGGTATGAGCCACCATGCCCAGCCGAAGTAGGAGATTTTTGTGTAAGATTTGCTTTAAAAAAATTCAGGGCTGCTTACAAAGTAATGGGCTTGATTTCTTTCGTCCTGCTTATGGAAATTGGTTTATTTGCCTCATAATAACCCAAAACCAAAGACACTAACACCACTGTTGCAAATTTTGAAGCTACAAGGAAAACTGAAGAGGCTAAATTTTTGGCATACATCAGAATCGTATTCAGTCTGGAATGGAATTATTTCTTCTTTTTCTTTTCTTTTTAATAAACCCAACTAAAGTAAGTATTTTTCCAAGCTCTCACCCTATAGGAGGAGTTATTTTGGCTGGATGCCTTTTGAAGAGGGTGAGATGGAGATGGGTCAGAAATAGTGTTGCTGATTTCCCACCTCTGAGCCTCCTGGTGGGTCCCCTTGAAACCGTGCTCTCTCTGCTCTGAGGGAAGGTGCTTCATGGCAGCTTCAGTTTAAGAACAGTGACAGTGAAATGGCTTCCAGAGAGCCAGCAACGTGGGCCACCCTCCACTGTGTGTTTTTGTGCCCTCAGGAATGTGTGGATGCAGCAAATGACAACAGTGAGTGCCCTGTCCCTAGCGAGCCCCAGGCCCTCTCACTCTTTGTGTTGGCTATTTTCCAAGGTTGAATGACTACATTGGTTGAAGCTTCATTATCCACAAGGGGAGGCAAGACAGTGGGCTGGAGGGAGAAAAATAGGCCTTTCCCATGGGCATGATTCCAGCAGGTTTTGCATTTTTACATCGGTAGATCTCAGGGAGTTTCATTTTCTGTCAGTTTGGACATTTGCCATATGCCAGCTATTTGGGAGGCTGAGGTAGGAGGATCACTTGAACCCAGAAATTTGAGACTGGTCTGGGAAACATAGCAAGATCTCTTCTCTGAAAAGTAAATATCCCAGCACTAAAGCCCATGTACTTAGTGGTAATACAATTTCTGCTTTCGACAAAATTTTCCACTGGGTGTCAACCACCATAGCATTACTTTAGAGTTGGAAAGGACCACGGAGCTCATTCTAGTGTAATCACTGAATATCTGGGGAGGCTGTGCACACAGCTAGTGAGTGACAGAGCAGTGCCCAGAATTTCGGTTACCCAAGCCCCACATCAGTGTTGTGGTCCTTACACTTAATTGCCTCTGGTGTCATTAGAATAATTTCAATAATTTGTTTTATCAAGTTGGGCTGAAGTGATCCTGGTTTTTCCATGCCTAAGTGTATACTCAAGAGAAATGATCACATGAAACTTATACACAAATGGTCAGAGCAGTATTATTCAAAATAGCTAAAAAGTGGAAATAAACCAAATGTCTATCAGTTGGTAAATGGATAAACAAAGTGTGATATTTCCATGCAGTGGACTACTATTCAGCCATAAAAAGGAAGGAAACACTGATATGTGCTACAACATGGATGACCTTGGAAACATTATGCCAGATGAAAGAAGCCAGACACAAAATCCATGTTATATGATTCAATTTATATGAAATGTCCTGAAAGGCAAATTCGTAGAGACAGAACTTAGTTTAGTGGTTTTCAGTGCTGGTGGGAAGGGGAGTATGTGGCGTGACTACTAATAAGTATACAGGGTTTATTATTGGGATGATAAGAATGTTGTAGAATTTGGCCAGGTGTGTGGTGGCTCACGCCTGTAATCCCAGCACTTTGGGAGGCCCACTTTGGTGGATCACTTGAGGTCAAGAGTTCGAGACCTGCCTGGCCAACATGGCGAAACCCCGTTTCTACTAGAAATACAAAAATTAGCTGGGCATGGTGGTGTGTGCCTGTAATCCTAGCTACTCAGGAGGCTGAGGCAGGAGAATCGCTTGAACCTGGGAAGGTTGCAGTGAACTGAGGTCACATCACTGCACTCCAGCCTGGGTGACAGAGTGAGACTCCATCTCAAAAAAAAAAAATTGCTGTGGAAATTGATAGTTGTGATGGTTGCACAATTCTGCTAACATACTAAAAGGCACTGAATTGACACTTTTTTTTTAAAGGGTGAATTTATGGTATAAGAATTATATCTCAATAAAGCCGTTATTTAAAACAGCCTGGCTCTACCTCTTTATTTATTTATTTATTTGTCTTTTTGTTTTTTTTTTTTTTTTTCCTTTTGTGGAGAATGGGGTGTTGCTATATTGCCCAGGCAGGTCTCGAACTCCTGGGCTTAAGCTGTCTTCCCGCCTCTGCCTCCCTAAGACTGGGATTATAGGTATGAGCCACAGCGCCGGGCCCTGGCTCTACCTCTTACTGTCTGGGCCACTTTAGGCAATAAACCTAAACCCAAGTCATCTCAGCTATGAAAGAGGAATAATAATACACTTCACAGGGTCTTTCTGATAACTGAGATTGTGAATTTGAAAATGCTTCTAAACTGTAAATTTCACGTATTTTTGGGCTATCAATGGGTTATAAGTTCATTATAAATTGGATTTTTAATCTTCTCCTCTTGTATTTTTCACAATAATAATGAGATCTGGGTACATAGTGGTCACTCAGATAAAGATTTATTGAATTAGGCTGCCGCAGTGGCTCGCGCCTGTAATCCCACCACTTTGGAAGGTCGAGATGGGTGGATCATGAGGTCAGGAGTTCAAGACCAGCCTGGCCAATATGGTGAAACCCCGTCTCTCCTAAAAATACAAAAATTAGCTGGGCATGGTGGAGCATGTTTGTAATTCCAGCTACTCAGGTGGCTGAGGCAGGAGAATCACTTGAACCCAGGAGATGGAGGTTGCAATGAGCCAAGATCGGGCCATTGCCCTCAAGCTTGGGTGACATAGTAAGACTCTGTCTCAAACAAACAAAAAAAAGGTTTATTGAATTGATTCAAATGTATTCCAGTTTTATTCAGCTGTGGTAAATGAAACTACATAACAGGAGAGCTACTCTTTTAAGAGTTTTTAAGTGTACAAAACAGTATTATGAACAATATGCACATCGTTGTACAGCAGATCTCTAGAACTTTTTCATCTTACGTAACTGAAACTATATTCATTGAACAGCAACTTCCCATTTTTACTTTCTCCCAGTTCCTGGCAACCACCGTTTTACTTTGTGCTGTATGAGTTTGAGTACTTTACATACTTTGTATAAGAGGAGTTATGAAGGATTTGTCCTGTGATAGGCCTACTGCACTTAGCATAATGTGCTGAAGCTTTATCTGTGTTGCAGCCTGCATCAGAATTTTCTTCCTTTTAATACTGAATAATATTCTATTGTATGAATATGCTGCATTTTCTGTATGCATCCATCCACTGATGAACATTTGGGTTTTTCCATCTGTTGACTATTGTAAATAATGATGCAATGAATATGAGAGGGCAAATATTTTTCAAGACCTTGTTTTCAATTCTTTTGGATAAATAACCAGAAGTGAGATTGCTGGATCATATGGTAGTTCTATTTTTATTTTATTTTATTTTTTTGATACGGCGTTTTGCTCTTGTTTCCCAGGCTGGAGTGCAATGGCATCATATCTGCTCACTGCAACCTGTGCCTCCTGGGTTCAAGCAATTCTTCTCCCTCAGCCTGCCAAGTAGCTGAGATTACAGGCGCCTGCCCCCATGCCCAGTTAATTTTGTATTTTTAGTAGAGATGGGATTTCACCATGTTGGCCAGGCTGGTCTCAAACTCCTGATCTTAGGTGATCCGCTGTCTTGGTCTCCCAGTGTGCTGGGATTACAGGCGTGAGCCACTGTACCTGGCCCTATTTTTAATTTTTTGAGGGCTTTTCATAGTGTTCTCCATAGTGGCTGCACCACTTTATATTCCCACCAACAATACACAAGGGTTCCAATTTCTTATATCCTTGCCAGGATTTGTTATTTTTCTTTTTTTTTGAGACAGAGTCTCACTCTGTCACCTAGGCTGAAGTGCATTGGTGTGATCTTGGCTCACTGCAACCTCCACCTTCTGGATTCAAGTGATTCTCATGCCTCAGTCTCCTGAGTAGCTGGAATTACAGGCACCCGCCAGCACACCCATCTTTGTATTTTTAGTAGAGATGGAATTTCACCATGTTGGCCAGGCTGGTCTTGAACTCCTCACCTCAAGTGATCCACCCGCTTCAGCTTCCCAAAGTGCAGGGATTACAGGCGTGAGCCACCTTGCCCGGCCATATTTTCATTTTTTAAAAAGAAAATAATGGCCATTCTAAAAGGTATGAGGTGATATCTCATTGTAATTTTGATTTGCATTTTCCTGATGATTAGTGATGTTGAACATATTTTCATATACTTTCTGGCCATTCGTATGTCTTTTTTGGAGACATAGCTATCCAAGTACTTTGCCAATTACTAAATTGCATGGTTTATTTTTTTGCTGTTGAGTTTATTGAGTTCCTTATGTTTTGGATATTAATTCCTTATCAGAAATACTGTTTGCAAATGTTTTCTCCTATTCTTTATGTAACCTTTTTACTTTGTTGATTGTTTCCTTTGCTGTGCAGAAACAATCCTTTGCTTTAAGTTTAATGGTGTCTTACTTTTCTGTTTCTGCTTTTGTTGCCTGTGCTTTGCTGCCATATCCAAGAAATGATTGCCAAGACCGATGTTATGAAGATTTTCCTCTGCATTTCTTTCTAAGAGTTTTATAGTTTTAGCTGGGCGCAGTGGCTCACCCCTGTAATCCCAGCACTCTGGGAGGCTGAGGTGGGCGCATGATGAGGTCAGGAGTTTAAGACCAGCCTGACCAACATGGTGAAACCCCGTCTCTTCTAAAAACACAAAAATTAGCTGGGTGTAGTGGCACGCGCCTGTAGTCCCAGCTACTCAGGAGGCTGAAGCAGGATAATTGCTTGAACCCAGGAGGTGGAGGTTGCAATGAGTCGAGATTGTGCCACAGCACTTCAGCCTGGGCATAGAGCAAGATTCCATCTCAAAAAAAAAAAAAGTTTTATAGTTTCAAGTCTTATGTTTAAATTTGTTATCCATTTTTTTTTTTGGAAGTGCAGTGGTGTAAACTCAGCTCACCACAACCTCTGCCTCTCAGGTTCAAGCAATTCTTCTGCCTCAGCCTCCTGAGTAGCTGGGATTACAGGAGTGTGCCACCGGGCCTGGCTAATTTTTTTGTCTTTTTAGTAGAGATGGGGGTTTCACCATGTTGGCCAGGCTGACCTTGAACTCCTGACCTCAGGTGATCTATCCACCTCAGCCTTCCCAAGTTGTTGGGATTACAAGCGTGAGCCATTGCACCTGGCCTCTTTGATCCATTTTGAGTTGATTGTTGTGTATGGTATAAAACAAGCTTCTCCAACCTGCAGCCCACAGGCCACATGTGGCCCAGGATGGCTTTGAATGCTGCCCAACACAAATTTGTAAACTTTCTTAAAACATTATGAGATTTTTTTTTTCTTCTCATCTTTTTTTTTTTTCAGCTCATCAGCTGTCATTAGTGTTAGTGTATTTTCTATGTGGCCCAAGACAGTTCTTCTTCCTCTTCCTTTTTTTTTTTTTTGATACAGAGTCCCTCTCTGTTGCCCAGACTGTGGTGCAATGGTGTAATCTCAGCTCACTGCAATCTCCGCCTCCCGGGTTCTAGTGATTCACCTGCCTTAGCCTCCCAGGTAGCTGGGATTAGAGGTGCCTACCACCATGCCTGGCTAAGTTTTGTATTTTTAGTAGAGATGGCGTTTTGCCATGTTGGCTAGTCTGGTCCTGACCTCAAGTTATTTACCTGCCTTGGCCTCCCAAAGTGTTGGGATTACAGACAGGTGTGAGCCACCGCACCAGACCTCAATTCTTCTTCCAATGTGGCCAATGGAAGCCAAAAGGTTGGACATCCCTGATGTATGATAATAGTTTAGTTTCATTCTTTTGTGCATGAATATCGAGTTTTTCCAACACCATTTTATTGAGACAAAGTTTCACTCTCGTTGCCCAGGCTGGAGAGCAATGACCCAATCTTGGCTCACCGCAACCTCTGCCTCCCAGGTTCAAGTAATTTTCCTGCCTCAGCCTCCCAAGCAGCTGGGATTACAAGCATGTGCCATACGCCCAACTAATTTTTTGTGTTTTTAGTAGATATGGGGTTACACCATGTTGGCTAGGCTGGTCTCAAACTCCTGACCTCAGGTGATCTGCCCACCTTGGCTTCCCAAAGTGCTGGGGTTACAGGCGTGAGCCACTGCACCCAGACCTCTTTTCTTTTTTAATATAGGCCTTTGTGGCTATAAAATTCCCTCTGATACTGCTTTTGCTGCATTCCATAAGTTTTGGTGTGCCGTTTTCATTTTTTTTGTCTCAAGATATTTTCTAATTTCCTTTTTTATTTCTTTGATCCATTGGTTGTTCGAGAGTACGTTGTTTAATTTTCACATATTTGTGAATTTTTAAGTTTTCCTTCTATTATTAATTTCTAGTTTTATTCCATTGTGGTTAGAAAAAATGTTTGTGTGATTTCAATCTTCTCACATTTGTTAATATTTGTTTTATAACCTAACATATGATCTGCTTTGGAGAATGTTCTGTGTGTGCTTGAGAGGAATATGTGTTCTGCTGTTAGGCGGAATGTTCTGAATATGTCTAGAGTTTCGTTTAGTTTATAGTGTTTAGGTCCTCTGTTTCTTTAGTGGTCTTCTATCTGGATGTTCTATGTATTGTTGAAAGTATGGTGTTGAAATCTCCTATTATTAGTGAGTGGCTATTTCTCCCTTCAGTTCTGTCAATGTTTGCTTCATGTATTTGGGTGCTCTGATTGTGTGTGTGTGTGTGTGTGTGTGTGTGTATGTGTGTGTTGAGATGGAGTCTCTCTCCATCATCCAGCCTGGAATGCAGTGACATTATCTTAGTTCACTGCAACCTCTGCTCCCAGGTTCAAGTAATTCTCCTCCCTCAGCCTCCTGAGTAGCTAGGATTACAGGTGCCTGCCACCATGCTTGGCTAATTTTTGTATTTTTAGTAGAGTTGGGGTTTCACCATTTTGGCCAGGCTGGTCTTGAACTCCTGACCTCAGGTGACCTGCTTGCCTTGGCCTCCCAAAGTGCTGGGATGATAGTTGTGAGCCACTATTTCTGGCTGGATTAATGTATATTTATAATTTTTATGTCTTCCTAGTGAATTGACTCTTTCATCATCATGTAATGTCCTTCTTTGTCTCCAATGATAGTTTTTGACTTAAAGTTTATTTTGCTTAGGTATGGCTACTCCTGCTCTGTCTTGGATATCATTTTCATGGAATATCTTTTTCCATCCTTTCACTTTCAGCATATGTGTGTCCTTAAATCTAATGTGAGTCCCTTATAGACAGCATATAGTTGGATCTTGTTTTTTTATTTATTTTTAATCTACTTAGCCAACAGGGTTATAATTTTTAAACATTTCTTTGAACTTGATTAATCCGTAAATCTGGATGCCTTTATATCCAAAAATTTATCAGAACTAAAGACCTTTAGTAACTATTCCCCTTCATTTTATATGCCTATTTTATCTTTATTATTTTTTTTTTAACAGAGACAACATATTTGATTCCTTGACAAGACCACAATCTGATCCCAAAGATGTGCTCCACAAACCCAGGCAACTGGGTCACCTTTGATGATGATCCTGCTTTCCAATCTTCTCAAAAGTCAAAGAATTTTCCTCTGGAGAATCAAGGTGTCTGTAGACCTAATGGACTCAAGCTGAACCTTCCTGGCCTCAGGGAATTTCCTAGTGGATCTTCTTCCACCAGCAGCACCCCTCTCTCCTCCCCCATTGTAGACTTTTATTTCAGTCCAGGACCTCCAAGTAACTCTCCTCTTTCTACACCTACCAAAGACTTCCCGGGTTTTCCTGGCATCCCCAAAGCGGGGACTCATGTGCTTTATCCTATTCCGGAATCGTCTTCAGACAGCCCACTCACAATAACAGGAGGAGGGTCTTCCTTACTGCCTCCCAGACCAACCTGTTTATCTCATGCCTTGTTACCCAGTGACCACTCTTGTACACATCCAGCTCCCAAAGTAGGCCTTCCAGATGAAATTAACTCTCACCAGGCTGAAAGCCTAGAATTCCAAAGTGATGATCTTACCCAGTTTCAGTATTTTCGAGAGGACTGTGCTTTTTCAAGTCCATTTTGGAAAGATGAAGGCAGTGATTCCCAGTTCACCCTTGACCCACCAGGCAGCAAAAAGATGTTCTCATCAAGAGACAGGGAGATGCCTATTGATCAAAAAAGCCTAAATAAATGTTCACTCAACTATATCTGTGAGAAGCTTGAACATCTCCAGTCAGCTGAGAACCAAGACTCACTTAGAAGTTTGTCTATGCACTGTCTATATGCCGAAGAAAATGCCTCTGCCTTTGTCCCCCACACACTCTTCAGGAGTCAGCCAAAAGCTGGATGGGCTTTCATGCTGAGAATTCCTGAGAAGAAAAATATGATGTCTTCCCGCCAATGGGGACCAATTTTTCTGAAAGTTTTGCCTGGAGGAGTTTTGCAGATGTATTATGAGCAGGGATTAGAAAAACCATTTAAAGAGATACAGCTTGATCCACATTGTAGGCTTTCTGAACCCAAGGTTGAGAACTTTAGTGTAGCAGGAAAGATCCATACTGTGAAGATTGAACATGTGTCTTACACAGAAAAAAGGAAATACCATTCTAAGACAGAAGTTGTTCATGAACCAGACATAGAACAGATGCTGAAGTTGGGGTCCACATCGTACCATGACTTCCTTGACTTTCTGACTACTGTGGAGGAGGAGCTGATAAAGTTGCCAGCTGTTTCAAAACCAAAAAAGAACTATGAGGAGCAGGAAATTTCCTTGGAAATTGTGGACAATTTTTGGGGTAAAGTCACAAAAGAAGGAAAATTGGTTGAAAGTGCTGTGATAACTCAAATTTATTGCCTCTGCTTTGTGAATGGGAACCTGGAATGCTTTTTAACCTTGAATGATACTGAGTTGCTGAAGCGAGATGAATCCTATTTTGAGAAGGACACAGAAAAAAGGGGGATTGATATTCTCGACTACCATCTTCATAAGTGTGTGAAAGTACAAGAATTTGAGCAATCAAGAATCATTAAGTTTGTGTCTCTGGATGCCTGCCGTTTTGAGCTGTTGCGTTTCAAGACTTTGTATAATGGGGATGATCTTCCCTTTTTCTTGAAGTCTGTAGTGGTTGTCCAGGGAGCATATGTGGAACTTCAGGCTTTTGTCAACATGGCCGCATTGGTGCAGAGGTCATCCCATGCTGGTTCCTTAAGGTCCTGTGACAATATAATGATACATTTTCCTGTCCCATCGCAGTGGATCAAGGCCCTTTGGACCATGAACCTCCAGAGGCAGAAGTCTCTGAAAGCCAAAATGAACCGCCGGGCATGTCTGGGGAGTTTACACGAACTTGAATCTGAACCTGTCATTCAAGTCACTGTGGGGTCAGCAAAATATGAGAGTGCCTACCAGGCAGTGGTATGGAAGATAGATCGGCTTCCAGACAAAAATTCAAGTAAATATTCAACACCCCGTTTATTTTCATGGGAAATAGCTTAAATATTTTCACCTTCCTCCTTGGGTTGAAACCAGGTAGAGACAGAGGGCAATTTGTCAGCTGAAGCCATGCTTTGGGGTGGGATAGGGAACATTTAGCTAAACAGATAGTTTGTTTCCTTTTGCACCTGTTTCTACCAGATAAGTTTAACTGTTTAACATTAAAAAAAAAATCATACAAAATACCATGCTAGGCTAGGAATTTGTTGTGGATGGCAGCACTACGAGAAAATTCGTTGATATCCATGGCTGAGATTAACCCATCAACTTCAAATGCTAAAAATGTTTCTAATATAGCTGAGATTCCCTAATTATTCCTTAAAGATCTGTCATTGTGAATGTACCAGAACTTTTTTTGCATTCTCAGCCAATACCACTTCTTAGGTTTGCTCCCTGCTCTTTTAAATAAGACTGCTTTCATTTTTACCCAGATTGATTTTTGTTGACTGAATTCACTTGGCCATCTCAACTGGTATTGCTTTTGTATTCGAGACAGGATTTCACTCTGTTATCTAGGCTGGAGTGCAGTGGCATGATCATGGCTCACTGTAGCCTCTACTTTCCAGGCTCAAGTGATCTTCCTGCCTCAGCTTCCCCAGTACCTAGGATTACGGATGCATACCATCATGCCTGGCTAGTTTTTTGTTTGTTTGTTTTTTAGTAGAGACGGTGTCTTCCTGTGTTGCCCAGGCTGGTCTTGAATTCCTGGGCTCAAGGAATCCTTCCACCTTGGCCTCCCAAAATGCTGGGATTACAAGTGTGAGCCAACTTGTAGGGCCTTAACTGGTTGTTTTAGAATTAGGTGGACACACTTGCGTGTTAAAAATTCAGTTAATTTTTAAAAATTTTGCAAAGAAAACCATTATCTAGAAGTCAGAACTTGAAAAGACAATTATAGTGCCGCATATATTTTGGAGTAGTAAGTTAGTGGTGAGCATAACAGAATAAAGTCAAAAACTAAATTTTAAAATTAGTGCTGTTCCCTATTTTAGTTGAGTTTTTTTTCCCCCTAGCAGAGTGCGGGTCATTAGTCTCTTGAGTTAAACTGGGGGCAGGGTTGGGGTGCCTGAGTTGATCATCCATCATTCCATCCATCCATCCATCCATCCAAACCTTTACTGAGCATGTACTGTGTACCAAATGCCACATCAAGTGCTGGGGATAAAGATAGATAAAAATCGGATCCCTGTTTCCAGATGGCTCATACCTGCTGTAGTCCTTCAGAGAAATTTAAGCTTGCCCCTCCAGGTTGTGGACTTAAGAGGAAGCATTTTTCTTTGGGGTGGCCTTAAGGCAGTGTTTTTAAACCTGACTATATTATTATTATTATTATTAGAGAAGGAGGCTCACTCTGTTGCCCAGGCCGGAGGGCAGTGCGATCTCACTGCAAACCTCTACCTCCCCGGTCCAAGTGCTTCTCCTGCTTCAGCCTCCCGAGTAGCTGGGACTACAAGCGTGCGCCACCATGCCTCACATATTTTTGTATTTTTAGTAGAGATGGGGGTTTTGCCATGTTGGCCAGGCTGGTCTTGAACTCCTGACCTCAAGTGATCCACCTGCCTTGGCCTCCCAAAGTGTTGGGATTACAGGTGTGAGCCACTGTGTCTGGCCAGACCTGACTATATTAGAATAGCTTGAGAGCTTTCAAATAATCTCGATGTTCAGGCTCCACTTCATAATTAAATCAGAATCTCTCGGAGGGGAGGGAGCCAGGGCCAAGTATTTGTTTGAAGATCTCTCCAGGTGAACCTAACATGTAGTCAGGGGGAAGAACACTGCTCTCTAGGTGTTGTGAAGTTGTAGAACCAGAAGAGCAAGTCCCAGACGACAATTGACGTGGGCAGCAGGGACCGCACCCTGGAGGCCATGGGACCACCTTGGAGGCCATGGGATCACCTTGTCCATGACTCTCTGTTTGCTGGTTTAGCATCTGTTGACTGATGGAGCTTGAGCTATAGGCAGGATCCTGCAGGTGAGAAACACAGGCCTGGTGAGCTGAGATGCTCCCGGACACTGTGCAGAGGGATGTTTCTATACTGTCTTCCTTCCTGACACCCCACACCCTTCTTCATTAATGCCAACTTTCACCCCACAGCATTCTCAAGTTCGCATTAATTATGTTCTGTTTCCCCAAACTGGCAAGGATAGCTCAGACTTAGGGCAGGGTGAGGTGGTGATGGTGCAGTGTGGTCACAGTGAATGGCCTCAAACAGCATCTTCTGATTAACTCTGCTGTGATGGGAGGGAAGGTCAATATCTTCCATGATATAATCCACGAAGATAATGTTTCCTGCTTTCTTTCTTTTTCTTTCTTTTTTTTTTTTGAGATGGAGTCTTGCTCTGTTGCCCAGGCTGGAGTGCAGGGGTACGATCTCTGCTCACTGCAACCTCTGCCTTCCGGGTTTAAGCAATTCTCATGCCTCAGCCTCCCAAGTAGCTAGGATTACAGGTGTATGCCACCCCATCCGGCCTAATTTCTTACATTTTTTGTAGAGGCAGAGTTTCATCATGTTGGCCAGGCTGGTCTCGAACTCCTGACCTCAGGTGATCTGCCCACCTCAGCCTCCCAAAGTGCTGGGATTACAGGTGTGAGCCACCATGCCCGGCTCCTGCTTTCTTTTATAACTTGGCTAGAGAGGCAAACTGAACCATGTGCAGATTATCTTTATGCCAGGGAAACCAGTTTTGAGGTCTTCATACAAGGTTCAAAATGGTCTATTCGGAAAGTTATTTGTGCTAGCTTTAGGTTAGAGGGGTTAAACAAAATCAGAGGATTGGCTTTCATTTTTCTAAACAAAAAGGGAAAGAGAAGCAGGCAGAAAAACAGGCAGGCTGGAATGGCTACTGGAACCTTCTAGATCTGCAGGCTGCCTGTGAAATCTGGATGATAAACTAACTTCTGCTGTTTTCCATTGATCCTAGAGATGGTCACAGGGACTGGAACAAAAGGTCCAAAGCAGTTTGCATAGACTTGAAGTGGTAATTATGCTTTTGAGAGAGGAGCACAACCGGCTCAGCCTGCAGGCTTGTCCACCTGGTGTCAGAGGCCCCCTCTGTGGCCCATTCCTATTGCTCTACTTAGAGCAGGTGCATTACAGGAGGCCCCAAAGGAACTAAGCCCTTGGCTAAGCCTGGCCAGGGTAACCACAGTTTTTTTTTAAACGGAGAACCTGTACCAATCATCTTTCTTAATTTTAGAAGTACAGACATGTATAAAGCTTCTTGTGAAAATAATCCAGTTTATAACCCTGCATTTTATTTTCAGAGTTAATGGTGTAGTTAACTGATTCAATCAATTTATTGAGAAGCAGGCTCACTCATTTATTTCACAGACATCTACTAAGTGTCTTCTAGTTACAGGCTGTGTGCTAAGTGCTTAGGAGATACAGACACAAACATGATTCCTACTCTACTAGAAACTTAACAGTCTAGAAGGTGAGACAGACTCCAAAGCAGCTACCCAAAGGCACTCCGGGAAGGTGCATAGTTTCAGGCTTGTACAAACACGAACACTTAGGGATCCCAGAGGAAAGGGTGATAAACTGCCTGGGGAGTAGGGAGGGCTTCGTGGAAGAGCTGATGGCTGGGAGAGTCAACAGAGTTTCCATCAAAGAAAGAAACAGCAGAAGCACAGGTGTGTATGTGGGGAATCTTGCCTAAGTTTTAGAGCCAAGGGAGTGGTTGGGGAAGAGACCAGTGTGTTAGGACCAGTGGGTCATGCTGTGGGATGTGAAGTTTGTGTGTCACCAGGTCCTCAGGGTTGTTTTCAGGCATGACTGCTACAGAATAAGATCTCGTTTCAGAAAGGCTGGCATGCAGTGCAGAGGAAAGATTTAGGAGTAGATTATAGACACAGGGAAGTTGGGAGGAGGTGAGGGATGCTGAGCAAAGGCAGTGGCAGTGAGAGGTGAGGGATGGGTGAGTGAATTCAGAGGAGGTGCCCCCAAATGATGATAGTTTCTCTATGGGCATGAGGGGAAGGGAGGGGATGGGACAAGTTCAGGGGCTCTGACTTTGGTGAATAGTCAAATGGTGCCATTAGCTGAGATAGCCTGGGCTCTTTTCACAATCTATCCTTTTAAAATCTGTTTCCCAGCCCTGGCCTCATGTTAGCATCATTAAAACTTCAAACACATACCCATATTTGGGCCCCATACCCTACTAATCAGGCTCTGTGAAGGTGAGGCCCAGTTATTGATATTTATAAAGGCTCATGTGGCCAGAGTTTGGAATTACTGACCTGGTCCCCTAGGCAAGGATCATTCTTGCTCTGCGTATCCTTGTGTCTTCTAGAGCTCTATTATTGCTCTCCGTGAGTGTTTATTTTTGAGATGGAGTCTTGCTCTGTCTCCCAGGCTGGAGTGCCATGGCACCATATTGACTAACTGCAACCTCCGCCTCCTAGGTTCAAGCGAATCTTCTGCCTCAGCCTCCTGAGCAGCTGGGACTACAGGTGCATGCCACCACACCCAGCTAATTTTTAATAGAGACAGGATTTCACCATATTGGCCAGGCTGGTCTCAAACTCCTGACCTCATGATCTGCCCACCTTGGCCTCTCAAAGTGCTGGGATTACAGGCATGAGCCACCGTGCTCAACTTCCCATGAGTATTAGCAATGGAGCTCACCAAGAACAATGACAAGAATGGACATTTCCAGAGAAACTGGCTGGACTTGATCTTTGCCTTCAGGAATTCTTTTGTAAGACTGTCATATCACCAGGCCCACACAGAACATTTTACAAGCATTTCAGTCAATTACACGGTGATAATTCACTGAACAAATCCTTTGGGATCACAGCTGCTTTATTGAGATCAGGTCTGTGCACAAAGAGGAGGCCCAGGGAAAATGCAGTGGGGCTGTGTCAGGTGGAGTCCAGAGGGCATGGTGCAGCTGTGAGCCTGGCTTAGGGCAGGACATTTCTGGGATTATAGGGCCCTGCCCCAGGCTTCTCTGTTAAGGGGGTGGGGAGAGTAATGCAGAGTGAAAGGGTGCCAGGGCAGGCTATAAGCTAATTTGCCTCTTGAGAAGTATGGAAAGAATAAGGTTGGAGCAGAGGGGAAATCTGTCCTAAGGCAGTGCTTCTCAAACTTGTGTGTGCCCAGGAATCACCTGGTTAAAATGTGGATTCTGACTGAGCTAATGGGATCTGGAATACTGTGATTTCTGACAAGTGCTGACGTGATGCCAACGCATCTAGCCCAAGGAACACATTTAGAACAGCAGGATCTCAGAATGCATCTCTATTTTTCTATATGACTTTTAGATCAGTTGTGCATTTAGAGAATGTGAAGTTTTTAAAAAGCTCTTCACAATTTTATTCTTTTTAAGTTAGAATTATTTGCATTATTTGAAAAAATAATGAAACTTGCATTATTTGAAAAAATACTTCAAAAATGGAAACAGAAAGAAAAATATTTTCTGCCTCAGCCTCCTGAGTAGCTGGGACTATAGGCACTTGCCACCATGCCCGGCTAATTATTGTATTTTTAGTAGAGATGGGGTTTCACCTCCTCTGAATTCACTTACCCATCCCTTGCATCTTACTGCCACTGCCTTTGCTCAGCATCCCTCACCTTTTCCCAACTTCCCTGTATCTATAATTTACTCCTAAATCTTTCACTTTCAGCACTGGAGTGCAGCAATGAGATCTCAGCTCACTGCAACCTCTACCGCCCAGGCTCAAGCTATGCTTCCACCTCAGCCTCCCAAGTAGCTGGGACCACAGCACGTGCCACCATGCCTGGCTAATTTTTTGTAATTTTGGTAGAGATGGGGTTTTGCCAGTTGCTCAGGCTGGTCTCAAACTCAGCTCAGGCAATCCACCCGCCTTGGCCTTCCAAGTGTTGGGATTACAGGTGTGAGCTACCGTACCTGGCAAGAATATATCCACTAGTCTATACTCTACTTATGAAACCGTTTTTTGTTTTTGTTTTCCTTCCTGGGAATTTGAGGGATCAGGACTGACCTTTTTTATTGGGGAAATCACTTACCTGTGATTTCTGGAAAGGTGGGGAGGGTTGCTGGTCCCTTAATGTCTCTTCTAACAGCTTGTCAGTGCTTAGTATTTCTTCAATAGTGGGCAAGTCTTTCATTTTACAACAAAGGTTTGCCTGAGGCAGTAGCTCACAGACTTCATACTAAAGTGTCAAGGACAGTAGAGGAGCTTAGGCTTTGATGGGCTGGTAGAGAGAGAGAGAGAGAGAGAGAGAGAGAGAGAAACAAAGAAAGACAGCTGAAGACAAATGAGGATGCTGGTTAGCCAGAGGATGTGTATATAGTGGCACAAAATTAGAAAGAGGGATGAGAGAGGTGGAGGATTGATTAAATGTATTTACCTCTAACTTCCCAATTTTTCTTTTTCTCTTTTTTTCTCTGCCCTGTCATCAGCACATGTTGCTTTCTCCTCCTCCACTTCTGTCATCCTCTTGCCATTCATTCCCTTCGGCCCTCTAACAATTTAGTTTCAGATGTAAAATATTTTGGTTCAAGAGGAACAGATAACAGCTAGACCTAAGATTTTGTGATTTACATTCCCTGTCCTAAGAAAAGGAATTATGTTGAGAGAACAATGACCAAAGCTCGACAGTTCCCCCTGGTGGTCAGCACTGAGACAACAGGATTTTTTTCTCTATCTTTTATTCATTAATGGGTGAATTTGACAAATATCCATTAAGCCCCAAACATGACTGACATTGTGCTAAGGACAGACCTGAAACCTGTCCCTATGGAGCACAAAGTTTGGAGAAGGAGTGTGTTACTAAATGCTGTAGAGCATTTAGCATTTTCAAAAGCCATAAAAAATAAGCCAGAAAACTTGAAAAAGGCTTTCTTTTACCATTTTTAAAGAAAAGCGAGTAGAAAGGTTTTGTTTCTGAAATTTTTGGAGCATTAAGTCTTCAACATGGGTTTAATTTTTTTCTTCGATTTTCATCGTAAAATTTCCCCAAATAGTTTTTTCTTATAAAGTGTGAGTATCAAATCAGATCATCTCTAGTATCATTTTTAACTCTGAATGTGTAGCATTCACAGTCCCTATATTAGCAAAATTATCGTAATTAAATAATACTGGCTTTAGAACTGAATAGCACTTTGAAAAATAATATGTCTAGATCATCTATACCGATATAGAATGCTACTGCCTCAGTTCTGTATGCCTATGAACTGGTTAATCCTCACAGCAACCTTTATAAGGTTCAGGTTATCCTCGTTATCCTCATTTTCAGATGGAGAAACTGAAGTTTGGAGACGTAAGTAATTTGTACCTTAGCCTTAACCACTTTGCCATAACAAGACTGAAAGAGTGCCTGCATGAAGTATAAATGAACTTACTGTATCCTCACTGCAGACAGAGGACTAGAAAGAATAATGGAGTATGGAATCTCTCTGGGTGTGTGTGTATGAGAATGAAGTTACCAGTTGCCTGCAGTGATCTGGGTTGTTAAGGGCACCTCAGAGGCCACTGTTGTCCTACCCTACCTGTAAGTGCTAATGAGCATCTGTTGGTTAATTAATTGATGACTTCTCAAGGCTTTTTACAGCCTTAGAATCCTATTAGTCTCTCTACAAGAAACAGGTTGTATGGAAGGAAAGGCAATTTATCTTTTAAGAATTTAGTGAAATCCGGCCGGGCATGGTGGCTCATGCCTGTAATCCCAGCACTTTGGGAGGCTGAGGCGGGTGGATCACGAGGTCAAGAGATCAAGACCATCCTGGTCAACATGGTGAAACCCCGTCTCTATTAAAAATACAAAAAATTAGCTGGGCATGGTGGTGCGTGCTTGTAGTCCTAGCTACTCAGGAGGCTGAGGCAGGAGAGTTGCCTGAACCCAGGAGGCGGAGGTAGCAGTGAGCCGAGATCGCGCCATTGCACTACAGCCTGAGTAACAAGAGCGAAAAGTCTCAAAAAAAAGAATTAAGTGAAATCCTTTAAACTCTTGTTTTTGTGCCTAAAGCTGTATACAGATGGAAATGCCTTTTCTCCAGCTATGTCAGTGCTTCAGTCATTTAATCTGCCTCTGGAAATTACTCTTATTTGATACATTTATTTAAGTAAGGATAGCCACATTGGATATGGAGATGCTATGAACAAGGCAACAGAATCACAGAACGTTTGTAAAGCTGCTACAGTGATTGCAAAGAAAATATTTTTCATTTCCTTATAATACACACACACACTCTCTCTCTCTCTCTCCCTCTCTCTCTCTCTCTCTCACACACACCCCCATCTAAAATCTTTGAGTATATCCAGTATCTCTGGATCTGGCACTGAACCTGGCCTGGCATAGCATGGATGCTGAATAAGTGACAAATTGAATTGAGTGAAAATCAATATTAGATTAAAATATTGAAGGCCAATATGCCCATCTCTACTCTGCATAGCTGTTCCAGTCAAAGTATTTTGGAAAGATGAGTGAGAATTACAGTAGGAAAAATAATTTGTTCCACCGAAAAAGGAATTCTTGGTCTGGAATGTTTTCTGAAAAGTTAAGTTTAACTTTTAAAAATAAGAATTTTAAAATAATATGACTTAATTTGGGCTGGAGTTTATTTTTGAGTTATCTATAAATAGATGGTAAGAAAATGAATAATAATTATAAGATGTTATTCAGTCTAAGAAAAAGTGGCTTGTACAGGCTTGAGCACATTGTAGCCAAATTATGTTTAATATAAATATGACTTTTACCTTTTAATTAAGGAAAACTTAATTAAGTTTAACAATATTACTATATTGTTTAATATAAATTAAATATTAATAGTAATTATTTTTAAACATAAACATTTAGCAGATTATGTTAGTATAACAGATATTATATTATAGTATATACTAATGTAATCTGCTAAATATTATAGTAATATTTCTAATTAATAGTAATATTCCTAATTGAAAATGTTTTTAGGAGTTTATCTGTGCATGCATATATTTTTTATTTGTTTATTTTTAACTTTTACCATTCTTATTCAAAACAGTAATAAAGTCATACTTGTTTTAAAGCCTGTACTTAAAAATTGCAGACAGCTTCCCCCTAGTTAGTGCAAAATTGTAGATTTTCATGGTATGTTGTTTTGATGAAATTTGCACTGCTGCAGTGCTAATCCAATTCCGTATTAAGGAGATGAGTGCCTTTTATATTCAAGAGAAGTGTTTAATTCCATAAAAATACTTTGACTATTTGATTTTTTTTTTCCCTCAAGGTCTTGATCATCCCCATTGTCTGTCATACAAATTAGAGCTTGGATCAGACCAAGAAATTCCCTCTGATTGGTATCCATTTGCTACCGTTCAGTTTTCCATGCCTGACACCTGTGCCTCAAGGACAGAGGTCAGGTCTCTGGGGGTGGAGAGTGATGTCCAGCCACAGAAACATGTTCAGCAGCGAGCTTGCTACAACATCCAGGTACATCCCACAGCTTCCAGAACTGTCACCTGATTTTGCTTTAAATATTTGTTTTGCTGTCTTTTGTGACTGTGTGTGTGTGTGTGTGTGTGTGTATGTGTGTATATGTGTGGTGAGATTTGCCCTAGAGAGGATCTCAGCTGTGGAAACTTGATGGCCACCATTGAGCTTACTTCTTCCCATCCATTCTGTAGAATGTTGGGAACACTTGACAATTTAGCTCTCAGTGAAAAACAGACATTAAAAATGAATCTACGTTTTAGAAGAATATTTATTTAAAAAGTTTTGGTGTTAGATAGAATACCATTTCTCAAAATGTGTGCTGCAGAGCACATGTCCCATATAATTACCCAAGAGAAAAATAAGTTGGGTAATGCATATACTAAATTAATGTTAAAGGCGCTGAGAAGTCCTGCAATAAAGAAAAGTGTTAAACTTCATTAACCCAGCTTTCCCCAACTGATTGGCTGTGGTGTCTTGTCTATCTGGGTATGCGTATGTAAAACACTTATCCCTATCTTGGGGAATAGTATTCTGTGGAGCTTGCTTTAGGAAATGCTGAGTTACTCTATTATGGTAGTTTGAAGTTTTGTTTTTTTTTAAGATGGTGTCTCACAGTGTCACCCAGGCTGGAGTGCAGTGGCATGATCTTGGCTCCTGCAACCCACACCTCCTGGGTCCAAGAGATTCTCTTACCTCAGCCTCCCAAGTAACTGGGATTATAGGCACCTGGCACCATACCCAGTTTTTGTTTTTTGTTTTTGTATTTTTAGTAGAGATTGTGTTTCGCCATGTTGGCCAGGCTGGTCTTCAACTCCCAACCTCAGGTGATCTGACTGCCTCGGCCTCCCAAAGTGCTGGGATTCAGGCATGAGCCACCACTCCTAGCTTATGGAAGTTTTAAGTTTTCTTTTAAATTTTTTAATAGAGATGGGGTCTCATTATGTTGGTCAAACTGGTCTTAAACTCCTGGCCTCAAGTGATCCTCCTGCCTTGGCCTCCCAAAGGTGCTGAGATTACAGGCATGAGCCACTACACCCAGCCTGGTATTACGGTAGTTTTAAATGTTGCCATCAGCTCTTCTGAATTCTTAGGCAGATGAATTAAAGGAGGACATACACGTACATCTGTTTCTAACCTTGTTTTCCTTTCTTATCCTCAAGTTTAGTAGCTATATGGATATTCTTTGCCACATATTTATCACAGTATCTTGAAATGATGACATATCTTGCTGGTTTTGTTTTAAGTTTTATTTATTTATTTATTTTTGAGACAGAGTCTTGCTCTGTTGCCCAGGCTGGAGTGCAGTGGCATGGTCTTGCCTCACTGCAGCCTCTGCCTCCTGGGTTGAAGTGATTCTCCTGTCTCAGCCTCCTGAGTGGTTGGAATTACAGGCATGTGCCACCATGCTCGGATAATTTTTTGTATTTTTAGTGGAGATGGGGTTTCACCATGTTGGCCAGGCTGGTTTAGAACTCTTGACCTCATGATCTGCCTGCCTCAGCCTCCCAAAGTGCTGGGATTACAGGCGTGAGACACCACGCCTGGCCTAAAAGTATTTTTTAACTAGAAAATATTTCAAAAATCACAAAAATTAAACAATGCATTACAGATAGGTGGTTCAGTTTAGAATTTATGTTTCCATTTTGACTTTCATATGGGCAATATTTTACGATTTCTAATAGCATTATTTTATTTTTTAAAATTTAAATTTTGCCTGTGACACAGCCTGAGAACATGTCCCTCGAATAGTTTTTAAAATCTATATGTTGCTTGACTTGTAGTAATGATTAATGCCATTCTGATTTTCTACTCATTTATTTCTATTAAAAATAGTGATATTATACATGACATCGTTAATACCAACTGGGGCTCCTATACTATAGTAATGTAAGTCAGGATTTTTCTTTATTTTGGACTATCTGTTTAGAAGTCTATGTTTGGGTCTAGTTACCTTTTTCTTTTTCTTTTTGAGACGGAGTGTCACACTATGGCCCAGGCTGTGGTGCAATGGCACAATCTCTGCTCACTGCAATCTCCGCCTCCTGGGTTCAAGCAATTCTCCTGCCTCAGCTTCCTGAGTAGTTGGGACTACAGGTGTGCGCCATCACGCCCAGCTAATTTATTTTGTATTTTTAGTAGAGACGGGATTTCACCATGTTGGACAGGATGGTCTCGATCTCCTGACCTTATGTCTGGCTGCCTGCTTCAGCCTCCCAAAGTGCTGGGATTACAGGCGTGAGCCACTGCTCCTGGCCGCCAGTTACCTTTTTCTATTATAAAAGTAATGGGGGCTGGGTGCGGTGGCTCATGCCTGTAATCCCGGCACTTTGAGAAGCCATGGAGGGCGGAACACCTTAGGTCGGGGGTTTGAGACCAACCTGACCAACATGGAGAAATCCCCTCTCTGTTAAAAATACAAAATTAGCCGGGCGTGGTGGCGCATGCCTGTAATCCCAGCTACTCAGGAGTCTGAGGCTGGAGAATAACTTGAACCCAGGAAGCGGATGTTGCAGTGAGTCAGGTTCGCTCCATTGCACTCCAGCCTGGGCAACAAGAGTGAAATTTTGTCTCAAAAAAAAAAAAAAAGATAGGTAGTGCTATCCCGTGCAGCCCCTTCAGAACTGAAGTATGCATTTCCCCATCAGCTGGGAATTGCCCTGGCTGAAGATAGCTGCCTTCCCTGAGGTCACGCCTCCTTCCTGGAATAGATGCAGGGGTGTACAGACCCCTTTGCATCAACTTGGGCTAACTCTATAGGGTCAGCCCAGCTTCAGCTCTCCAGAGCCTGGGCAGAAGCCTTCATTATGACTGCATTGCAGCCCAGCTTCTCCCTCTGCCCATTTAGCTTCCTTTCCTGCCTCACTTCCCCATGAGTGTTGACCTTGACAGCACTCTCCAGTAAACTTTCTGCACACAGATCTCCATCTCAGCGTCCACTTCTTGGGGAACCTGACCTATAACACTAGGTATATAAGTATTATGTGTGACTGAAATGTGGGTCCAGTGCACATGGAGACTGCGTTTATACTTATTTTCCTATTCACAGGATATGCCAGGTTCGTGCAGTTTTAGTGGACAGTTAAAAATTACTTTACAAGGCTGGGTGTGTTGGCTCACACCTGTAATCCCAGTACTTTGGAAGGCAGGTGGATTACAAGGTCAAGAGATTGAGACCATCTTGTTCAATATGGTGAAACCCCTTCTCTACTAAAAATACAAAAATTAGCTGGGCGTGGTGGCTCATGCCTGTAATTCCAGCTACTCAGGAGGCTGAGGCAGGAGAATTGCTTGAACCTGGGAGGTGGAGATTGCAGTGATCCGAGATGGTGACACTGCACTCCAGCCTGGCAACAGAGCAGGACTCTGTCTCAAAAAAAAAAAAAAAAAAAAAATTAATTTACAAAGTATCTCTAGCTTTAATAGCATTTACTAGTTGATCTGAACCTGGTGGCAGTTTCAAAATGTTTTCTTCCATTTAGTAATTATCTGTTGTGGTTTCAAAGTACCAGATACTGCTCCACATGCAGGGACACAGCAGTATGAATGGAGAGACAAGGTCCCTGTCCCTATGGAGCATAGTTTCTAGTGGGGGTAAACAAAAAATAATTAGTAGATAAATAAATAAATAAATAATATGATTTCAACTAATGAAAAATTCTAAGAAGATACTAAAATAGGGTAACAGGATACAAAGTGATTGGAGGGCTTTTTCTGGGATAGTCCTGCAGGACCTCCATAATGATGTGACATTTGAGCTGAGACAAAAATGATGAAGAGCAGATGGTTTGGCCCAGCAGACTCACTATTAGGTTGCTGCAAAAGTAATCATGGTTTTTGTCATTAGTTTTGCACCAACCTATAGTTTGTAAGGTGGTTTCTTTCAGTTAGAGAGAGAATTTTGGGTATATTACAAATCTCAGGAGGCCAGTGGCCGGATATGTGATACAGCCATACATCCAGCGGGGAGGGATAATCGATCACATGTCTGTTCTAGCCAGATCTGTGTTTTTCTCAATATATGTATTCTGTATGCATTTTATAAAAACTACGTTTGACTTAGAAGACAGATTTGGTGCTCTTGAAGATTTGACCCTGGCGGGGAGGATTTGGGGGGACTCTTGTTCAAAAAGAGAGCAGAGTGCAACACTCGGAAGCTATTGCAGGAGGGTAGAGGGCTGTGTCTGTGTCCAAAGGGTGAGGTTTTTGCAGTCTGTGCTGGATGTATAAAATTGAAGAGGTGCGAGTGTGGTATTGCATTTGTTAATGGTGCCTGTGTTTTGCTTTTGCATAACAGGTGGAAATAGAAAAGAAGTGGATTAAGATCGATGGAGAAGACCCAGATAAAATTGGTGACTGCATAACTCAGTAGGAGTAGCAAGAGTTTATGACGACACCCCACTTGTCAGATACGTAATTCACTGAAACCACAGACAAGCCCTGCTACGGTATCATGGAAATGACTTCTGAATAGCGGTTTTAGGACAGGTCTGATGGCTGTGTTTAGAGAGGCTTAGATCTAAAACGGAACAATCTGTATTTTATGCTTTTCATATGCTTTTGTCCTAGGGGCTTGATCTAAAATGTTTTTATAGTTTGTATGATGTTTAGCTTCCTGTTGAAACTCAAAGGCACTGTTACTCGTTGTGTGACCCCGCAGCCAGTTTGAGTTTTGATTACTCAGTGGCTGATTGTTTTGCACCCTGGATTACTGAGCTGCCGTCTTTATTTTTTCCCATCTCTTCTTGCTGGTTAGTTCCTGTACCAGAGGGTAAGGCAGTCAAAGGAGACATGAACTAAAATACTTAATTTTCCCTCTTGCTTGCCTCTGAAATGTGGCTAGGTGTAGAACGATGTTTTAACCACAGGTAGATCTGGAAGTGTCTGTGCTTTTGAATTACTTATTTTCCTATCTTCTTACCACATTGCTAAGTAATAATTGGCTATATTTGGTACCTGTCTCTCTCCTACTGTATCGTTATTTTCAAAATGTGTTTGTATTCTGGTTTGTGCTGCAAAGAAGCTATTTCTGTTGTCCTACATATTTTAGTACGGATCACTAAGACATACTTCCTTTCACTTGGCAGGATTCCTTTCAAAATGGAATCTGAGTATTGGACACTAGTGAGCATATTTATATATTAAATATGAATTTTTAAAATGTATGAATATTATTTTCCAAAAGTACAGACTCCAAGGATGTATTTTGATAAAGTATTATTGTAATGAACATGCACCTCTCTTGAGTAGAAGTCTAAATCACATTATGATTATTTTATACTAGTTCTGCTACGATAGCTATTTTATGCTAATTCTGCTTAATTTAGAGTATTTTTCATTAAAGGTGAGCAAAGTGAAAGATACTTGGTTATTTTACCCAGATTTCTAAGAGGCAACATTTTTATTCTTCAGAGTCAGGTAAATGACTATAATAGTTTGGTTTCTAATGAAAAGTCAATAGCATTAGCACTTAGAATTCTGTTTATAATTTCCTTTTAGCATTTACAGTAAAAAGTGAGAATTTTAAAATTTATGAAATTTATATTCCAAATATCATTTTTAGTCCGAAAAACAAACTCCCCCATGTGGAATTAATATACCTTCAATTTATGTTGAATCTTAAATAAGGAGATACTTTTCTCTATTGGCTAGATTTGTTTTGAGTCAAAACTGATGTAATGTTCTTCCAAAGAACATTTAGGTGTTGGCCTACAGAGTTTATTTCATATGTTTTATTTAATATTATATTACATTCATTGTAATCTGTTCAAAAACAGATTAAGACAAACATGATGGTCTGTATCAATCAGCAGATTTTATTGCTCTTCATTATTTTACTGCAAAGACAAAGAATGCAAAATGTAATGGTTGAAAGGAATGGCTATTGCTGTTTTTATTTTTTATTTTTTTTGAAATGGGGTCTCACTCTCTTACCCAGGCTGGAGTGCAGTGGTGCGATTTGGCTCACTGCAACCTTTGCCTCCTGGGTTCAAGCAATTCTCGTTCCTCAGCCTCCTGAGTAGCTGGGATTACAGGCGAAAGCCACCATGCCCGACTGAAATTCTTTTGTATTTTTAGTAGAGATGGGGTTTCACTGTGTGGGACAGACTGGTCTCAAACTCGTGATCTTAGGTGATCCTCCCGCCTTGGCCTCCCTAAATTCTGGGATTACATGCGTGAGCCACTGCGCCTGGCCGCTATTGCTCTTTTTAACTTCATTTGATGCATTGCTTATAATATATGCTTGAGGCGCACTGTTGATGTATAGTAGGGCAAATCTATGTGTGTATGTCATTTAAAAAAATTCCATCATCTTTTCTTATCATCTGGTGTGGGCGCACTCTAGAGTGACTTCAGTCTGCTCAAAACAAATGTGGAGGCAGCCCGAAACTGATGCTGCCCACAGTCGCAGTGAAGTTAGCTGGGTTAATTACTACCATTCCTTTCTAGGAGTGTTTTGTGGTATCCTGCCCACAAAGAACGCATAGTCTGATTAGGCTGAACCTAATGACGATTTACACCTCAAAATATATTCAGCAAAGGGTCCACTTAATCACCCCTCATGCTTCACAGGTTGACTAGTATCTGTGGGTACCTCCCTGCCAGGGTTATTCACTCACAAGCCACTGGGCCTCAGGACATCTCAAGATTCAGAGTTGACAATATAATAGCAAAAGCTGGACTAAAGCCCAAACGGAGTGTCCATGGCAATGCAGAGGCTGATAGCATTAACAGCAGGGTGCTACAGCATAATTGTTAATTTGCATATCTATTAAGATCCTTAAATATTCATTGCTTAGTATTAAATTACCATTTCGTGTAGGTAGGGGAGGCTTACTCAATTCTTCTGACCTCAGAACAGGCAGGAGGTCAAATGTGACTACAGAACTCTAGGTGAAAAATCAGGTAAGGTTCAAATTAAGCAGAATTGCCCTTGCCAGAATAGCAATCTTCAAAAAACTCCTGCTTTTAAGGGAGGGGAGAGGGAAAGGAAAGGAATAAGGGAGGAAATATTCCTTTTCTAGTATTTTGCTGTAGATGACTCCATTGTGAGTTTGACCATTTTGGGGTCAAATGAGCGGACTTCCAAGGAGTTGACCAGTTTGTGACTAGTCTGGTCACCTTTCCAGTTATAGGATCATATTAACTGTGTAGATGAATTCACGGGTAGATTATTACATGATCAATTGTACAGATCTGAATTTAAGGACCTTTCCTTTTTCTGTGGGAATCACAAGAGTTTATCCATTTAAAAAAACATATGTAAAAAAGATACTTTCCAGTACATAAAAAAGCGCTGGAATTTTCAACCTGACATATATATTAGACAGTTCTAAGATGTTAGTTTCCTTCATTCTAGAGCTGTGCTTGTGATACAGCCCCTTTTCTTATAAATTCAGTTAGAAGGCCTTCCTTAACAATGACTATTATGTTTTACTTAAAATACGGTTTTATATTCTGTCAATACAAATATAAAACAGGTTGGGCCTTAATCATGTAACAAAATATTTTGTAGATTACATATTGATTTTTCAAAAATTAAAAATGTATTTCAAATGATTCTTACTGTGCTATGAATTTATACCTTATGCAAGACCTGGGGTTATTTTTTTTCTTAAGGTAGGAAATCAATTTCGATAACCTGGAACAATTAACTCTGTCAGGCATGTGTACACAATTAACTCTCTGGCAGGCATGTGTACACAGCTTGACTATTATGGACTCAGTGACCATGACCTCTTGGCATATCCTGGAAAAATGACACCATCAAAGTATAGTTGATAATGTTATAAAGGATGATTTTAAAAATAGGGTATAATCATGACTCATAAAGATATGAAATGAATACATGCATAAGATTTTATTTAACTTGTTAACTAATGAGGGAACTGGTAAGATGTTACAATCAGTTCCAAGGAGAATTCAGAGAACAGAGACATATATAAGAAGTGAAGAATTCTGAAAGGAAATTGCAAATAGATGTAAAATGGATCCATCCACAGGGCAATGAACGATAATTTCTCCTACCCTAACACAATCAATTTGCATTTATCTGGACAAGGATTATTTACATTATCATCAGTTAACTACAATTTACAGAGTTGTAAAATAACTCAAAGACAGTGACGGTGTTGATAACCTGGATGAATGAGCTAGACAGGACTTCTATTCAAAGCCTTTCCTGAATATAGGAAAAACTGTGTCCACAGAACCCCGTGGAATTTTCAAACTTTGGCAACTTGTAGAGTAGTCCTGTAGAATTAATTGGCAGTTACAAGCTGCGTTTTTAAAGTTCAGAAAACCAGTTTTACATAATTTTACAGAATATATTTCAGGTAAAGTGTACCTGCGGGTGGTAGGGAGTTGGGGAGAGTGGAGAGGAGTTGTGGGGAGAGGAAGGGAGTTGTGGGGAGTGGAGGGGAGTTGTGGGGTAGTGGAGGGGAGTTGGGGAGTGGAGGGGAGTTGTGGGAGTGGAGGGGAGTTGTGGGGGAGTGGAGGGGAGTTGTGGGGAGTGGAGGGGAGTAGTGGGAAGTGGAGGAGAGTTGTGGGGAGTAGAGGGGAGTTGTGGGGGAGTGGAAGAGAGTTTGGAGGAGTGGAGGGAAGTTGGGGGGTGAGTGGAGAGGAGTTAGGAGGACTGGAGGGAGGCCCTAGTAGGTAAGAAGGTGAATCAGTGCTTATGAAAGACCAACCTAACAAGTTCTCCACCCTCCTTTTTACAAGAAATCTGCCTCGTGTTGAAATTAGATTTTTATTTAGCTACTAAAGTTAATATTTCAAAATGGCAACAGTACTTCATAGAAGACAGATCATTAAGCACCATTGTAGCCACTGCGAGCACTCACAAAGATTGGCCCTCGTTCTTCAGGAACAACAAAAGGAATGAGTGGCAAAAACTGACCCTATCTGTAACAACAGTCCTCAGAATCCCATCAATCAGTCTTCCCTGTTTTTTTTTTTTGTTTTTTGTTTTTTGGTAGTTGGTATTTAGCTAAGTTCTGTACTGGTTTGTCTCAACTCTGGCTAGATGGTCTCACCGCTTTTGTATGGACACAGGGTAGATTTTGATGTTGTCTTTCCTAGACCCTCCCCATCCTCTCCAGCTACTGTATTCCAAGGAGCTTTTGTGCCCTGAGCCAGGGCCCTAAAATATAGGGTTATGTGTATTCTGTTGAACCATAAATAATCGCCAACATTTACCTTTCTTGATGGGAGTTTCACGGCTCAGTTTAATTCTCCACATATTTCCCTGGGTCATATGATACAAGCATTTTTTTGTTATCCTGCTTAGAACTGGTATTGAAATATGAATGTGACTCTAATTTTTAAAGCAAGACAGAGTTGCTGGTCAAGAAGCAAATAGTTGAGTTACAAAAAAAAAAAAAAAGAAATTACAAGCTACAGGCAATATTGTGCCTTTAGAATCTTGTTTCATCTGTAAGAAAGAGGACAACTGATTAGATTAATTGCCCCACATTTTAAAATATTTCAGTTTATTTCCATGAGACTTCCCGGGAAAGAAAGGCACAGCATTGTTATACTCTGGGTTTTCCTGCTTCCCCTTCATGTATCTGCACTCGCACAGCCTTCCAAACTTCAGAGGGAAGAGTGGCTCCTTTAAATATTATGATGGTGTGTGTCGACATTTTCCTGAGAAGCCCCTTTTGTGGAACCCAGAATTGTGAACTCCATGAAATGTAATTTGCAGTACACTCTTGAAACAGAAGAGGGTGCTCTCAGGCAAGCTGATGCTACCCAGTGCTAGAAACATTAGCATTTGAATTTCATGGTGCCTGTATTATGATTAGTACAAGATCTTGGGGGCATTTAATAAAGCATTTCAAAGCATTGTGAGTCCAGTGGAGTATAATTAAAATTAAAGCAGTAGACAAACACATTAAAGTATTCTTAATCTTAGTCTAAAAATGCTGTCTAATACAATTTTACACATCCCAAAGGTTTAAATACTGTGCTTATCTCTAAAATTTTGAACTGTTATAGAGACAGAAAAACAGTGTCTTCCTTCTCTGCAGATTTCAAACAAACTTTTTCTAATGAGAGTTAATAAACTCAACATCTTTCTTTAAAAGATTTATAAGATATTATAATTAATTCATCCTGCTTTGGTATGTATCAAGGTCAATGTGGTCTCTAAAAATCTCCAGTCCAGGATTTTACTTTCAGCTGCTTAGGTAAGAACAGGAAGATATATGCTTTTAGGGAATATTTCATGCTACCTTGACTCAGGGACAAGCCTTGGTACTGTTTCAGTCCTCAGAAAGCAGTAATGAGCTTTGTCCTTTTCAAGATGGGCTCTGTATTTCTCTCAGAAATCTTTCTGGGTGGATGTTATCATTCTTTTATAAAGCCTGTTAGGACACTCTCTTTCCAAAAGTCTTATATCATGAGTAAGTTTGTGAGTATAGCTGCATTCCCAAAGATGTCTTCTGAAGTACAGAAAGCTTCCTTAAGACATTGGCTGCCACAGTTTGCCACTGAGTCACCTCAAAATGCTATGTGACCTTCCTTCCAACTAGTCATCTTGCTGATCGTTTTAATTTTTTTAAGTGCTTACTATATGTCTGCATTTTTTTAGGTACTAGGGATAAGCAATTACAAAGACAGTTAGTTCTTGCTCTTATAGAGAGTATATAATAGTGGGGGAAGTCAACAATAAATATCAAGTTGTGATTATTGCTGTGCAGAAAAGTAAAGCAGGGTAAAATAGTAAAGAGTGGTAGAAGTGTGCCATTTTGGATTGGTAAGGGATGTTCTCTAGGTCATGTCATCTCTAGGATGAGGTGACATTCTAGCAGTGAGACTTGAAGTGAGATTGGAGTGCCACCTAGATCCCCAGGGAAGAGTTTGTCCAGCAGAGGGCTCCACTAGTGCACAGGTGTTGGACTCGGGGCGGGTGCTAACCCATCAGAGGAACATCACAGAGGACAGACAGATGGCTGCTGGGTGGCTATATCAGAGTGAGCAAGTGGGTGGGATGGAGGTGGAAAGAGATCAGAGAGATTGTGGGGAGGTGGGGGAGGCAGACCACCTAGGGTTTTGTGAGTCATGGATTTTATTCTGAGTGAGATGGGACCCCCGGAAGGCTTAGTGCAGAGGAGTGATATGAACTTCATTACATTTTAAGATGATTCTATGCTCATAAAAAGGAAGCAAAGAAAGTTAAGTCTATTGCAATAACTCAGGTGTCTTAGTCCTTTCCTGCTGCTATACCTGAGACTGCGGGATAGCAGAAATTTCTCACAATCCTGGAGGCAGGGAAGTCCAAGATCAAGGTGCCAATAGATTCAGTGTCTGGTGAATGCCTGTCTGTTCCTCGTAGTAGGCATGTGTTTCCTCTGTTCTCATATGGCAGGAGGGGCAAAAGGGCTCCCTGAACCCTCTTTTGTGAGGGCACTAGTTCCATTTATGAGGAGACAGCCTTCACTCCTAATTACCTCCCAAAGGCCCCACTTTTCACTGCCATCATCTTGGGGTAAGGTTTCAACATATGAACTTTGCATGGGACACAAACATTCAGATGATAGCACCAGGTGAGAGGTGATGGTGATTAAGAGTAGTGATAGGAGATGAAAAATGGTTGAACTCGGAACATATTTAAAATATAGAGCTAATAGGATATGATGATGGATTAGATGTGGGGTGTGAGGGAAAAGAAGGGAACCAAAAGTGACTGCCAGATTTTTGGCCTGAGCAATGAAAGAATAGATTGTTTTTATGGAGACGGGGAAGTGTTGTAGGAGCAGGTTTTGTGGAGAAAGATTGGGAATTCATGTTTGGATGTGTTAACTTTGAGATGCCTATTAGATGTCCAATGGAGACAGCAAGTAGCAATTGAATGTACAAGGCAAGAAAGAGTGCTGGGATAGAGATGGAACTCTTAAGAGATATCAGCACTTTCAGCCGGGACTGACTGGGATTACCTGGGAGTGAATATAGAATAGAATAGAAGTGGGCTGAGGATTGAGCCCTTGGGCTCCCTGGAGTTTAGAGGTCAGGAAAATGAGGGCAATGCTGTAAAGGACACTGAGGAAGAGTAGCTGGAGCAGAAGAACAAAGAGAATGGTATTTCAGCAGCCAAGTGAAAGAGGATGTAATTAGTTTCCTCAAATGCTGTTGCTAGAGTAAGATGAGGACTGAGGGTTGACTACTGGATCTAGCAATGTGGAAATCAGTGACAGAAACAGTATCATTGACGTGACAGCAATGGAAGCAAACTCAAACAGATTCGGACCCAGGGACTAAATGGCTTTGCAGCAAAATTTCCTTCTACCCTCTTCAGTTCTGTGGTTGGTCCAATAATTAAACTGACATAAGACAGATTAACAGGAGAAAAGCATACCAATCTTATTTAATGTTTTTACGTGTACATGGCAGTCTTCAAAAGGAAAATGAAGATGCTAGGAAGTCATTAGGCCATGAAGCTTATATACCATTTCATGCACAGAACAATAAATTATAGGGGATGTGACAAGACAGAGGGGCTTGGGCTCGGGACATTGAATTGTAGGACAGTGCCTAGGAAATACATGGGAGAGACTAATGAAAGACGAGGATCATTTTAGTAGGTTTGATGTGGAGGTCCATTTCAGCATCAAATACTAGTCTCTGGTGCTAGGAACGTTCTCTTCCTAGTACAGGGAAGGAACCTTTTTCATGGAAAATTTTATGATCTGCTTTTAGGTGAAATGAGGAGGTCAGAGAGCCTGTGTTAGTTCATTTTGCATTGCTATAAAGGAATACCTGAGACTGAGTAATTTATAAAGAAAAGAGGTTTAATTGGCTCACAGTTTGGCAAGCTGCTCAAGCATGGAACCAGCATTTGCTCGGCTTCTGGTGAGGCCT
Source organism: Callithrix jacchus (assembly GCF_049354715.1). NCBI lineage: Eukaryota > Metazoa > Chordata > Mammalia > Primates > Cebidae > Callithrix > Callithrix jacchus. Next base: position 66,125,179 of record NC_133515.1, on the reverse strand, counting down.
CAGAAAGTTTTTACTCATGGCAGAAGGCGAAGCGGAAGCAGGCACGTCACATGGTGAGAAAGAAGCAAGAGCGAGAGGAGGAGCTTCCAGGCTCTTAAGCGGCTCTGCATGAACGAAGAGTGAGAACTCATTATCGCAAGAACAGCATGAAGACATTCATGAGGGATCTGCCCATGATCCAAACACCTCCCACTAGGCTCGCCTCTAACATTGGAGGTCACATTGCAACATAAAATTTGGAGGGGAAACATTCAAACCATATCAGAGCCCTCCTGCATGAGCTGTTTCTCAAGCAATAATCAATATGCCAATAAGCATATTTTGGGGTGGCATGTTCTGAATCCCTTCAGCCCCCCCCCCTTTTTTTGGAGATAAATTCTTGCTCCTGTTGCCCAGGCTGGAGTGCAGTGGTGTTGTCTCGGCTTAATGCAACCTCCACCTCCCAGGTTCAAGTGATTTTCACGCCTCAGCCTCCCATTTAGCTGGTATTACAGATGTGTGCCACCACTGCTGGCTAATTTTTGTATTTTCAGTGGAGATGGGGTTTCACTGAGTTGGCCAGGCTAAACTCCTGACCTCAGGTGATCCACCCACCTCTGCCTCCCAAAGTGCTGGGATTACAATCATGAGCCACCATGCCTGACACCCTTCAGCTCTTTTGAGGAGTTTTGCTGTCAATGTGAACACTGGGACAGTAGCTGGGAAGGAGGAGATTTTAACACCTCCCTGACATCCCTTAACCTTGATTCTTTGCTCTTCTCGCTCCTTGTCATTATTATTATTTTTATCTTCTTGATGTTAACTCTTGCTAAAATTTTCTCTTCTCTACTGTTAATGCTTATAGAAAATGATTCCTTGTCATCTTTTAGCCCAAGTCATCTGAATCATTTGCTGTTTCTAGGATAGGTTCGTTGACCTATGCCAACTTGTATTTCTTCAGAATTTTCATTAACTATATGTGTGGTGTTGCAGGCATTACAATTTTAAAATAAATTTAGCCGTTGCTTCAGTCACATCCTGCTTTGTTTTAAAATTTTTCTTGGTTGAGTTTGACTGGGTCAATGTCATTTCATATTAGGATGGCAATCCCACTTCAAATTTTGTTATGAAATTCACAATAATTATAAACCAGTTGCTGGTTTCAGAATCTTAAGAATGCCTATGAAGTGCCTGCAGGATAAAAAAAAGCACTCCTATTTATTCATAGTTTTTATAACTACCTAATGGTTTGAACTTTGATTATGATAGTTGATGTGATAATATTCTTTGTAAATAATTGTTCAGTAATTAACAAGTGAATTTTAATAAAATTAAAGTATTTGTGAAAGGTATGATTTAGGATACAGTGATTCATGTGATATTTCATTGTTTTGATTCATTGTTTATTTTAAAACTGTTTTGTATGGCTTAATTAAGGAGGGCATCAAAATATGATTTCATGACTCACAAGGCTTATAGCCATACAAAGGGAATTTTTTTTCCACAATGCTTAAAGATGGGAAGAACCACAAGAACAAATATCACAGAGAATACGCTTGATAGATGAAGTACATTAACCATATAGTGAGTGGGTTCCAAAATTACTAAAGTCTAGTTGCTCAATTAGGATGAAAGCAGGAAAGTAAAAACTAGTTGAAGTGTGAGGTATGAGTGTAAGAGAGGATCTTGGGAGAGATGGCTTGACCAACACAACAGAGATCCCTGAAGATACACGAGGTCCCTTCATGCCAGAGTGCAGGTGTTGCTGGTGAGGGGTCAGAGACAAGACAGGATGTAGCCCTGCCACACCTGGAGCTCATGATGTCCGTAGAAGCAACTCGATAGAGTGCAGTCACGCCATGGTCTATGCTCTCCAAGTGTCTGTCAGACTCTTAGGTTTGTAGGTAAGTCATGCATTACTTACCAATGGGAAAACGTACAAAATGAGAAATGTGTTGTTAAGACAGTTCATTGTTGTGCAAGCACCATAGAATTTACTTACACAAACCTAGATAGTATAGGCTTTACCTTATAGTCTATTGCTTCTAGGCTATAAAACTGTTTTCAGTAACAGCATGTTACTATACTGAATACTGTAGGCAGCAGTCATACAATGATTTTGTGCATCTAAACATATTGAAACAAAGAAAAGATACAGTAAAAATGTGGTATTATAATCTCATGGGGCTACTGTTTTATAAGCAGTCCCTCATTGACAGAAACATTGTTATGAAGCACAGGACTGTATTTTGGAGTCCAGTACTTGCAGTCAATAGCTCACATATGGGGTCTGATAAGGAGTGAGAGTACATTGCAAGTTTTTATCACAAGAAAAACATATATCACTCCTAGCAAACTGTATATGTGTTTCGAATCGTTTCAAAGCTATGTAAAAAAAAACCAATTCTCAATTAAAATAGAAGAATAAACGTCAATTTAAAAATATTATTACTCAAATATGGTAAATATTTAATGTATAAAGTAATGAAACAAAACTTACTAAACAAAAATATTATGTCTTGCAATTCATATTCCATTTTAGCCTTTTAAATTTAAAGGTATAAGTAGAAACTCTAAATAGTCAAACAGAATGACAGAATTGAAGTAATTTAAGTTTGGCCAGGCACAGTGGCTCCTGCCTGTAATCCCAGCACTTTGTGAGGCTGAGGCAGGCAGATCACCTGAGGTTGGGAGTTCAAGACCAGCCTGGCTAACATGCTGAAACCTGTTTCTACTAAATACGAAAATTAGTGATGCATGGTGGTGGGCATCTGTAATCCCAGATACTTGGGAGGATGAGGCATGAGAATAATTTGAACCCAGGAGGCAGAAGTTGCAGTGAGCAGAGATTGTGTCACTGCACTGCAGCCTGGGCCACAGAGTGAGACTCTATCCCAAACAAATGAACAAAAATATTGGCCAGGTATAGTGGCTCACGCCTGTAATCCTAGCACTTTGGGAGGCCAAGGAGGGTGGCCAGCCTGGTCAACATAGTGAAACCCTGTCTCTACTTAAAAAAAAAAAATTAGTGGGATGTGGTGGCAGTCTCCTATAATCCCAGCTACTCTGGAGGCTGAGGCAGAAGAACTGCTTAAACTCGGGAGACAGAGGTTGCAGTGAGCCAAGATTGCACCACTGAGTTCCAGCCCAGGAGGCAGAGCAAGACTCCATCTTAAAAAAAAAAAAAAAAAAAGTAACCTAAATTCTATTTATCTTTACAATCAAAATTTATTTTAAATCTATTGTTTAAATCCAAGAATACATAGTACCAAAAGGAACAGAGATGAAAATTTCACCTGGACCATTATGAATCACCAGATGAATATGGGTATCAGTCTACATGGGTCAGAAGGGTATAACTGGGAGTTCTCCAAATTAACTTCTATGTAGGATGCGATGTTTATTATATGCTAATAAACTAAAAAAATTGCTGATTTGAATCTTTCATATGCGTTATTAAAACTCAACAGTAATTGTACCCATTGTTTAAAATGTATGACAATATTAAATAAAAAATTGGTGCTGAGGGGAGGTAGAATATTTAATTGTGGACATTCCTTAGAATTGCCCAAACGTGGTGATAATCAAAAGCAGACTGACTTTCTGTTGTTTTATCATTGTGTTTAAATTATCAACAAAAAATGCTTCTCATTACTGCCTGTGCCCAGGACTGCTCACTTCCCCATACTTGGTACAACACTGGATGACAAATACTTCTGCAAATTGGCAGTGATCCGGTGGTGAAAGGAAAGTTAGTGATGCAGCCAGGCATGGTGGCTCATGCCTGTAGTCCCAACACTTTGGGAGGCTGAGATGGTTGGATCACCTGAGGGCAGGAGTTTGAGACCAGCCTGGCCAACATGGCAAACCCCATCTATACTAAAAGTACAAAAATTAGCTGGGGTTGGCAGTGCACGCCTGTAGTCCCAGCTACTCTGGAGGCTGAGGCAGGAGAATTGCTTGAACCTGGAAGGCAGAGGTTGGAGTGAGTTGGGATTGTGCCACTGCACTCCAGACTGGGTGACAAGAGTGAGACTCCACCTCAAAAAAAAAAATTAATTAATGATATGAAGGAGAGAGAGAGAGAGAGAGAGAGAGAGAGAGAGAGAGAGAGAGAGAGAATGGCTAGGGCCAAGTCTCTGGGCAGATGAGAGGAGAAGGGACCCGAGGCACCAGCAGGTGAGCTGACAAATCAAAGCACAAATGGTTCATTCATGACAAAAAGAGGCAAGACAGAGTCTGTGGGTACAGATGAATGCAGGCCTGTCATCTAAGGTGTTCTTTCTTGGTTTCTTTCCCAGAAATGGAACTGAATTCAGAGACTTTTCACAGTCCCAGAGACAGAGGATCCTGTTTTTTTAAGGACCCGTTATTACCTACTTTAATTTTCTTTTTTTCTCTTGGGTTTGTTTGTTTGTTTTGTTTTGAGGTGGAGTCTCACTGTGCCACCCAGGCTGGAGTGCAGTGGCATGAACTCAGTCCACTGCAGTCTCTGCCTCGCAGGTTCAAGTGATTTTCCTGCCTCAGCCTCCCAAGTAGCTGGGACTTCAGGGGCCTGCCACCACGCCTGGCTTATTTTTGTGTTTTCTGTAGAGACAGGATTTCACCATGTTGGTCACGCTGGTCTCAAACTCCTCACCTCAAGTGATCTGCCCACCTTGGCCTCCCAAAGTGATGGGATTATAGGCTTGAGCCACTGCACCTGCCTAATTTTATTTTCTTGAAAAGTTTAATCACTTTTAATATCTGTTCTTTACTGGAAATTTTTTTCTTTTTTCATGATAGAGGTTGCCATGGATGTCACTGGTATTAATGCTTGAGTGGTATCAACTATACTGACCCAAAAGAAGACATTCTTGTGATTTTGGAACTAAGACAAACAATTCCCTTTAACAGGGAATAAATGGTTAAGGCAGCTCTGATTTGGGAAATCCATTTGTGAGCACTCCAGAAATCTCTTTTTTTGCTTTTCATCTCTGAGAGAGATGCTACAGAGCTGTGAGTGGCCCGGTGGCGTGGGAGATGCCGCCTCGGAGCAGTGCTTGTCCTTTTCTGTAGAGTTTTATTTTGATATTTTCACATTGCTCAGAGAGAATTCCACCCAAAGGTCCTCAAGTGCCATGAAAAGGACAAGGAAAGAGCATCTTTGAACAGTGGCATTGTTAAATGCCAAGAGCCTGCCTCTCCAGTGGATAATTTTGAGATATTCTGAAACACTTTTCAAAGGCTTTGCTAAGTACTCATTGTGGAAAAGGACACATTCTATATTAAACTCACACTGGGATCAGAGACGGCCTTGGGTAAGACTGTGAACTAGACAATATTTGTAGCCCTCTTTTTATTGCTTCTTCCTCCATTAGTGATGCTCCAGCCCTTTCCCCTTATACCTCTTCAAGGCTTCTGGGGTCTTTCCCCCTCTGTCTTTTTGCCTTACATGATTGAGTGCCATGGAATGATAGATATCAGTAACTTAGATCTGGTGTTCTTCTGCTGCAGGCTTTTCCAGTGGTGCTGATTATTCCTCCATACCCCACAGACCTTTAACTGCTTCTCTGCCTTCAGCGTGGCTCTCCTCTATCCTCCAGTCCACCCTTTGTGCTGCAGTCAGTAAGGGACATATATCTTGCCTTTTGCTTACCAGTGAGCCTTAACTTTTGCCACATCTTGCCTTTTTCTCTATCCTCCAGCCAAATCAAACAAACTGCTGTCATTTCCTCAAACCCATCATGTTCTCAACACACCGTCCCCCCGCCAACCCCGTGTTCTCAAACCCCAAGCTTTGGCTGATACAGTGCCCTCTCCCTGGAATACTCTTCCTTGCCTCCTTCCTCTGTCCCGTACTCATTCTGCAGATCTCAATTTAGGGACCGGTTCTAAGAAGCCTTCCCTGGCCCTCCCCATTCAGGTTAGGTGAACCTCACAGGTATTTCTTTTTGTACTAATCCCGTTATATTGTAATTACTTGCATCTTTTTCTTTTCCCTCCACCTTCTTTGAGATTTTGATTGGGGTGTCTCTGCCCACAATTATTTCTCTTTTTCTGGGAAGGGAACCATCTGCAAGGGTGGTGGTAGGTGATGGTAGTAGCAAGGCCAGTGGTATCGGGCTAATCCCCTGGCCAGAGATTATGACCTATATGTTCAATAAGAAACACTACATGAAGAATGAATGATAGGATAAATTTAGTTGAATGCACTACTTTTCTCCCTACAATAGTTGCATTTTAATCCCTAACTTTATCCCACCTATCGGCTAGAAATTCCATTTTATAACAGCTTAAGAATAAATTCATATCAATAATAACTTTTAATGAATGTTTTTCATATTTGAGGTACTATGCTAGGAACTCAAGGGGCATATAAGAATGAATAATACACAGCCTAAGTCCTCAATAAATGTGAAATCTATTACACTTATGGTTGCAAATGCCCTTTGAAAAATAAACACACACACATATCCAAGGGGTTGAAAAAGATTAAAATATTTGTTTTAAAATTTGATTTAATCCTGTTTTTGAAAGCTGGTAAAAGTGGAGAGGAAGCATTCTTAGCTTTATAGCACCTACTGTTTGTCTGGGATTGTGTTTTCTAATACCCAGCATCTTACAAAAAAAGTGTTATTTCTCGCTCTCTCTCTGTTTCTTTTCTTTTTTTTTTTTTTTTTTGAGACAGAGTCTTGCTCTGTTGCCCCGGCTGGAGTGCAGTGGCATGATCTTGTCTCACTGCAACCCTTGCATCTCAGCCTCCCAAGTAGCTGGGATTACAGGTATGTGCCACCATTGCTGGCTAATTTTTTATATTGTTAGTAGAGAAGTAGTTTCACTATAGGCCAGGCTGGTCTTGAACTCCCGGACTCAAGCAATTCACCCACCTTGGCCTCCCAAAATGCTGGGATTACAGGCACGAGCCACCATGCCTTGCCAAGGAGTGTTATTTCTCATTGTGAAATGAAAACATCTGTCTCTTGTTAAAGGTATCTTGGAACCCTTGTGTAACTGTAGAACACTCTTTTTCTGGTCAGGCCTGGTGGCTTACGCATGTAATCCCAGCATTTTGGGAGTCCAGGGTGGGTGGATCACAAGGTCAAGAGATCTAGACCATCCTGGCCAACATGGTGAAACCACATCTCTCAATTTTTTTTTTAAAAAAAGAAGACTTTTTTTCTTGTACTTGAAACAATATCGCCTGCTTAATTTCCTTGACTTGTCCACATAACAATAAAATGTAACTTCAAATGAGAAACATTCGCAAAAAGAATCATTCGCTAGCTCATCCCATGTATATACCTATAAGCAAACACAAGTATTTGTTAGGAACCTTTTATGTGGCCAGCACAATTTAGGGAATAAATGGAACTGTACAAATTACAGTGTACTTAAATTTACAGGACCACAATGTTGCCCTCCTTCAAAGATGAAAGAAAATGCAATCATAAGTAGGGATGCTAGTGGTGGGAAAGAGGCCACAGCGGTTTTTTGTGGTGTTTGGATAGAATAGAGCAGTTATTGTTTAAAAGTTTTCTGTCTTGATGACCCTTTCTTGGTCCTTTGGGTAGAAAAAGCATTTTTTATGTTTCCTCTCTGCGACCATTGGTCCTTCTGGGTTGCTAGCTTCTCCAGCACCCAATTTGGGATATGGGAGGCAAAAAGAAAATCGGAGAACTCACTGCTGTGTGGTTCTTGGGATTACAAGGTCCATAATTGGTCTGCCATCTTCTCCCCACTTTTCAGAGTCTTCTTATGTTTGTTTAGATATATAACATTTTAGCTGTTCGTAGCAGAATGAATAGGAAGTAATGTGTTCATGTTGTCCCTGCCTCTCCCAATATTTGAAGCATCGAAGACAACAGAATGGAACGGTCAAGATGCTGCCATTTACCTCTTATAAAATGAGACAAATTAGGAAATAAGAAAAGCACAGTTATAGAGGGCACAAATCTGGTTGGTTTTCTGCCTTAAGTTCAGATTATTTGTCTTTTTTTTCTTGAGATGGAATTTCACTCTTGTTACCCAGACTGGAGTGCAATGGCGCAACCTTGGCTCGCCGCAACCTCTGCCTCCTGGGTTCAGGCAATTCTCCTGCCTCAGCCTCCTGAGCAGCCGGGATTACAGGCACGTGCCACCATGCCCAGCTAATTTTTTTTTGTATTTTTAGTAGAGACGGGGTTTCACCATGTTGACCAGGACGGTCTCGATCTCTTGACCTCGTGATCCACCTGCCTCGGCCTCCCAAAGTGCTGGGATTACAGGCGTGAGCTACCGCGCCTGGCCAGATTATTTGTCTTTATCTCTATCTTGTCCAGGTTGGAGAATTAACTGGCGACAATAAACATAATCCTTGCTAATATTTCGTGTTCACGTGTGATTATATGCATTATGATTAAATAAATGAAAGTATAATCATTTGTTACCTAGGAAATTACTGAATCCTTATCAAGACCTTGATGAGAATGTTGAAAAAGTACTGATGAGGAAAATTGTGTTTGAAGTCATCCTGCATACTTTTAATGAATTAATTATAATTAGCAATTATATACATCTCTTGAATATTAAAATATTTTGAAGTAGGCAGTCAGATACTCATTAACAGTGTTCCACTATGTGATGAGGTCACCAGTGGGCCATTGCATTATGTCATATGGTCACTTTAACTGAGATCTTGTTGGAGTGGGAGGAGGAATTAATCATGGTGGAATAGAATCTGATGTTCAAATAAAGCAAGTTGATTTTGGAGCTGTATTAGAAAATGGAAAATGTTATAAAAGCACAGAGTATAAAATAAATCAGAACTACCAACACTGTCACCATGTCAAAGTTATAGGGTGAGTCAGAGATTATTTGGATTTTCATTTCCTATAAGACATAAAGGATGAAACAGAGTCAGAGAAACACAATACTTCTGGGTTTAGTGCACTGGTTACAGATGTTCAGAAGTTAATTATGAATATTTGCTACCTTAAGTCATATGCTGAAATACTAACTTGTATTTTCATCACCAATAAATAATTATTTAGAGAGTATAGTTATTGAAATACTTTGTATTTGACTGTAAAGTTTACTATGTAAAAATGGGCTGTCTGTAAAATATTTTTCTTGAATTTTTGTTTTTTTTTTTTTGAGATGGAGTCTTACTTTGTCACCCAGGCTGGAGTGCAGTGCCTTGATCTCGGCTCACTGCACCTCTGCCTCCTAGGTTAAAGCGATTCTCCTGCCTCAGCCGCCTGAGTAGCTGGGTTTACAGGTATGCACCATCATGCGCGGCTAATTGTTGTATTTTTAGTAGAGCTGGTTTCACCACGTTGGCTAGGCTGGTCTCTAACTTCTGACCTCAGGTGATCTATCCGCCTTGGCCTCTCAAAGTGCTGGGATTACAGAGGTGAGCCACTGCACCCAGCCTTTCTTTACATTTTTATCCAACAAAAGGACTTCATAAATATGGCCTTTGCTCACAATAAGCAAAGTAAAATTATTTCTTTACTTTCAGAGAGTATCACTAACACTTCCAGACAAAAGTTATGATAACATATGGGGAAGAAAATTAATCTGATTATTAAAATTTCCTTAATGTTGCAAAACTGGTATTGATTATCAGTGATAAATATATATTATATATTATGGTCTCTAAACAAAGTAGGAGGAAAATGAAAATCTGATGCTCCAGACTGTGTTGGCCAGTTAAGGAGGAGCTTTATGCTTTGGCAGAGGTGTAATTTCAAAGGAATAAATACTCAAAGAAGGACTAAGGTTCGGCATTTCTTTTTTATTCTTTATTTACTAACAAAAAATAGTCACTGTAAAATTGCCTCACTGAGGCTTTAGGATCGTGAACTTTCAATTTTAGCATCAAAAGTATCTTGTGGGCTGGATGCAGTGGCTCATGCTCATAATTCCAGCACTTTGGGAGGCTGAGGTGTAAGGATTGCTTGAGGCCAGGAGTTTGAGGCTGTGGTGAGGTATGATCATATCACTGCAGTCCAGCCTGGGTGACAGACCTAGACGCTGTCTCTGTCTCTAAAAAAGGTGGTTTGTGTATGCAATGACTTCCCCTGTGAGTTTAAAAAATTGACAAAAGAAATGTAACCATCACGACTATAATATTAGCTTGTTTCATGATAATTTGATAAGCTGTCAAACAAGTTTTAAAAGATTCTTTTATGTACTTTACAAAAGCTCTTTTGACTGGTGAGGGCACTCAAGACACTTGAGATCACAATGAGGGACAGTTCAATCAGAGAATGGGGCCCTGTTTTAGATATCTCACACTTTACCCCAAAATGTAACTGCAAACAAAATTACAAATATTCATGATCTGAGGATCAGGAATCTAGGAGATGCTTAGAGGGTAGATTTGATTCAAGATAATTTGAAGATATGTAGTCAAGCTTAATAGGGCTGCAACCACCTAATAGTTCAACTGGGGAAGCATCTATTTTCACGCTTATGTAACTGATTGCAGGTTTCTCATACTTGCTGACTGTGGACTGCAGTCTCAGTTCCTTGCCACATAGATCCCTCCATAAGCTACCTGAGTATCCTCATGACACAACAGCTGGCTTCCTCCAAACTGAGAGAGCGAGCCCAAGAAAGAATCCATGGCCACAAACAACCTTATCTCAAAAGTGACATGCTATTGCTTCTTCTTTATTTTACTGGTAAACCATGGTACAAGGTAGGAGGGGACAACACCAAGTAGTCAATACTGGGAGGAGGGATCACGGGGGGCCATCTTGAAAACTGGCTACCATAGGTTCATGTGGCAGATTTGCAACTTGGATTCACCTAGAAGTTACCTCCTCTAGTAGTCATTGCCTGTTACTGTGAATAAATGACTAGTGACCATTCAGACTGCAAGGGGCAAATGGAAATTTGCTGTCATTTCTCTGTGCATTATGTAGCCTCTCCATAACTTGAGTGTAATGAGTGTACTAAGAAATAACAACTCAACTTTTAGATACACTTTTCATGGGTACTAAGATCCAAGAATAATTTTAAAAATATACATGATCTACAATATAGTTTTGAGAAGGGTATAATGTATCATAAAGTAAAACAGTATGCTGTCACAGAAAGGTGATTACCAATCCTCTGCATTTAGAAATAAAGCTTTAAAACCTTGCTATGAAAAAGATGGAAAACAAGAGACCCTTTTAGCTTTCTTATTTCCCAGCTTGAATAATTTAATTGGATTTTATAATATCAGTAGGAATCAATGACTGCTTTTAGCCTTCCTACTTTGGGTGAAAGATAAGTCACTTTGAACACTCCTGGTAGTAAATTGCCAGGTAGAGAGATATAACCATTAAAAATTACCATATGTACTTCTTGGCTTTTTATAAAAGAAATTTCTAATAGTTTTCAACATGGGAAAGTTTTCTAATGGGTGTCATATAAATCAGCTACTTGAAACTCACAAACCATAAGGTACCTGACCCAGGCAAATCACATACTGAGTGATAGGACATAAACAGCTCTACTGCACTTACATGCACAAATACCTAAATAAACAGCCAATTTAAAATCTAATAGAATTTTTAATCATCAAATAACTTATCCATCTAGTTAGGTCTAGACCTATCTGTAGGCTAGAAAGGTTGTTTAAAAGGCAAAGTTGTGGGCCGGGCACAGTGGCTCATGCCTATAATCCCAGCATTTGGGAGGCTGAGGCGGGTGGATCTCTTGATGGAGACCATCCTGGTCAACATGGTGAAACCCCGTCTCTACTAAAAATACAAAAATTAGCTGGGCATGGTGGCGTGCGCCTGTAGTCCCAGCTACTCAGGAGGCTGAGGCAGGAGAATTGCCTGAACCCAGGAGGCGGAGGTTGCGGTGAGCTGAGATCGCGCCATTGCACTCCAGCCTGGGTAACAAGAGCGCGAAACTCGGTCTCAAAAAAAAAAAAAAAAAAAAAAAAAAAGAAGGCAGAGTTGTGGCTACAGTTGGTGACTTCTTCTGTAGGGCTGGGATGGGACCGTCATTTGCATATTTAACAAGTTCCCAGATGCTGCTGCTGCTGCACCACTCCGACAAGTCTTAGAAAAATAACCCCAGGTTATCTGTGCTTACATCTTCCCCCAGTCTTAGCTAAGTAAGGTATGCCCCAAGATGCCCTGCCCTTCAGGAGAATTATTGCAGGTAAAGAGCTGATGATTTCTGCCCGAGGAAGAAAAGGAGACAGGAAGGTATGGGCTGCTGACTTTATTTTAGCAGTGGTTTACCACCTTGGCTGTATATTAGAATCAGATTCTGCTGAGTGGGATTCAGGCACTAAACTTTTTTTAAGCTCCTCAGGTTATTTTAATGTGCACCCAATATTGAGACTCTTTGTCTTAGGTCGGACGGTCTCATTTCAGCACTCATCAGAATCACCTGGAGAGCATGTTAAATTTGCAGAATGCTAGGCCCCATCCTCCAGTCAGATTCAGGAGGGCTGGGGTGGGACCTGTCATTTGCATATTTTAACAAGTTCCCAGATGCTGCTGATGCTGCTGCACCACGCCGACAAGTCTTAGAAAAATTTGGCTCTTGTTATATTTTTATACGACAAAAAATGGAGTTCAGCTGTGAGTGGGGTGTAGGGGGAGGAATGAAAATTGGTAAATGCAGAGGACAGATACCACTAGTCTCCCTTCCTTTCTTCCCCATCTTCTTCAAAGCTGAAGTTAGACTGAGATCTACCCCTGCATTGCCCCTCCTCGATTTTCTTCATCCTTCACAGATTGAGGAAATAACCTGTGAACGGCCCAAAGCTGGCTAGATCCAACCTAACCATCCGTTTTTAGCTGGTCTCTTCGCTCACACAGGCCAACTGCCTCTCCGCCTTGGCCCCCGCCTCCAGTTGAGCCCACTCCATCCATTAACTTTTCTCTCCTGCCCAGCCACGCCCCCGGCGTCCTCGGCGGTTGCGCACGTGACGTGTGCGTCGTTAAAAACGTGCCCATTGTCTCCCTCTGCGTGCGTTGCATACTGCGCAGGTGCAAAGGGCTAGGTGCTGGAGGTGCTGTCATGGCCTACTTCAACCCGGTGGTAAGGAGGACCTCAGGCTCTGTGTAGAGGGAGCACCCTAGGACTCCGGGTTCACAGTAGCTGAACCCTGCACACCCTTTTGTTTCCCCTGACACTTTACAGACTGTCATAAACCCTCTTCTTTGGAGGCTGAGGCTCTTCCTCACCTCCGAGTTGGAGGAAGTGGATGAGGGCCGGTAATTCGGCAGGAAGTTGGGCCAGCCCCGCTGGCAGAAAAAGTGTCCTTTTTCTCTTTTCACCCAAACTGAGGCTAGCTAGTTGGGTGTTTAGAGGTGGAATTCACCCTTAAACTTGCTGGTTTCCTAGATGTTAGTAAAACCCCAAGTTCGGTTGTATTAATTTTACTGAGGACAGTGTTAATTCCAAGCTGTATTATTTACTGCTTGAAATAACAATGTGATACCTTACGTTAGTTACCTCCCCGCATGATTTTAGTGTCTTCCCCTACCCGCCCATTTCGTCGTCCTTTAACATCTGAATGCTTAAGAGTACAACCTGTGGGCCGGGAGCGGTGGCTCAAGCCTGTAATCCCAGCACTTTGGGAGGCCGAGGCGGGTGGATCACGAGGTCAAGAGTTCGAGACCATCCTGGTCAACTTGGTGAAACCCCGTCTCTACTAAAAATACAAAAAATTAGCTGGGCACGGTGGCGTGTGCCTGTAATCCCAGCTACTCAGGAGGCTGAGGCAGGAGAATTGCCTGAACCCAGGAGGCGGAGGAACGGTGAGCCGAGATAGCGCCATTGCACTCCAGCCTGGGTAACAAGAGCGAAACTCCGTCTCAAAAAAAAAAAAAAAAAAAAGTACAACCTGTATACATTGCCTTCCGACCCCTAACGGACACTTAATTTGCACAGTGAGAATTTATAGTCTCAATGGCCCTTATGAGACCATCAGTCTTAAAAACCTGAATCAAAGAATACAAATCGAGAATTCATCTTTAGTAGCAATTCATCTCAACAGACTTCACATTTCCTGAAAGGCAATGTGCTTGTCCAGACCTGTGTAATTTTATGGGTTCTGGGTATTATATATGCAGTATAAAAGCTGCATTTTTAGAGACATGCTACTTTAATTATATCTGTTTTATGATCGCATGTTTTAAGATACATAAAATACATTTACTCTGCCTGAATATAAGCTTACTGGGTATGCCAATTTACCTGATTGTGAATTCTATGAAAAAGTGTCTGTGTTTTAAATAGAGGAGTTGAGATGAACTAGATGGTTTTAATAAAGGTAACAGGAAAAGCAATACAAAGTCTGTGGTCCTAAAAGAGAAAATTTGTTCAATATCTATTTTGATTTTTGAAAAATTGTGTTCTAATGGGTACTTCTTGACCACTGCTGTGTAAAGATGTTTTCAGCCCTAGGAGTTTTTTCCTTCAATGTTAAGTGTGATCACACTAGCTGGGACTACCACTGATGCATCAATTTAGTATGTCTTTATCAGGATAAACTGTTTTAGAAGAAGCAACTAATTTAGGGGCATTTAGTCTTAGTATATGTGCTTGTGAATAACATTATTAAAATGTTACTGATTGGCCTATTCATACAGGCTTACCCTGGGTCTTTAGAAGGATTAGTTTAAAGCATAGCTGCTTTTGTGGGCGGGGGATGGTGGCTTACCCCTGCAATCCCAGCACTTTGGGAGGCTGAGGTGGACAGATTACTTGAGCCGAGGAATTCAAAACCAGCCTGGCCAACATGATGAAACCCCATCTCTACTAAAAATACAAAAAATTAGCTGGGTAAGGTGGCATGCACTGGTAGTCCCAGCTACTCCAGAGGCTGAGACAGGAGAATCACTTGAACCCAGGAGGCAGATATTGCAGTGAGCACAGATCATGCCACTCCAGCCTGGTGACAGAGCAAGACTCGTCTCAAAAAAAAAAAAAAAAAAAAACCCCAGAAAAAAAACCATAGCTACTCATGGCATGAGCAGGAGTATTTATTTATTGGGTAGTATGAAAAGGCAATCCTAGAGTTTCACAATTTTCATTTTCATTTTGGCCTGATCAAGCAATTTGAAATAAAAGCAACTCAACTCAATTCTTGCTTTGCTGTTTCTTGCCTGTGGAACTTCCACTAGGTCAGTATTGTCAGCACATAGCATTGCTGTTTTGGCCTGGGGACATAGTTTATATGGATTTGAAGGGCTGAGTGTTTTCATGTACCCCCTTTTTTGTTGCTATAACTAGTGTTTAATCTGGGTAGAAGTCTGCTTAATTTTGTTGTCATGGCATGTTTGACTAGGAGGTATTTTAGAAATTTATTTAATCTCTCAGTATGCATGGTGGATGGGTAAGGTTTGTTTGTGCCCTTCTTAGGTTCTGTTAGGAAATCCATTTTGGAGCAGTCGTATTTGACAATGGTCCAGAATATGTATTTTTTGGACTGGGTGTATTTTGGAAGCGAGATGGGCTTTGATTGCTCTATTTTAAGTGCTTACCCCAGTCTTCTGGCTTGGAGTTTATTTACATTTGTATAAATAATATAGTGAACCCTAAAAAATGTCCTTTGGCCACTTTGATAAAAAGGTAAATTGAAAACGGAAGGCCTATTTCCAGCTGCCTTGCATTAATTTCTCTTTTTAAAAGGAGTTGAGGATGTTAAATACTGACACAAAAGGCAAGTAACGTGACGATAACCATACATCTTTGAGATTATTAGCTTGTATGTTATTATGTTCCTGTAATTCAGTCTTGTAGATAGGCTGAGATTATGGGTCTGAAGCCAACACATTTTATGGAAACTAAGACTATATTGGGAATAGGAATGTACTTATTAAAAGTTTTTATGGTGACTTTACAAGATGAGTAGGCATACTGCATATATTTTAAGGCTAAATATCTTCAAACTTGAGAAGTTAAAACTTTTAACAGGTGGGGTGCAGTGGCTCATGCTTGTAATCCTAGCACTTTGGGAGGCTGAGGTGGGTGGATCACAAGGTCAGCAGTTTGAGACCAGCCTGATCAACATGATGAAATCCTGTCTCTACTAAAAATACAAAAATTAGCTGGGCATGGTGGCATGTGCCTGTAATTCCAGCTACTTAGGAGGCTGAGGCAGAATTGCTTGAAACTGGGAGGTGGAGGTTGCAGTGAGCAAAGATCATGACACTGCATTTAAGCCTGGGCAACAGAGCATGACTCCATCTAAACAAAACAAAACAAAACAAAGTAAAACTTTAACAATTTCTTTTATATAGCCTAAACTCTACAGATCTGTAATTGAAGATGTAATTGAAAGAGTTCGGAATCTATTTGCTGAAGAAGGTATAGAGGAACAAGTTTTAAAAGACTTGAAGCAGGTTTGTAGCCAATACAACTTTTTCTTCCTGTCTTTTGTTGTTGTTTCAGCACACAAAATTGATATAGTTCTGATTTCTCAAATTATAGTTTAATACTTTATTTATTGTATCATCAGGATGACAAGTTGATTTTTTAAAAACTTAAAAAAATAATTACATATGTATATCTTTTTAAAGCAAACTTTTTTTTTCTCTGCAGCTTTGGGAAACCAAGGTTTTGCAGTCTAAAGCAACGGAAGACTTCTTCAGAAACAGCATCCAGTCACCTCTGTTTACTCTTCAGTTGCCACACAACTTGCACCAAACATTGCAATCATCAGCAGGTGGGATACAATTAGTAAATGAGTACTATTTGTATCTTCAGAACAAATTCTCATTTGTGGGTGTTTTTCAGTTAGACAAGGTAATGTTCTTAGGGTGAGAAGGCTTGGATACCTAAATCATTTCTGTTAAATGAATACAGTATAAATCATTGCCCCATGTAATTATTGATTACAAACTCAGGTTGTTCAAACTAGTTTTTAGTTTAAGTATTAAGTTCCACAAAGGTGATAAAGCCTTTCTATAGAGGAAAGTCACATAGTTTGTTGGCTATTGGGAGCACCTATTGGTAATTTCAGATAATTTGATTGGGTCTAGTCAAGGATTTGAAGTAGCATAGGGAAAGGTGAGTGCTTCCAAGTTCATGCATTCTCTTTCTCTTACTTCTTATGTGTATTATAAATCCATTGTATTGGAAGCAAAATGGAGAGTTAACCAGAATATGGAGATTATCCAGGCTACCTCACTGTTTTGGATATATGACATGATGGCTAGAAATTGACCATATGCATTTATTTTTATTATTGGACTTCACAAATCTAGGACTTCTGCTTTTAAGGGAAATATTTGTCTATATTTTGTGTATCAATTTAAACTGGAAGGGACTAGCTAATAAAAGATAAAACTTAAGAGTTTTCTATCTTTGTAGGCTTGATTTCTCCTTTGATTCTTATAATCTCTATGCTACTCATGTCTGTATATATAAATGTATACTCACATACAAACAAGTTTTATTGGATTTGGGCAGATTAGTCTGCAAGAAGTGAGGGGAGATTTTGGATTAGATTGTCAGTAAGTAGATAGTTCTTTGCATGCTTTGGAAAATTCACATGAAAATCACACGGGCCAAGGTGAAAAGAACATTGTAAGGATACTTGTATTTCTTTTACAAAATGGGAGAATTTACATGTGGCAGCAATTCTAACATGTAAAAATGAATAAATTAACAATGAATGTTGAATTACCAAATACAAGTTTTATCGAATACTATGCTTATAAAGTATAATTTTCCTTTGTAAGAATTAGTCTTGGCAGTTTTAATTGTTGAGTTGACACATGGAAACATTTTTCATCAATTGGGTTTTTGGCTATGCTTTAATTTTTAACTACTGTTTCATTGGGACATCCCTTTTTCTGTTTAAATAACGTTCTTTTGGACTTTTGTTTATCACTGTTTTATTACAGAATGTTAGCAATTTTTTTTAACTTACGGTTGGCATGAGGGTGTGGTGGGTATGGAGGAAGAAAATACTTGACTATTTTTTATCAAAAGAGGCCGAGGTGGGTGGATCACCTGAGGTCAGGAGTTCTAGACCAGCTTGGCTAACATGGTGAAACCCTGTTTCTACTTAAAAAAAAAAAAAATACAAAAATGAGCCAGGCGTGGTGGCTCATGCCTGTAATTCCAGCTACCTGGGAGGTAGAGGGAGGAGAATCATTTGAAGCTGGGAGGTAGAGGTTGCAGTGAGCCAAGATCACGTCATTGCACTCCAGCCTGGACAACAAGAGTGAAACTCTCTCTCAAAAAAAGCATGGTTAACACTTCTAAGATTCTGTCATTCAAAATTGCAATACTTGATTTTGTCGCAAGATGGTAATATTACCAGTGATTTAAATAACAAAATAGCCTTGCAGCTAATGTATCTGCTAGTTTGTTTTTACTCAGCATCTTATTCTGTATCTCTTAGCAGTTAGAATATTAGAAATAATTACATTTTAAATAGTTTTTCTCCTTATTTTCTTCTACATCATTTATAAAGAAGAGGTTTAAGAGGAAGTACATTTATCCCTTAAAAGTACATTATAGGCCTGTTCCTCTCTCTCTTCATCTTTAGGTAATGAAGAATAAGATTCTTGAAATAAATAGTCTCATAAAATTGAAGTACTTCTTAATTATATCTTCTCATTGTATGCTTTTAAAAGCCTGATTAAAATAATTTCTACACGCTTTTTATCTCTTTTGATAACAAGTTCAAATTAAATACACAATTCAATAAGTCATTTACCTTTGTTCTATCTTAAAATTTGTTTGCTCAATCAAAATCACAATGAGACACCATCTCACACTAGTCAGAATGGCTGTTATTAAAATGCTGAAAAGCAGATGTCGGTGAAGTTGCAGAAAAAGGGCACCACTTTTGCACTGTTGGTGGGAATGTAAATTTGTTCAGCCACTGTGGAAAGCAGGTTGCAGATTTTTCAAAGAACTTAGAGCTACCATTCAACTCAGCAGTCCTATTACTGGGAATTTACCTGAAAGAAAATAAAGTGTTCTAACAAAAAGATACCCACACTTTTATGTTTATTGCTGTGCTGTTCACATTAGCAAAGATATGGAATCAACCCAACTCATACATGATGGATTGGATAAAGAAAATGTGGCACATATATACCATGGAATACTATGCAACCATAAAAAACAGAGAAAGAAATGTCCTTTGCAGCAGCATAGGTGGTGCTGGGGCCATTATCCTAAGTGAATTAACACTGGAACAGAAAACTGTGTACCGCATAGTCTCACTTATAAACGGGAGGTAAACACTGGGTACATACAGACAGAAAGGTGGGAACAGTGGGGACTCCAATAAGAGAAAGGGAGAGAAAAGGACAAGGTTTGAAAAACTACCTGTTGGGTACTATGTTTACTGTTTGGGTGACAGGATCAATAGAAGCTTAACCCTCAGCATCATATGATATACCCATGTATCAAACCTGTACACATGCCCCCAAATCTAAAAAAAAACCTAGAAACTTGTTTGCTCTGTCATATGTTCTTTGTTTTTGGTTTGTTTAGTAATTTCCTGTATCTTCAGTTCTCAACTTTGGTCTCAGGACTCCTTTAAGCTCATAAAAATTAGGACCTCAAATAGCTTTTAAAATGTGGGTTGCAAGTATCTATTTACCATATTAGAAATTAAAACAAATTTAAAAAATATTGGTCTATTTAAAAATTCAATTACATATTAACATAATAGCATATATTTATGAATAATAACTCTCCTTAGAACAAAGTAAGAAGAGTGGCATTGTTTTACGTTTCTGCAGGTCTTGCTAATGTTGCTTAATGAGGTCTACAGAAATGAGCTGGATTCTTATCTATTTCTATTTATTTTAGGTACTTTTAAAGTGCCTAAAGTCTACACTTTTAGCAAAAACCCCAAGTGCAGTACAACATTATTAAGCAGAGCCCTCATGTTATCTATTAGGTATTTAGACTTACTGATCCTAGGTATCTGTGACTTTGTATCCTTGAGCCTACATCTTATTTTCTCCCTTCTTGCCCCTGGTAACTGCTATTTTATTCTCTATCTCTGTATTTGACTGTGGGGTTTTTTTTTTAACATATAAATGAAATCATGCAATACTTTTCTTTTTTGTGTCTGGCTTATTTCACTTAATATAAAGTCCTTCATATTCATCTATGTTGTGACAAATGGCAGAACCCCTCTTAAAAAGCTGAATAGTATTTCTCTGTGTGTGTGTGTGTATACAGACATACCACATTTTCTTTATCTGTTTGTCCATTTGCAGATACTTTGATTGTTTACAAATCTTGGCTATCATGAGTAATGTTGCATTGAACATGGGAGTATAGATATTTTTATGAGGTAGTAGTTTAATTTCCTTTGGGTATATATCCCATAAGAAGGATTGCTGAGTCATGTGATAGTTCCATTTTTAATTTCTTTAGGAATCTCTGCACAGTTTTATACAATGGCTGACCATTCTGCATTCCCATTAACAGAGTGCAGGGGTTTCCTTTCCTCTGTACTTTCACTAGCACTTGTCATCTCTTTTCTTTTTGGTAATAGTCATTCTAACAAGTATGAATCGATATCTTAAGGTAGTTTTGACTTGTATTTCCCTGATGATTGGTGGTGTTGAGCACCTTTTTATATATTTGTTAGCTGTTTTTACATTGTCTTTGGAAAAAGATCTATTCAGGTCATTTGACAATTTTTGAATAAGGTTATTTGTTCTGTTACTGAGTTGTGTGAATCTTTTAATATATTTTGGATATTAAGCCCTTCTTCAGATATATTGTTTGCAAATATTTTCTCCCAATCTGTTGGCTGCTGTTTTATTTTGTTATTTGTTTTCTTTGCTGTACGGGAGCTTTTCAATGTGATGTCTCTATATTATTTTACTTAATTTTTTTGGAGACAGGGTCTTTCTCTGTTTTTTAGGCAGGAGTGCAGTGGAGTGATCACAGCTCACTGTAGCCTTGACCTCCCAGGATCAATTGATCAACTCATATCAACTTCATGACTAACTGGGACTACAGGCACACCCTGTTATGCCTGTCTAATTTTTATTTTTTTTTTGTAGAGACTGGGTTTTGCTGTGTTGCCCAGGCTAGTCTTGAACTCTTGGACTGAAGCAGTCCTCCCACCTCAGTCTCCCACAGTGCTGGGATTACAGGTGTGAGCCATTGTACCTGGCTTATTTATTTCTGCTTTTGTAATCCTAGCTTTTGGCATGATATCCAAAAAATATTGCCAAGGCCGTTGTCAAGGAGGTTTTCCTCTGTGTGTTTGTCTTGGAATTTTCTGGTTTAAGGTCTTATATTTAGGTCTTTTATCTGTTTTGAATTGATTTTTATGTATGGTATAAAAATAAGAGGACATTTCATTCTTTTGTGTGTGGAAATTCACTTCTCCCAGCAGCAACCATTTATTGAAGAAACTATCCTTTTCCCATTGTGTCCTCTTATCACCCTTGTTGAAAATTAATTGACTATATGTGTTTGAGTTTATTTCTGGGCTCTCTGTTATGTTCTGCTGGTCTCTGTGTCTGTTTTTATGTCGGTACCATACTGTTTTGATGACTATAGATTTGTAATGCAAACAAGAAAATGTGATACCTCCAACTCTTTTTTTTTTTCTTCTGAATTGTTTTGGCTATTTGATGTGTTCTGTGGCTCCATATGATTTTAGAATTTTTTTTCTTTTTCTATAAAGAAAATTATTAGAATTTTGATATTTTGTTGAATCTGTATTTTGCTTTGAGTAGTGTGGACATTTTAATGATATCAGTTCTTCCAGTCCATGAACACCAGTATTTTTCCATTTATTTGTGTCCTTCAGTTTCTTATATCAATGTTTTATAGTTTTCAATGTATATATCTTTTATGTTTTTTGAGAAAGAGTCTGGCTTTCTCATCTAGGCTGAAGTGCAGTGGCACAATTGTGGCTTACTGCAGCCTCCACCTCCAGGCACAAGCCATCCTCCCACCTTAGTCCGCCAAGTAGCTGGGACTACAGGCATGTGCCACCACATCTGGATAATTTTTGTATCTTTTGTAGAGGCAGGATTTCTCCATATTGCTGAGGCTGGTCTCAAACTTCTGAGTTTAAGCAATCCACCTACCTTGGCCTCCCAGAGGGTGCCTATCTTTCACCTTCTTGGTTAAATATATTCTTAAGAATTTTATTTTTAAGATGCTATTGTAAATGAGATTGTTTTCATGATTTTTTTTTGGATAGGTACTTATTGTGTACAGAAATGCCACTGATTTTTTATGTTGATTTTGTATCCTGCAACTTTACGGAATTCATCCTCTTTGAATACTTGTTAGAATTCAGCCATTAAGCCACTGGGTTCTGGGCTTTTCTATGTTGGGAGATTTCGTTACTACCTCTGACTCTTTATTTCTTATATCTGTTCCTAAATTCAATCTGTTGTGATACTTTGTTTTTGTGAAAGTATATGAAGAAAATAGGGCCTTCCACAGATATATAATTGGGAAAAAGAGCAGAATTTTAATAGTATTTTTAGATAATTGCTACTATACTAAAACTCAACAAATGGTAGTTTCTGAGAGGTTAGCTGCACAATGGAATCTGGAACAACGATGAACTTTTTGGAATATTTCATTAGGGTTTATTGGTATATCTTGCACTCTGAATGGCTCTTTAACACATGAGTAATGTTGTAGTATACATTGGTTTATTTGGAAAATATTGGTTTGCTGTCATGCAGTTGAAACAGTGTTCATTATACAAGATAAAAAAATCATATTCATTGATATAACTTTGCATCTCATCCATTGTGGTTGATATGAATTTCCCAAAGTTAAATTTTTGCTTGAAAACTTGAATTTTATCATTGGCAAATACATGCTGTTAGTTTTTCTTGAAGTGGTGGGCATGCTTAGTTTATGTTTAAAAAAAAGTCTGCCAAATACCCAGTTTGAATAATTATAGTTGCTGTCAGTTATTCTTTCAGGTAAAAATGGTGTTTCTTGAAAGAAGAGGCTGTGTTTTTTTCTTTTCAACGTTTATTCAAGATTTAGGGGTACATGGGCAAGTTTGTTACATGGGTATGTGTCATGATACTGAAGTTTAGATTACAAATGCATAGTACCCCCAGGTACTGAGCATAGTATCCAATAGTGAGTTTTTCAACCCTTGCCCTCCTCTAACCCTCATCTCTCTAGTAGTGCCCAGTTTCTCTCATTGGCATCTTTATGTTCATGGGTACTCAATGTTTAGCTTCTACTTGAAAGTAAGAATATGTGGTATTTATTTCTCTGTTCCTGCATTAATTCACTTAGGATACTGGCTTCCAGCAGTATTCATGTTTCTGCAAAGGACATAATTTCTTTGTTTTTTATGGTTGCATAGTGTTCCATGGTGTATATATACCGCATTTTCTTTATCCAGTCCACTGTGGTCACGTGGATTGGTTGCATGTTTTTGCTATTGTGAATAGTACTGCAATGAACATGGGAGTGCATGTGTCATTTTGGTAGAAAGATTTCTTTTCTTTTGGATATATAGCCAGTAATGGAGTTGCTGGATCAAGTGGTAGTTCTATTTCAAATTCTTAGAGAAATATCCAAACTGCTGTCCACAGTGGCTGAACTAATTTACCACCAACAGTGTACAAGCATTCCTTTTTCTCTGCAGCCTTGCTAGCATCTGTTGTTTTTGACTTTTTAATAATAGCCATTTGACTGGTGTGAGGTGGTATCTTGTTGTGGTTTTAATTTGTATTTCTCTGATGATTAGTGATGTGGAAAATTTTTTCCTGTATTTTCCACTTCTATATCTTCTTTTGAGAAGTGTCTGTTTATGTCTTTTGCCCCCTTTTTATTTTTTCATTTATTTTTTATTTTTATTTATTTATTTTTGAGATGGAGTCTTGCTCTGTTGCTAGGCTGGAGGGCAGTGGTGCAATCTTAGCTCACTATAACCTCTGACTCCCTGGTTCAAGCCATTCTTCTGCCTCAGCCTGCTGAGTAGCTGAGATTACAGGCATGTGCCACCATGCCCAGCTAATTTTTGTATTGTTTTTAGTAGAGACAGGATTTCACCATGTTGGCCAGGATGGTCTTCATCTCCTGACCTCGTAATCTGCCCACATTGGCCTCCCAAAGTGCTGGGATTATAGGCAAGAGCCACTGCGCCTGGCCAAGAAGCATCTGTTCATGTCTTTTGCCTACTTTTTAATGGGCTTATTTGAATTTTTGTTGACTTAAGTGCCTTATAGATTCTGGATATTACAACTTTGTCAGATGAATAGTTTGCGAATATTTTCTGCCATTCTGTTGGTTGTCTTTTCATTCTGTTGGTAGTTTCTTTTGCTGTGTTGAAGCTCTATAATTTAATTAGATCTCACTTGTCAATTTTGTTTTTGTTGCGATTGCTTTTGAGAACTTAGTCATAAATTATTTCCCAAGGCCAATGTCCAGAATGGTGTTTCCTAAGTTTTCTTCTAGGATTCTTACAGTTTGAAGTCTTAGATTTAATTCTTTAACATATCTTTGCAACTGAATGCAAGTTGAGTCACTCACTACTTGCAGAGTCCAGTTAACAAGAGAGAGGTGTGGTAGAAAGAAAGTGACTTTATTTCCAAAGCTAGCAAAGAGGAAGTGGCTTGATTTCAATCCAAAGCAATCACTTTCAGTTTTGTTGGGGGAAATCAAGGGTTTAAAAAGGTAAAACTTGATATGAAAGGCATGCAAGAATTATACTGAGTACAATGTCTGTGTGTCTTGTTTTATTGACTTTCTTTGGTTCCAGTCCACCTGCAGCATGGGCTAGAGTCATCCCAACAATGGTGAGGTTGTGGACTAGGTGCCTTGAGTTTATCACTGCAGTTTTGCAGCTGGGTCCCCAGGCTTGGTCTGTTTGTATTAAGATTAACCCCTAGAACTTCTAAGTAGGCACATAATTAGATACTAGCATACAGTTGGATAAATGTGAATGGAGTATATGCAGTGAGAAATGGAAGGACATGGGGTCTATTTTCAGGCTAAGGGAAAAGGCTTTTGTAGTTTGCTTCAAAGTTACGTCTTGAATCCCAAGGGAAAGGAAAAAAAAGTTTTAAAATGTATTTTGAAGTTAGGCTTCCCAGTTTTTTCTTGAGTTAATTTTTTTTATATGGTGAAAGGTAGGAGTCTAGTTCATTCTTCTTCATATGGCTAGCCAGTTACCCCAGCACCATTTATTGAATAGGGAGTCCTTTCCCCATTGCTTTGACTTTGTCAAAGATCAGATGGCTGTAGGTGTGTGACTTTATTTCTGAGTTCTCTATTCTGTTCCATTGGTCTATGTGTATGTTTTTGTTTTTATACTGTTGCTATGCTGTTTTGGTTACTATAGCCTTATAATCTGGGTTGAAGTTCTGTAATGTGATGCTTCCAGTTGTGTTCTTTTTTTGCTTATGATTGTTTTGGCTGTTCAGGCTCCTTGTTGGTTCCATATGAATTTTAGAATAGTTTTTTTTCTAGTTCTGTGAAAAATGACGTTGGTAGTTTGATTGACTATGCAGATTGCTTTAGGAGGTATGGCCATTTTAAATGATATTGATTCTTCCATTCCATGAGCTTGGAGTGTTTCTCCATTTGTTTGTGTGATCTGTGATTTCTTTCAGCAGTGTTTTGTAGTTCTCCTTGTAGAGATCTTTTCCTCCTTCATTAAATGTGTTCTTAGGTATTTTATTTTTGCATGTGGCTATTGCAAATGGGGTTGTGTTCTTGATTTGACTCTTAGTTCGAACGTTGTTGGTGTATAGAAATACTACTAATTTTATACATTGATTTTGTATCCTGAAACTTAACTGAAGTCATTTATTAGTTCTAGGAGTCTTTTGATGAAGTCGTTAGGGTTTTCTAGGCATAAGACCATATTGTCAGCGAAGAAAGATAATTTGACTTCTTTTCCTATTTGGATGCCTTTTACTTTTTCTCTTGAGTGATAGCTCTGTACTTCCAGTATTATATTGAATAGGAATGGTGCAATTGGGCATCCTTGTCTTGTTCTGGTTCTCAAGGAGAATGATTCCAGCTTTTGCCCATTTAGCATGCTGTTGGCTGTGAGTTTGTCATAGATGGCTCTTATTATTTTGAGGTATATTCCTTCAATGCTTCATTTCTTGAGGGTGTTTTTTTTTTTATTTAATCATTAAGTCATGTTGGATTTTACCAAAAGCTTTTTCCATGTATGTTGAGATAATCATAGGTTTTTGCTTTTAATTCTGTTTATGTGTTTTAATTCTGTTTATTGTGTTTGTCAATAAATCACATTGATTGGTTTGCATATATTGAACCAACTTTACATCCCAGGAATAAAGCCTATTTAGTTGTGGTGAGTTAACTTTTGATGTGCTGCTGGATTCGGTTTGCTAGTATTTTTGTCAAGAAATTTTTGCATCTATGTTCATCAGGGATATTGGCTTCTACACTTCTTTTTTCATCATGTCTTTTCCGGGTTTTGGTATAAGGGCAATGCTGGCTTCATAGAATGAGTTAGAGAGGAGTCCCTTCTCCTCAACATTTCGGAATCTTTTCAGCATATTTGGAGTAGTATCAGCACTTCTTTGAACATCTGGCAGAATTCAGCTGTGAGTCTACCTGGCCTGGGGCTTTTTGTGGGTGCTAGGTTTTTTATTGCTAATTCAATTTTGGAACTTGATATTGGTCTGTTCAGAGTTTTAATTTCTTCTTGATTTATTCTTGGGTGATTTTATGTTTCTAGAAATTTATCCATATCCATATACAAACTAGATTCTCTAGTTAGAAGAGGTATTCTAATAGCTTCTGAGGATCTTTTATATTTCTGTGGGATTGGTTGTGATGTCATCTTTGTAATTTCTGACTGTACCTATTGGAATCTTCCATTTTTTCTTTGTTAATCTAGTTAGTGTTCTATTGGTTTTGTTTACCCTTTCAGAGAACCAGGTTTTGGTTTCATTGATTCTTTTTCCCCCCTTAATGATCACTGTAAGAAAATCATTGATTCTTTGTATGGATTTTGGGGGTCTCAATTTTGTTGAGTTTTACTCTGATTTTAGTTATTTGTTTTCATCTGGCTTTTGGGTTAGTTTCTGTTTTTCTAGTTCCTCTAGGTGTGATGTTAGTTTGTTAATTTGAGATCTTTCCAACTTTTTGTAGTAGCCATTTAGTACTATACAGTTTCTTCTTAACACTGCTTTTTTGCTGCATCTCAGAGATTTTTGGTATGTTGTCTGTGTTTTCATTTATTTCAAAGAATTTTTTGATTTCTGCCTTAACTTTGTTGTTTATCCAAAAGTCATTCAGGAACAGGTTTTAAAATTGCCATGTAATTGTGTGATTTGGAAAAATCTTGGCATTGATTTGCTTCTTTGTTGTCTTTGTTGTTTTTTGCTTCCAACTGTATGAGTCTCTTTTTATTCTCTTGGTAGTGTCTTCCAGAGTTAACTACTTCTGTTGTAGGTGATAAATGTATAAGGCTCCACTTCAGATGTTGATTCTGCTATGAGTGTGGTCTCTTCCTTTACTCAACTGAGAGTTAAAAGTTTTTACTCTTTTAAAACTTTTATTCCTGTCTCAGAAGTAATTCCCTCTATAGAGGTTATCTAATGATAATCTTATTCATCCTAGTAGTGACTAACAGCCAGGCTCTAGCCTCTCCAGGAACACTACAGGATGGATTTAGCATAAATATGTATTAAACTAAAAAGGCATTCTTTCAAATGTGTTTAAGTGCATTGTATTTTTAGACAACTTACATGGAATGTTTTTCTTAAAAACAATGCTTCCGGCCGGGCGCAGTGGCTCACGCTTATAATCCCAGCATTTTGGGAGGCTGAGGCGGGTGGATCACGAGGTCAAGAGATTGAGACCATCCTGGTCAACATGGTGAAACCCCATCTCTACTAAAAATAGAAAAATTAGCTGGGCATGGTGGTGCGCACCTGTAGTCCCAGCTACTTGGGAGGCTGAGACAGGAGAATTGCTTGAACCCAGGAGGCAGAGGTTGTGGTGAGCCGAGATCCTGCCATTGCACTCCAGTCTGGGTAACAACAGCAAAACTCCGTTTCAAAAAAAAAAATGCTTCCAGTGGCCAGGTAAGGTGGCTTACACCTGTAATCCCAGCACTTTGGGAGGCTGAGGTGGGCGGATCATGAGGTCAAGAGACTGAGACCATCCTGGCTAACATGGTGAAACCCTGTCTCTACTAAAGAATACAAAAAATTAGCTGGGCATAGTGGCACTTGCCTGTAGTCCCAGCTACTCGGGAGGCTGAGGCAGGAGAATTGCTTGAACCTGGGAGGCAGAGGTTGCAGTGAGCCGAGATCGTACCACTGCACTCCAGCCTGGTGCTTGGAGACAGAGCAAGACTCTGTCTCAAAAAACAACCAACCAACCAACCAACCAACCAACCAACCAACCAACCAACCAATGCTTCCATGCCAGATACATAATGGTCAAAATAAATGAAGAGCTCAAGATGACATCAGTCCAATTTGTCTTGTCATTGTGTTCATGTGGATGATAGGCAGCAGGCAGTTACGATGACAGGTGTTAGAGCCAAAGTAATTGCCAATTTGTTAACATTTTTCCATTTCTAAACCATCTTTAAAGAAAATCATATATGTGGTCATACCATCTTTATGGTAGAGCAACCATTTCATCTGGATTCACGTTTTTACCAGTAAAAAACTGGTAGTTGTTGAAATTAGTAAGCTGTGCTTTGTTTGTTCTATAGCTTCTGTCATGAAAGGTTTTACTATTTAGGTCACTGTTCTTCAAGTTGGCCTTTAATTGATTTTATGTAATATTTGATATACTTCTTGTAGGCTTCTTTTGTGAAGTTTGTTTCCTGCAAGTGGTGGTTCATGACAGTATCAACATAAGTGATTAATGTGCTTTCGATACCTTCACCCTCAGGGCCTTCTGTGGAGGCATTTCTGTCAATGTTACCCTCTGTCCTACTGACCATCTTCCTCCAACCCCCCATCCCACTTCCAGGCACAGCTCATCTGCAATATCCCAGATACTGTAAATGTTGGAGAACATCTCATGGCTGGTAAGGTCTGGGTAGATAATCATGAAGGTGGCTGAAGGGAGACAACAGTGGTGCTGGCTTAGCAGGAACCCGGAGATCAGAGTGAACATGATGCAGCTGGAACAGTGCTTGGTGGGAGGGAGGAGTGGGTGGAAAAGGCTATTTCTATTTTTATTCCTCTGTGGTCCATGAGCATGTTGGTGTGATGTTAATTTTTTTGAATTTATTGAGACTTGCTTTATGGCTGAGCATATGGTCGGTTGTGGAGTATGTTCCATGTTCAGATGAGAAGAGTGTGATTCTGTGATCAATGGGTGGAGTATTCTGTAGATGTCCACTAGGTCCAACTGGTCAAGTTTAAATTCAGAATTTGTTAGTTTTCTGCCTCAATGATCTGTCTAATGCATCCAGTAGGGTATTGAAGTCCCCTACTATTATTGCATAGCTGTATAAGAGTTTTGTAGATCTAGAAGTACTTGTTTGTGATTCTAGGTGCTCTGATTTTGGGTGAGTGTGTGTGTAAGATAGTTAAGTCTTCTTCTTGAACTGAATGCTTTATCATTATATAATGGCCTTCTTTGTCCTTTGTTACTGTTGTTGGTTTAAAGTCTGATAAAATAATAGTGACCTCTGCTCTTTTTCTGTTTTCTATTTGCTTGGTGGATCACTCTTTAGCCCTTTATTTTGAGCCTATGAGTGTTGTTACATGCATCTTGTTTTTCATCCAACTTGCCATTTTGTGCATTTTTAGTGGAGTGTGTAGATCATTTACATTCAGGGCTAATATTAATATGTGAAGTTTTGTTTTTATCGAGATGGAGTCTCACTCTGTCACTCAGGCTGGAGTGCAGTGGCACGATCTCAACTCACTGTATCCTTCCTCTCTAGGTTCAAGAGATTCTTCTGCCTCAGCCTCCCAAGTAGCTGGGACTGCAGGCAAACATCACCACACATGGCTAATTTTTGTATTTTTAGTAGAGGCGGGGTTTCACCATGTTGGCGAGGCTGATCTCGAACTCCTTACCTCAAGCAATCTGCCTGCCTCCCAGATTGCTGGAATCGTGTCTCTGGCTATGTGAGGTTTTGAGCCTATCGTGAAATTGTTAGTTGATTGCTTTGTAGTTTCTATTGTGTGGTTACTTTATAGGGTCTGTGGGCTTATGTGTATTTTCATGGTAGCTGGCATCATTCTTTTGTTTCTGTGTTTAGAACTTTCTTAAGGTGCTCTTGTAATGATGGTCTAATGGTAACAAATTCTCTTAATGCTTGCATGTCTGGAAAAGCTTTTATTTATCCTGTGCTTGTGAAACTTAACTTGGCAGGGTATGAAATTCTCGGTTGGAATTTCCTTTCATTAAGAATGCTGAAAATAGGCTCCTAATCTCTCCTGACTTGTAAAGTTTCTGCTGAGATGTCTGATTTTAGCCTAAAGGGTTTCCTTCTGTATATGATCTGATCTTTTTCTCTAGCTGTCTTTAAGATTTTTTCTTTAGCATTGACCTCGGACAGTCTGGGAGGGCAGGGGCCATGAAAGGTGGGACCAGACTGGGCAGATCCACCTGCAAATCCCCCGGTGGCAGGTACAAGTGGCGGGTACAATGCTGAGGGGGAATCTAGTGGGCAGCTACCAGGTGCCCAGGGTATATCTAGGCATGGAACTGGGAAACCTCCTTGGCCTCAAGGTAGTGACAAGCACAGTGATGGGGGGCAGGCTAAAATTCTAATCTAGGGTAATGAGTGCTCCAGTGCCTGGAGATCTGCTTGGGAATGGAGCAGAGAGGGCCCCCCTGCATCAAGATCTCTGCATAGGAAGGGTGGGATGACTCAAGCTATTGGACCAGGCAGGCAGGCACTATGAATGCCTGGAGATCTGCTTAGGTGTGTAGC
Organism: Callithrix jacchus; assembly: GCF_049354715.1. Taxonomy (NCBI): domain Eukaryota; kingdom Metazoa; phylum Chordata; class Mammalia; order Primates; family Cebidae; genus Callithrix; species Callithrix jacchus. The sequence goes on along the minus strand of NC_133515.1, from coordinate 66,094,383 downwards.
AGAGAGGGCCCCCTTGTATTAGGATCTCTGCACAGGAAGGGTGGGGTGGGTCAGGCTGCTAATCAAGGTGAGTGAGTGCTCCAAATGTCTGGACATCTGCCTGGGCGTGGAGTGGAGATGGTCCTGCTGCACCATGATCTATGTCCATGAAGAATGAATAGTTCACGCTGCTAGGTCAGGCAAGAAGGTACCCTGAATGTCTGGATTTCTGCCTGGATGGAGCAGAAGGGACCCCCACTTCATCTTGACCCCAGGGGAACAGGCAGGGGAAGCCAGTGATGGCACATGCAGATCAGTTTCAGGTTGCCAAGCTGGCCCTGGCTGCAAGTCTCATTGCCCAAGAGAAATTGCAGCTGTAGCAGTTTTTCTACCACTCCAGGCTTGCAACAGGGATGAGTATAATTCCAGCACCTACTTCTGAGGTGCTTATCACCTCAGAAGTGGTTGAGGGTGTGGAGGCTACTGCCCTGCTCCAGAGTAGGCAATCCAGACTCTGGCCCAAGACAAATGCTTGTGTGACCATGCAGCTGGGTTGCCTAGAATGACTGACTTGTATGTACTCAGATTAAAAATGGCATCCTGTGCTTGGTCCTATGTCTGGGAAAGTGTCTGCAGCTTCTAGTGTTTTTCCCTCACAGTGTCTCCAACCCTCTCCCCAGGTTAGCTCCAGGGCTTGGGAGAAAATAAGTTCTCCCTCAGCCTGGGTTGCTTTGACTTCCAGTGGAAAGGTGAGTTACTGAGTGAGGCTGTCTTTCTCTCTCATGTACTGGGGTTACACTTACTTTTATCTGTCAAATGCCATCATAGTGGCTGTTTGCTGGGATTCTCATCTCTGGGATTTGGAGTGTCCTTCATGATTCCAGTGGATTCCTATTTTCCTTCTTGAATTAAAGCTCACACCATTGATCTTTATTTACTATCTTGTTATTTCCAAATGACTGAGGCCTGCTAAAAGGCATTAATCTGCCACCTTAGGAAAAAAAGGCCATATTAACTCCCATCTTAAACCATGGCACAAATGCTTTTCCTTGTACTTTTTTGTACTTTTGTATGCTGCAGAAATACTTTTTACTTCTATTTCATCTTATAAAATATTAAAAGGAAGTATACCTGCTAGTTGAAATTTAGTATAATTAATAATTCTTAGTTTATGCAAAGGACTTTCTTATCTTAAGTGAAATAGGTTGGTGGTGGTTTCTGCTGTTTTTGTCTGTTGTGTTTTTTAACTGTGAATAGCAATGGAGAATACAGTGACCACTTGCAAGGTTTGGTGCTACTCCCTTAATTCATGTAAGACGCCTATAGTTTTACTTGTTATTGCTTTTGCATCATTGCTACAAATGTTAACACAACCAAATAAAAATAATAAGAAAAAGGCACATTTTGTCTTGGTATTATGAAAATAGTTTTGACCTTATGAACACCCTGGAAAGGGTCTTAGGTACCCTCAGTGGTTTGTGTACTCTGAGAACTGTTGTTCTGCACCTAGGGTGACTATATGTAATTTATAATCCAGTTTTGAGAGAGAGAGAAATTGGATTCTATTAATAATTACCTCAGAATAACAGGTATAAACTGAGACTGTTCTGGGAAAACTGGGACATATAGTCACCTTATGATTGCCTTATTTCTAGGGAGCTTCAAGTCATCTTCTGTATTTGGTCTTCATGTCACATGATCTTTCTAAAATGATACTATCAGTCATTATGGAAAGAAGGAAAGGGAAGAACAGGGAGAAGAGGTTTGTGATGGCTTTCATATTTGAACATTAGAACTCCTAAAATATAGGTGCAAAGTATATGTCCAATTGTTTTTGCACTTAGATGTATTGAAAATTTCAGCAATGTGGTTGGTTCTTTAGGTGATTTGAGAGTTAGAATATTGTTTGGTCATCAGGAGACAAATTTATGCTAAGGAGTAGTCATAAAGAAATTCACCTGTTTTTATATTTCCTGAATTGTGTAATTTAAATATTAAGATTTGGATTGGTTCAAAGCAGATCCAAGAATCATAAAAACGTAACTGCCACTTTGTATCAAATAATTTTTGATGGTGAATAAGAAACGATATACTTATGATTGTGGATATTGCTATGCAATATTAGTGTATTACAAAATTTTTAAAATTATGTGTGTGGAATTGAAGTCTTGCTATGTTAAAATTTATTGTTAAATTTAGTATTTCTAATGAGAACAAAGATACAATATACCAGAATCTTTGGGACACAGCTAAGGCAGGGTTAAGATGGAATTTCTTAGCACTAAATGTCCACTTCAAAAAGTTAGAAAGATCTCAAAGTAAGAACATAACATCACAATTGAAAGAATTAGAGAAGCAAGAACAAAGCTAGCAAAAGAAAAGAAATAACCTCGAGGCGGGTGGATCATGAGGTCAAGAGATCAAGATCATCCTGGTCAATATGCTGAAACCCCATCTCTACTAAAAATACAAAAAATTAGCTGGGCATGGTGGCACGTGCCTGTAATCCCAGCTACTCGGGAGGCTGAGGCAGGAGAATTGCCTGAACCCAGGAGGCAGAGGTTGCAGTGAGCAGAGATTGTGCCATTGCACTCCAGCCTGGGTAACAAGAGTGAAACTCCATCTCAAAAAAAAAAAAAAAAAAGAAGAAAGAAAAGTAATAACCAAAATTAGAGCTGAACTGAAGGAAATCAAGACACAAACCATTGAAAAGATTAATAAATCCAGGAGTTGGTTTTCAAAAAAATTAATAAGATAGAGAGGCTGCTGGCTAGACTAATACAGAGAGAAGATCCAAATAAACAGAATTAGAAACGAGGAAGAGAATGTTACCACTGACCCCACAGAAATAAAAATAACCATAAGAATCTATTGTGTACAACACCTCAATGAACACAAAACTAGAAAACAGAAGAGATAGACAAATTTCTGAACACATATACTCTCCCAAGACTTAACCAGGAAGAAGTTGATTCCTTGAACAGAACAATAAGTAACTCCAAAATTGAATCAGTAATGAATAGCCTACCAACCAAAATAAAAGTGCAAGACCTGATGGATAAACAGCTGAATTCTACCAGAGGTATAAAAAAAACTTGCTACTATTCCTACAGAAACTATTCCAAAAAACTGAGAAGGAGGGACTCTTCCCCAGCTAATTCTGTGAGGCCAGTATCATCCTGATACCATACCCTGGCAGAGATACGACAAAAAATAAGCCTTCAGGCCAATATCCCTCATGAACATTGCTGCAAAAACCCTCAACAAAATAACTTGCAAATTGAATTTAGCAGCACATCAAAAAGTTAATCCACCATGCTCAAGTGGGCTTTATCCCCAGAATGCAAAGTTGGTTCGACATACTCAATATATGTGATTCATCACATAAACAAAACTAAAGACAAAGTGATTATCTCAATAGATGCAGAAAAGGCTTTATATAAAATTCAGCAGCCTTTCATGTTAAAAACTCTCAATAAACTAGGTTTTGAAGGAACATAACTCAAAATACTATGAGCTGTCTGTGACAAACCCACAGCCAACATTATACTGAATGGGGAAAAGCTGAATGCCTTCCCCTTGAACACAGCACAAGACAAGTATGCCCTCGTTCACCATGCCTATTCAACCTAGTATTGGAAGTCCTAGCCAGAGCAGTCAGGCAAGATAAAGAAATAAAGGACATCCAAATAGAAAGAGAGGAAGTCAAACTATCCCTATTTGCAGACGATATGATTCCATATGTAGAAAACTGTAGTCTTGATCCAAAAGCTCCTCCAGGTGATAAACTACTTCGGCAAAGTTTTAGGATACAAAACCAATGTACAAAAATCACTAGGATTCCCATACACCAACAGTAGCCAAGCTAAGAGCCAATCTAGGAAGGCAATTTTATTGCCACAAAAAGAATAAAACACCTAGCAATACAGCTAACCAGGAGGGGAAAGATCTTTGCAATGAGAGTTACAAAACACTTCTCAAAGAAATCAGAGAAGACACAAACAAATGGAAAAACATCTCATACTCATGGATAGGAAGAATCAATATTAAAATGGCCATACTGCCCAAAGCGATGTACAGATTCAATGCTATTCCTATCAAAGTACCAATGTAATTCTTCACAGAGCTGGAAAAAACTATTTTAAAATTTGTGTTGAACCACCAAAGAGCCTGAATAGCCATGGCAATCCTAAGCAAAAAGGACAAAGCTGGAGGCATTACATTACCTGACTTCAAACTATACTATATGGTAACCAAAACAGCATGGTACTGGTATAAAAACAGGCCCATAGACCAATGGAACAGAATAGAGAGTCTGGAAATAAGGCTGCACACCTATAGCCATCTGATCATTGACAAAGTAAACAAAAATAAGTAACAGGGAAAGGACTCCCAATTTAATAAATGGTGCTGGGGCTCTTTTTTCAGCTGCAACCATGGAGGGTGTAGAAGAGAAGAAGAAGAAGGTTCCTGCTGTGCTGGAAACCCTTAAGAAAAAGTGAAGGAATTTCGCAGAGCTGAAGATCAAGTGCCTGAGAAAGAAGTTTGCCCAAAAGATGCTTCGAAAGACAAGGAGGAAGCTTATCTATGAAAAGGCGAAGCATTATTACAAGGAATATAGGCAGATGTACAGAACTGAAATTTGAATGGCGAGGATGGTGAGGAAAGCTGGCAACTTCTATGTACCTGCAGAATCCAAACTGGTGTTTGTCATCAGGATCAGAGGTATCAATGGTGTGAGCCCAAAGGTCCGAAAGGTGTTGCAGCTTCTTTGCCTTCGTCAAATCTTCAATGGAACCTTTGTGAAGCTCAACAATGCTTCAGTTAACATGCTGAGGATTGTAGAGCCATATATTGCATGGGGGTACCCAAATCTGAAGTCAGTAAATGAACTAATCTACAAACGTGGTTATGGCAAGATAAAAAAGAAGCGAATTGCTTTGACAGATAACACTCTCTTCCTCGATGTCTTGGAAAATATGGCATCATCTGCATGGAGGATCTGATTCATGAGATCTATACTGTTGGAAAACGCTTCAAAGAAGCAAATAACTTCCTGTGGCCCTTTAAATTATCTTCTCCAATGGGGCAGAATGAAGAAAAAGACCACTCATTTTGTAGAAGGTGGAGATGTAGGCAACAGGGAGGATCAGATCAACAGGCTTATTAGAAGAATGAACTAAGGTGTCCCCCATGATTATTTTGCTAAGCTGGTCAGTTAATAAACAGTATCTGCTCTCAATTGAAATGTATTGTTGTATTTGTGATTTCTTTTGTTGTTAGACTTTGTCTTCCCTTCACTATGGTGGCAAGTCCTGTGTGTGATAAAATTAAGCCAAATCAGTAGCCCATTACATGCAAAATCAGGGTTTAGTTTGTGTGAAGGACATCTCTTGCGTTTTTAAATGGCTTTTCTCAGCTACTCAGGGCACATAGCCTATTGGGTAGCCCTGCAAAAAAATTAAAATTTTAAAAAAGGCCTTTCTCTACAAAAGATCTTAGCTTTTTGTCTTTGAACTGTGCTGAGTGATTCAAAATGGGTTTATTCTAAGCCTGTTTTACGAGTATTTGTACATGATTTGTAGGTAAGATAATATAACTTTGGTTTATGGAAAAAATTGAGTTTAGTTCTATAATTCATTTCTCAGGCCTTAGCTTGTTTATAAACTACCATGTAAATGGGTTGTTTTCCTCTTGCATTCCATTTTTGTGTTCTTTTGCATGTTTTGCAATACTTAGATACTAATAATTGTTTCATGTTGTGGTTATTAAGAAGGAAGAAATGAAATTTGTGCCCAGGGATGTAAATTATTTCTGAGCACATGGTGAAATTAATGAGCAGAAACTTGAAAGGTTTTGGGTATTTTATAAATAACATTCCTCTGTATGTCATGTATCATCTCAGACTAGTGAACAATGTAGAGTGTAACACGAAGTACATACAATAAAAGTAAAAATGTTTGTGGTCCTCAAAAAAAAAAATAAATGGTGCTTGGATAACTGGCTGGCCATATGCAGAAGACTGAAGCTGGACCCCTTTCTTATACCACGTACAAAAATCAACTCAGGGTGAATTAAAGACTTAAATGTAAAACCCCAAACTGTAAATGCCCTGGAAAACAACCTAGGCAATACCATCTTGGATATAGGAATAGGCAAAGATTTCATGACAAAGACACCAAAAGCAATCACAAGAAAATTGAAAATTGATGAGTGAGATCTAATTAAACTTAAGAGTTTCTACATAGTGAAAGAAACATCAACAGAGGAAACAGCATACAGAATGGAAGAAAATATTTGCAAACTATGTATCTGATAAAGGTCTAATATCCAGCATCTATAAGGAACTTAAAAAAATTTATAGGAGAATACCAGTCCCATTAAAAAGTGGGTAAAGGACATGAACAGATACTTTTCAAAAGAAGATAAACATGCAGTCAAAAAGCATATTAAAAAAAGCTCAACATCACTGATCATTAGAGAAATGCAAATCAAGACCACAAGGAGATACCATCTCACACCAGTCCGAATGGCTATTGTTAAAAAGTAAAAAAACAACAGATACTGATGAGGTTGCAGATAAAAGGAAATAGTTATACACTGTTGGTGGGAATGTAAATTAGTTCAGCCATTGCGTAAAACAGTATGGCAACTATAAGGACACATGCACACGAATGTTCATTGCAGCACTGTTTACAATAGCAAAGACCTGGAATCAACCCAAATGCCCATTGATAATAGACTGGATTGGAAAAATGTGGCACATATACACCATGGAATATTATGCAGCAATCAGAAATGATGAGTTTGTGTCGTTTGTAGGGACATGGATGAATCTAGAGAACATCATCCTCAGCAAACTGACACAAGAACAGAAAATGAAACACCGCATATTCTCACTCATAGGCGGGTGATGAAAAATGAGAACACATGGACACAGAAAGGGGAGTACTAAACACTGGGGTCTATTGGGGGGAAAAGGGGAGGGCCAGTGGGAGGGGGAAGTGGGGAGGGATAGCCTGGGGAGAAATGCCAAATGTGGGTGAAGGGGAGAAGCAAAGCAAAGCACACTGCCATGTGTGTACCTACGCAACTGTCTTGCATGCTCTGCTCATGTACCCCAAAACCTAAAATCCAATAAAAAAAAAAAAAAAAGAATAAAATATCAGTTAAAAAAAAAAAAAAGCAAAAAGCAGAACTACTATTTGACCCAAGAATCCCATTACTGGGTATATACTCAGAGGAATATAAAATATTCTACTGTAAAGATGCATGCGAATGTTCATTGCAGCACTTTTCACAATAGCAAAGATAAGAAATCAACCTAAATGCTCATCAGTGACAGATTGGTTAAAGGAAATGTGGTACATATATCCCATGGATACTATGCAGCCATAAAAAAGAACGAGATCATGTCTTTCGTGGGAACATGGATGGAGCTGGAAGCTATCATCCTCAACAAACTAATGCAGGAAAGATAACAAAATACTGCATGTTCTCATAAGTGGGAGCTAGGTGATGAAAACTTATGAACACAAAGACGGAAACAACAGACACTGGGTCTACTTGAGAGTGGAGGGTGGGCGGGGGTAGAGGAGCAGAAAAGATAACTACTGGGTACTGTGCTTAATTGCTGGGTAATGAAATAATCTCTAACAAATCCCTGTGACATGAGTTTACCTGTGTAACAAACCTTCACATGCACTCCTGAACTTTAAATAAAAGTTAAACAAATTTAGAGTTTCTAGAACATAGACGTGAAGATCAAAGTTATGACGCTTTTAGTTTGAGTAAAAACACATGCTCATTTAAAACTTGTTATTAAAACCATCTCGAATATTAAAATTTTTTTCACTTACATTTACTGGCATATATAACTTGTGAACATATAAAAATAGTGTATATAACTTGTGAATTTAGTATCAAAATTAAATAGGAGCTGTGTGAAATTTCATTATAAAACTATTCAATGCTTTTATTTCAATGTCTATAAAGAAACTTTAAAAACTCTGTTATAATTCTGTTTAATTTCTTTAAATATAGTGAATTATCTTTCAGGATTTATTGCAGGGTATCTAAAAGTGGATGATTGTTGCTGTTTTTTCTCAAGAAATTCATTGAATTGCTTTAGACAATGTGTTAACAGATTTTTGCTTCCTCTCAGGCTATGACTTAAGCTGCAGCAGCTTAAGCTTTGCTCACTTCAGCTAATGAAGACTAATACCACTGTGTTCCTGCCAGTCCAATTCTTTCTATTTTAGCTTTTCTAAAATAAGGCCTGTTAATAAGCAAAGTCATAGGTGAACAGAGAATAAAAGGAATTATGTGCTTCATTGACTGTCATTCTGCAGCCTTTCTTCTGTTGTTTTAACGTGGAAGGAATGGTTAATTTAAAAATTTTTGCTTTTATGAATTGTTTGTTTTATGTGGTGGAATCATTCTATTGTCAGAAACAGATCTTTGGGGCAATTTTCCTTAATGTAGTATGTGAAAAACAGGCAATAATAAATATTACATTAACACATAAACATGCTAAAAACTTCTAGTTTTTATTAAAGATGAGGTGAAATGACATTCTAACAGCCATATTTAGGTAAAATGAACCTTGAGTATCTAAAGTATATTGATCAGCTGAGACCCATCTACTGTAGTTATTAGTTTTCTTTACACTTAATTTTTAAATGATAAATTACCTTTACAACTAGCTGGTCAATCTTTTAGATGTATTATAAATGAAAGTCTGGTTAGCATAGAAAACTGGCAGATAATAAAGGAAAGCTAAATGAGATTGTAGCTTTAATGTCGATCGAGTTGTCATTCTCTTGGGAATTTGTTTTCGTAGATATTTTTAGCAGTTGAACCTGTTTTATTGCAGAGACTTTAGGGGACATGTTCTTATTCATTTGTTCCTAAAACTATGCAGCTGTGCTTTCTTACTTGACCAAAGTACCATAAATAACTTTTCATAAAATAATGAGTTGGAATTTATTTTGAACCTATACAATTTAGAATGGGTTAATGTTGGGTTACATATTTATGCCCAATATTATACTCTCTTGGAAATGTGTCACTTTAATAAATACTACTTTTTCTCTCCAGTGAAAGGTTGTGATAAGAGATTTGGTGTTTCCTTGACTTACTAAGGCCAATCTAGGTGTTTCGTTATGGATTTCCAAAGTACAATGTAGTTCATTACAATGATATATTTTCTTTTGGCACTTAAAGGAGTTTATTTGTAAAGTCTTTATCTGAAGTTGTTGGAAAAAATATAATTACTTTTTACCTCACTTGGAATCAGAAAGTTTAGAATTCACCATGGTTTAACCTGTTAGTGATAGGAAATATTTTTTTAAGAATAAGCCATATTTAGTGATTTTATTAAATTGGTAAATTCTAATGAATGTATATTTATTTTGTTTTCTATGCAGCATCATTAGTTATTCCTGCTGGTAGAACTCTTCCAAGTTTTACCACAGCAGAACTGGTATGTAGCTTACTTGAAATGTATTTTAAAAGACATGCCCCACTTTTAGTGAGTGGTACCAAAATGCTGAACATAGATGTAATTTCTAATCCTCCAGTTGAAAGTGAAAAGATATGGCTGGGCGCGGTGGCTTATGCCTGCAATTGCAGCACTTTGGGAGGCTGAGGCAGGTGGATCACCTGAGATCAGGAGTTCGAGACCAGTCTGGCCAACATGGCGAAACCCTGCCTCTACTGAAAATACAAAACTTAGCTGGATGTAGTGGTGGGCACCTATAATCTCAGCTACTTAGGATGCTGAAGCAGGAGAATCGCTTGGACCTGGGAGGTGGAGGTTGCAATGAGCTAACATTGTGCCACTGCACTCCAGCCTGGGCGACAAGAGTGAAATTCTGTCTTAAAAAAAAAAAAAAAAAAGATGTGGTAAAGAGTGGAGAGACAGAATAGCATGTATAGCATAGATAAAGTAAGACTCAGAAGTTCCAGAATTGACATTTTCTTGCCAAGTTTTCCTTTCTTTCAGAGTAGTTATTAGCATCTTCCAAGACTATACCTACAAGGTTAGGAAATGTCCGAAGTGATGTTGTATGGGGTTTTAATACACTGTATAATGTTATATGCTTGTTACATCCTAAATAGATAATTTTGAGGGTTTTTTTTTCTAATTTTTTTTTTCCCATCCAGAGTGGAGCAACATCATAGTTTTTACTTTAATTAAACTGGAATATTTTGCTCATTTTGTACCTTTTTGAAGTACAGCTTGTTTATATTTTTCCCCTTAGGACTTAGAGGCAGAAGATAAATTGACAAGTTAACATAGAAAATCAAGTAGTTTCTTGGGTAGAGAAGAATAGCAGCTTTTCACTTTTATCTTTCTTCCATGATACTGACAGTATATAATCTACTGACTGTTTTTTTTTTTTTTTAATTTTCTTTCAGCCCATATGTTGCCTTTTTAGGGCAAATGCTTAGTGGGCTAGTTATTTCCATTTCTTCACTAAGAATAGCCAAATCCACACTGCTTAATAGGATTTTTGGAAAGAATGGTGCTGCTTTTGATAGGAGACCAGTGAAGAAATATCTCTGCCTTTGGAATTCAAGAAAATATATTTTTTCCTGTTTAAATAAATAATATTCTTGTATTAATAATAAATAAAAATAGGCTAGGCGTGGTGGGTCAAACCTTTAATGCCAGTGCTTTGGGAGACTGAGGTACTGGGCAACATAGCAAGACCATATCTCTACAAGTTTTTTTTTTTTTTTTTTAACAGAGTCTCACTCTGTTGCCCAGGCTAGAATAAGGTCCCATGATCTCAGTTCACTGCAACCTCCGCCTCCTGGGTTCAAGTGATTCTTCTGCCTCAGCCTCCCGAGTAGCTGGGATTACAGACACCTGCCATCATGCCCAGCTAATTTTTTGTATTTTAGTTGAGATGGGGTTTCACCATGTTGACCAGGGTGGTCTCAAACTCCTGACCTCAAGTGATCCTCCCACCTTGGTCTCCCAAAGTGCTGGGATTATAGGTGTGAGCCACCATGCCCCCGCTACAAAACTTTTTTAAAAAAATTAGCTGAGCATGGTGGTGTGTGCCTGTAGTCCTAGCTACTTGAAAGGCTAAGGCAGGAGGATCGCTTGAGCCTAGGAATTGGAAGTTATAGTGAGTTATGATTGAACCACTGCTCTTCAGCCTGGGCAACAGAATGAAACCCTGCCTCTTAAAAAAGCAAAACAAATTTATAAATAAAAAGGAAGAGCTCTGAGTCTTACATTCCAAGAATAAGTGTTTTAACTGATGTTTATCCATCCAGACTTCTTTCATGAAAGCTATATTTTCATAGTAAAAAGTAGGAATACTTTTTTGTTGTTTCTATAATTTCTGTTTTTCAATTTAGTAATGTAGATGGACTGGTTTCAATTTCAGTTAATACAAATTGGCTTTAGCAGATGTAACACAGCTTAACAAATGTTTGTTGGTGCACATTTAAATTATTTCCAGCATTTTTCTAATATAATATTCCATTGATTATGCTTGTATATATGTCTGTGAGTTTTTGTAATAATCAGGATAAATTCCTAAAAGTAGAATTCCTGGGTCGAAGGTCATATGTGTTTTCCGTTTTGGTATATATTGCAAAAATTATCCTCCAAAAGGATTGTACCAATATACATTCATAACCTGTTTGAGAGAACCAATTTTTTTTTATGACATTCTCAACAACACTAGATGTTATCAATCTTTCAAATTTTTGCAGATCTGAGAATCACTGACCCTGTAAAGCTATGTCTTGGGCAAGGTTTTTGAGTCAATGTTTATACTGTTCATTAGGACTTACTGACTTCATTGCTAATAACTGTAGAATAGAATTCCTCTTGATCCTTAATGGGATGATCTGAAAACAATATTAAAAAGCTATTTTATTCAAAGAATTCAGCCCTAATGTTAAATGTTAAGTATTGTCAGACTGTTGTCTAGAATCAGATTATTTGACCCCCTATGAGATCAGGGAAAAAAAGATACAAGTAAAGTCGTTTTCTAACTTTCTAATATAAATTTCTTATATCTAGGGTACTTCAAACTCCAGTGCAAACTTTACTTTTCCTGGATATTCCATTCATGTGCCAGCAGGTGTGACACTACAGACTGCATCTGGTGAGAGTGTATTCTAAGAATATTTTTATTTTTAGCATTGGTACTAGTTTTTGGAAATTAAGCTTCATGATTGTTAAATAAACTATATACCAGAAGTTATATAAACCTTTAATCAATTTTAGAAGTAATGATAAATGGTGGTTTTTATTGTTATGGAGGCAATCTGCCACAAAAGACGCTATATAGGACTGTTCTGTATTTTGTTCTCAGTTCTCTTTCCCAACATTGTATAGGGGTTCTTTGTATATATTTTTTCTAATTCAAGTCAGTTATCCAAATTTTAACAAATACAAAATAAATTACTTACCTACATTCCTGCTAGCTCTAATTATAAATTAAAGATTAGGTTGATCAATCTTTGCCTTCTTTCTTATTAGAGATTGCATGGTCTGAGAGATCATCCAAGAGTTTGGAGGTTAACCAATCTCTGCTTTTCAGAGCACCATCTCTTGATTTTGAAGAGGATTATACCTCTTCTTTGGGTTGTTGTAAAGTTTAAGTAAAACACTTAACTCAATGCTAAAAAATTAGTCCTTTTTTTTTCTTTTATAGTGTTATTTTACAGGAAGGAAGGAGAAGAAATTTGATTACTTTTGAAATCATTAAACTCTATTTTGGATAGCATTGTCTTGTTATATGGCATTTTAAATATATGAAGTATATTTTACATGATTATGTTTGTTAAAATCCAGGTTTTGATTGATAACATTAATTTATCAAACAATGGAAGAGGTTCATGGATTAAATATTGGTGGCCTTTATGTATCTCAAAGTGTGCCATATAAGCAATTGTGGAAAAAGGCTGGAATGAAAGCAAAATATACACAATTAAAAAAATAAGAATTATATATTGATTGAAGAAAATCCAAAAGTCCTGGAGATAACCACCATTAACATATTGGTATATTTTTGGCAGCGTATTGTGAATGAGATTTTTTTTGGTTATTGTCAAGGGAAATTTTAATTCTGTTATACTTACAATTTTGTTTTCTCCTTTTAAGGTCACCTTTATAAAGTCAATGTACCAATTATGGTGACACAGACTTCTGGAAGAGGAGGTATTCTTCAGCATCCAAGTCAGGAAGTATTTCAGCAGCTTGGCCAGCCTTCAGTAATACAAACTAGTGTTCTGCAATTGAATCCATGCTCTCTTCAAGCAACTACTGAAAAGTCACAGAGAATTGAAACTGTGCTACAACAACCCACAGTTCTACCTTCTGGGCCAGTAGATAGAAAACACTTTGAAAATACCACCACTGATACACTTGTATCTCCTGGAAATGAGCATAAAATCATGCCTGAAGTTTTGATGAGTCGTCAGGAAAGCTCTCACTATGTCAGTCTTCCAAGTGTTGTATTTTCTCCACAGGTCTCTCAAACAAATTCTAATGTGGAGTCAGTGCTCAGTGGTTCAGCTAGCATGACTCAGAATCTGCATGGTGGGTCCCTCTCCATGAGCTCTCATGGGGTTCTCCACCAGCACAGGACTGATAGTCACCCTCATATTCTTAAAAATAGGATGTATGGATGTGATTCTGTAAAGCAACCAAGAAATATACAGGAACCTAGCAACATACCTGTATCAAAGAAGGTATAGTTTTGTGTCCAACTTCTTGGTATCAGGGGACAGACAGTGGCCAGTGATTGGATGTCCTGATTATTTTAAAGCTGTAATGTTAATCAGAATTATATATATTTTGTTTTTTTTTCTTTAGAAGATTATTTTGTTTTTCTAGTGATTTAAAAAAATTTTAATTATGATAAGACCCATAACATAAAACCTACCGACTTAACTGTTTTAAAGAGTACAGATCAGTAGTGTTAAAAAGAAGCAAAACAAATGGAAAATAGATTAGTTAAGGGATACTAATCAATAATTGATTAGGGGGTAGTGGTTGAGAACATAGACTTTGAAACCACAGCAGGTTCAAATTCTAGGTTCACTAATTACAAGCAAACTATGCAGCATTGCTCTCTGAAATTAATATTAGTCTTTAAATTGGCCCCAATACCAACCTTGTAATTTTGAGAATTATTAGAGATAATATGTATGGAATATTTAAAGCTTCTGGTACCATAGAAGATTTAGACTAGTACTATTATGCTCTATGGGCTTGTACTGTATTGGATAGCTTTTCATGTAAGTTATGTTAGTTTTAAAATAGGTCTATATCTAAAACACAAAAATCCAAACATTCAAGAGTATATATAAAATGCTTATTTATTTACTTTAAGTTGCATTTAAGTTAGTAAGCAATTTGGTAAGTTTATGCTGAACGAATTTTCAAAGAATTTATAGGTAGTTTTTCTTTTTATACTTAGCTTAAAAGGAGTTATAATCAGTATACGTGTTTAGTTTTCCTGTGTTGTAAACTGCTAGAGAGCTTATGGATCTTTAGGTTTAAGAGATAAGTATCTATGTGGGTTTAACATTCTGTTTCACAAAATATATTCTTGACAGCTTTTGATTCTGCCCCTGGTAACTTCTGTTCTATTTTCATTGTATGAATTTGACTCTTGTAGGGACTTTAAAAGTGGAATTATACAATATTTGTCCTTTGGTGACTGTCTCATTTCACTTAGCATAATGTTTTCAAGGTTAGTCCATGTTGTAGCATGTGTCAGATTATTTCATTTCTTTTTAAGGCTGAATCATGTGAGTTTGATAGTTTTAAAATTTTATAAATATTCCTGGAATCTGTTCCTTCTTCTCCACTCCTAGTGCCATTGCCCTAGTTCTTTCTCATATGGGATAATTGTTTTCTAACTAATTTGTCAGTGTGTAGTCTCTTCTCTTACTCTGTTCCTGCCAATCCATCCATCCTAGAGGTCAAAAGCCTACTTTTAGGGATCAGAATTGTTTTGAATCCCTTCTCTATTCCTTTGTAACTATATGACTTAGACAAGTTACTGATTTGTAAAATAAAGATAACAGAATCTACCATATATGATTGTGGTAGGATTAGTCAAGACAATCAGTGTAAAGTGTTCAGCAGCACACTGGCACCATGGTAAGTGCTCAGTGCATGTTAGCAGTCTCTTCCTGGTGGCTTCCAGAGATCTGTCCCAAATGCAGCCTGATTGTGTCTTTTCTCCACTTAACACATCACGGACTGTTGATCACCTATAATAAATAAACTTCAGGTGCCTTGATATGCATAGAAGAAGCATATTATGTGTTCTTTCTCTGCCAAAATTTCCTATTTACTCTTCCTTCCTCAAATGCATAGTACTTTATAGGGAACATGAAACTGTGAGTGATTCTTGGTTTTTAACCTTGTTGTCTCCTACTTCTTTTTCTTTTTTTAAATCACACCCATGATATAAAGAACCAATGTTTCCTACTTCTCTTTTTGCTTTTTGTTATTCTCTCTATTTGATGCCTGGATTTTCTTCCCACCTTCCTTTCCTCTGCTTAATTCCTGCATATTCATTACTTCCTCTGGAAATCTTCAGTACCTCTCCACCTAACTTTTCCTTCATTATTAAATTGGGTGTTGCTCTTCTGTGTTGTCATAGCACCTGAAACATGTGTCTGTGATAATGTAGCGCAAAGATATATTGAAATATTCTGTTTGCATTGACAGGTATATTTATCTTTGTATATGCAGTAACCTAAGAATCTATGTACACTCATGTGTACTAGAGTATAAACTTTTAAGGATAGATCTAGAATTAGTTTATTTGGCTCAGTGGTTCTCAATCCTGGCTGAATGTTAAAGTCATTGGGCCATTAAAAAAGATGGAGGTCTACCCCAAGAGATTTAAATCTAATTGATCTGGAATGGGATCTGGTCATCAATATTTAGGGGCTTCTGAGGTGATTGCAATTGAAGGCTAAGAACCACTGATTTAACTCAAAATCAATGTCTGAGTGAAAAATGGAGAGGATAAGCAATATATAACTTCTAAGTAAGAATTTTCATTTTTCTTCCAAGTCCACACCGATATTCCTCTAACAGATAAAATGTCCTATTAATAATTATTTGACTTTAGAATTCATTTAAATTGAGTAAATACTTTTTGAGTCACTATTGCCATTATGAGACTAGTATATCAAAATCAGATGTTTAAACCAGATATGTGACTTTTTCTTCATTATAAGAAGAAAGCCAATTTAACAAAATAATTTTTTACGTCTTTCAAAATATATTAAGATATATTTCATTTCAAATAAGAGTGGAGTGGCATGGGATGCTACTGTACATGGTCAGGTAATATATAATTATCATTTTTACTATATTGTAATAGATTAAATTCCTGTTAAGAATTAAAATGTGCCCTGCCATTACAGTGATAGGCCACTGAATTTGACATAGTTTAGCTTGAAAATATGAAACGAATGTGTATTATAGCTTAGGCTTATCTTATTTTATATTTATCTCCACCTATGGGTATGAAGTTCTGCAAATCTTTACTAGCCATTGGAAAAATATGGTTCTTTCATTGGAGGAAAGCTTAAATTGCAAAGACTGGAAGCTGGATTTGGCAAATGAAGCTTTATCATGAGACATCCTATTTACTTATTGTACTACCCAGTCGCAGAAGCCACATACAACCAAAGACACCTTGGTTAAGCTGAGAATATTAGACATTATTGAGCTGGTTTGTTTTAGAGCAGAGAAAGAAAATGGAAGCATTTCCTCTGTCAGATGACATCATCTGCGTTAGAATTGTTGACATTTCTTTCATGTCTGGCTGGAATTTATAGAAGTAGCAGCAGTGACTTTCCTTTAACATTCAACAGTATAAAAATACCAGGGCTTCTTAGGGCTGCTAACATCTGATTTTAATCATTATTTGTACATTGATACCATCAAATAATTTTTATGTTGTGAGCTCTTTTTTTAAATTGGAAGCTGACATCTTTGTAATAATGAAAAGTTTGGCTAGTAAAATTTGATACTCTACATTACTGGAGCTCTTGAGATGTTTGGCAAAACATGGTTTTGCTGCTTTAGTAAAGAAAGCATTGCTGTCTATTTCAGCACATGGCATGCATTAGTGCTAAGACGCAGCCAGTAATTCTAAAAGAAGTCTCATCTTCTGACATAAAACTCAAATATATTAGAGCCAAGGTTTTGAATTATTGTGTTTCCCAAGACATTTACCAAAAAATGTAGGCAGAATATTAAATTCTTTATGCAGAATTTTTCTGGCTTTCCAAAGGACAATACTTGAAGCCCTTGCTTGATCCTTGGGGAGACATTTACTATTTTTGAGAGGGAGCAAAAGCCCCCTCATAACAATTTGACCTAGAGGAAGGAGTTCATTGATAATTTATGTGGTGGATATTTGGCTGTATGAAAGACTTAAATCTTTCTTTTCATGGTCCTGCAGCATCAATTATGGATGTTTCTGCACAACTCCTGGCTGTTTTGGTTAAACTGCCACTTCAGAAGAGATTAGAGTCAGATAATCATGTGAAGTTTTCAATGCTTGGTGGAAGAAAAAAGTTGAGAATAACGCCTTTGCTGTTACTGAAATTAAATTTCATTTGTAATTTTAATCCTCGCCCAGAGTAAAGAGGACCTCACTGACTGAAGGAAAATAGAACGAGGCTACATAAATTCAAGTAGAAAAGTCTTGGAATCTTCATAAGCTTATGCTTATCTGGCAAAGTAACATTGAAGCTCTGATTCATTTTTCAACAAAATATCTTGTGGCTTAAGGTTTTTAGTACTTGTTGCTATTAAAATGAAAATCCAGGTTGGGTGTGGTGGTTCACACCTGTAATCTCAGCACTTTGGGAGGCTGAGGCAGGTAGACCTCTTATGGTTAGGAGTTCTAGGCCAGCCTGGTCAACGTGACAAAACCCCATCTCTACTAAAGATATAAAAATTAGCTGGGCATGATGGCAGGCACCTGTTATCCCAGCGGCTCAGGAGCTGGGGCAAGAGAATTGCTTGAACCTGGGAGACGGAGGTTGCAGTGAGCCAAGTTTGTGCCACTACACTTCAGCCTGGGCAACAGAGCGAGACTCCATCTCAAAAAAACAAAACAAAACAACAATTTCAACATATGGTTTAGGCCTAGGGAGAACCTTATGCTAATTGACTTTCCTATTATTATTTTGTTTGTTTATTTATTTTTGAGATGGAGTCTCTGTCACCTAGACTGAGTGCAGTGGCACAATCTTGGCTCACTGCAACCCTTGCCTCCCAGGTTCAAGAGCTAATTTTTGCCCAGCTAATTTTTGTATTTTTGGTAAACACAGGGTTTTTACCATGTTGGCCAGGCTGGTCTCAAACTAATTGACTTTAAAATAACTCAAATTTAAAGAGGTATGATATATATATGATCAAATTCATCTTGTAAAAGGTATGTAGTTTTTAGATGTACCATGAATTTTCACAAATATGAAGTTATACAACCCTACCTGAGATAGAGAACATTTTCATTTCATCAGTTTCCTCCTGTGTCTTTTTTAGTCAATACCCTCTTTCTATTCCCAGTTCCTGGCAGTCACTCACAGATCTGTTTTCTTTTGGGATGGGTTTACCTTTTCAGAATATTAGATACAATAATGCAGCATGTATTTTTAGCATAATGCACTTGAGATTCATCCATGTTGTTGCATGTATCAGTATACTCCATTGTATGGTTGTACTGCATTTATTTACCAGTTAGACATTTGGGTTGTTTCCAGGTTTGGTGTTTGTGAATAAAGTCCCTGAAAGGGCCAGCACTGGATAATGCCAGCACTTTGGGAGACTGAGGTGAGTGTATCACTTGAGGTCAGGAGTTCAAGACCAGCCTGGCCAACATGGTGAAACCCTGTCTCTACTAAAAATACAAAAATTAGCTAGGCATGGTGGCACATGCCTGTAATCCCAGCTACGTGGGAGGCTGAGACATGAGAGAGGATTGTTTGAACCCACTGAACTGAGATCATGCCACTGCACTCCCGCCTTGAAGACAGAATGAGACTCTGTCTCAAAAAAGGAAAGAAAGAAAGAGAAAAAGAAAGGAAAGAAAGAAAGAGTGAGCCCCTGGAAACATTTTTTTTTTTTGAGACGGAGTTTCACTGTTGTTACCCACACTGGAGTGCAATGGCACGATCTCAGCTCACTGCAACCTTCGCCTCCTGGGTTCAAGCAATTCTCCTGCCTCAGCCTCCTGAGTAGCTGGGACTACAGGTGCGCACCATCATGCCCAGCTAATTTTTGTATTTTTAGTAGAGACGGGGTTTCATCTTGTTGACCAGGATGGTCTCGATCTCTTGACCTCGTGATCCACCTGCCTCAGCCTCCCAAGGTGCTGGGATTATAGGCGTGAGCCACCACGCCCAACCGCCCCTGGAAACATTTCTATGCAGGTTTTGTGTGTGTAGGTGCTTACCTTTGATTTTGAATAAAAACTTAGGAATGGGGTTGTTAGGTAAGATGATAGATGAATGCTTATGAGAAACAGTCAAATTCATTTCCAGGGTGGCGGTATTTATTTCCACCAGCAATGTATGGTGGAATTTTGCATTTCTACCAGCAGCGCATAACATTTGTTGTTACACCACATCCTTGGTAGTCAACACTATCTTTTGGTAAGGAGAAGTTTTTAATTTTGATGAAGTCCAGTTTATTATTTTTATCTTTTGACTTCTACTTCATGTGTCTAACCAAAGGCTGCAAAGATTTTCTTATATTTCTAAAAATTGTATGGTTACAGGTTTTATATTTAGGTCTGTGATCTATTCTGGCTTAGTGTTTTATATGGTGCAAGGTTAGGATTGAGGTTAATTTTTTTTTTGAGACCGAGTATTGTTCTGTCGCCCAGGCTGGAGTGCAGTGGCATGATCTCGGCTCTCTGCAGCCTCCACCTCCCAGGTTCAAGTGATTCTCCTTGTCTCAGTCTCCCAAAAAGCTGGGATTATAGGTGCCCACCACCATGCCTAGCTAATTTTTTGCATTTTTAGTAGAGAAAGGGTTTCACCATATTTGTCAGGCTGGTCTTGAACTCCTGCCCTCAGGTGATCCACCTGCCTCCACCTCCCAAAGTGCTGGGATTACAGGTGTGAGCCGCTGTGTCCAGCCAGCTCATTTTTTTGTAAATATATGGATATTCAATTGTTTTAGCAATATTTGTTAAAAAGACTACCCTGTCTCACTGAGTTAGTTGTCTGTGCACATTAAGTATCTAATGCATTTCACCTTTAGTGAAAATTACTACATCTGGTTTGGTTTATTACTGAAGGTTTGTTCTGTTTCATTAAATCTTTTTGCTAGTACCACACTGTCTTGATTATGGTAACTTTATAGTAAATCAGAGTGTGTGAATCTCTTAAACTTGTTCTTTTTTCCAAATTGTTTGGGTTATTCTGATTCCTTCATATTTCCATGTAAATGTTAGAATGTACTTGTTAATTTATAAAAAGCAAAGTTGCTAAGACTGATTTGGGTTGTGTTGAATCTGTAGATCAGTAAAGGGAATTGACATCTTCACAGTATTGAGTCTTCCAATTCATGGACATAGTTTTTTTTTTTTTTTAATTTAGGTTTTTGACTTTCTTTACTAATGTTTTCTCATTTGCAGCATATACCTATTGTACATATTCTGTTATATTTTTATCTAAATATTTCATGATTTTTGGTGCTATTATAAATGGTACCTAAACATGCCATCAAGAACATTTTAATTCTTATTTCAAGCCTCTTTTGCATTACATTTTTAAAGATATATTTTAATTTTTAATTAATTCATTAGTTTGTGGAGACTGTCTCACTGTGTTATCCAGGCTGGTCTCAAACTCCTGGCCTCAAGCACTTGTCCCACCTTGGCTTCCCAAAGTGCTGGGATTATAGATAGATGAGCCACTGTGCCAGGCCTAAAATAAATTTTTTAAAAGGTAGAAAAAACCCTAAACATTTCTGAGTCATTTGAAGTACATTACCACGATATTTTCCAAAGAGGATGTGCTGGTTTTTCCTGCCGCCAGTACTTTGATCAGTTTGGCCACATAGTTGACAGTATATTGCTACTGATTTTTAAAAATTTGATTTTTCTCTTGTGCTAAAATACACATAAAATTAACCATATAACTATTTTATTTTTAAATTGTTTTTACAATTTTTAGCTGTATAGCTTAGTGGCAGTAACTATATTCACATTGACATTCAGCTATCACCACTACCCATATCTAGAAATTTTTCATCTTCCCAAACTCCATGCCCATTGAATAGCAACCCCCCATTTCTCACTCCCCCAGTCCCTGGCAAACAACCATTCTACTTTCCATCCCTATGAATTTGACTTTAGTTACCTCATATAAGTGGAATCAGACAGTATTTGGCCTTCTTCATTTAGCATAATGTCTCAGTTCATCCATGTGGTAGCATAATATTCCATCGTATATATGTAACATGTTTTCTTTAGTCCACCATGTATGGGCACCTGGGCTGATTCCATGTCTTCGCTATTGTGACTAGTACTTCAATAAACATATGAGTGCAGATATGTTTTTGGTAGAAAGATTTCTTTTCTTTTGGGTATATACCCAGTAATGGGATTGCTGGATTGAATGGTTGCTCTGTTTTAAGTTCTTTGAGAAATCTCCAAACTGTTGTCCATGGTGGCTGAACTAATTTACATTCCCACCAACTGTTCCTGTTTCTCTGCTTGCTGGCATCTCTTGTTTTTTGACTTTTTAGTAATATCCATTCTGACTTGTGTGAGAATATATCTTATTGTGCTTTTGATTTGTATTTCTCTGATGATTAGTAAGAAGTGGAACCTTTTTTTCATATATTTCTTGGCTGCTTCTATCTCTTCTTTTAAGAAGTATCTATTCATGTCATTTGCCTACTTTGTAATCGGGTTATTTGATTTTTGCTTGTTGAATTGTTTAAGTTCCTTATAAATACTGGTTATTACAACTTTGTCAGATGTGTAGTTTGTGAATATTTTCTCTAATTCTGTAGATTGTCTGTTTACTCTGTTGATAGTTTCTTTTGCTGTGCAGAACCTCTTTAGTTTAATTAGGTCTCACTTGTCAATTTTTGTTTTTGTTGCAATTGCTTTTGAAGACTTAGTTATACATTATTTCTCAAGGCTGATGTCCAGAATGGTGTTTCTCAAGTTTTTTCTAGGATTTTTATTTTTCTTTATTCAATTTTTTAAATTGCATTTTAGGTTTTGGGGTACATGTGAAGAACATGCAAGATTGTTGCATAGGTACACACATGGCAGTGTGATGTGCTGACTTCCTCCCCATCACCTATATCTGGCATTTCTCCCCATGCTATCTCTCCCCAACTCCCCACCCCACACTGTCCCTCCCTTATTTCCCCCAACAGACCCCAGTGTGTGATGCTCCCCTTCCTGTGTCATGTGTTCTCATTGTTCAACAGCCACCTATGAGTGAGGACATGCAGTGTTTGATTTTGTGTTCTTGTGTCAGTTTACTGAGAATGATGGTTTCCAGGTTCATCCATCTCCCTACAAAGCACACGAACTCATCGTTTTTCATGGCTGCGTAGTATTCCATGGTGTATATGTGCTGCATTTTCCCTGTCCAGTCTATCATCAATGGGCATTTGGGTTGATTCCAGGTCTTTTCTATTGTCAACAGTGCTGCAGTGAACATTTGTGTGCATGTGTCCTTATAGTAGAATGATTTATAATCCTTTGGATATATAGCCAGTAATGGGATTGCTGGGTCAAATGGAATTTCTATGTCTAGGTCCTTGAGGAATCACCACACTGTCTTCCACAATGGTTGACCTAATTTACACTCCCACCAACAGTGTAAAAGTGTTCCTATTTCTCGACATCCTCTCCAGCATCTGTTGTCTCCAGATTTTTTAATGATTGCCATTCTGACTGGCTTGAGGTGGTATCTCAATGTAGTTTTGATTTGCATTTCTCTAATGACCAGTGATGATGAGCATTTTTTCATGTTTGTTGGCCTCATATATGTCTTCTTTTGTAAAGTGTCTGTTCATGTCTTTTGCCCACTTTTGAATGGGCTTGTTTGTTTTTTTTCCTGTAAATCTGTTTGAGTTCTTTGTAGATTCTGGAGTTTAGCCCTTTGTCGGATGGGTAGATTGCAAAATTTTTTCCCATTCTGTTGGTTGTTGATTCACTCTACTGACTGTTTCTTTTGCTGTGCAGAAGCTGTAGAGTTTGATTAGGTTCCATTTGTCTATTTTGGCTTTTGTTGCCAATGCTTTTGGTGTTTTAGTAATGAGGTCCTTGCCTACGCCTATGTCCTGAATGGTTTTACCTAGGTTTTTTTCTAGGGTTTTTATGGTGGTAGGTCTTACATTTAAGTCTTTAATCCATCTGGAGTTAATTTTAGTGTAAGGTGTCAGGAAGGGGTCCAGTTTCTGCTTTCTGCATATGGCTAGCCAGTTTTCCCAACACCATTTATTAAACAGGGACTCCTTTCCCTATTGCTTGTTTTTGTCAGATTTGTCAAAGATCGGATGGTTGTAGATGTGTGGTGTTGCCTCCAAGGCCTCTGTTCTGTTCCATTGGTCTATATCTCTGTTTTGGTACCAGCATCATGCTATTTTGATTACTGTAGCATTGTAGTATAGTTTGAAGTCTGGTAGCATGTTGCCTCCTGCTTTGTTCTTTTTGCTTAGAATTGACTTGGCTATGTGGGCTCTCTTTTGGTTCCACATGAAGTTAAAGGTGGTTTTATCCAGTTCTACGAAGAAGGTCATTGGTAGCTTGTTGGGGATAGCATTAAATCTGTAAATTACTTTGGGCAGTATGTCCATTTTCACGATATTGATTCTTCCTAACCATGAACATGGAATGTTTCTCCATCCGTTTGTGTCCTCTCTTATTTTGTTGAGCAGTGGTTTGTAGTTCTCCTTGAAGAGGTCCTTTACATCCTTTGTTAGTTGTATTCCAAGGTATTTTATTCTCTTTGTAGCAATTATGAATGGCAGTTCGTTCTTGATGTGGCTCTCTTTAAGTCTGTTATTGGTGTATAGGAATGCTTGTGATTTTTGCACGTTGATTTTGTATCCTGAGACTTTGCTGAAGTTGCTTATCAGTTTCAGGAGATTTTGCGCTGAGACAATGGGGTCTTCTAGATATACAATCATGTCTTCTGCAAATAGAGACAATTTGACTTCCTCCTGTCCTATTTGAATACCCTTTCTTTCTTTTTCTTGCCTGATTGCTCTGGCTAGATCTTCCAATACTATATTCAATAGGAGTGGTATGAGAGGGCATCCTTGTCTAGTGTCAGATTTCAAAGGGAATGCTTCCAGCTTTTGTCCATTCAGTGTGATATTGGCTGTTGGTTTGTCATAAATAGCTTTTATTATTTTCAGATACGGTCCATCAAGACATAGTTTATTGAGGGTTTTTAGCATAAGTCCACCATTACAGAGGTGGGCCACCATTGCCGACGCAGTTCTAACTACACCCATATAAACGAGACTGCAGGGAAGTTCACATAAAGGGCTGTTGAATTTTGTCAAAGGCATTTTCTGCATCAATTGAGATAATCATGTGGTTTTTGTCTTTGGTTCTGTTTATGTGGTGAATTATGTTTATAGACTTGTGCATGTTGAACCAGCCTTGCATCCCTGGGATGAAGCCTGCTTCATCATGGTGGATAATCTTTTTGATGTGCTGTTGCAATCGGCTTGCCAGTATTTTTTTTGGAAGATTTTTGCATCTATGTTCATCATGGTTATTGGCCTGAAATTTTCTTTTCTTGTTGAGTCTCTGCCGGGTTTTGGTATCAGGATGATGTTGGTCTCATAAAATGATTTTGGAAGGATTCCCTCTTTTTGGATTATTGAGAACAGTTTCAGAATGAATGGTACCAGCTCTTCTTTGTATGTCTGGTAGAATTTGGCTGTGAACACATCTGGACCTGGGCTTTTTTTTTGGGTGGTAGGTTCTTCATTGCTGCCTCAACTTCAGATCTTGTTATTGGTCTATTCATGGTTTCAGCTTCTTCCTGGTTTAGGCTTGGGAGGATGCAGGTGTCCAGGAATTTATCCATTTCTTCCAGGTTTACTAGTTTATATGCATAGAGATGTTTATAATAATCTCTGATGATGGTTTGCATTTCTGTGGAATCTGTGGTGATATCCCCTTTATCATTTTTATTGCGTCTATTTGATTATTCTCTCTTTTCTTTTTTATTGGTCTATTTCGTTGAACTTTTCAAAAAACCAGTTCCTGGATTTACTGATTTTTTGAAGGGTTTTTTTGTGTCTCTATCTCCTTCAGTTCTGCTCTGATCTTAGTTATTTCTTGTCTTCTGCTAGGTTTTGAGTTTTTTTGGTCTTGCTCCTCTAGCGCTTTCAATTTTGATGATAGTGTGTTGATTTTAGATCTTTTCTTGTTTCTCATGTGGGCATTTATTTTCCTCTAGACACTGCTTTATTTGTCCCAGAGATTTTGGTATGTTGTGTCTTCATTCTTGTTGGTTTTGAAGAACATCTTTATTTCTGCCTTCATTTCATTGTTTATCCAGTCAACATTCAAGAGCCAGTTGTTCAGTTTCCATGAAGCTGTGCAATTCTGAGTTAGTTTCTCAATTCCGAGTTCTAACTTGATTGCACTGTGGTCTGGGAGACTGTTTGTTATAATTTCCATTCTTTTGCATTTGCTGAAGAGTGATTTACTTCCAATTATGTGGTCAATTTTAGTGTAGGTGTGATGTGGTGCTGAGAAGAATGTATATTCTGTGGATTTGGGGTAGAGAGTTCTGTAAATGTCTATTAGGTTTGCTTGGTCCACGTCTGAGTTCAAGTCCTGGATATCCTTGTTAATTTTCTGTCTGGTTGATCTAATATTGACAATGGGGTGTTAAATTCTCCCACTATTATTGTGTGGGAGTCTAAGTCTCTTTGTAAGTCATTAAGAACTTGCTTTATGTATCTGGGTGCTCCTGTATTGGGTGCGTATATATTTAGGATCATTAACTCTTCTTGTTGTACTGATCCTTTTACCATTATGTAATGTCCTTCTTTGTCTCTTTTGATCTTTGTTGGATTAAAGTCTATTTTATCTGAGATGAGAATTGCAACTCCTGATTTTTTTTTGTTCTCCATTTTCTTGGTAAATCTTCCTCCATCCCTTTATTTTGAGCCTTTGTGTATCCTTGCATGTGAGATGGGTTTCCTCGATACAGCACACTGATGATTTTGGCTTTTTACCCAATTAGCCAGTCTGTGTCTTTTGATTGGTGCATTTAGCCCATTTACATTTAAGGTTAATATTGTTACATGTGAATTTGAGACTGCCATTTTGATGCTAGCTAACTGTTTTGCCCATTAGTTGACGCAATTTCTTCATTGTGTTGATGCTCTTTACCATTTGGTATGTTTTTGGAGTGGCTGGTACTGGTTGTTCCTTTCTCTTTAATGCCTCTTTCAGGAGCTCTTGTAAAGCAGGCCTGGTGGTGATGAAATCTCTGAGTATTTGCTTGTTCATAAAGATTTTATTTTTTCTTCACGTATGAAGCTTAGTTTGACTGGATATGAAATTCTGGGTTGAAAGTTCTTTTTTTTAAGGATGTTGAATATTGGCTCCCACTCTCTTCTGGCTTGTAGTGTTTCTGCTGAGAGATCTGCTGTGAGTCTGATGGGCTTCCCTTTGTGGGTAAACCGACCTCTCTCTCTGGCTGCACTTAGCATTTTCAACTCTGGTGAATCTGACGATTATGTGCCTTGGGGTTGCTCTTCTTGAGGAATATCTTTTTGGTGTTCTTTGTATTTCCTGGGCTTGAATATTGTCGTGACTTGCTAGGTTGGAGAAGTTTTCCTGGATAATATCCAGAAGAGTATTTTCCAGGTTGGATTGATTCTCTCTGTCACATTCAGGTATACCTATCAAATGTAGATTAGGTCTTTTTACATAGTCCCCTATTTCTTGGAGACTTTGTTCTTTCCTTTTAACCCTTTTTTTTCTCTAATTTTGCCTTCTCATTTTATTTCATTGAGTTGATCTTCAACCTCTGATATCCTTTCTTCTGCTTGGTCAGTTTAGCTGTTGAAACTTGTGTATGTTTCATGAAATTCTCATGTTGTGTTTTTCAGCTCCATCAATTCACTTATATTCTTCTCTAAGTTGTTTATTCTCATTAGCATTTCGTCAAATCTTTTTTCAAGGTTCTTAGCTTCTTTGCATTGGGTTAGAACCTGTCTTTTAGCTCACAAAAGTTTCTTATTACCCACCTTCTGAAGCCCAGTTTTTTCAATTCATCACACTCATTCTCCATCCAGCCTTGTTCCCTTGCTGGTGAGGAGTTGTGATCCCTTGTAGGAAGAGAGGTGTTCTGATTTCGGGTATTTTCATCCTCTTTGTGCTGGTTTCTTCTCATCTTTGTATATTTATCCACCTGTCATCTTTGTAGTTGTTGACTTTCAGATTGGGTCTCTGAGTGGACATCCAGTTTGTTGATGAAGTTCTTTCTTTCTGTTTCTTAGTTTTCCTTCTAGCAGTCAGGCCCCTCTGCTGTAGGACTGCTGAGATCCACTCCAGGCCCTGCTTGCCTGGGGATCAACTGCAGCAGCTACAGAACAATAAGGGTTGCTGCCAGTTTCTTCTGCTATCTTTGTCATAGAAGGATACCTGCCAAATGTCAGTCTGAGCTCTCCTTTATGAGGTGACTCTTTGGATATACTGGGGTCAGGGAGCTGCTGGGGTATACTGGGGTCAGAGGAGATAGTCTGTCCTTTTTAGGAGTTCAAGTGCTGAGCTGTAATCTCCATTGTTCATCTAGAGCTGCTGGGCAGGTTTAAGTCTGCTGGAGCAGAACTCATAAATCCTGTTTTTTTTTCCCCCTAGGTGCTCTTTCCTGGGTAGTTAGGGCCTTATTTATGAGTTTCCATTGTGGTGCTGCCTTTTTATCAGGGCTGCCCTGCCCAGGGAGGAGGCAGCCTAGTCACAGTCTGCCTGCAGAGGCTTTGCTGACCTGCTGTGGGCTCTTCCCAGCTGCCGTGTGAACTTCCCTGCAGTCCTGTTTATACGAGTGTAGTTAGAACTGCCTCGGCAAAGCTGGCCCACCTCTGTAATGGCGGACTCTTTCTGTAATGGTGTGCTGCCTCAGCAGTGGTGGACTACCTCCGTAGTGGTGTAGTGCCTCAGTAATGGTGGACGCCCCTCCCCCACAGAGCTGGACCATCCTGGGTTTAGCTGTGCTTGCTGTGAAACTCTCAATCCAGAGCGTTTCAGATTGCTATTTTTTGTGGGGGTGGGACCAGCCGAGCCTGATCACCTGACTCCCTGCCTCAGAGCCTTTTTTTTCTGTCTCCCAGGTGTTCCAGTCGCCCGTTGAAAAGGTGCGGCAATCTGTGTGATTTCCCATGCGGTGACCCACTGCGCTGGCTGAAACAGCCACGCTGAGATTCGTGGTGCTTTTTTGCCTGGGAATCTCCTGATCTGGCTCCCTGTTTTAGTCCCCTTTTCTATCAGTTGAATGGGCGACTCTGTCTTCCCTGAGCTCCAATTGCCAGCTAAAATGGTGCCTGGATCTGTGTATTTTGTACAGAGAGCTGCCGTGCTGGGGCACTGGCCAAAACAGCTGCTCCGATGCCGTGCCAGCTGTGTCCTGTGCTGGCCAAAACAGCCACTCTGGCCAAAACAGCCATGCTGGCGACCCATGGGGCTCCTCCGCCTGGGAATCTCCTGGGCTGTGGGCAATAAAAATCCATCTGGAAATGTGGCGTCCACTCACCCTCTGCACTTTTGCTGGGAGCTGCAATCCTGAGCTGCTCCTAATTGGCCATCTTACTGGCATACTTTCTAGGATTTTTTATAGTTTGAGGTCTTACATTTAAATCTTTAATTCATCTTGAGTTAAAGTTTGTATATGGTGCAATGTAGGAGTCCAGCTTCATTTGTCTGTATATGGCTAGCCAGCTATCCCATCACCATTTATTGAATAGGGAGTCCTTTCCTCATTGTTATGTTTGTTGACTTTATCAAAGAGCAGATGGCTGTAGGTGTGTGGCTATATTTCTGAGTTCCCTATTCTGTTCCATTGGTCTATGTGTTTGTTTTTGTATGAGTTCCATGCAGTTTTGATTACTGTTGCCTTATACTATGGGATGAAGTTAGTAATGTGATGCCTACAGCTTTTTTTTTTTTTGCCTATGATTGTTTTGGCTGTTCAGGCTCCTTGTTGGTTGCAAATGAATTTGAGAATGGTCTAGGGTTTTATTTTGGTTGATAGGTTTTTTACAGATTCAATTTCATAATTAGGTATTGGTCTATTTAGAGTTTTAATTTCTTCCTGATTCATTCTTGGGAGATTGCTTTCAGGAATTTATTAATTTCCTTTAGATTGTCTAGTTTGTGTGCATAGCTGTGTTCATAATAGTCTCTGAGGATCTTTTGAATTTCTGTGGAATTGGTTATAATGTCACCTGTGTCATTTCTGATTGTGCATATTTGGATCTTCTCTTTGTTTTTCTTTGTTAATCTAGCTAGTACTTGCTTGTATGAGAAAGCTCTTATATCTCCTTCACTTACGAAGCCTAATTTGGTGGGATATGAAATTGTTGGTTGGAATTTCTTCTCTTCAAAAATGCTGGAAATAGGCCTACAGTCTCTCCTGACTAGTAAAGTTTCTGCTGAGAAGTCTACTATTAACCTGGTGGGTTTCCTTTTGTACATGATCTGACTTTTTTCTCTAGTTGCCTATATATGTAGTATTGACCTTGCATAGTCTGGTAGCTATATGCCTTGGTAATGTTGATTTTGTATAGTACGTTGAAGATATTCTCTCACTTTTTTGTATTTGGATATCTACCTTTCTAGCAAGATTAGGGAAATGTTCTCAAATTATTCTATCAAATATGTTTTCTAGTTTGTGTAGTTTTCTTCTTCATCTTTCAAGAATGCCAGTAATTCATAGATTTGATTACTTTACATAATCCCAATACCACACTATTTTTATTATTGTAATTTTATAGTATGTTTTGAAATGAAGAAATGTAAGACTTTCAACTTGGTTCTTCTTTTTCAAGATTGTTTTGGCTATTTGGCATTCCTTGAGATTTGAATTTTTGGGTAGATTTTTTTTCTTTTTCTGCAAACACTCTTGTTAGGTTTTTGATAGGCATTGCATGTAATCTTTAGATGGCTTTGGATAATAGTCACATCTTAATCATATTGATTTTTGAATCCATGAACACAGGATATCTTTCAATTTATTTTTGTCTTTATTTTCTTTCCTTAACTTTTTGTTGTTTTCATCATATACAAGTCCTTTGCCTCCATGGTTCCATTTGTTCCGAAATATCCTATTCTTTTTGATACTATTGAAAACTGAATTGCTTTCCTAATTTTCTTATTAAGTTTTAAATTATTATTTATTGAAATGCAGCTGATTTTTGTATGTTGATTTTGTGTTCTACAACATTGTGGAATTTATTTATTAGTCCTAACAGTTTACATGCCTATGTATATGGAAACTTTAGGGTTTTCTACATATAAAGGCATATCCTCTATAAACAGATAATTTTAGTTTTTGCTTTCTAATTTTGATGTCTTTTATTTCTTTTTCTTGCCTAATTGTCCTAGCTAGTATTTTTAGTATTCTGCTGAATAGAAGTAGTGAAAGTCACTGTCCTTCCCTTCTTTCTAATCTTAGAGAAGAGATTTCAGGCATTTACCATTGAGTATAACTTTTGTTCTTTGTTGAACTATCCTTGCATCCCAGGAATAAGTCTCATTTGGTCATGGTATAGGATTCTTGGAATGTGCTATTATATATATTTGCCAATATTTTATTGAGGATTTTTGCATGAATATTCATCAGAAATATTGGTCTGTAATTTTTATGTTTTGTCTTTGTCTGACTTTGGTATCAGGGTAATGCTGACCTCATAAAATAAGTTTGGAGATATTCTGTCCTCTTCCATTTTTTGGAAGTGTTTGAGGATGATTGGTATTAATTTGTCTTTAAATGTTTGGTATAATTTGCTAGTGAAGCAATTTGTCCTGGATTTTTCTTTGTAGGCAGTGTTTTGATTATTCAGTATACTTCCCAGTTAATAGAATTATTAAGATTTTTATTTCTTCCTGATTCAGTCTAGATTGTGTATTTCTAGGACTTTTAAATTTTTAAAATAGATTGTCTGATTTGTTGTGGTGTAAGTCACAAAAATTTTACTCCTTTACAACTTTGCCCTCCCCCACTTTTTCTTATTGCTGTTACAGATTACTTCTTTATATATTATTTACCCATTTTTTTTGGGGGGGGGAGGAAGGCAGGAAGGGAGGGAAGAAGGACGGTAGGGAGGAAGGAAGGGATGAAGGAAGGAAGGGAGGAAGCGGGGAGGGAGGGAAGAAGGATGGTTGGGAGGAAGGAAGGGATGAAGGAAGGAAGGAAGGGAGGAAGCAGGGAGGGAGGGAGGGAGGGAGGGAAGGGAAGGAAGGAAATCAAGCAATGAGAGAGACATTGCCGACCTGGATCTAGAGGTTTACAAGTTGATTTCTTTTTTTTGGAGAGAAGGAAAGAAAAAAAAAATAAGTAAAGGAGAGGAAGAAAGAGGAAGAGAAAGAGGGAGAGTAAATGGAAATATTGCTTTATTTTGAAAAAAATTGAGTATTAATAATGGCCAATCAATGTTTCATTTAAACTTATGGGTAGGTGTGATGTGGTATTGACAAGAATGTATATTTTGTGTATTTGAAGTGGAGAGCTCTATGAATATTTATTAAGTTTACTTGTTCCGGATCTGAGTTTGAGTCCTTGATATCCTTATTAATTTTCTGTCTCATTGAATCTAAGTCTCGTATCTGGGTATTAGAATCGTTAGCTCTTGTTGTTGCATTGATCCTTTTACCACTATATCTTTGTTGCTTTAAAATCTATTTTCTCTGATATGAGAATTGTAACTCCTGCTTTTTATTTATTTATTATTTATTTTTGCTCTCCATTTGGTTGGTAAATCTTTGTCCATCCCTTTGTTTTGAGTCTTTGTGTATCCTTGCATGTGAAACAGGTCTGGATGTAAAATGCCATTGGGTTTTGGCTGTGTCTTTTGATTGGGGGATTTAGTCAATTTAAATTTAGGGTTACTGCCATTTGATGTTGACTGGCTGTTTTATCCATTCGTTGGTGTAAATTCTTCTTTATGTTGGCACTCTTTACTTTTTGGTGTATTTTTAGAAAGGCTAATACTGGTTGTTTCTTTCTGTGTGTAATGCTTCTTTCAGAAGCTCTTGTAAAGCAGGCCTGGTGGTAATAAAATCTCTGAGTTCTTGCTTGTTCATAAAAGATTTTATTTTTCCTTCAGTTGTGAGGCTTAGTTTGGCTGGATATGAAATTCTGGGCTGAAGGTTCTGTTCTTTGAGGATGTTGAATATTGGCCCCCACTCTCTTCTGGCTTGTAGAGTTTCTTCTGAGAGATCTGCTGTAAGTCTGATAGGCTTGCCTTTGTGGGTAACATGACCTTTCTCTCTGGCTGCCCTTAGTATTTTCTCCTTCGTTTCAACCCTGGTGAATCTAACGATTATGTGCCTTGGGGTTGGTCTTCTTGAGGAATATCTTTGTGGTGTTCTCTGTATTACCTGGGGTTGAATTTTGACCTGCTTTGCTAGTTTAGGAAAATTTTCCTGAGTAATATCCTGAAGGGTATTTTCCAGCTTGGATTCATTCTCTCTGTCGCATTCAGGTACACCTATCAAACGTAAATTTGGTCTTTTCACATAGTCCCACATTTCTTGGAGACTTTGCTCATTCCTTTTTATCCTTTTTTCTCTAATCTTTTCTTCACGTTTTATTTCATTAAGTTGGACTTTGACCTCTGATATCCCTTCTTCTGCTTGAACAATTCGAGTGTTTAAACCTGTGCATACTTCTCGGAGTTTCTGTATTGTATTCTTTAGTTCCATTAATTCACTCATACTCCGCTCTAAGTTGTCTATTCTCAATAGGATTTCATCAAACCTTTTTTCAAAGTTCCTAGTTTCTTTACGTTGGGCTACAACATGTTCTTTTAACTCACCGAAGTTTCTTATTATCTATTCCTTGAAGAGTGATTCTGTCATTGGGATGCGCTCGTTCTCCATCAAGCCTTGTTCCATTGTTGATGTGGAACTGTGATCATCTTTAGAGGGAGAGGCGTTCTGATTTTGAGTATTCTCAGCTTTTTTACGCTGGTTTCTTCCCGTCATTATAAATTTATCCTCCTGTCTCTTTGAAATTACCAACTTTCAGATTAGGTCTCTTGAGTGGACATCCAGGTTGTTAGTTCCCAGGGCCAGAGCAGCGGCGTTAAAACTGATGGTGCTTTTCTGCCCAGGATTCTCCTGTCGGGCTTCCTTCTTGTGTCGGTAGTAGGCGACTCTGCCTTCCTGGGGCTCCAAACCTCGGTCAGAAGGGAAACCGGTCCTATTTACTCTGCGCCGAGCGCTCCTGTGCCGAGGTGCGGTCACAGCCGCTGCCGGGCTCTGGTGTCCTGCTGGGGACCCGGGCCGGTCCTCCGAACCTGTTTACTTTGCTCCGAGAGCTGCCGCGCCAAGGTGCTGGCGGAACCGCTGCACCGGCCACGAGAGTCGCGCTGGCCACCCGTGTGTTTCCTCCACTGGGGGATCTCCTGCTCCGTGAGTGACCAGAATTTGTCTGAAAGTGTGGCGTCCTCTAGTTCTCCGCGCCTTCCCTGAGAGCTGCAATCCCAGGAGGTTAGCGATCGGCCATCTTCTCTTTTCCTTATTTACCCATTAACATAGTTTTTTATGCTTTTGTCTTTTAAATGATGCAGAAGAATAAAAATAATTATGAACTAAAATAACATTAATCCTGATTTTTGTATTTGTCCATGTGTTTACCTTCTCTTAAAGTTCTTTATTTTTCTGTAAAATTGGTAATGTCCCCTTTTTTATTTTTAATGTTATTTTATTATTATTATTATTTAAAAAATTTTTTTTATTGGATTTTAGGTTTTGGGGTACATGAGCAGAGCATGCAAGACAGTTGCGTAGGTACACACATGGCAGTGTGCTTTGCTTTCCTTTTCCCCTTCACCCACGTTTGGCATTTCTCCCCAGGCTATCCCTCCCCACCTCCCCCTCCCACTAGCCCTCCCCTTTTCCCCCCTATAGACCCCAGTGTTTAGTACTCCCCTTTCTGTGTCCATGTGTTCTCATTTTTCATCACCCGCCTATGAGTGAGAATATGCGGTGTTTCAATTTCTGTTCTTGTGTCAGTTTGCTGAGGGTGATGTTCTCCAGATTCATCCATGTCCCTACAAACAACACAAACTCATCATTTCTGATTGCTGCATAATATTCCATGGTGTATATGTGCCACATTTTTCCAATCCAGTCTATTATCAGTGGGCATTTGGGTTGATTCCAGGTCTTTGCTATTGTAAACAGTGCTGCAATGAACATTCGTGTACATGTGTCCTTATAGTAGAACGATTTAGTCTTTTGGATATATACCCAGTAATGGGATTGCTGGGTCAAATGGAATTTTATTTCTAAGGCCTTGAGGAATCGCCACACTGTCTTCCACAATGGTTGAACTAATTTACACTCCCACCAACAGTGTAAAAGTGTTCCTTTTTCTCCACATCCTCTCCAGCATCTGTTGTCTCCAGATTTTTTAATGATCGCCATTCTAACTGGCGTGAGATGGTATCTCAATGTGGTTTTGATTGGCATCTCTCTGATGACCAGTGACGATGAGCATTTTTTCGTATGATTGTTGGCCTCATATATGTCTTCTTTCGTAAAGTGTCTGTTCATATCCTTTGCCCACTTTTGAATGGGCTTGTTTGTTTTTTTCCTGTAAATCTGTTTGAGTTCTTTGTAAATTCTGGATATCAGCCCTTTGTCAGATGGGTAAACTGCAAAAATTTTTTCCCATTCTGTTGGTTGCTGATCCACTCTAGTGACTGTTTCTTTTGCCGTGCAGAAGCTGTGGAGTTTAATTAGGTCCCAATTGTCTATTTTGGCTTTTGTCGCCAATGCTTTTGGTGTTTTGTTCATGAATTCTTTGCCTACTCCTATGTCCTGGATAGTTTTGCCTAGATTTCCTTCTAGGGTTTTTATCATGCCAGGTCTTATGTTTAAGTCTTTAATCCATCTGGAGTTAATTTTAGTGTAAGGTGTCAGGAAGGGGTCCAGTTTCTGCTTTCTGCACATGGCTAGCCAGATTTCCCAACGCCATTTGTTAAACAGGGAATCCTTTCCTCCTTGCTTGTTTTTGTCAGGTTTATCAAAGATTGTATAGTTGTAGATATGTTGTGTTGCCTCCGGTGCCTCTGTTTTTTTCCATTGGTCTATATCTCTGTTTTGGTACCAGTACCATGCTGTTTTGATTACTGTAGCCTTGTAGTATAGTTTGAAATCCGGTAGTGTGATGCCCCCCACTGTGTTTTTTTTGCTTAGAATTGATTTGGCTGTGCGGGCTCTCTTTTGGTTCCATATGAAGTTCATGGTGTTTTTTTCCAGTTCTGTGAAGAAAGTCAATGGTAGCTTGATGGGGATAGCATTGATTCTGTAAATTACTTTGGGCAGTATAGCCATTTTTATGATATTAATTCTTCCTAACCATGAACATGGAATGTTTCTCCATCTGTTTGTGTCCTCTCTTATTTTGTTGAGCAGTGGTTTGTAGTTCTCCTTGAAGAGGTCCCTTACGTTCCTTGTGAGTTGTATTCCAAGGTATTTTATTGTTTTTGTAGCAATTGGGAATGGCAGTTTGTTCTTGATTTGGCTTTCTTTAAGTCTGTTATTGGTGTAGAGGAATGCTTGTGATTTTTGCACATTGATTTTATATCCTGAGACTTTGCTGAAGTTGCTTATCAGTTTCAGGAGTTTTTGGGCTGAGGCAATGGGGTCTTCTAGGTATACTATCATGTCGTCTGCAAATAGAGACAATTTGGCTTCCACCTTTCCAATTTGAATACCCTTTATTTCTTTTTCTTGCCTGATTGCTCTGGCTAGGACTTCCAGTACTATATTGAATAGGAATGGTGAAAGCAGGCATCCTTGTCTAGTGCCAGATTTCAAAGGGAATGCTTCCAGTTTTTGCCCATTCAGTATGATATTGGCTGTTGGTTTGTCATAAATAGCTTTTATTACTTTGAGATACGTTCCATCGATACCGAGTTTATTGAGGGTTTTTAGCATAAAGGACCGTTGAATTTTGTCAAATGCCTTCTCTGCGTCAATTGAGATAATCATGTGGTTTTTGTTTTTGGTTCTGTTTATGTGGTGAATTACCCTGATAGACTTGCATGTGTTGAACCAGCCTTGCATCCCCGGGATGAATCCTACTTGATCATGATGAATAAGTTTTTTGATTTGCTGTTGCAATCGGCTTGCCAATATTTTATTGAAGATTTTTGCATCTATGTTCATCATGGATATTGGCCTGAAGTTTTCTTTTCTCGTTGGGTCTTTGCCGGGTTTTGGTATCAGAATGATGTTGGTCTCATAAAATGATTTGGGAAGGATTCCCTCTTTTTGGATTGTTTGAAATAGTTTTAGAAGGAATGGTACCAGCTCCTCTTTGTGTGTCTGGTAGAATTCGGCTGTGAACCCGTCTTGACCTGGACTTTTTTGAGTGGTAGGCTCTTAATTGCTGCCTCGACTTCTGCCCTTGTTATTGGTCTATTCATAGTTTCAGCTTCCTCCTGGTTTAGGCTTGGGAGGGCACAGGAGTCCAGGAATTTATCCATTTCTTCCAGGTTTACTAGTTTATGTGCATAGAGTTGTTTGTAATATTCTCTGATGATGGTTTGAATTTCTGTGGAATCTGTGTTGATTTCCCCTTTATCATTTTTTATTGCATCTATTTGGTTGTTCTCTCTTTTATTTTTAATCAATCTGGCTAGTGGTCTGTCTATTTTGTTGATCTTTTCAAAAAACCAGCTCTTGGATTTATTGATTTTTTGAAGGGTTTTTCGTGTCTCAATCTCCTTCAGTTCAGCTCTGATCTTAGTTATTTCTTGTCTTCTGCTGGGTTTTGAGTTTTTTTGATCTTGCTCCTCTAGCTCTTTCAATTTTGACGATAGGGTGTCAATTTTGGATCTCTCCATTCTCCTCATATGGGCACTTATTGCTATATACTTTCCTCTAGAGACTGCTTTAAATGTGTCCCAGAGGTTCTGGCATGTTGTGTCTTCGTTCTCATTGGTTTCGAAGAACTTCTTTATTTCTGCCTTCATTTCGTTGTTTACCCAGTCAACATTCAAGAGCCAGTTGTTCAGTTTCCATGAAGCTGTGCGGTTCTGGGTCGGTTTCTGAATTCTGAGTTCTAACTTGATTGCACTATGGTCTGAGAGGCTGTTTGTTATGATTTCAGTTGTTTTGCATTTGTTGAGCCGTGCTTTACTTCCAATTATGTGGTCAATTTTAGAGTAGGTGTGATGTGGTGCTGAGAAGAATGTGTATTCTGTGGATTTGGGGTGGAGAGTTCTGTAAATGTCTATCAGGTTTGCTTGCTCCAGGTCTGAGTTCAAGCCCTGGATATCCTTGTTGACTTTCTGTCTGGTTGATCTGTCTAGTATTGACAGTGGAGTGTTAAAGTCTCCCACTATTATTGTGTGGGAGTCTAAGTCCTTTTGTAAGTCATTAAGAACTTGTCTTATGTATCTGGGTGCTCCTGTGTTGGGTCCATATATGTTTAGGATCATTAGCTCTTCTTGTTGTATCGATCCTTTTACCATTATGTAATGGCCTTCTTTGTCTCTTTTGATCTTTGTTGCTTTAAAGTCTATTTTATCAGAGATGAAAATTGCAACTCCTGCTTTTTTTTGCTTTCCATTAGCTTGGTAAGTCTTCCTCCATCCCTTTATTTTGAGCCTTTGTGTATCCTTGCATGTGAGATGGGTTTCCTGGATACAGCACACTGATGGGTTTTGGATTTTTATCCAATTTGCCAGTCTGTGTCTTTTGATTGGTGCATTTAGTCCATTTACATTTAGGGTTAATATTGTTATGTGTGAATTTGATACTGCCATTTTGATGCTAAGTGGCTGTTTTGCCTGTTAGTTGTTGTAGATGCTTCATTATGTTGAAGCTCTTTAGCATTCAGTGTGATTTTGGAATGGCTGGTACTGATTGATCCTTCCTATGTGTAGTGCCTCTTTTAGGAGCTCTTGTAAAGCAGGCCTGGTGGTGACAAAATCCCTGAGTACTTGCTTGTTCGCAAAGGATTTTATTCTTCCTTCACTTCTGAAGCTCAGTTTGGCTGGATATGAAATTCTGGGTTGAAAGTTCTTTTCTTTAAGAATGTTGAATATTGGCCCCCACTCTCTTCTGGCTTGTAGTGTTTCTGCCGAGAGATCTGCTGTGAGTCTGATGGGCTTCCCTTTTTGGGTGACCCGCCCTTTCTCTCTGGCTGCCCTTAGTATTCTCTCCTTTATTTCAACCCTGTTGAATCTGACGATTATGTGCCTTGGGGTTGCTCTTCTTGCAGAATATCTTTGTGGTGTTCTCTGTATTTCCTGCAATTGAGTGTTGGCTTGTCTTGCTAGGTGGGGGAAATTTTCCTGGATGATGTCCTGAAGAGTATTTTCCAGCTTGGATTCATTCTCTTCATCCCCTTCTGGTACACCTATCAAACGTAGGTTAGGTCTTTTCACATAGTCCCACATTTCTTGGAGACTTTGTTCATTCCTTTTTGCGCTTTTTTCTGTGATCTTGGTTTCTCGTTTTATTTCATTGAGTTGGTCTTCGACTTCAGATATTCTTTCTTCTGCTTGGTCAATTCGGCTATTGAAACTTGTGTTTGCTTCGCGAAGTTCTCGTTTTGTGTTTTTCAGCTCCTTTAATTCATTCATATTCCTCTCTAAGGTATCCATTCTTGTTATCATTTCCTCGAATCTTTTTTCAAATCTTTTTTCAAGGTTCTTAGTTTCTTTGCATTGATTTAATACATGTTCTTTTAGCTCACAAAAGTTTCTCATTATCCATCTTCTGAAGTCTAATTCCGTCATTTCGTCACAGTCATTCTCCGTCCAGCTTTGCTACCTTGCTGGTGAGGAGTTTTGGTCCTTTCTAGGAGGTGAGGTGTTCTGGTTTCGGGTGTTTTCCTCCTTTTTGCGCTGGTTTCTTCCCATCTTTGTGGATTTGTCTGCTGGTCGTCTGTGTAGTTGCTGACTTTTCGTTTGGGTCTCTGAGTGGACACCCAGAATGTTGATGATGAATTATTTCTGTTACTTGGTTTTCCTTCTACCAGTCTAGCCCCTTCGCTGTATGACTGCTGAGGTCCGCTCCAGACCCTGCTTGTCTGGGGTGCACCTCTAGTAGCTGTGGCACAGCGAGGGATGCTACCAGTTTCTTTTTCTGCTCTCTTTGTCCCAGGATGATGCCTGCCTAATGTCAGTCTTTTGGATATAGAGGGGTCAGGGAGCTGCTTGAGGAGACAGTTTGTACTTTATAGGGGTTTAATTGCTGAGCTGTGCACTCTGTTGTTCATTCAGGGCTGTTAGGCTGCTATGTTTTATTCTGCTGCAACAGAGCTCATTAAAAAACCCTTTTTTTTTTTTTCTCAAATGCTCTGTGTTGAGGGGTTTGGGCTTTATTTTTGGATGTCCGATCAGGTGTCCTGCCCAGCTAGAAGGCAGACTAGCCACTGTTTGGCTGTCGAGGCTCCGCCCTGCTGTTGTGTGATTCGTGCTGTTCCTGCCGGCTCTGCTGTGGTCTCCGCCACGCCCTGTGGCGGAGTCTCTTCATTGTAGCATGTTGCCTCAGCAACGGCAGGCTGCGTCAGCAGTGGGCATGTATCTCAGTAGGGACGGGTTGCCTCGGCAACGGCTGGCTGCGTCAGCAATGGGCGTGTATCTCAGTTGGGGCGGGTTGCCTCGGCAACGGCTGGCTGCGTCAGCAGTGGGCGTGTATCTCAGTTGGGGCGGGTTGCCTCGGTAGTGGTGGACGCCCCTCCCCCACAGAGTGTCTCGGACCGTCTGCTCGGGATAGTTTGAAATCGCAGTTTTGTTCGTCCCACTGGGTATCCCAATCCCTGCAATCCCCTGGGCTGGCCTACTGTCCAAGTCTCGTTCAGTCTCAAGTCCAGCCCTCTCAAGTCTCAGGTTGCCGGTTCAACAGGGCACCCGGACAAGCACGCCCTTTGGGGATTGCTGGGTAGGGCCGGCCACCGCCGCCCCGGCTGCCGGCTTCGCCAGGCAGACCTACTGCCTGGCGTCCCGTGTCTTTTTTATACTTGGGAGTTTCCCCGTTCTGTGGGCAACAAAGATCAGTCTAGAAATGCCGCTCTGACTCACCATTTGCGGATTCAATGAGAAGAGCTCCAATCCTGGGTTGTTCTCACAGCACCATCTTGAGTCCTCTCTCCCTTTTCTAGTTTCTTAATGTGGAATATTAGGCAATTGATTTGAGATGTACTTATTTTCTGATAAAATAATTTAATGTGATATATTTCCCCTTAGGTACTGCTCTGGGTATGTCTCAAAAGTTTTGACATTATGCTTTCATTTACATTCAATTAAAATTATTTTCTAATTTCTCTTATGATTTAGTCTTTGACCTTTGGGTATTCAGAATTGTGATGTTTAATTTTTAAATATTTGGTGGATTTTCCAGATATTTTTCTGTTATTGGTTTTTAGTGTAATTCCTTTTTGGTCAGAGAACATACTTTATGTATTTTAAATCTGTCAGTGTTTGTTTTATGTTTCAGAATACAGTTTATCCTGGTAAACATGATGCATGCTCTTGAAGCTCTTTGGTTATTTTTGAGTGGAGTGTTCCATATATATATATATTAATTAGGTCAAGTGGACTGGTTGCATTGTCCAGGATTTCCATCTCTTTACCGAATTTCAGTTCACTTTTTCTATTGAATACTGAGAGAGGAATGTTAAATCTTCAGCTATAATTGTGGATTTGTCTATTTCTTTTTTTACTTTCATTACTTTTTAGTTTATGTATTTTTGAAGCTAGGTTGATAGGTGTACAAGTATTTTTAAAATTTTTTTAGGTGTACAAGTATTTAGGATAGTCATCTTCTTCAGTTGATCCCTTTATAATTTTGTAATGTTTTTATTTATCTCTGGTAATATTTTTGGTTCTGATGTTTATTTGTTTCTGATATTAATATAGCAGTTTTAGGTTTATTTTGATTAGTGTTTGCATGGCATGTGTTTTTTCCCTGTTAATTTACTTTTAACTTACCTGTGTCATTGTATTTAAAGTGAATTTGTTATAGACAGCATATGGTTGGGTCTTGCTAATTTAACCCAGTCTGAATCTTTTAAATGAGATGTTTATGCCATTTATATTTAATATATTTATTAATCAACTTGTCATGGTGTGTGTGTGTGTGTGCGTGTGTGTGTGTTCTTCCTTTTTTTCTGTTTTCCTGAGTGCTTTTGATTCTTTTTTTGGCCATGTCATATCTACTGATGACCCCTTCAGATGAAATTTTTACCCTGATATTGTGGTGTTTATTTTTAGAATTTTGTGGTGAAATTCTTATTTTTCTTTTCCTAACTCCCCAAACTTGCTATCTATGCTGAAATTCTTTATTTGTTCATGCATTTTTCCCACTTTTTTCACTAGATTATTTGACGTATCAATTATAGTCTGACAATTCTATCTCTGAGTCTGGTTCTCTTGATGGCTTTGCTGTGTGATGGTTGGTTTTTGTTGCTTTTTTGTTTATTCTTATTATTTTTGAGAAGGGTCTCTGTCACTTAGGCTGGAGTAGAGTGATGCAATCACAGCTCACTGCAGCCTCAACCTTCCTGGGCTCAGGTGATCTTCTTGCCTCCACCTCCTCAGCATGCACCACGAATCCCAGCTAATTTTTTTTGTAGTTTTTGTAGATATGGCATCTTGCTATGTTTTCCAGACTAGTCCTGAACTTCTGGGCTCAAACAGTCTGCCACCTTTTGCCTTCCAAAGTACTGGGATTACTGGCATGAGTGGCCATGCCCAGCCTCATTATTTTTGATTGAATGTCAGACATCTTATATAGGAAAGGAGAGACTGAGGTAAATAGTATTTATAGTTGGGAATGGGCATTACTCTTCTTATAGAGAGATACGTTTATATGTCTCATCTGTAAGGGCTATCCCTTCTTGGATTTCAGGCTGCTTCAAGAAAAGTTGTGATTTTGTAATTTATCCATCTTTTATTCATTGTTAGTGTGGTAGAGGCATTCTTTTCAGCTTTTACATTATGGGCAGTGGGCCCTCTAAGATTTCTCTTATTTGTAGCAGAATAAAAATTTATTTTATTTATGTAATTTGGACTTGTTTTCATTCTTGAGCACATAGCCATTAATTTTTGCATACATGTGATATTCCTTATATTTCCATCTGTGAAGGAAATCTGTTTCCAATCTAGTAAAAATTAATTACATGTAAACATGTAATTTTAGTCTATTAATTCGAATTTTCCTACACAGGATTATTTGTTGGGAATACTTTTTTGAGGTTCCTTATTGGTAATATTCATATGAGTTTAGATCCTAGAAGGGCAGTTGTCCACTCAGAAAATAAGTTGAGTATATGCATATTAATTAGGTTGTATCTTAAGTTATTGAGATGTGTATTATTAAACATCACCTATGACTTGCAAACTCAGAAGAAAGATGAGTAAAGGGTATCTGTTCAAACCTTAGTAAAACTTCTTGGCTTCTGTTAGGGGCCTTCTTGACCCTGCAGATTCCCAAGACTTCCCAGGCTGATATGATGAAGGCTCTTTGGGTGCTGTATTACTCTTCATTCCCCTCTTCATAGCCCCTGGCAATCTCGATTTTACTTACTGTTTTTATGAACTTACCTGTTCTAAGTGCCTTATATAAGTAGAGTTGTATAAGATTTGTCCTTTTGTTTTTGCCTTATTTCACTTAGTATAATCCTTTATGCTTCTTATTCCTTTCCTTATGCTTGGGCTACACTTCAGTACTCCATTCTTAAAGCTAATGTAACCTGTTATTTATGCAGTATGTGTGTCAGTATATGTATGGGTTTCCAAAACAACCAGCATCATGGCATCTGGAGCTTTCACCAAGTTTTCAAGGGGCCTCTGACTTCTCCAGAGAAGTTAAGAACTACTACTATAGATTCTGTAGCATATATAATCATACAAATCAGCCCCTGATCTTAAGGTGCTTGAAATTTTATTGATCTTTGTCCTGTCTATGACAAACTAATGGGGGAGGAGTAATATGGTATGACCAATATAGAAGCCTACATAGAAGAGTGAAGAGTGTAGTCTCCATACTCAAACTTGGGTTTGAATCCTGGTTCATGTTTTCCTGGTTTTGTGAGCTTGGTAAGCCATAGTATCTTATTTCTCAGTGTATTACTTTCAGGTTTAAATTAGAAATGCCTGTAAAATACTAGCAGAGGGGTTTGTTAACTGTGCTAGATGAAGGTAATGATAAAAATAATAGCCATCTATGTGACCAGAGGTGATTACTGAATTTCCGTTGTATATTTTTTATTTTTGTTGTAGTAAAATATATATAATGTAAAAATTTGCTCTTATTCCCATTTTTAGGTGTACATTTCAGTGGTACTAAGTAATTCACAGTGTTATGCAACCATCACCACTATTTGTCTTTTTCATCTTCTCAAATAGAAACTCTGTACCCATTAAACAATAACTTTTCATTCCCCTATTCATAGCCCCTAGCAACCTCAATTTTACTATCTGTTTCTATGAATTTGCCTATTCTAGGTACCTGATGTAAGCAGATTCATATAAGATTTGTTCTTCTGTGTTTGGGTTATTTCACTTAGTATAATCATTTACATTTTAATTTATCCATTAAGCAGAATGACATTTGTCTTTTCTGCTTCATCGAATTATTGCTTAAAGTCAAATGAAATAGTTAAAACCTAATAGGTACTACATAAATTTAAGATGGCATGTGTAAAAACTGAATATTATCTGAAAGTAATGAACTCAATTGCTGTCTACTTATGCTTGTAAGTTACTTTATTTATAATTTAAAGAAATTATTTCTACATTACTTAGAAGTGCTAGGGGTATTCTAAAATTCAAAGTTAGGTTTTAATGTTTAAGGCAGAAATTTGCTTGAAGTGACCATTTGTGGAATGTCTGTTAATTTTAAATTTGGATTCAATATTTTATAAAACTTATTTGACTTGAACTTTATTTTATTTCTTTCTCTTTTTAGGATTCTAATTGTCAGGTAGATTTAAACATTCAGGTTACTGATGATGATATTAATGAAATAATTCAAGTAGATGGAATTGGTGATACATCTTCCAATGAAGAAATAGGAAATGCAAGAGATGTAGATGAGAATGAATTTCTAGGGATTATTGATACAGGAGATCTGAAGGTACTTGAAGAAGAAGCTGACAGTATTTCAAATGAGGATTCAGCCGCAACCAGTAGTGATAATGAAGACCCTCAAGTAGACATTGTAGAAGAGGTGAGGATGACTTGTGAGTTGTGACTTTCTTTATTAATTTATAACATTTCTATTTTATTATGCTTTGGAACCAAAAGGAATAGCAAGATTAATCTTGACTTACTCTTCTA
This sequence comes from Callithrix jacchus, assembly GCF_049354715.1. NCBI lineage: Eukaryota > Metazoa > Chordata > Mammalia > Primates > Cebidae > Callithrix > Callithrix jacchus. The sequence goes on along the minus strand of NC_133515.1, from coordinate 66,049,844 downwards.
AAATAAGACTTATTTGGGGCCGGGCATGGTGGCTCACGCTTGTAATCCCAGCACTTTGGGAGATGAGGCAGGTGGATCATTTGAGGTTTGAAGTTTGAGGCCAGATTGGCCAAAATGGTGAATCCCCGTCTCTACTAATAATACAAAAATTAGCTGCATATAGTGGTACATGCCTGTAAAGCCAGTTGCTTGGGAGGCTGAGGCAAGAGAATTGCTTGAACCCAGGAGACAGAGGTTGTAGTGAGCCAAGAAGTGCCATGGCACTTCAGCCTGGGCAACAGAGCAAGACTCTGTGTCAAGAAAACAAAACAAAACAAAACAAAACAAAAAATTATTTATATGGTGGGATTTAAACTTTTAATCTTCAACTGTAATTTAAAACCCATATTAAGTATTTGGAAATGGGCTTCTCTATTGGTCTTAAGTAGAGGTAGTAGGTGATCTAGGGAATGGGAGTGGCAGTTAAAGAAGGCAGCCTGGGTAGAAACATATAGTATCTGCTCTAATTCTAATAAATGTCATAAAATCCAGGTAGAGTGTGCTTATTAAAAAGTATATAAGTAGTATTAGCTATCATTTATGGTAGCCTTATATATGTTCCAAGTATCATACTATGTCTCACCTGCCTTGTCTTAATAGTCCCAGTGTCCTATGGGTCTTATTGCTAGCTGATTTTACACATGAGGAAACTGAGATATGGAGAGTTCTAGTAACGTGCCCAAGGTCAGTTCTGTAATTATTAAGTGGCCAAACTAGGATTTACTTTTTAATTACTATTATTATTTTTTGAGACAGGGTCTCACTCTGTAGCCCAGGCTGGAGCACAATGGTATGATCTTGGCTCACTGCAATCTCTGCCTCCTGGGTTCAAATGATTCTCATGCCTCAGCCTTCTGAGTATCTGGGATTACAGGCACACCACTATGCCCAGCTAATAGTTGTATTTTCAGTAGAGATGGGATTTCACCATGTTGGCCAGGTTGGTCTCAAACTCCTGGCCTCAAGTGATCTGCCTGTGTTAGTCTTTCAAAGTGCTGGGATTACGAGAGCGAGCCACTGCACCCAGCTCAAACAGGGATTTAAACTCAGGCTGTTTGACTTTTAAGTATAGTTCTATTCTGCTGCTCCAGGTTCCTTTATTTCTTTTCTTCCTTTTTTTTTTTTTTTTTTTAAGATGGGAGTCTCGCTCTGTCGCTCAAGCTTGAGTGCAGTGGTGCAATCACGGCTCACTGCAGCCTCAACTTACTGGGCTCAGATGATTCTCTTATCTTACCCTCCTGAGTAGCTGGGATTACAGATGTGTGCCATCATGCCAAGTTAAGTTTTTGTATTTTTGGTGGAGATGGGATTTCACCATGTTGCCCAAGCTAGTCTCGAACTCCTGGCCCCAAGCAATCTGCTTACCTAGGCCTCCTATAGTGCTGGGATTATAGGCGTGAGCCACTGTGCCCAGCCAAGTTCCTTTATTTTTATATATCTCTTTATCTTTAAAAAATTTAAAGTATCATAAAATTCCTTAATGAGATCATCTTTCATCTTTAGGACCCTTTAAATTCTGGAGACGATGTTAGTGAACAGGATGTGCCAGACCTGTTTGACACGGATAATGTAATTGTCTGTCAGTATGATAAGGTACTGTATTTATGTTTTGGACTTTGGGTTCTTTAACTTCATTTATGGTGAAAAGGTATGTAAAATGATGAAAAATGTGGTAGTGAGTTACACTTCACAGTTAATAGAAACAGCAGTTTAATTCTGAAAATTCTGAGTATGTATTTTGGGCCTACTATGCTATGTGATCTCAGTGATATCAAAAAAAGTGATAGTCCTTAAGGAAGTAATGATCTTATTGAAATAAGATGTTTCTTTTGGAAAACTAGAAAGGCATACAATGGATGGTAGGTAAATCAACAGCTAAAATATGTGACAGGTAAATCAAATGCTAAAATATGTGGAATGTAAATCAAATGCTAAGATGATGCAGCACAGATAGTAAACCCTAGAAGTGGCTAGGAAATGTAAGAAATCATTTGTAGTTGGAGTTCCCCACAAATCCTTCATGGGTAATGTGGGGTTTTGAGATGGACCTTGAATGATTTGTAGGATACAGGTAAATACGGAGAATAAGCATTAGAATAGAGTAGACCAGTGAAAAGCAGATAAATGAGTGTATGTAGTATGTACAAGGGACACTGAAGAGACAGCTGTGGTTTGAACAAAGTGTTCTCTTATTGGATGAACAGTACCAGGAAATGAAGCTGGGTTTGGAGACAGAGTAGGAGGCAGATTAGAATATCTTGCATGCTAGTAGGAACAATCTAAATTTGCTCTGAGAGACATTAGCCTTCTGAGAAGCTTATTGAGAAAATCGTAATTGGGTTTAAAAGCTAGATGTGTTTGATTTGGAAAAAGCAAATGGTAAAAGTGGGTAGGGCAGACATGAAGTAACCAGAGCCCAGATTCAGGATGGCAGGTTAAGAACATGGAAAAGTCAGAGGTAATGATGGAAGAATCAGTGAGACTTGGTCATTAGCTGAAGGTGTCTCAGGTTTCCAGCCTAGAGATTAAGTTAGTAGAAGTTTACCAACTAAAAATGATACTGCTTTTGTTCTTTTTAAAAAACACTACAGCTGTGATTATGTAGTCAAATGGGGAGTTTTTGTTCTTAATTCATGGATATTTATATTCTTAAAGTAGCTTTGAGATATAATTAACTTAGTAAACAATTCATCTATTTAAAGTATACAATTCAATGCTTTTTTTTAGTATTATTCATGGATATGTATAACATTTATCACAATTTTAGAACTGTTTTGTCATCCCCAAAAGAAACCTCATACTTTTAATTCTCAGTGCAACATTTCCCAATTTTCCCCACTCCAAGCCCCTAAGCCTAAGAAACCACTGATTTACTCTCTATTTCTATGGATTTTCCTATTCTGGAATTTCATATAAAAGGAATTATATAATATGTGTCTTTTGTTCCTGACTTCTTTCACTTAGCATGGTGTTTTTAAGAGTCATCCATGTTGTAACATGTATCAGGTCTTCTTTTTTTTTAAAAAAATGCTGAACAATAGTCTATTGAATGGATATACCACATTTTCTTTTTTCATTTGTCTGTTGGTAGACATTTGGGTTGTTTCCACTGTAGGGGAGAAAAAAGTAATACCTTTTCCTCGCCCATTGCTATGTCCCTGGCTGAGGCACCTATAAAAAAGACAGATTAACAAAAGAAAAATCTTTCAAATTTATTTTAATGTACATTTTACTGACATAGGAATATTTAGAAATGAAGACCCAAATGAACAGGGAAAACTGTTTTTCTGGACAGACATACTGAAGTATGACTGGAGGAAAAAAGGATATGACTTAATGGCAATAAACTGGAGGGAACTTAGTAAGGGCTGTTTGTTCAGATTGTGTCTCTGTGTCTTCAGAAATAAGGGTACTTATTTTCCTTTGTGTATAGGATAGGGACCACTATAATAAAGATTTCATGACTTACTTTAGAGGAAGATCAGATAATTCTTTTATGGCCTGCTTCAGGGGAGAAGGGTGAGGGCAAGATCAGAAAGACTTCCCTCTTCTGCCATTTTTTCAAATGCCAGGATACCAGAACACATATGGGGTGATGTGTTCTGAACCCCATAGATACCTTTTTGCTACTCTGAATATGCCTCTATGAAAATTTGTGTACAAGTTTTTGCATGGATGTATGTTTTCATCTGTCTTGGTATATACTTAGGAGTTGAACTCCTGGGTCGTGTGGTAACAGTTTAAGGAACTGCCAGACTATTTTCCAAAGTGTTTGTACTATTTTACATTCTTGCTAGCAGTATGTGAGGGTTTCAATTTCTTCACATCTTGGCCAGCACTGATTGTGATCTGACTTTCTAATTCTAACCATTCTAATGGGTGTGAAATGGTATATCATTGTGGTTTTGATTTGTATTTTCCTGATAACTAATGCATATTTATATATTCAGAATTTTTTTTCCAGTCACAATTTGAATATATTTGGGGGAAACAAGGGGTAATGTTTTGAATTGCTGTAAAAAGAAATCTTTTTGTCTGAAAATAAGGTGACTTTCTCCCATATAACATTTTATACAAATAGAAAAAAGCAGTTTAGATGCTGGATAGAAATATAAACATCAGAAGGAATAGGGGTTAGAAAAGGAACAGCTCTTAGTTTGAAACTTGTTTTAGTTTCTTATAAACAACATATTGCCTTCTATAAAGAGAACATTATAAGGCACTTAATTATATATTCATTCCATAAAGTCTCATGCAGAATTTTCTAGACCATTCTGGATATGATATGCTTTGTTTGCTGCAATGTGGGAGATGGCTTGTAATTAATTACATTAGTACTTTGTATTTTTTAAGTGTGTTTTCTCGTATATTATCTTTTGCTTCTTATAATAACCTTATGTACTAGATAGAGGTGATATTAAATATACACTGCTAACAAATCCAGTATCTGACAACACCTCTAATTAGTGACTATTTTAAGAACAATGGTTAAAAAAAATAATGGAAAGCAGGGTATTGGGGAACCATTGAAACATTTTTAAAAAAGGAGTGATGGACTGGGCACAGTTGCTCATGCCTGTAATTCCAGCACTTTGGGAGGCTGAGGTGGGTGGATCATGTGGTCAGGAGTCCGAAACCAGCCTGACCAACATGGTGAAACCCTGTCTGTATTAAAAGTACAAAAAATAAAAATAGCCGGACATGGTGGCACATGCCTGTAATCCCAGCTACTCAGGAGGCTGAGGCAGGAGAATCTGTTGAACCCAGGAGGTGGAGGTTGTAGTGAGCTGAGATTGCACCACTGCACTGGAGTCTGTGCTATAGAGTGACACTCCATCTCAAAACAAAACAAAACAAAAAAATGGGGAGTGATATAGTCAGAAGATAGCCAAAAGAATCTATCTATAAGGTTAAAGTGGGATGAGAAACACTGTTATAGTGAATCTTTGTAAAAGAAAAACTTTCCAGTACTGGTCACTGGTTGATTTGTTTCAAATAGTATTGAATGTATTCCAACTCAAGTGAATTGAAAGAACTTTCAGTAGTCTTTTTTAGAGTTTTACTATTCACTGTGTTTTATGGGCTCAGCACACTTTTGCTGTGTCATTCTGCTGACTTACTCAGCTTCTTCTAAAGACATGTAGTATCAGTTCCTCTTCAAAAGTATTACAAATGCAGAATCCTGAGTCCTACCCCAGAGACTGGATAAGAATGTATATTTAATAAGACTCCTAAATGATTTGCACGTCCATTAAATTTTGAGAAGCACTGTTTGGTTTCTTTAGTATATTCTATTTGGATTTGGTTAACAGGTGGAATTTATCTTTAAAATTTATAAGTTAACAATTGGGGGGAAAATATGAAAATATAAACATGTACAGTGGGAAAGGGCTAAATGAAGACGACTGGTTTATACATACTGGGTGAGAGTTAGTTAAAGGGTATGGATATTTTATTTCAGAGGCCTAGAAAAGGTCTAAAATTAATATAAAGATTTAAGTAATAAAGATATTATAGGGAAAATTAATGGTGAAATAAAACCTTGTACTGCAGATGAAAGTGTTCTGTGCTACAAATAGGACCCTATTTATAGTGGAATGTGAAAACTTTTGAATATCCTGTATCTTCATTTGACAATGTAGCAGACTTGCTTATAGCTGACTTTATCCCTTAGAATGCTATGCAGTGATTAATTTCTAGGTGTGTAGCATGGTTTCTTTATAGATACAGAAAGAGATACGTATACGTGTGTGTGTGTGTGTGTGTGTATATATATATATTCTCTATATATTTCTGTGTATCTCTATATAATAGTCTCTTTATACATATGTAAATTTCCTTCTTTGAATAGTTAGTGCATCTACATGGTTAAAAAATCAAAATACTATAAAAAGGTATACAGTGAAAAGTCTGGTTCCCATTCCTTCACCATTTTTGCTTTCTGTTAGTAGCTCCTTTTCCTGTCTTGAATGCAAATAAGTAGTTATGTTAGTTTTCATAGAATTTCTTTATTCAAATATAAATACAAAAGATAACGTAGGTAACACTATATTCTGTACCTTGCTTTTTTTCTTTTAACAACATATCTCTCAGATCTTCCCACACAAGGAGGCTTTCTTTGTGATGATATTCTAATAGTTGTATAACATCCTATTGTAGGATTATTAAAATTTATTTGATCCTCTACTGAAGCAGTGGAATGAGAATTTGGGATTTAGGGGAGAGGTGTGAGCTAGACATACATTTTTGGAGTGACCAGTATGTAGATGGTGTTTAAAGTAATGAGACTAGGATCACCAAAAGTGAATATAAGCAAAAATAAGCATCCTGGTATACTTTAAAATTGAGAGGTAAGAGATATAAGGAGGATTCAGTAAAGGAAATTAAGGAGTGGCCAGAGAGAAAAACCAGAGGGTTCTAGAATCCAAGTGAGGAGAATATTTCAGAGGAAAGAGTGTTGAGTGCTACCAGTAGGTCAAATATTTGTTCAGTTTATTCCTATTTATCTGTTTGGTTGTGGTGTTCATTGGCTTATTCCTTTAGAATGTCTTCTAACTGTTACTTCTATGTGTGAAGGCTATGAATTTCTGTATATTAATTTTATATCCATGTTCTTAGTAATTTTTCATTGATTATTTTGGATTTTTGAGACATGCAATCACTATATTTGTAAATTTATTCCTTCCCAATTTTTACATCTCTACTTATCTTTTCTTGTCTAATTGCATTGGCTAGTACCTCTAGAGTGTTTAAGAAGTTGGATAATAGTGGGTATCCTTGTCTGTATTCTGACTTTAGTGAGATGCTTTTAGGGTTTTCTCCCACTGAGTGTATCACTGGCATTTGGGCTGAGGTGTGTGTGTGTGTGTGTGTGTGTGTGTGTGTGTGTAAGACAAGACAGTCTTTTATTCTTTTTTTCTTGAGCTTTAAAGAATCTAAAATGCAATAGTTTTATTAAATACTTTTTCAACATTATTAGAGATGATTATATGATTTGTCAGTAACTCAAGTAATGTGATTTTTATATTAATAAATTCTGAACACTGAGCTATTGTTGTATATCTAGAAAAACATAGTCACTAGATAAAGGTACCACAATGAGTTGTTGCTTTTGTTGTTGTTCTCCTTCTAATTCTGGTCATATTTTATTGCCTGTGCTGAGTTTGGGATTTTAGTTGTCACTGCTGTATTCCTAAGAGATTTTTAAGACGTGCAAGTGGCTTTGCAAGACAATTTTGGAATAAAACTCAGAAAAAACTTTATTAGGACTTAAACGCCTCTCCCCCACAAAAATAGGGGTTTATCCTGTGTGTTTTCTTATGTTTCACAAAATGCATCTGAATACCAGTCATAGCTTCTCTTCCTGGATTTGACTATTTGTAGTCAACACTAGGTTTAAATTTTACCCTTAATCTCAGATCATATATTCCTAAAGCTTTTAAATAGTCACTTGCAGTTTACTTAGAGGTAGCAATGATTTTATGGCTTCTTACTCCTTGAAGTAGTAACATTTCTTATTTTTAAAAAAAATTTTGTCTGCCCAGGCTGATTTATGGAATCTAGAAAACAGCCAGCATAATCTAACATATTACAAGCTGTATCTTCTGACCTTGTTCAGTGCTTTATTGTGACTTTCTTTCTCACAATGAAGTATCACTTCTTCATTTCTGATAATATTAGCTACATCTTCCCTGCTTATTCCTTTGCAGACATACTGGACTCTTTGCTGTTCTTGAACCAAACCGCCATGCCTCTCTTCAGGACTGCTCACTTCTTTTTTTAAATTATTTTTAAAATATTTTATTTGTACCTCATCAACATTTTTTATTTTGTGGAGAGAATCTAAGGTTAATTGGCAGTATAGTTGTAATAGTAGATCGAATAATATCTGTTTTACAAACATTAACATCCTACATTACATGTATGAACCCCAAAAATCTGAGACATGTCTCAGATTTTTTAAAATTGCATTTTAGGTTTTGGGGTACATGTGAAGAACATGCAAGATTGTTGCATAGGTACACACATGGCAGTGTGATTTGCTACCTTCTTCCCCGTCACCTATATCTGCTCACTTATCTTCCTTTTATCTTGAATGCTCCTGAGTCAATATCTGCCTGGCTTTATTCCTTATCTTCTTTAAGGTTTTTACTCAGTTATCACCTCAAATGACAGCTTAATATTCTATATAATTTACTTATGTATTAGGTTTCTGTCCATCCCTATTAAAATGTAAACTCTCAAAAGGCAGGGATTTTGTTTTGGTTTTGCATATATAGGATATATGTTTTTATATATAAAATACACAGTATAGAATTTTTTTTTCTTTTTTGAGACAGAGTTTCACTCTTGTTACCCAGGCTGGAGTGCAATGGTGCGATCTCGGCTCACCGCAACCTCCACCTCCTGGGTTCAGGCAATTCTCCTGCCTCAGCCTCCTGAGTAGCTGGAATTACAGGCACCCGCCACCGTGCCCAGCTAATTTTTTGTATTTTTAGTAGAGATGGGGTTTCACCATGTTGACCAGGATGGTCTCGATCTCTTGACCTCGTGATCCACCTGCCTTGGTCTCCCAAAGTGCTGGGATTACAGGCGTGAGCCACCGCGCCTGGCCTAGAAAAATTATATGTGTCTTTAATATATCTCCAGTGCCTAAAACAGTGTCTAATACATAGGAACTCAAATAATTGTGGAATGAATAAACTATCTTGAGGAGGTTTTAGTTTTAAGGTACTCACATTTAGGGTAAGAATAATCTCATTTACCATAGCAAAGAAATGCAGGTGATCCTTTAACTTGTAAAGTTAATTAATTTAAGCTATTTTTCTCCCCCCAGATTCATCGAAGCAAGAACAAATGGAAATTCTATTTGAAAGATGGTGTTATGTGCTTTGGAGGGAGAGACTATGTATTTTCAAAAGCCATTGGTGATGCAGAGTGGTAAACCTTGTGAGCTCAGTACATCTATTTTGTGAACATCAGTTGGACTATTTGCATATTGTGAAATTCATTTTTATTTAAATATAGTCCAGCACAGAGCTGCTCAAATTTTTAGTTCACTGTATGGAATTTAATAAAATTATAATTCAGATGCAGATGCAAATACACAATTTTATACGTATTTTGCTTTATGTCTTAACAGAGTTTTTAAAAACTCTCATTCTATACCATTACAAAGCATAGATGCATTAGGATAATGGAACATGAAGAAGTATCACATTTCTTTTTTCTTGAAGTAAAATTCCAATCACATTTCAGTTCTCCTTCATGGTAAAGTCAGCATCGGTTATTAGATTGGGACCAGCATTCTTCCCACCTCTCACCATACCATGTTATAGAAGGTTCTTGGAAGTCTTTTAAGTAGTGGGATATTCAAGAAGGCTTCTTTGGGTTTTTATTCTGTACTGATCATTGGAGACATGCTGATTGTTTAAGCCCCGATGGTCCCTTGGAGGCAGATGCCTATAGTATTATTTGAACATAAAAATCTTTGCTGAGGCTAGGATCTCTGTAGCTAAGGATCAGCTTCTCTGGACTTACCATCTGCCTAGGCCATTCTTCTTTAAATATAAAGAATTGGGGAATTGTGAGGAAGTAGGTTAGGTTTCTATTCTACTTCTTGAAATTTCAGACTTCTGTATTTTTCCTAATCATGGTGGTTTTTTTCTCTCCCTACTTTTTCTGTTTTTCGTGCAGTGGAAGACCCCTTTGCAAGCCCTTAGCTCTTCAAAGGCAGTACCTCACTCTCTCTCTCTTTTTTTTTTAGCAGGGATCTCCTACATTGATTTAAGGCTTTCTAAAACAAAAGTCAAGAAGAGATATTCTCTTCGGGAACTTCTGCTTTGGCAATCTTATCTGAGATACAGAGGCCTGGATAATGGTCTTGAAATCACAGAGAGAAAACAAAACATCAAAGAAATAGCCCTCATTTTCCTGTAGCAATAAAAAACAAAGCAAACTAATATTCTAATAAATTATCCTATAATACTGTCTTCCTTAGTAGATTCACATCTCTCAAAGAAATATTTTCCCCATCACTCTGCTGCTCTTAACAGGTGGGGCACATATGCTTTCTACGTCTAGGAGCTCTATTTTTATCCCTGAATGGTGTTTCTAAGGACAGTACCTGTCACACAAAAAGCAGTGCAGGGATGGGTAGGTTATGGCCTATTAAACTCCTTAAGGATTTGATACCTGGATCTGACATCTTTTTGAAAAGTAACCCTATTGGGGAGTTTAATTTTTTCCAACACTTGTTCATTCTAACCAGGAGGCTCAACTATTGGTATATTTTCTTAAAATCTGAATGGATCTCTTCTGGGTCTTGGGCAACGTGGATGGGGTATTGTCTCTGGCCTAAAGTTAACAGCTTCGGGAGGATTCAGTTAGTTCTAGTGAGTGGGCTGGTCTCCTAACCGTATTCTCCCACTAGGCCTGCTTAGAGTGATTGATCTTTCTTTATTACCGCTGCTATTCCAGATCCTTCTCTGGATCTTGAGAACTCCCAGGAGCTATGGGTTGTTTTCAAGGTGTTGCCTTCCACGAAATGTCTGTATTCTCTACATGAAAAGCAAAAAGAGAGCTGTTTGCATTTGTCTCTAAAATACCCACTCCAGGGCTGAGGAGTGTACTTTCTTCTTCCTGTCTTCTTCCAGGCTCATCCAGTCATTCTGTATTTGCCCTAGGCAAATTTTATTGCAAAGTAAGGGCTGAATTTATTGATAAGGTGTACTCATCTGGGAACTGGGAATTAATGTGTTGGTTCAAGTTCCTGGCGGAGGCAATAATATTTGTTTCTAAAATGCCTTTCCTCTTTTTCACTGTGAACTTTAAAATCTCATTTTACTTTAGTGATTTTTTTAAATGGCATATTACAAATGCTGTTATTATATTGGGACTCTTTATTTGCATAGTGAATTTTATCATTAAAGAACACAGTCATGGTTGTTCATTTGTGTCTCTGCTTGCCCTCATGCCCCTTGTCTTTTAAAAATGCAAAATATTAATTTAAATGTATGCTTACCACAAAACAAGAATTTTCCTTGCATGATAACATAAACCAATTAGATAGTTTCAGTGGACTATGGAGCTAATTAAGAGATCACCAAATTATTTTGTATCTGTTACTTTTTTATTAGTCTCAGATAATGCTAGAAAAAATCCTAGTTCTTGAGAAGTTGTCTGAACAGTGACTCACATTTTTTGGCCAGAATCCACACTAAGAAATAGAATTTAACAATGCAGTATATATTTGCATGTCCATTGTCACACATAACACAAATGAAGCAAAAATTTCAGAAAATCATGCTTGCCTTTAGCATATGATAGCCTTCTGACATCATCGATTTGATTCTGTTTGTTTCATTAAAAAAATTGATGGTGTTGACCCACTAAATTGATTTCACTATCTACATTTTTAGCCTGTGTAGTAAAGATAGAGACACTAGTTCATTTTAAAAGAGAAAATTATTTTTCAAGCCCTGTAAGTCAGGAGAGTTTACCTGAGACTTGGCTTTGTTATATTACTTTTACTTCAGGAACCTCTTTGTTATGTCCAAGGAAAACATTTCCTATTGCATTTTTGTAACAAAATACTCTAAAGTAAGTTTCTTAAGTTCTGATTAAGACAGTCGCTTGGCAAATGTTATTTCTGTACTCTTTTATAGGTAGAGAGATGCTAGTATACTTTGAGAATTTCTCAAGTACTTTTGTTAGCATGCTGTAATTCTTTCTTTCCTCCCTCCCTCTTTTTTTCTTTTTTTTTGCGACAAGGCCTGGCTCTTTCACCCAGGCTGGAGTGCAGCGGTGCCATCTCAGCTTACTGCAGCCTCCACTTCCCAGGCTCAAGAAAACCGCATGCCTCAGCCTCCTAAGTAATTGGGACTACAGGCATGTGCTACCATGCCCAGCTAATTGTTGTATTTTTTGTAGAGAAGGGGTTTTGCCATGTTGCCCAGGCTGGTATCAACTTGTGAGCTGAAGTGATTTGCCTCCCAAAGTACTAGGGAGCTCAATACCCAGGCTGGTATCAAACTTGTGAGCTCATGTGATTTGCCTCCTAAAGTACTTGGCCTCCCAAAGTACTAGGATTACAGGTGTGAGCCACTACGCCTGGCCTATGCTGTAGTTCTTCGTTATGTACTTTTCTCTTCTCTCTGTAGACTAAGAAGGTCTGGTGGAGTTTGCAGTTAGTCTCTTAGCGACTGACCAACTGACCTTGTCTGGTACATTTACCTATTTTATTCAATGTGGGGAACACCTCAGTCATGGTTATGATATATGTAAGTAATCGCCTCTGTAGCTCAGACTCCATAGAGCAACAAGACATTCTAATTGACGCACTCAGTTTTAGTCACTTAGGTTGTGCAGGAAAATGAATAACCTAGAGTGAATAGCATCAATTAATTGCGGTGGGTAAGGCGGGAAGGGATTTAGTGGGAGATTTTATTCTGACTCACATTAGTAGGTTAATATTATCCTGGTTTTCATGTAAATACACTCTAAGCCAGGTGGGAATGTTGTGATTTATAACTAGAAAGCTAAATTGTAAGTAGAAAGCCCTAGGTAATAACTCTTAGGGGGAAAAAGATTAAAGCATAGCTCATTTTGAGGAAAAGATTATTTCTAATTATAAACACATTTATTGAAATCTTCGTGACAGAGATACTTAATTTACATATGGACTTACTACAATTTGAGGAAACCAAAATCATGCCCTTTACAGCAAATGTTATAAATGGAGGAAAAAATACCATTGCCTTTTAAAATTGTTTTGTAAATTTAGATGACTTATTCCAGATGAATTAGCCCCTCTTAGCCATTTTGCAACCTGCCAGAGATAATACCAAATGTTTGTTAAAAAACTACAAAATAGAAATATAAATTTATTGAGTATTGCATTTTTATGATTTAGGTATGAGAAATTATACAGAATAAGAATATACATGCTTTCGATTAGACTATCTCCTATAGGAAATACTTCTTAACTAGGACAATTTTATTTCACTCATAAAAATGGATCAGCTTAAAACATTATTAATCATCCATGATGTGTAAGACTCTAGATGTAGTTGGAGACAGAAGAGATGAGTGAATCCCTAAAAAAATTCCTATCATAGGTGAATAAGAGGTGTACTTGTAAAGATAATTAATACTCAGCAGTGTAGGGTAAGCGACAAAAAATGAGTGATGCAGAGGAGAAATGCTAGAGAAGTCCAAAGAGAGAGACCATTGTGAGTTACGTATTAATTATTTATGCCCTACATCGTTTTGGATAGAGGAGGAGTCTTGACTATAGTGGATTAGGGAGAAAGTAAAGAGAGTTTAATTTTTTAAAAATGGAAAAGATAGGGCAGGCATGGTGGCTCATGCCTGTAATCCCAGCACTTTGGGAAGCCAAGGCAGGAGGATTGCTTGAAGACAGAAGTTCAAGACCAGCCTGGGCAACATGGCTAAACCTCATTTCTACATGGAGAAAAAAAAAAAAAAAAAAAAAAAGCCAGGCGTGGTGGCACTTGCCTGTAGTTCCAGCTACTTGGGTGGCTGGATGGGAGGATCACTTGAGCCCAGGAGGCAGAGGCTGCAGTGAGCCAGGGTAGATACTAGAGCTCTCTGAATGTTAGGCTAAGCTCTAAAATTTAAATTTATAGGTTGGGTGAATTGCTCAGGATTTTTTTTTTAACAGGTATATAATAAGGTGAAATAGGATTTTATAAAGATTAATCAGTGGTAGTAGGTATGAGAGTATGGACATGGGAAAGATTGGATATGAATAAAAATTAGGGAGACAGTACAGGAATAAGGGGAAAATGACCTGATTTGTGGATGTGGCAGTAGGAATACAATTTTTTTTTTCAGTTTATGTTTATATCGATTTTTTTTTCTTTTTGAGACAGGGTCTCACTTTGTTGCCCAGGCTGGAGTACAGTGGCATCATAGCTCACTGCAGCCTCGAATTCCTGGGCTCAAGCGATTCTCCTGCCTCAGCCTCCTGAGTATCTGGGACTACAGGCATGTTACCACCACACCTGGCGAATTTAAAATTTCTTATTTTTGTAGAGACGGGGTCTTGCCAAGTTGTCCAGGCTAATCTTGAACTTTTGGCTTCAAGTGATCCTCCTGCCTTGTCCTCGCAGTGTGGCTGGGCATGAGCCACCATGCCTGGCCCTGGAATATAAACTGGTGTAAAAGACAGTTCAAAAGAATAACTGATAGAACTTAGTAACTGAAGAATATGGGAATGAGAATGAGGGAGAGAATAAACTGTGACTCCATGTGTTAAAACTTAAAATGTAGACATAAACATCAGTTTTTGTGCAAAGGTAATGCAAGTTATCGCCAGAGTATCTGTACAAGTACCTTGGTTTCAAACTGCATTTGAGTGTGTAATTTAAAGTTTCTCCACAAGAAGAGATTTTATTTTTCCCTTTATGCTTTTTTGCTTAGTAGCTGTTTTGGTTCTGGGATTTATATATGAATCAGAAAGTTTATGTTAGGTATACTGCAACATGACTAATTAGTATTCTGTTATATTGCTGAGACAAATCTTAACACACTAGCTTGCGAGAAAGGCCTGCATCTAAATAAAGACAAGTGACTTGCTATGCAGCAGAAAAGTCAGAGATGTGAAATTGCAGTACAGGGAAGGGATTTTATAAAATTTATAATGTTAGGATCTTTGAATCACCTTGCACAGTGGCATAAGGATTGAAAACAGATTGGATACATAGACTGTCAGGTTATGTCTATACATTTATATAATAAAATCTCAAAGGAGCTAAAAACAGGAAATAGCACAGATATTAATTGATAGAAGAATAGACTGTAAAACGAATCAGCAATGAAAAGAAATGAACTACTAATTCAAGCAATAACATGGATGAATAGCAAACACATTGGGTTGAGTCAAAGAAGCCTTATACAAGAGTATATACTATATGGTCTGTTTATATGAAGTTCTAGAACAGACAAACTAATTGGTGGGAGAAAAAAATAAAAATCCATCCTTACCTCTGGGGCTGGGTGTCAGGAATTAACTGGGAAGGGGAAGGAGGGAACTTTCTGAGGGTGATAATATTCTATTAATGTCTTGAGAAAAGTTTGGGTCACGTGTATGTATTTCTCAAAACTCATTAAATGGTATGCTTAAGATTTGTCCATTTCACTATATGTAAATTTTATCTAGAGATGTAGATAAATATCATGGCCAGTAATAAGAGTGCTAAAATGGTTAGGGCTAAGTACTGACGTGTGCAGATTACTCTGAAATACACACACACACAAAGATGATAAATAATGATAATTATATATATGTAATAAAGCAAATATGGTAAAATATTTTTGAAACTAAATGGTGCTGTATGGCTGTTCATTGTACAATTCTTTTAATTTTTCTGCACATTTAAAAATGTAATAAAATGTTGGGGAAAATTTAAGGAACTTTAAATGCATATTAGACCCTTGGACAACTATTTTACCAATATGGGAATAAGTAAATTACAGTGATTAAGAGGCTAGGGTCCTGAATCAGAGCTTTGAGTTTAAATTCTATTAGTCGTATCTTTTATTTGTTTTGAGAACTTTGGCAAATTATGGGTTTTGCTTTCCTACAAAATGTGAATATCTACATTGTAGAGTTTTATGAAGATTAAATGGGTTAAATTATATAACATTTATCAAGATGTTTGGGGTAGAATTAGCTTTCAGGAAGAGTTACTTTAAAAAAAGTCAGAGGAGCATAGAAAAAACACTAGTTAAAACCATAGTTTTGTTGTCCTTTAAGATCCAATTTCAGTAAGTAAAAATATCTTCTAGCAAATACTGAACGTATTTTTCTATATTCTCCAAAGGGTGGAAATCATGAAGCTTAATTATTTTTAAATATTTAGACAATTTATTTTTTTATTCAAATAAAAATATAAGCTCTAGTTATATGTTTCATAATTTCAGAGTAATTGTAATTCAGCACATTTGTAGTATACCATTGCCAAGATCTTGAGGTAGGAAGCAGGAAAACAAAATGGACTGAGACAGGATTCCTACTCACAAGGAGTTCACAGTCTACAGCTTAATGTTTCAGTAAGCAAATAAGCTGAAATGTGCTTTTAGATGTTTACCTTAAATTATAAATAAGTAGAATCCAGACAGGGGATAGATAAAAGTCTGTATAATAGCACAAATAGAACTTTCTGTGGTGACAAAAATATTCTGTGTCTGTGCTGTCCAGTATGATAACCACTAGTCACATGTAGCTACTAAAAACTTGAAACATGGCTAGTGCAACTGAGAAATTACATTTTTCATTTTATTTAATTTTAATTTAGCCACATGTGGCTAGTGGCTACCATATCAGACAGTGTATCTCTAGAGTGTGTTTTTCAAGCTACCTGAGAAAAAGGCCAGTTATTTTAAATTTCTGATCTCTTATGAACTAATATTTTTATAGAATTTAATACAAATTACAAAAATGAAAAACAGATATGCAAAATGCCACCTCAATTTTTTAAAATATTAGATTCATCAAACAAAATTACTGTGTCAAAATTTCTACAAAAATTTCTAACTTCGGTATTTATGTCATCATGTACCAGTGACAAATAGTTTTTAGAATGGCAGTGGTCATAGACTATACTTTCTGCTAGGTAGAGGTCTCTTGCGTAGTATACCTACAAATAAATAATTTCTAAATCCAACCCTTGATGTTAAAATTACTGATACAGGTAATTTTTTTTACAGGTTTAAGAACAATTCAATAATGCAGTTACTGATGTAACAGTTAATATTCTTTGTAGCAAGTCTTGTCTAGGAGAGCTGTACCTTGACAGTGCAATGCGGGCAACTTCAAGGTGGACTGAGAAGGCTTACTTGATCCAGTGAAGCCATTTTTGTAGTTGGAGGTATACGCTGAAAAATCCTTCCTTCTGTAAAGTTCAGCCCGATGTTTACAGCAGCCAAATTTGCCTAGCAACAGAAAGAAATCTCTTCGGAATGTCTTAGTGAATATTGCATACAAAAATGGATTGGCGCAAGAATTGATGGGATAAAAAAGAACCAGTAAAACTTTAGAATTGGTTACTGTGATAAGAGGCATTTTGAAGGCAGCTGAGATGGCAAAAAAAGAGATAGGTGCCATGCAGGTAAAATCGGTGAAGATGAGGATTGCCATCTTCTTAGCAATCTTTGTATCTTTGTTGGTAGCCATTAATTCTGGGTTTCGAACTGCAAAATAAATTTTAATGTAGCAAGCACAAATTATGATGAAGGCCACCACATTGAGAATCAGGATGGTTAATATATAGATTTGTGACAGAGTAGTTTCCACATCCATGGGGAAGCAAATACTGACCTTCATGTAATTGCTGACACCCACAAGGGGCAACATAGCAATTAGAGAAGAAAAGAGCCATCCTCCAAGCATAATCAGAATGGCATGTCTTAATCGCAGCTTTTGGTCCAGGTGAATAGCATAGGTGATGGTGTGCCATCTTTCTAGAGTGATGACGGTGAGAGTGTAGACAGAAAGTTCACTTGCAAATACAGTGAAAAAGCCAGCAGTGTTGCACCCACTCCCTGTCTGCCAATCTATGGCATGGTTATAGTACTGGCCTTTGGTTTGGGAATCAACCGAGGCTATGAGCAGCAGATAAAGCCCCATGCAAAAGTCTGCAAAGGAGAGATTGCACATGAGAAAACGAGGCACTGTAAGTTTGTAACGACTTGTCAGGAGAACAAAAAGGACAGTCATGTTTCCCATGATGGCTAGAATATTAATCAGCCAAATCAGGACTCTTAGGAAGTCATAGCCCATAATATCTTCACAGGGATTAAAAGCATCTGGTTCAGGAGCACATCGGGGTGTCTTGGGTAAGTGGAAGCCATAATCATAGTCCCAGCCACTCTGTCCACTCTCAGCAAATATGGCAGGATAACTGTAAGAAGAATTATTGGCTTGATGTAAGAGATTTTCTCTGAGTATTAAAACATTTCAAGAATTATTCATGTTTTTTTTAAAGCCAAAGAAACAAGGAAACAGCCACAATAACCTCAGCCTTACGTTTATTTGTTAAATTATTTGAGAACTCTTATTTGATGTAGGAGTTCCCTAAGAAGGGAATGAAGAGCCATTTTATATAAATAAATAAATAAATAAGTATGTGTATATATATTACATTGATGCAAAGACAATGAAGCTGTTTACAAAGGATGATTTTCTTTGGAAAACAAGTTTAGAAAGACAATCTATGCTTGCTAAATCTAAAGTAATCCTTTCTTGGCATTTTCTTAGCTATTTATCTCTCATTTAGTTGTCAGCCAAACTGCTACCAAGCTGTTTGTGTCTTGCAGAACACAAATAGAACTGGAAGGCTCACGTTGAAAATCATTAGCTACTGGTGGACTTGTTTGTACTTAAGTCCCTGGCTAATCAAATAGTCCAATCGAGAAATAGAAACCAAGGATAGATTATTAGAAATTTAGGAGCAGAGCAAGAATATAATTGTGGACAATAGGAAGAGGTGGTGCAACATTACTATTTAGGGGTATGAGTCAAAGGCAGAGGGAGGATTACGAGGTAGTCTGTCCCTAGTGAAAGAACAGTCCTTCCTTTGCCACTCCTTTCCAACCCTACTGCTACTGCCTGAGTTTAGGTTTTGGTCCTCTCATATGGAGCAATTAGTTTTCTTCCTGATATCCTTTCCCCAATTTTAGCCCTCTCCCTAGTCCATTTTGTATGTTCCTTCTAGAATGGCCTTTCCAGAATTCAAAGTTATTAATTTCACTTACCCAAATCAAACTTGCCCCAGGTTCTCATTGGTTGAGATAAAATCCAAACTCATTGTGATGACTTCCAAGGCTCTCCTTGATGTGGATTCTGCCTATCTCTCCAACCTCATCTCTAAGAAGCACTAGTGCTGCAGAATTCAGAGAATGGGCTCAAGCGAGACTGCCAGGATTCAGTCCTAGCACAGCTCTTACAGACTGTATAATCCCAGGACAGTTAATTTATATCCATGTGCCTCAAGTTGTTTATTTGCCAAGTAGGGATAATATTCATACCTTCCATGTTAAAGTTGTGCTAATAATTAAATGCATTCATACATGTAGAATGTTTAGAGTAATTCTTGAAGCAATAAATATTGGGGATTCTTAACATTATCTCTTGCAGATCCCTCATGCAACCTTCCCTTTAGTCACATAAAATGACGTGTAGCTCTCTGACTAAGTTCTACTGTTTCACTCCTTTATCTTTGTATATACTTCTGGCTGGAATTTTCTTTCTTTTCTCATCTTTCTGGTGAATTTCTCCTCATCTGTAAAGATAAATTCTATAAAGCCTTTCTTGGTTATACTCCCCGAGTTTTATTTATCCACCTGCCAGAGCTGCAGTTAGTGCAACTGCAATTATCAAAACATCTTGCAATTAAGTGATGATGCATGTCTGTCTTCTTTAATTGTCTATTCGCTTCTTGAAAACAGAGGACTAGGTTTTACTTATTTCTGGAATCCCAGTTCCTAGCACAGTTTTGGCTCAGTGTTCATTCAATAAATGTTTGTAGAGTGAATAATTCTAAACCAGGATGATTCTTGCTATGAAAGGAATTGAGAAGATACAGGGACAATGAGCACACAGCATCATGCAGGTAGGCTCAAAAAGCATTTCTGTTTTTACCCATCTTCTGCTAATATAATATTAGGAACTGGAGAAATGGGCACAATTTTTCTGTCAAGGACATTAAAAATATATATTTGTAATATATTTTTGCATATTACATGAGGAACCTTATGGTTCTTACACATCAAAAGGATATTTTTCTCTACTCTCAAACCTAACTTCTCATGTTCTGTATTTTAAGTGCATACCTAGTTCAGTGAGTGGAAGAAATAATAAACTGGAAGAATACAATACTGATGAGAATGAACACAGATTTAAAAAAAGAAAAAAATCTGTGACCTGGGACTCCAAAAATGTATTAGAGTATTGTGGAACCCAATTTGGAACCAGAGAAGGGCTGCTGCTATGTACAGAAGATCACACAGGAACCTCCCTTGTTTTATTATTAAATATTGTTATAACCAGCACATTTGTTTGTCCTCTTCTCACAGACATCAATATAATTACCATTTTAATCTTTAAAGGGAGAAGATGGTTATGAAGAACTATTAAAGAAAATAGATCATTAATTTCTTAGCATTAGAAAGGTTTTTAGGCTGGGCACAATGGCTCACACCTGTAACTCCAGCACTTTGGGAGACCAAGGTGGGTGGATCACCTGAGGTCAGGAGTTGAGACCAGATGGCCAACATGGCGAAATCCCATCTCTACTAAAAATACAAAAATTAGCCAGGCGTGGTGGTCTGTAATTCCAGCTACTCGGGGGACTGAGGCAGGAGAATTGCTTGAATCTGGGAGGTGAAGGTTGCAGTGAGCTGATTGTGCCACTGCACTCCAGCCTGGGCGACAGAAAAAGGCTATCTAAAAAGACAAAAAAAAAGGTTTTTCAAGACCATCTCATTGAATTCTTTCATTTTATTGGTAAGGAGACCAAGATTAAAGGAGGTAAGTGACTTGCCTAAGGTCTCCTGGGGATAGTGACAGTGGCAGCGTGAGGTCTTCATAACCACAGTTCAGAGACCTTTCCCCTAACTTCACCCTCTCTTACTGTTTTTCAAAGTGTGGTCCTTGGACCATCTCCATTGCAATCACCAGGGTATTTGTTAAAATGCAGAATCTTGGCTTTACCCCAAACCCTGGATAAAAAAATCTCCAGAGACAGAGCCCAGGAATTTGCATTTTAAGTACGTTCTCTGGATGATTTATACAAAATAATAACCTTTGTTAAATCAGGTGAAAAGGTTCCAACTATTCCTGATTTCCTTTACTCCTTTCTCCTTATCAAAACTACTTCAGCTGTTAGAAACATTATTGTAAAACTTCTAAAATTTCTGCCATGATTTCTGATTAAATTGATGTCAATAAGAGGTCAAATGTTTCCTCACTTCCTCTTGCTATCTGGTCCTTTGTCCTTCCTTTTTTTTTGCCCTAATGGGCATTTGTCTAGCAGTTTTTCTCCTTGGTGATTTGTCTTCAGACTAAATGCCCACCTGCTGTTATCACATTTGTGTCCTGGGATTGCTCCTGAGGGCAGCATCATACTTACTGACAAACCCCAGCATGGAGCTGTTGTTAGTATTGGGGGTTATGCGGGAAGTATGAATGGACTCACACAGGCTTAGTAATATTGAATCAGAGGAAGGAGAGCTGTAGCATCGGTGGTCTGATCACAAGAAAGAAAGGAGAAAAGATGGGAATTTTAGGAGGACAATAGGGCCAGCCATAGAGGTGACAATGCATTATCTTGGGGAGAATAGATAAGGCTTAGTGGCGAGCTCTAGAATTTCTAAACTCTAGGGACTGAGGAATGGCTATCTGGTGGGAAGTAGGAGGTAGATTTATCATAAAATTCTTTCACAAGGAGAACGCTTTTTACTTAGATTTTATGTTAATTTCAGTCAGTTTTGGAGATGCTAGAGATTAGGGACTTGTCTTAAAGTGTTAGCATAACAAACTCAAGCTTATATATTCTCATCTATAACCTGGTGAGGATTATATTGAGGATGTGTTAAAGTTTCCCTCAAATCACTCCTTGGTGCTATCATTAACTATACCCATAAATGTTTTCCTGTTGATAAGAATTAAGCCACATGGTTGCAAAAGAGTTGTGTAGAAGGTTACTGATAGAATACTGAGTAAGAAGAATGGGAAGGGTGAAGAAAGGCTCTTGGAAGATACATGGTGTCAGACCTAATGCGAGAAAAGGAAAAGAATGAGACAATAATACTTATTTACCCTTGGTGTTGTCACATTGCTTACAGGAGAAAGGTCTCAAAAAGGATAAATTTTGCCAGCAATACTCAGTTACTGGAAGGTTCATATCAGTTACTGGATATGAATCCTTGGAATGGAACCCCAAAGTCCAGGGTCATTCCACCACACCACCCTGAAGCATCTGTATTACTTGGAGATGGATAGGAAAAGAAGGAAGAGAAAATTTCAGAAAGAGATTGGCAAAGTGTTTTAAAGGAGCACTCAAGGGGATATAATAAAACTTCTAAATCTTAGTAAATGTGGCATAGGGACACTGGGATTATCTTATTTTTAAAATATATTTTATTGCATTTTAGGTTTTAGGGTACATGTGAAGGACATGCAAGATTGTTGCATAGGTACATACATGGCTGTGTGGTTTGCTGCTTTCCTCCCCATCAACTATATCTGGCATTTCTCCCCATGTTATCCCTCCCCAACTCCCCACCCCCCACTGTCCCTCTCCTAGTTCCCTCCCACAGACCCCAGTGTGTGATGCTTCCCTCCCTGTGTCCATGTGTTCTCATTGCTCAACACCCACCTATGAGCGAGAACATGTGGTGTTTGATTTTCTGTTCTTGCATCAGTTTGCTGAAAATGATGGTTTCCAGGTTCATCCATGTTCCTAAAGGACACAAACTCATCATTTTTGATTGCTGCATAATATTCCATGGTGTATATGTGCCACATTTTCCCTGTCCAGTCTATCATCGATGGGCATTTGGGTTGGTTCCAGGTCTTTGCTATTGTAAACACTGCTGCAATGAACATTCGTGTGCATGTGTCCTTATAATAGAACGATTTATAATCCTTTGGATATATACCCAGTAATGGGATTGCTGGGTCAAATGGAATTTCTATTTCTAGGTCCTTGAGGAATCGCCACATTGTCTTCCACAATGGTTGACCTAATTTACACTTCCACCAGCAGTGTAAAAGTGTTCCTATTTCTCCTCATCATCTCCAGCATCTGTTGTCTCCAGATTTTTTAATGATTGCCATTCTAACTGGCATGAGATAGTATCTCAATGTAGTTTTGATTTGCATTTCTCTAATGACAAGTGATGATGAGCATTTTTTCATATGTTTGTTGGCCTCATATATGTCTTCTTTTGTAAAGTGTCTGTTTATATCCTTTGCCCACTTTTGAATAGGCTTGTTTGTTTTTTTCTTGTAAATCTGTTTTAGTTATTTGTAAATTCTGGATATTAGCCCTTTGTCAGATGGGTAGATGACAAAACTTTCCCCCCATTCTGTTGGTTGCCAATTCACTGTAATGACTGTTTCTTTTGCTATGCAGAAGCTGTGGGGTTTGATTAGGTCCCATTTGTCTATTTTGGCTTTTGTTGCCAATGCTTTTGGTGTTTTAATCATGAAGTCCTTGCCTATGCCTATGTCCTGAATGGTTTTGCCTAGATTTTCTTCTAGGGTTTTTATGGCGTTAGGTCTTACATTTCAGTCTTTAATCCATCTGGAGTTAATTTTAGTGTAAGGTGTCAGGAAGGGGTCCAGTTTCTGCTTTCTGCACATGGCTAGACAGTTTTCCCTACACCATTTATTAAAAAGGGAGTCCTTTCCCCATTGCTTGTTTTTCTGAGAGTTGTCGAGGATCAGATGGTTGTAGATGTGTGGCATTGCCTCTGAGGCTTCTGTTCTGTTCCATTGGTCTATATCTCTGTTTTGGTATCAGTACCATGCTGTTTTGATTACTGTAGCCTTGTAGTGTAGTTTGAAGTCAGGTAGTGTGATGCCTTCAGCTTTGTTCTTTTTGCTTAGAATTGACTTGGCTATGCAGGCTCTTTTTTGGTTTCATATGAAGGTTAAGGTATTTTTTTCCAGTTCTGTGAAGAAGGTCATTTGTAGCTTGATGGGGATAGCCTTGAATCTGTAAATTACTCTGGGCACTATGGCCATTTTCACGATATTGATTCTTCCTAACCATGAGCATGGAATGTTTCTCCATCTGTTTCTGTCCTCTCTTATTTCATTGAGCAGTGGTTTGTTGTTCTCTTTGAAGATGTCCTTTACATTCTTTGTTAGTTGTATTCCTAGATATTTTATTCTCTTTGTAGCAATTGTGAATGATAGTTCCTTCTTGGTTTGCCTCTCTTTAAGTCTGTTATTGGTGTATAGGAATGCTTGTGATTTCTGCACATTGATTTTGTATGCTGAGACTTTGCTGAAGTTGCTTATCAGTTTCAGGAGATTTTGGACTGAGATGATGGGGTCTTCTAAATATACAATCATGTCATCTGCAAATAGAGACAATTTGACTTCCTCCTTTCCTAATTGAATACCCTTTATTTCTTTTTCTTGCCTGGTTTCTCTGGCTAGAACTGCCAGTACTATAATGAAAAGGAGTGGTGAGAGAGGGCTTCCTTGTCTAGTGCCAGATTTCAAAGGTAATGCTTCCAGTTTTTGCCCATTCAGTATGATATTGGCTGTGGGTTTGTCTTAAATAGCCTTTATTATTTAAGATACGTTCTGTCAATAGCTAGTTTATTGTGAGTTTTTAGCATAAAGGGCTGTTGAATTTTGTCAAAGGCCTTCTCTGCATCTATTGAGATAATCATGTGGTTTTTTGTCTTTGGTTATGTTTGTGTGGTGAATTACATTTATAGATTTACATATGTTGAACCAGGCTTGCATCCCTGGGATGAAGCCTACTTGATCATGGTGGATAAGCTTTTTGATGGGCTGTTGCAATTGGTTTGCCAGTATTTTATTGAAGATTTTTGCATCTATGTTCATCATGGATATTGGCCTGAAGTTTTCTTTTCTTGCTAAGTCTCTGCCAGGTTTTGGTATCAGGATGATATTGGTCTCATAAAATGATTTTGGAAGGATTCACTCTTTTTGGAGTGTTTGGAATAGTTTCCGCAGGAGTGGTACTAGCTCCTCTTTGTATGTCTGATAGAATTCAGCTGTGAACCCATCTGGACCTGGGCTTTTTTTGGTTGGTAGGCTATTAATTGCTGCCTCAACTCCCTGTTTCAGTCCCCTTTTGATCAGTTGATTAGGCGACTCTGTCTCCTGGGCGTTCCAGTCACCTATAATAAAGGTGCTCGGATCTGTGTGATTTCCTGTGTGGTGACCCACTGCACCAGCTGGAACAGCTGTGCTGGAGATTCGTGGTGCTTTTTAGCACTGGAATCTCCTGGCCTTGCTTCCTGTTTCAGTCCCCTTTTTATCAGTTGAATGGGTGACTCTGTCTCCCAGGCACTCCAGTCGCCAGCTGAAAGGGCGCCTGGACCTGTGTAAGTATTTTGTGTGGTGACCTGCCGCACCAGCCAAAACAGCTGTGCTGGCAACCCATGGGGCTCCTCTGCCCAGGAATCTCCTGGTCTGTGGGCAATAAAAATCTGTCTGGAAATGCGGAGTCCACTCACCCTCTGTGCTCTCTCTGGGAGCTGCAATCCACAGCTGCTCCTCATTGGCCATCTTGAATCCCTCCCTCAGGATTATCTTTTGGGGCATGCTCTTTTACAGTTGAAGACAAATAAAATGCCAAGGCAGCCAGCATTTATAGCAGAAAAATGTTAAAAATTAGTAAAACAGGAATGTAGCTTCCATCCAATGTATGTTATTGATAGCATTAAGACTAATTTTAAGCTCAGGAGCATAGTGGTCAAGGTGGCCTAAGTCTTCTTTAAGAGAAATGGCCAATTCTAAGCTATGTTTGCAGTTAGTTAATATTTGTGGAATGCTGACCATGTGACTAGTGCAAATTCTTACCAATGAAGCTATCAGTTCTATGAGCCTTTAGTGACATCCAAATACCTGGAAATTTTTAATTTTTGAGGAGGAATTAATATATTTGTAGAGTAAATATTAAGGAACATTTCAATAAACAGTTGAAAGAGATTCCTGATTAACTTGATGCCAATTGCAAAGAAAAAATTCCCATTTTAAAACTATTAAAAGATGCTTTGCAAAAGCTTCGCAACCGCTTCGCAACCAAGATTTGTATCAAAAGAAAATAATTGAGGCTGATAATAAGGTGCACACAGAACAAGATATGACTTCTGAATTTCTTTACATGCAAATACTTACAGTGTTTCATTATTTTGTTTCCTTACTGTGCTTTCACATTGTTTGAGAAAGTTTTTAGAAATGGAAAATGAAAAATTCTGTCTGAAAAAGGAGAGGTTATAAAAAGCATTTGAGCTTTTGGTCTTCAAACTAAACCTGATTGTGCATCTATTTATGCTTTGTTCATGCAAATTCTTTACCTATTACCCCAGCATCTTGTTCTGCACCATTGTCCTAACTGAAATGTTTCCTGAGGAGAGAGTAAAGGCTTCTGAATTGTCATTAGAGTGCTTCCAGCTTAGATAAAATGCTTCTGAATACTAAGCGTTTTGTGTGGGCACTAGAGATGAAAAAAACTTAAATTTGTCATATTGAATCAGGGATTTTTCAATGATTACTAAAAGCTGCTTTTATGGTGTATTAAGGTTTGCTCCTTACCACTCTCCTTTTCCCATTGGCCTTGATTAACAAATAATCATTTTGAGTTCCGGGTTTTGAGTTGTAACTGGGCATCTTTTTTGTAAGGATTGGAAGATACTGGACCTGACATTGTTATTTTTTCTTATGTGCAGAAACACATGTGGGTGCTCCCTACTCCTCCAGCTTTCCAAGAAGTTTAGCCTGTGGAAAGGGGAAAAATACCAATGAAATAAAACGAGGCCCGTTCTTACCTAAGGGAGCACTTACCTAGGGATGAAATTTAATGGAGATACAAATGAAAAATAAATAGGGTACAAGCATTCGCTTTTCTTCCACAGCCTTGACAGTGTCTGTTGGTTTTCTCATTGTGGTTTTGATTTGCATTTCTCTGATGATTAGTGATGATGAGCATTTTTTCTTTAGCAGAC
Organism: Callithrix jacchus; assembly: GCF_049354715.1. Lineage (NCBI taxonomy): Eukaryota > Metazoa > Chordata > Mammalia > Primates > Cebidae > Callithrix > Callithrix jacchus. The sequence continues at coordinate 66,023,063 of NC_133515.1, read as the reverse complement.
ATACAAGCAGTTAACCAACATATGAAAAAAAGCTGTTCTGTTCATGCCCATTGCCCACTTTTTTTAAAATGGGGTTATTATTTTTTTTGTTTGTTCATTTGTTTAACTTTGTTGTAGATTTTGGATATTAGACCTTTGTCAAATGCATAGTTTGTGAATACTGTTTCCCATCCTGTAGGTTTTCTGTTTACTCTTTTGATAGTTTCTTTTGCTGTGCAGAAGCTCTGTAGTTTAATTAGGTCCCACTCATCAATTTTTGTTTTTGTTGCAATTGCTTTTGAGGACTTAGCTAAAAATTCTTTGCCAAGGCTGATGTCAAGAAGGGTATTTCCTAGGTTTTCTTCTAAGATTTTTACAATTTGAGAAAATGGAACACTCATACACTGTTGGTGGGAGTGTAAATTAGTTCATTCACTGTGGAAATCAGTTTGGAGATTTCTAAAAGAACTTAAAGCAGAGCTACTATTCAACTCAGAAATCACATGACTCAATATATGCCCAATGAAATAGATCATTATACCAAAAAGACACATGTACTCGTATGGTCATTACTATGCTATTCACAATAACAAAGAAGTGGAATCAACCTGGGTGCCTGGATTGGATAAAGAAAATGTGGTACATATATACCATGTAATATTATGCAGCCATAAAAAATCATATGTTTTGCAGCAACATGGATGGAGCTGGAAGCCATATCTTAAGTGAATTAATCCAGGATTAGAAAACCAAACACTGCATGTTCTCACTTATAAGAGGGAGCCAAACACTGGGGACACATGAACATAAACATGGGAACAACAGGCACTGCAGACTACTAGAAGGGGCAGGGAGGGAGGCAGGCATGGGTTGAAAAACTAAAAAACAGCAAGACATAACTTCAATATCAACAAAAAGGACATCTACTCAGAGACCCCATCTTAAAGTCACCAACTACGAAGACCACAGGTAGATAAATCCACAAAGATGGGAAGAAACCAGTGCAAAAAGGATGGAAATGCCTCTCCTCCTCCAAGGGATCACAACTCCTCACTAGCAAAGGAACAAAGCTGTATGGAGAATGATTCTGATGAACTGACAGAAACAGGCTTCAGAAGGTGGGTGATAACAAAATTCTCTGAGCTAAAAGAACATGTCTTAACCCAATGCAAAGAAACTAAGAACCTTGAAAAAAGGTTTGACAAAATGCTAATGAGAATAAACAGCTTAGAGAGGAATGTAAATGACCCAATGGAGCTGAAAAACACAATACAAGAACTTTGCAAAGCATACACAAGTTTCAATAGCCAAATTGACCAAACAGAAGAAAGGATATCAGAGATTGAAGATCAACTCAATGAAATAAAATGAGAAGACAAGATTAGAGATAAAAGAGTAAAAACAAATGAACAAAGCTTCCAAGAAATATGGGATTATGTGAAAAGACCTAATCTATGTTTGATAGGTGTACCTGAATGTGATGAAGAGATGAATCCAAGCTGGAAAACACTCTTGAGGATATTATCCAGGAGAACATCCCCAATCTAGCAAGGGAGGCCAATATTCAATTTCAGGAAATACAGAGAACACCACAAAGATATTCCTCAAGAAGAGCAACACCAAGGCACATAATCATCAGAGTGGGGGCCAATATTCAATATCCTTAAAGAAAAGAACTTTCAACCTAGAATTTCATATCCGGCCAATCTAAGCTCCATAAGTGAAGGAGAAATAAAATCCTTTATGAACACACAATTGCTGAGAGATTTCATCACCACCAAGCCTGCCTTACAAGAGCTCCTGAAAGAAGCACTAAACAGAAAAGAACAACCAGTACCAGCCACTCCAAAAATGTACCAAATGGTAAAGAGCATACACACAATGAAGAAACTGCATCAACTAATGAGCAAAACAGCCAGCTAGCATCAAAATGGCAGGATCAAATTCACACATAACAATATTAACCTTAAATGTAAATGGGCTAAATGCTCCAGTTAAAAGACACAGACTCGCAAATTGGATAAAAAGTCAAAACCCATCAGCGTGCTGTATCGAGGAAACCCATCTCACATGCAAGGATACACGTAGGCTCAAAACAAAGGGATGGAGGAAGATTTACCAAGAAAATGGAGAGCAAAAAAAGTCAGGAGTTGCAATCCTAGTCTCTGATAAAATAGACTTTAAACCAACAAAGATCAAAAGAGACAAAGAAGGGCATTGCGTAATGGTAAAAGAATCAATGCAACAAGAAGAGCTAATAATCCTAAATATATGTACACCTAATACAGGAGCACCCAGATACATTAAGCAAGTTCTTAATGACCTACAAAGAGACTTAGACTCCCACATAATAATAGTGGGAGACTTTAACACTCCACTGTCAGTATTAGACATATCAATGAGACAGAAAATTAACAAGAATATCCAGGATTTGAACTCAGATCTGGACCAAGCAAACCTAATAGACTTTTACAGAACTCTTCACCCCAAATTCACAGAATATAAATTCTTCTCAGCACCACATCGCACTTATCCTAAAATTGACCACATAATTGGAAGTAAAACACTCCTCAGCAAATGCAAAAGAATGAAAATCATCAAAAATAGTCTCTCAGACTACAGTGCAATCAAATTAGAACTGAGGATTAAGAAACTCAGTCAAAACTATGCATCTATATGGAAACTGAACAACCTGCTCCTGAATGACTATTGGGTAAATAACAAAATTAAGGCAGGAATAAAGATGTTATTTGAAACCAATAATAACAAAGACACAGTGTACCAGAATCTCTGGGACACATTTTAAGCAGTGTCTAGAGGGAAATTTACAGCAATAATCCCCACATGAGAAGCAAGGAAAGATCTAAAATCAACACCCTATCATCAAAATTGAAAGAGCTAGAGGAGCAAGATCAAAAAAACACAAAAACTAGCAGAAGACAAGAAATAATTAAGATCAGAGCAGAACTGAAGGAGATAGAGACACAAAAACACCTTTCAAAAAATCAGTGAATCTAGGAGCTGGTTTTATGAAAAGATCAACAAAATAGACCACTTTCCAGAGTAATAAAAAGGAAAAGGGAAGAATCAAAAAGATACAATAAAAGAAAAATAAAGGGAATATCACCACCGATTCCACAGAAATTCAAACTACCATCAGAGATTACTACAAACAACTCTATGCACATAAACCAGTAAACCTGGAAGAAATGGATAAATTCCTGGACATTTGCACCCTCCCAAGCCTAAACCAGGAAGAAGTCAAAACCCTGAATAGACCAATAACAAGGGCTCAAGTTGAGGCAGCAATTAATAGCCTATCAACCAAAAAAAGCCCAGGTCCAGATGGGTTCACAGCTGAATTCTACCAGACATACAAAGAAGAGCTGGTACCACTCCTTCTGAAACTATTTCAAACAATCCAAAAAGAGTGAATCCTTCCAAAATCATTTTATGAGACCAATATCATCCTGATACCAAAACCCGGCAGAGACTCAACAAGAAAAGAAAACTTCAGGCCAATATCCATGATGAACATAGATGCAAAAATCTTCAATAAAATACTGGCAAACCAATTGCAACAGCCCATCAAAAAGCTTATCCACCATGATCAAGTAGGCTTCATCCCAGGGATGCAAGCCTGGTTCAACATATGTAACTCTATAAACGTAATTCACCACACAAACAGAACCAAAGACAAAAAACCACATGATTATCTCAATAGATGCAGAGAAGGCCTTTGACAAAATTCAACAGCCCTTTATGCTAAAAACTCACAATAAACTAGCTATTGACAGAACGTATCTTAAATAATAAAGGCTATTTAAGACAAACCCACAGCCAATATCATACTGAATGGGCAAAAACTGGAAGCATTACCTTTGAAATCTGGCACTAGACAAGGAAGCCCTCTCTCACCACTCCTTTTCATTATAGTACTGGCAGTTCTAGCCAGAGAAACCAGGCAAGAAAAAGAAATAAAGGGTATTCAATTAGGAAAGGAGGAAGTCAAATTGTCTCTATTTGCAGATGACATGATTGTATATTTAGAAGACCCCATCATCTCAGTCCAAAATCTCCTGAAACTGATAAGCAACTTCAGCAAAGTCTCAGCATACAAAATCAATGTGCAGAAATCACAAGCATTCCTATACACCAATAACAGACTTAAAGAGAGGCAAACCAAGAAGGAACTATCATTCACAATTGCTACAAAGAGAATAAAATATCTAGGAATACAACTAACAAAGAATGTAAAGGACATCTTCAAAGAGAACTACAAACCACTGCTCAATGAAATAAGAGAGGACAGAAACAGATGGAGAAACATTCCATGCTCATGGTTAGGAAGAATCAATATCGTGAAAATGGCCATAGTGCCCAGAGTAATTTATAGATTCAATGCTATCCCCATCAAGCTACCAATGACCCTCTTGACAGCACTGGAAAAAACCACCTTAAACTTCATATGGAACCAAAAGAGAGCTTTCATAGCCAAGTCAATTCTAAGCAAAAAGAACAAAGCTGGAGGCATCACACTACCTGACTTCAAACTACACTACAAGGCTACAGTAATCAAAACAGCATGGTACTGGTACCAAAACAGAGATAGAGACCAATGGAACAGAACAGAGGCCTCAGAGGCAATACCACACATCTACAACCATCTGATTTTTGACAAACCTTGCAAAAACAAGCAATGGGGAAAGGATTTCCTTTTTAATAAATGATGTAGGGAAAACTGTCTAGCCATGTGCAGAAAGCAGAAACTGGACCCCTTCCTGACACCTTACACTAAAATTAACTCCAGATGGATTAAAGACTTAAACATAAGACCTAACAGCATAAAATCCTTAGAAAAAGCTTTATCAAAACCATTCAGGACATAGGCATAGACAAGGACTTAATGACTAAAACACCAAAAGCATTGGCAACAAAAGCCAAAATAGACAAATGGGATCTAATTAAACTTCAGATCTTCTGCACAGCAACAGAAATAATCGTTAGAGCGAACCGGCAACCAACAGAATGGAAAAAAAAATTGCAATCTACCCATCTGACAAAGGGTTATTATCCAGAATCTACAAAGAACTAAAACAGAATTACAAGAAAAAAACAAACCCATTCAAAAGTGGGTGAAGGACATGAACAGATACTTTTCAAAAGAAGACATATATAAGGCCAAAAAACATGAAAAAATGCTCACCATCACTGGTTATTAGAGAAATGCAAATAAAAACCACATTGAGATACCATCTCATGCCAATTAGAATGGCTATCATTAAAAAATCTGGAGACAACAGATGCTGGAGATGATAAGGAGAAATAGGAACACTTTTACACTGCTGGTGGGAGGATAAATTAGGTCAACCATTGTGGACGACAGTGTGGTAAATCCTCAAGGACCTAGAATTAGAAATTCCATTTGACCCAGCAATCTCATTACTGGGTATATATCCAAAGGATTATAAATCATTCTATTATAAGGACACATGCACATGTATGTTCATTGCAGAACTGTTTACAATAGCAAAGACCTGGAACTAACCCAAATGCCCATTGATGATAGACTGGGCAAGGAAGATATGGCACATATACACTATGGAATACTATACAGCCATAAAAAAGGATGAGTTTGTGTCCTTTGTAGGGACATGGATGTATCTGGAAACCATCATTTTCAGTAAACTGACACAAGAACAGAAAATCAAACACCGCATGTTCTCACCCATAGGTGGGTGTTGAACAGTGAGAACACATGGACACAGTGAGGGGAGCATCACACACTGGGGTCTCTTGTGGGGGAGTAGGGGAGGAACAGCAGGGTGTAGAGGGGCTGGGGAGAGATAACGTGGGGAGAAATGCCAGATATAGGTAAGGGGGGGATGGAGGCAGCGAACCACATTGCCATGTATATACCTATGCAAGAATCCTGCATGTTCTGCACATGTACCCCAGAACCTAAAGTGCAATAAAATATATATATATAAAAAAATGATGCTTTCTGATAAGGATTAGAACAAATCATTTGAGATGCCAGTTTTGTATTCTATTCTGCAAGTGCTAAAGTGGCCTCTAATTCAGTTTACCCAGAATTGGCTACAAAGGTCTTCTAGCTGCACAGTGAATCAACTATTTGGCAGAAGTTTTCACAAGGAAACAGAAGAGTTTGTTTGCCTTTTATCTATCTGAAAGTGATCCCATGTGGATATGAAGTTGGCCGAGAAGGCAGGGAGTGAAGGGGAATGGAACTGTCTACTCACTGACTATTTCAAAATCTGAATTTCTGCCACAGATTGGGCAGGCTTTAACTTTTATTTTTTACTTACTCTTTTGTTGGCACGTTTCTAAAAGCACAGCAGTGGCTGGGGTAAGTCAGCGTGGCATCCAGGAGATTGGCAAATTTTTCTCTCGATGGCAATTTTTTTAGAGAATAGGATGACGTGGCAATTAGCGTCTGAATGGACTCTAGGCCATGGCTCGGTAGGGCCTGCAATTTGGTGGAAGAAATATCCCTGAACAATAAAGGGAAGAAATGCTTTTTATTTATTTATTTTATACATTTTATTCAGAGAATGGAACCTCCCTCAACAATAGTATCATTTTAGGCTCTGAGAAATCTTTTCTTCGTTCTGCTTTTCCCTTAATCCTCTATTTCAATTACTCTCACTAAGATCTGAATTCAAAAAAGCGATTCTGTATTTTTTCTCATGTGCATCTCATTGTTTTTTTCAAGGTTAAGTATAACTCCTTGTACCTACCATACATTAGCATTTCTCTCTCTCTCGCCTCTTCCAACTCCTTTACCCCACCCTCTCTCTTCCTCTACTTCTCTCCACTTAGCAGAAGGGAAATAATCACTTGCTTTATGAGACAGCCAGCACATGCAGTTATATCAGCTTTTGTGCTCTGCCCCAGGGAGAATTATTCAGGGCTTCAGATGCTTCAGTCTTTGATTGATTAAGCCCTGCAGGAGAGGTTTTCATGAAGCATAGGCTGGTTACCTTATTAAGAGCTGCTGTGTGGCATTAGCCATCATCTACCTAGGAAGCAAATGCATGTTCTCTAATGCAAACTTGATTCATCTGTTCAAAGCAAGCAGAACTGTGTGGAAAGCTCAGGCTTTGTCAACAAGGTCCTGAACCCTTTGGTTTTACTAGACTTGAGGCAACGTCCGAGAAAATTCCTAACACATTAAATGTTAGGAGAAGGAAGAGTCAATGGAAATTAAACAATTCTGCTCATCTTCTAAGTGGCTGCTGCTGATGCCCCACAAAACTTTTCCAGCCGTATAGGTCCCCTCAGCAATCGTCCCCAAGACTTGGTGCTCAGCGCATGGGAGGGGACCAATAGGTGGTTGATGAAAGATGAATTTGACAATATGGATTGATGATGGTGTAGGTCCTCAGCGGAAAAATTAAGGCAGCAAAATTTGTCCCAGGGGCTTCAGACTTCTCCGCTTTTGTGTCCCTGTTGATTAGGTAACCAGGGTTCTCATTCTGCTTTATAGGGTTTTTATCTCAGGGCTTGAGCACAGGACTCTTTGAAGATCTGGTGGATTTTTTTGTTTGTCTTTTGAGTGGGTGCATTTAATTAGGTTCTTAGAAATGGTATGGCCTCATTACAAGGCAGTGAACCTCTGATAGTGGGTTTTCAGTCTTAATGACAGACTAGTGGATGGGGGAAATACTTTTTGAGTGAGGGTGGAGTGGATGCTTTCAGATACGATTCAAATCCTAGGAATATAATAAGAACAACCTCTTGGGAAGGAAGAGACCTGGGTCTGGTGCTACTGTTTTGGACATCAGAGTGTAGGGGTCTGTAGTGCCCATGGTCACTTCTAAGCAGCTGATAAGCAGCTGTTTAAGCAAATACTGTCATGCAGAGGTCTTGGGAACACAGTGATTTTATTGTGTTTTGTATCTGAGCCAGAGGGAGCTCTCTTTGTTTTCCTAGTGACCAAGTAGAAGGCCAGTTGCTGTAACAGCTCTGCCTACAGGATGTGCTAAACTGGAGAGTATTTAGCCAACCTACACGATTTGGAGTCTGGTATACTTTGCATATGAGACACACAGAAAAAGACTCCTGGGATAAAGTTGCCAGAAGTTGAGAGCAGAGAAAGCAGTGGGTGGAGCCACAAAATAGTGGAAATCGTAAGTAAACAGAAGTTATGAGGTTGAGGGGAGATTAGAGGGAGTTAGAATTGACAGTGACAGAAGTTAGGAAGCAGAAAGATGTAGGAATTTTAGTGGCAGGAGTTAGGAAGTGTAGTGGCAGGACTTAAGAAGTAGACAGTGAGAACTAGACAGTAGCAGGAGCTAGGAAATAAAGTCAGGAGGTGACAGTGGGAGCTAGGAACTAGCAGTCAGGCTCAGTAGTGGCAGGAACAGGAAGTAGACAGTCAAAAGTGGATAGCAGGAAAGAGTTAGGAAATAGAGTGAGGGGCTGAGAGGGGCAGGAGCTGGGAAGTAGACAGACTTTGGGTTTTATAATGGCGGAAATTAGACAGAGCCATGAGTTGATCTTGGCAGGTTCTACAGGATGAAGAATAACCAGGACGGTTCATTTCCTTCCCTTGCTCAAAATTCCAAAGCTTCCCCATCTCACTTAAAGAACAAAGTCCATATAGCGACCACAGCCCCCCCACCTCCACCACCCCATGGTCCAGCTCTCTGCCACAGCTCTGTCCTCATATTCTATGATTCTCCTCTTTGCTCACTCTGCCATATTGGCCTCCTTGCTGTTCTTCAAATACACGACGTAAGATCCTGTCTCAGACCTTTGCTTTTGCTGTTCCCCCTCCTGGAACACCTTTCCTGCAGATAATCACATAACTTGCTTCCTTTAGGTGCTCGTTCAAATGACCCTTTTTCAGGATAGTCTTCCCTCACTATCCCCTTTAAAATGGCAATTTCCCCCTCTAGGGAATGAGTTTTCCCCTCTGCAACCAATAGCATTTGGACCACTATGTATTTTATTTACTTATTCGATCTGTGTCTATATTCCCCTTTTTATGAAGGCAGAAGTGTTTGTCTCTTCTCATTCTCTGCCATTTCCCTGATGCCGAATCCAGTGACTACCACATAAGTGGGCTCATAAGTTAGTGAATAAATGGATGGATGAACAAATGAAGTGGGTTACCCTGCTCACCATTTTTCTAGAACTTTTGTTCACTGTAAAATGACATACCTGTTTATTGCTTTGCCTGTTTGCTGTTGTCTCCCTTATGTGACTGTCATCTCGTTAAGGGCAAGGACCAGGGCTATTCTGCTTACTACTGTCTGTTCACAACGGTGCCTGGTACATAGGACAGGTTCAATCAATGTTTGCTGGATAAGTAACAGCTGCTAGAGCAGGGTGTCGTGGACTGCCGCCTCTGTGATAGGGTAACCGGTGGCCCTATGTTAGAGCAGTGCAGTATCTGGAACTCTGTTGCATTTCTCCCTAAAGCCTGACTGCAGCTTCAGGTCTCTGCAGGATGTTGGAGGTTTCAGGCTTCTCAAGGTTTTGTCAGATTCCATGTTCTGTTCTTTAAACCCCTTTTAACTGAGAGAGCCTGGCCCTAATCCTTGTACCCTCAGAGAGTCTGACAGGACTTTAGCCCTGTCCAGCCAATTGCCAGGGGCAAGCCAGATCTATGGCCTTAGATTTCCATGAGTGGATTCCAGGTGGGTAGCCAGCCTCTCTGCCAGCACATGAGGCCACTCCCCATCCATATTTGATGTTATAGGTTAAATTGTGTCCCACACTCCAAAAGTTCATATCTTGAAGTCCCCAGTACCTGAGACCTTATTTGGAGATAGAGTCTTTACAGAGGTATTGAAGTTAAAATGAGATTATTGGGTGGGCTCTAATCCAATATGACTGCCATTCTTATTAAAGGGGCAATTTGGGCTGGATATGGTAGCTCACACTTGTCATCCCAGCACTTTAGGAGGCCAACGCAGGTGGATCACGTGGTCAGGAGTTCGAGACCAGCTTGGCCAGCATGGTGAAATCCTGTCTCTACTAAACATACAAAAAATTAGCTGAGCATGGTGGTGGGTGCCTGTAATCCCAGCTAGTTTGGAGGCTGGGGCAGGATAATTGCTTGAACCAGGAGGCAGAGGTTCAAGCCAAGATCACATCATTGCACTCCAGCCTGGGTGACTGAGTGAGACTCCATTTAAAAAAAAAAAAAAAAAAAAAAGAGGTTGCAATTTGGACACACACACACACACACACACACACACACACACAATACCATGTGAAGATTGGAGTTATGTTGCCACAACTAGAAAGAGCTAGCACGAGCAAGGAGAGGCCTGGAATAGACGCTTTCTTCACAGCCCTCAGAGGGAGCCAACCTCTGCTGACACCTGGATTTTGGACATCTAGCTTCCAGAACTGTAAGATGGAATTTCTGTTGTTTAAGCCTCTCCGTTTGGGGTGATACACTTGGTCTTTCCAACAGCAGCCTTTTCAGGTATAGAGACTGATGCTCCACATATCAGCCTGGAGATGACATGGAGGGATGCCCTAAGCAGTCCTGTTGGGGTGCACTGGGCAAGGAGGGGAGGCAGCACCCCTCTACTCACAAGATGCTGGGCCCCGTGGCCCCACGGAAGGCTCCATTGTGTATCCTCTCCAGATGTACATTTTCCTTTAGTACCCTGTGGGGAAGGACATTTTCCTTAGTGGAGTTTGTACCTCATGTGTAAGCATTCGTAGCTGTGTCTACACATGTTTAGACCAAACTGTGTGCAAGGTACATAGGGTTAGAAGGGAAAAAAGGCGGAAGTGGAGGGAGCGTGGAAGAAAGACACACTAGTCCTTGATGAAATTATGAAATTGCTGGCATGTGTGTTTGGCCACATCTTTTTTTCTTCCATTCCCTCCTCACTTGGTAGAACTCTGTTCTATAGCTTAAAGTACTCACCCCCTCCTGTCTTGGAGTTCTGAAAGTTTACCACCAGGCAGCTGGGTAAGGATGAAGATGCTGCTCCAAGAGGCCAAGGCTGATGGGCTGAGGTGCAGGCTGCTCTTTGTTAGCCTCTCAGCCATTGTGACCTTGGATGTCTCAGAGTGTGCTAATAGTAATATACTGAAGTTTGCAAATACTTGAAAAGGTAGGGTTCGTTGAAAGTTATCCCTTTTTTCCTGACCTCACACAGACAAACTGTGTTGGTTTTCCTCCCATCTGTTTTATTTTGTTCTGCTTCTCTTGCTCATCTTGTTTCAAAGTTATCCCTTTTGTAGTGTAATTTGCATTCTTTTTCTTTCGGACATGCATTTCTGAGTGGGTGAGAAAGAGGAGGACTTACAGCCTCTGTAGAAAATTACCCCATAACCTGAGTATCCCATGGGGCTGTGCAGTGTAAATGATCATCGCCAGGTGTGTGCGTGAGTCATGGAGACAAAAGTGTTGAGGGCCACTACTCTCAAGGCTGTGGAAGAAGCCAAAAGCTGTTATGGAAGAAGCTCCCTGAGGGCTCTGCTGCCTTTAGCTCAGTCATTCAAGCTAAACTTCTTAGGAGCAGCACATCCTGGTCCTGCTAGGCAGCCTCCAGTCTGGCCCCTGACACTGGTATCTCCAAGCACATGCCCTTCTCTGTGTAGTGGAGGGAGCTAGACGAGGAATCCCTGGGCTCAAGCCTGCCAGCCTTCTTCTGAGCACTTCCTCTCTGTTAGAGAATGGTCGTGACTCACAGAGCATCTGAAACACCCCGAATGTTTGGGCGCAGTATGCCTCTATCATTGGTGTGATGGTTTTAAGCATAGGAACATGATTCTCTTACCACCATTACAGTATACACGGCAGAGAAGACACAGTAACACCCATTCCTCACGCCCTTGCCATTTAAGAACTGAAAATGCCCTTGCATCTCACTCTCAAAAGCCCTCACTCTCTGAGTGGCTGTTTTCCATGTTTCTACTAAGCATTTTCTTTGGAAACCCTCAGCCGTTTCATCAGAATGCACCTGTCAGTCTCACATTATCCCATCCCCTGGGTGTATTTCCACTTTCAGAGAGATGAGGTTGTCAGAGTCAATTGCTGTTTAAAATCTAAATCAAAAGAAATTTTTCTTCCTAAACCTCCATGGCTCTTCTTCCTGATTTGGTTTCTTTTAATTATGTTCAGTTATAGTTATAAATCATGGAAACTGGGCTCTGTGAGAAAATTATTCTTGTGTCAGCCCGGTCAGACTAATTGTTCAAATTTCAAATTGTTCACATATTTTATTAAAACCCAGATCTTTCTGTATACTAAGAACTCTGTATTATGTAACTTGGTCAAAAAATAAATCCATTTCCCCCCTTTTCCTGGGGTTACTTTTGAGAATTCTCCCAATGACATGATCTTGCTGGTGTGAGACACATGCAGGACGACCTTTTGAAGCACAGTGGAAAAACCCACAAGTGCCACCAAAGCTTTCCCAGCTGGGTACTCTGGGAACAGCAGACACTGACTCCCAGACCCCTTGGGTGCCTCAGGGCAACCTTCTGGGACTGCTCCTGTCTTTCCCTTGCTGCTTAGTGAGTCAGGTGTTTGTGAACTTTGCAGGACTTCAGTATCATGGTGTTCTGAACAACTTTGAACAGATCTATTTATGAGGAAGGGCTGAATGTATAGCTTGACCATTTTGCTTGACAGTTTTGAAAACTGCTCCTCCCTCCTTGCTTAAACTCTTCAATGGGTGGCCTTGCCCTTGGAAGAGAATTCAGACTCCTTTCCCATGGCTGCTCAATCCTGCTCCATCTCCATCACCATCACCAGTCACTCCCTTGCTAAAGACCCTCCAGCCACACTGGCCTCCTCTTAATTCCTGGAACTTACCAGCTTACTTCCTTTTCAACTCAGGACCTTTGCACATCTGTTCCCTCTTTCTGTAGTGTGCCCCACTCACTGTTGCCACAGTGGAAGCCTGGTCATCCTTCAGGGTCAGCCTAAATATCATGTCCTTGGTGAGGCCATCCTGAGTACCTTGCCTAAATCGTTCACCCCTCATACTCTCTCAGATCTCAGTAATGGGTTATTTCCTTCATAGTATACATTAATCTTATAATAATTTTATCTATTATTTATTGATTTTTTTGTCTGTCTCTTCTGATAGAACAGAAACTTCATAAGGGTGGGGACTGTGTCCGCTTTACCATCGCAGACTCAGTACCTAACACAGTGCTTAGTATGTCAGTGGTGCTTAATAAATGTTTGTTGAATGAAATGAAGTTTGTTCTTGGCAAAGTGACCTATGTTCTTGGTTTCCTTTCTTGCAACAGGGAGATACAGGGTATACAGTATGTTGACGAATTGGACTTTTCACAGTTCATACCCATTTTGGCATCTCTGTAACAGCTGAAATTCTGCTGACCACCTGAAATCTTCCCTCCTAAATTTCTGTTTTTCCTGACCTCACACAGACATACTGTGTTGGTTTTCCTCCCATCTCTTTTATTTTGTTCTTGCTTCCCTTGTTCATCTTGTTTCCCTTTAATTTAATATTAAGTTCTCCTATTTTTTCCCTGTTCAGGTAACCTCAGCCACACAGGACTTCAGCCATCCCTTCTATGCAGATGACCCTGGCGTTTGTGTCTCTAGCCCTGCTTATCCCTTCCAGCCTTCCATCCTTCCTACTCACAGATGGACCTTTTTAAGCACTCATCTCATATTTCCATCTCAGAACTTTCAATGGCTTCTCATCTTCTGCAAAAGAGAGTCCAAACTCTTTACTATGGCATCTAAAGCCCTTCATGTTTTGTCCCCAACTCACATCTAGAAAGTACTATTTGATGGTCTATGAACACATCCTATACTTCCTCCTCTGGATCATTCTTCTTGCTGTCCTCTGCTTGGAAGGCATTTCCCCTCTATTTTTGCCTAAGTTATGCCCAGCTCAAAGCCCCCCTTTCTCAGAGGCTTTCTATAATTTCCTTTCTTCTTGCCTTTGAAATCCCAGAGGACTTCACCTCTCTCTGGAGGCTTCATGCTTTGCCTTCTGTTTTAGTTAGTACTGAATGTGCAGTTTATACACCATTTGGAGATGCTTCCTCCTAGGCTGTAAGCTCCTGTAGGGCAACACCAGGACTTAATCATCTTCATTTCCGCTCAAAATATAGCATGTTTCTTCAAACACAGCTGATGCTTGGTAAACATTTGTTGAGTGAATAATGGAATGAGGCATCTGAGAGGACTGTGCCAGGAGATTATCTAAATGCCTCTGATTTATGTTTGGCAGAAACCGATTCAGTTAGCCAGACTGAACCCTTTGTTAACTTAAGGGTTCTTGTTAATGAACCTCTCATTAAGTCATCAAGTCAACAAGAACATGAGGGCAAATTTACCCCATGATAGGAGAACAACTTTAAAAATTCTACAATTTCTTGGACACTTAGTATGTGCTACTATGCTGTGCTAAGCACATAAAAATATAATCTTGTTTAACTGTTTACCCATAATTAATTATGTTATATAGCACATACTAAATAAGCACCTACTATATGCCAAGCACTGTAAGTACTGAGGATGTGAAACAGATCTTTTCATTTTGGTGGGGGTATCTTCAAAACAAGCCTATTAGTGGATCCATTTTATAAATGAGGACACTGTGGCTTAGATAGGTTAAGTAACTTGCTCAAGGTCATGCCAGCTGTTAAATAGTGGAACTGGAGTTTGAGTCCCCATCACTGTCTCTTAAGTCTATTCTCTTAGCCACCAAACTATATAGCATGAAGAGTCTTTGGTTAGATATCTATAATTAATAATAAATAGCACATTATAGTAAATTGTGCTACCCAACTTTAAACTGTACTACCCAACTTCAGACTGACAGCATCAGCATCTCCTGAAGCTTGTTAAAACTGCAAATTCTCAGGCCCTACCTAGTTCTACTGCAAAGTTTTTGGGGGTAGGGCCCAGGAATCTGTGTTTTAGCAATCTGTAGGTTCTTCTTAGGTGTGTAAAAGTTTGAGAAGCATTATTACAGATCATGGTTTATACAACTTAATTACTTTAAAAGCCTTTTGTTTATTTTCCTTAATTTTGGCTTTAATTGAACTTTTCATGTGCTCCTAGTTTTTATTATGCACAAATTGTAGGGTGACTGTCACCTCACTGTTTACTTGCTATGGTTCAAATGTCCCCAGCCCCACAAACTTTTTGAATGTGCCACTCTTTTAGAAGAGGATCCATAGAAGGAAAGAGAGGTTGAGAGCAATGAAGGAGACAGTGGCGATGCTGTTCTTGAATGAAATGCTGTTAACATGAAGAACTGAGTAGGGTGTGGTGAAAACACAAATCTCCCTACCTTGTGGAAAATGAGCTTCCTCTTGCACGAGCAGAGATGGGACTCTCTGAGTGGGTCTGTTGTGGCTGATTAGGCTAGTAAATGGTGGTGGTATCTGATATCTCTGCAGTGGGGCTCAGGGAAGAATTTCTTTCTGAAATTCTGCTGCCTCTAACACACCATCAACCTGAGTGAGGGGGCTAGAGAGGGAGGCACTGAGTTGGAGGAGGCATAAAGTAGGGTGTTGAATATTTCAGTAAACTGTCAACTTCAATGTATCCAGGCTGCATCTGTCTTTGAAATCAGGGTGCTATGGGGTTTCCAGCAACCCAGTTGCCTAGTAACATGCATGAAACGCGGAGGGCTAGCCACTTGAAAGTTTGTTTTTGCCCTGAGTTAGTTGCTGAAGATTGAATGTGATCTGGTAGCAAGAGTAATATTTCATTTTTTATTCGTGTGCTGGGGAAATAAGCAAATACTTACAGTGAAATCACTGTCGTACCATTGAACGCATGACTTTGTACTTCTTCAAATCCATTTCCATATAGTTTGCTGAAGGAGGGAGGAGAGGGTTTAGGAATGGGAAGAAACTGAAAGAAACAGTTTGGAAACACACATTCTTCCTCCTGTTACATTTATTACTAAGGCCATTACAGGCATTTATAATATCTAGTTCTGTTTCTCTAACATTTTAGATTCTAAGGGCCTGGGTGGATAAAGCTCTTCTTTTTGCTCTAGTTTATCTCTACTTCCATCCTCACCACCACCATCAATTTATGAAGTTTCTATTAAGTGCCAGATACTTCATCAGCCACTCTGTGTGTATTTTATGACTTAATCCTTATCATCATTTCCATCATACTGACAAGAAACCTAAGCCTCAGTGTGGTTATGTAGTTTGCTTAATGTCAAAGGAAAACAGTGGCATAGCTGGGATTTGAGGCCAGAGTTGTTTAACACTTCAGCCTTTCCTCTGGTTTTGCAGGACTGCGTGGGCATATGGGTTCTCTGGGTATTGAAAGCTGAGGGCAGAGGCAGCCTCCAGCACTGAACCAGCTTTTTTTTGTTGTTGTTGTTGGATGAGTAGGTAGTTTTGCTGATGTCAAATTTGGCTCCACAATCAAGATTTCAATGTCTATAAACAGTTTTTTAACAACATTAGTAGATAGTGAATCAATTTACTTGGGTGTAACTAGCATTTTAAAAAGCTGCATAGAAAAGAATGAAAAGTATTAGAGCATTTTGCAAGTAATAAGGTGTTAATTTTTATGAAATTTTATGCCACCATTTTTATGGTATATACCTATAAATACACACATGCACATGCATGCACACATGCACATATATATACTTCTACCTGGAATAACACATAAGAGGGTCCTTAGAACACAGATACTGGAAAATGTTTGAGGCAAAAAGGCGTCTAGAGAGGATCAGGCAGCACATCTTCATTTTGCAAAGAAGGAAATAGGCTCAGTGAGGGAAAGTGACTTGTCTAACGCCCACAACTGGCATAAATGCAACCAGAACATGCTTTGGCTGGGGCTACTTCCAGCACATCAATTTTGCTGATCCTTTTTATTTTTCCTGCCGATATCCTCATGGCCTACCCATCCTCCTCCTGCAGGATTGTATTCCATATCATGTTCTCAGTGGGGCCTTTACTGGCTGCCCTGTTTAAAACACCAATTTCCTATCCCCCTACTTTTCCTATCCTCCTTCCCTCATTTGTTTTTCCTCCATTGCTTTATCATCATCTGACTCTTGATTATATTTTACTTGTTTATTGTTTACCTTCTCCGGGAGAACATATCCTCCTGTATCTAGAACAGGGCCTGGCACCTGGGAGTATTACAATAAATATACATTAAATGAATTGGATGACCAAATGGGAGTATGTCAGATGGATTTCTGGCCATAAAGCATAGCCAAACAAGTTTGAAAGCTACTGACTTAGATGGAAAAATTTGTATAAGTCCTTTGTCAACGATGAGGTAAAACCCACATCAAAAAGGGCTGTGGTGTGATGTAAAGTTAAGTTCCTTATATCTGCCAAGACCCTTGCTTCCCTTTGCAGGGTTGCTGGAAGCTGGCAAGGGACAGGCTGTGGGGTGTAACTTGAGAAATGGTTCAGAAACATGCTTTACTTGCTCCTGCTCCAGGGAGCTATTGTCTACAAGGCCTCTCTAGTCTTTGTTAAATAAAATGAGCACAGAACTTCACTTTGGGGCTGTGTGTGTATGCATGTAACATCAACAGCATGTATGTATTCTGTGTATATATGTACGTATGGTCTCCTCCCACCAACCCGTAACACAGCTGAGACAAACTAATATATAAATAAACTCATGTTGAAGTACAATATTTAAACTCTGAAATTCAGAAAATAGAATTAGAGATTACAAAATAGTTCTTAAGTCTCCTTGTTAGATTCAGTTCAAAGAGGGCAGGGGAGCATACTTAATTCATTTCTTAACCCCCTTGGGCCTCACAGAATGCCTGGTACCTCGCTCAGTTAATAGCCTGGGTAAGGCAGCGGCTTTGCCCAACCCCGGGATGGGAGGCTTCCAGGGCTTCCCATGCTCTCATATGCGTCTTCCGAAATTCTTCAGAGTTTACCGCTTCACACACTAGCTCTCCCATATTGGATTACTGGATGCCACTTACAGTAGTTTTCTTCTCCTTCTATATTGTTGAATCTGAGAACATAGGTACAGGGTTGATACCTGGTGTCTTGTATAATTATACACAACCTTGTTGTCTCCTTAGCAACTCCATTTCACTGGAATTCTTTTTTATTTTGCAGTTAGGATATTATTCTTTGGCAGTCTCCTGCCTTTTAGGGGTTGAATTCCTTTATAGCAGTCTCTTTTAGATAAAGGAATCACACCCTTTTAAATCTGATTTCTTAGACTCTAGCCCAGTATTTGTCAAAGCTTTCTCCTCCATCCAGTGAATTAGAATCACCTGGAGCTGCCCGTTAAAAATGCAGACTCAGACCTATTAAATCAGAAACTAGTAGTGGTATCCAAAAATCCGCACTTTTATAACAAGCTCTCCCAGTGAGCCTTCAGTATGCCGGGTTGAGAACCTTGCCCTAGGGTATATCATAGGATGATACTGTTCCCGCCATTTCAATGGGGCAAATCAGATGGTCGTTGCTTAGAATTGTGTCCAGAGTCTAGTCACTGAATTGCTTTCTCTACCTTCTAAGTGATGGCACTACATGTGTAGTTGATGAAGAAAAAGCGGCTTTTGTTTTCACCAAAGCTGCTAACAGCAGTCTAGATGTCCATTACTCTTCATGGTTGCCTGCTGCCCTGATCCTTGTTTTGATACCTGTTAGGATTTTATGCTTTTCTGTTACACTAACAATGTCGTGGCTGTAAATGTACCCTCGTGATTAAGTCTGCAGGCACTGAACCCATTTTCTTGAATCCCGGCTCTGCTACTTACAATCTGAATTACTTGGGGCAAGTTACTTACCTTCTCTGTGCCTTAATTTCCTAATCTGAAAATCTAATAATAGTATCAACCTCATAAAGCTATTATAAGGACTAAAAATGTAAATACACGTTAAGCACTTAAAAGTAGGTTCTGGAACACAATAAATGCTTAATGCGTTGGTCCTATAATTATTATTATATTTTGCAGTAGCTCCAGCCTTCTGACCAGAACAGAGGGAAAGGGTCTCCCTTTCCAAGCTCTGGACAGGATTTCTATCAAATATAGGCATCTTGTTTAACTGAACTATCATCTTTCTCTACTGAGGTAGGGGGTCTTTCTCTTTCTGGGTAGAGCAAGTCAGGTCAGTGGCTTGGGCTGCCCAGATGTACTCACACACTAAAGAATCTGTGCTAGCATCATGGACTTTTTTGCCTTTAGACATTTTCCATGTCTTTTTTTTTTTTTTAATAGCCTCTGTCCTGCTTGTCTCAACTTTCCAAACAATGTGGTACACTGTTTCAGTTGCTCTTGTCCCTGTTCTTACCAGTCACACACAATAAAATGCACTGCCTTGTTTTGATTAAAAAAGAAGCTTCCTTACTTTGGAGAAATTACAAATCTGAGTGGGAGACCTCATGCTGTCAGACTTGAACAATGCTTTTAATACCCTTAAAAAAACATCTGGAGAGTCACTTCAGATAACTTTTTTCCAAAACATCATGGTGTCAGAATTAAATAAGCTTCCTTTGCTTTACTTTGAGAGTTTTGTCACAGGTACAAAAATGAAGATTTTCACCTCCCCCAACTTCTCCTCTATTACAATAGCTGTACCTAACTTGAAAGCATTGTCTAGGCTCTTTAGTCAACTGCCAGTAATTGTGAATCAAACAGACAGAATGGCACCTTTTTGTTCAAAATAAGATTTGGACTTTAGATATTAATCACTGATGATACAGCTGGGGCTGAATGAAGTCCATTCAGCTGGGGCTGAATGATGCTTTATAATGAACTCCAAATATTCCTGGGGCTCTAAAAGCATTTATGGGGTTCTAATATGAACAGTATCAGACATTCTTCTGTAGTTTCCTTTTGGATCACCTGGTTTCTGGATGATTTCAAAGAAGAAAGCTTAATTTACGTTTACAGATACTCAGGGTCTCAAAAAAGCAGCCCCATTGCTGAAAGGCAAAGCATACCATTTTAGAAAATATCTTTTAGAAAATATGGTGGTATATTTGTAAGCAAATTTTTATCAAATGACTATATAAACAGCATTATAAAGAAAGGGAATCCTAAATTCACTTTCCCTGTATGGAACTTTGCTGAAGTCCTGTTACAGCTGAAAAGTTTCTCATGTATGAAGACACTTCTCTAGTGGATGTGCTGCCAATGGTTAAATGAGTAACTGTCTATGTGCTGCTGTAACCCTAGTTATGAATCAGAGTCCCCCCATTTCTCGGGGCTCACAGTCTCTATAGCAAGGGATCCCTCTCTCCGTATGGCTGTGCCTCTTGCCTCTCAGAAGCACTGAGTTTTCATGTTTCCTTCTATCTCAGCCATGTTCATGTCAACTTATATGACTTTACTATATGTAATAATAAAAAGAGTAACAGGCATCAGAAAGAATGATAACACCAAAGGATTCTAATATGTTGAATACGTTTTTTGAAAAATCCACGTTCTATAGTGATACTCAAAAAAACGACAGACCAAGAGAGAACAAGGAAAAGGGGAAAAAAGGAGGCATCTTCTTTGCAGAAGGTTGTTGGCTAATAAATGTAGAAGAATGATAGCATGTAAAAACTACCATTTTGTAACTCCCTTTGTAACAACTGAATAATCAATGGAGGCTGAAACCATTGGATGAAAAGTTGTTGGCCAACTGAATAGTCACAGAAACTCAAAGTGTACTGCCACAGTTTACTTAGTAATGACAGAGGAAGATGTGCTCTTACAATAGAGATCTGGCAGTCACTGCCTTAACCAAGCAGCCAAGTAGTGGGACAGTGGGGCATAATGTACTTCCTGGTTTGATGTAGTGAAAGAGACACAGCACCCCTTCGCAGTGTTCTTGCAGAAATATTTGACCTGAGTCTAGTCATGGCAATATGAATTAGACAACTGAATCCCGACAACTGTCTTGGGCTTTTCAAAGGATCCTATGTCATACAGAACAGAGAAAGGAAGCTGGACAGTTCAGGAGATGGGGAGAGATGTGGGAGGTGAGGTTGGGAGGAAAAAGGGAAATAACAGCAAAAATGCAATGCATAAACTTTGTTTTTAAAAAAACCTATAAAAGACATTTTCATTTGAATATGGACTGTAGGTTAGATATTATTATATTCGTGTTGATTTTCTTAGGTGTGACGGCACTGTAGTTATATAGAATGTCCATGTTTTAGGGAGAGACATGCTCAAGTATTTAGGGATGAAATGTCATATTGTCTATAAACTTCTTTTGGATGGCTTGGCTAAAGGGTAGTGAGTGGTATATACTCACATACAAAGAGATGGAGTGGGTGTGGCAAGCGGCTAACAGTTGCTGAATCTGCATAAGGTGTATAGGGGTGTTCATCACACTGTTCTTTCCATTTGTCAATGAAGAGACAAATGGAAAGTGCCTCAATTTGTCAGTTAAACATTTAAAAAAAAAATTTAAAAGGAGATGATGAGATGTGATATTTTCAAAATGGTCTAAAACAACTGGCCTGCTCCAGGTTGCTATGTATGAGTCTTTAACTGTGATTAATTGTAATTGTGGTGATTGTATAGTTGACACAAAGTGATTTGATTCACACAAGGAGGTAGTAATCCCATGGAACAGGCAGAGACAGAGGCATGTCAAAGTGAGTATGTCAGACTATGACCTAAGGCTGCTTGGCTGGTCAGACACAGAGCCAGGACTGACACCCAGGCTTCCAATTTCAACACAGGAGAGAGACCCAGCAGCCTCTGCGCTGTGGCTTGTCATGGGTACAGCCTGGAATCGTCATGCCTTTCCAGATATCACTTCTTAGAAAATTAATTGCCATGACCTTTCCTTTTCTTTGTGGGGTTAAGATGTGAATCAAGATTGTCTCTTTTTTTTGAGACTAGTATGACCAATCACGTAGAGTATTTTGAAGGTAGTGTAGCTAAATCCTGCTTATTTGGGGAGAAGGGGCATTTCAAGGGGGCCTCTTGAGGAGATTTAATAAACAACCAAAGTGGCTCTGAAGGGACATAAGAGCATAATGCATACTTTTAGCATTAGCCCCACTGAGTTTCTCCAGCACCAAGTGACTTCTCTTGCTTTCATTAAATGAGCTCACAGTTGGTAAAGATTTGGGTAGGGGGAGGGCAAGACAGGTTCTACAAAAAGCAAAATCTCAAGTACCACTAATAATGAAAAAAGAAGGCTTGCTTTCATTATTTTCTAATTAGAGTTGAACTTTATAGCTGAGAAAAGAAGGCTTTCCTCTCTAAGTATAATACCCTTTTTCCAGCAGCGTGCTCCACATGATCCTTTGCTTATAGAAGGGCCCATTCAGCAGAGAACAAGTGCCAGGCAAGTGACTAATCACTCCCCTTCCAGATGAAGGGCCAAGAATGAGAAGGGGGATGGAACTACAATGTCCCACAGGCTCTCTGTGAGACACAGAGCCTCCATCTTTATTAACTTGAGAGTGGGGTAATTATACCCTACAGGCATGCACTATTGTTCTTAAAATCATGACCAATGTAAGTTAATGGCCCTGTCACAAGAAAACCGTGAAGCTCTCTGTGTACATTCTGAAGTATGATGTGTGAGAAGGAATCTTTGGTTACTCCTTGAGTCTGGTGGGGTGACCCAGTCATGTGAGCTCATAGTTACCTATGGATTATCCCAACATTCATTTTCTTCTTCACCCTCCTCCATGTCTTCTGCCCTTTCGTTCTTACTTCACTTCGCTCCCATCATTGCACATTTACTTGGGAGGAATACCTATTGGTCCCTGATTATTTTTAGATTTAGATCAAAATCAAAGAGAGTTGTGGATATTTGTGATCTTTGAATAAAGGCTACTTTATTGGGTGGATTCTTTCATTACTTTTTTTCAGCATTACTTCCAAGCCTGTCCTGGCATTTAAGAGTCTCTACAATTCAATGTCCTCTCCATCTCAGCCTCTTATCTAATCTTACTTTCTGTTCCTTAAACAGTGTATTTACACCCAAGAAGTAAGCCTCACTCTGTTCTCCTCCTGCCATGCTTTTGCTCCTGCTGTCTTCTCACTTGGATTCCTTCCAAGAAAGAGAACATGCCTTTCTCTGCATGTGGCACCACGTAATGGTTAAGGACATGACTCTGGAGCCAGACTGCCTGGGTCCAAATCTTGGCTTGGGATAGTGATACTTAACCTCTTGGTGCCTTACTCTCCTCATCTAAAAGTAAGGTCAACAGTTCCTACCTCATAAGGTTGCTATGAGACTTAAAAAGTACTTAAAAACAGGGCAGGTATTTAATAAGGGCTACATAAATATTAGCTGCTATTATCACATTTACCCATATAAATGTTACTGATTCTATGATGTCTAATTCAAGTCTATCAGCTCCACTATGAAGCCTCTTCTGACTTTCCCAGCCCAAGAGGACTTCTCTAAGATCTTATTTCTAAGTACCACACACTCACATAGTGAATATCTACTAGCTTGTATTATTCTTTCATGTTTTTACCCTCATAGAGATTATGAACTTCTCCAGGACATGAATCTAATCCTATGTCTTTTATGTTCTCAAAATAGACATGAAAGATCCCAAATCCTAAGGCATGTGATACCACCTCATTCGGAGTTTGGTTGGTGAATACCTTGTTTTTGGTGGGGGACATGATGAATGAGTAGTTCCAGATCCATTATGCAGTGGTAGAGCTTTATAAGCAGCTGGTAGAGCTGTGATGTGTGAGGGAAGTGGCAGGGGTAGAAAGACTGTTGAGAAATATTTCTAGGATCAACAGGGTCTCCTTCCCATTGTTCAAGAGTTACAAGTAAAGAGTATGGGTTATTTTGAAATTATTTGTGGTTGCTGCTCTGTATTCTTTTGATTGCAGTAATCTGAGCTGAAGCTACATGGTCGCAGTTTTGTAACATGACAATTATACATGTAAAATTATACGTAATGCAAAATAAAAGTACTATACAAAGGCAGTGTACCATGGATACCAATTTTTAGAATCCAGTGATATAAAAGAGAGTCCTCTGAGATGGTCTCTTCTTTTGTTTCACATCTATCTCTTCATTTCAGAGTCATTCCAATCCATGTTCTTTCTCTTTTCTTTAAGGGTGGGCTCCTTTATTGCCTCATCACAATTTTGCCATGGGCTGTAACCAAAGCAGAAAGAGTGAGAGGGATATGGATTTGAGGAACAGAATTAAATATCGGTCACTGGGCTTTAGGTATAAAGAAATGAGGCCAGGCACAGTGGCTCATGCCTGTAATCCCAGCACTTTGGAGGGCTGAGGTGGGCAGATCATGAAGTCAAGAGATCGAGACCATCCTGGCCAACGTGGTGAAACCCTGTCTCTACTAAAAATACAAAATTAGCTGGGTGTGGTGGTGTGTGCCTTTAGTTCCAGCTACTTGGGAGGCTAAAGCAGAATTGCTTGAACCCAGGAGGTGGAGGTTGCAGTGAGCCGAGATCTCGCTACTGGCTACTGCACTCCAGCCTAGTGACAGAGTGAGGCTCCATCTCAATAAATAAATAAATACATGAGACATGGTGCCCAGGATTCTGAATGGTGGGGCAGTGGAAGGCTCCCATGTGAAGATGTATGGCAGGGATTCCAGAGGGAAGGAAGTCAGACAAGTGTACTGTGAAGAACATGGATTGAGTTACCTTAGTGCAGTGCTCCTTAAACGTTAATGTACATGTGAATCACTTGGGATCTTGTAAAAAGCATATTCCGTGTTAGTAGGTCTGCAGTAAGCTATTTATAACCAGAGGATACAGTTTAGATCTGTGTTTCCACCCAATCTCATTACAAATTATAATCCTCAATGGTGGAGGTGGGGCCTGGTGGGAGGTGACTGGATCATGGGGGTGGTTTCTCGTGAATGGTTTAGCACCATCCCCCTAGTGCTGTTCTCGTCATAGAGTTCTCATGAGATCTGGTTGTTTCAAAGTGTGTGACACCTCCTGCTCTCTCTCTTTCTACTGCTCTTGGTCATGTGAGGTGCTGGCTCCCCCTTCACCTTCCAACAGGATTGTAAGTTCCCTGAGACCTCCCAGAAGCTTAGCAGATACCAGAATTATGCTTCCTGCAAAGCCTGCAGAATTGTGAGCCAATTAAACTCTTTTCTTTATAAATTACCCAGTCTCAGGTAGTTCTTTATAGCAATGCAAGACAGCTCTCAGAAGATGCTAAAGATGATGGTTCATGGACCATACTTTGAATAGTGAGGCCTTAGGAAACACATGAAAGGGATAGCCTGGTAACTGATGAGTAACTGTCAAATAAAAACACATTATTTTTAAGTATTAAGGGATAGAGAGAATGGGCATAGATAGTGTTCAGAAACAGAGTGAGAGGGACCCAAGAGGAAGGCGAAAAGGAGAGAGACAGAGCAAGGTCCATTGATCAACTACTTTTCCTACTTGGAGAATATCCTTCCAAACTCTCCTCCATTGAAATCTTGAAATTTCTGTGCTCTTTTTCAGCCAGGAAAGCCAATCCTCTCTAGACTGTCTCTTCCCAGCCTTAGAGCATTCTTCATTAATGCAGTGAACAATTTCGTAAGTTTGAAACTCAGTCACTAAAAATCCTTAGGGCCTGTTTGGTTAACTTTATACTGAATTGGTTGGTTGATTGTCAGGTGAACATATGACCCAGCTGTGATCTTATACAACTCACTTCACCCTTAGCATTTTAGGTCAAGTAGAATGTCACCAGTGAGTGAGGAATGTAGTAAAACACGAGAAAGAGCTCATCTCAACCTAGTAGTGAGAATAGCAGGAGGCTGTATGGCAGAACATGAATCTGGGAGTTTACTCACAGTGTTATGGATTCATTATTCATCCCTTGAAAAGCATTTCCTGGTATGGTGGTTATGTGTAAGTTATCACAAATTTCCCTTGAGGAAAGAAATGAGAAATATTTACTTTCCAAATTTTAGCTGCAAATAGGAAACTGTTATGCATAGCAATCAGCCTGTTACTTACAGAATGAAATTAGTTTCAGAGGAGAAGATCTTCGTAACATCTGGAAACTTTCTAATGCCTGTGTTACAGATGCTTCTGTGATTAGGAACAGGGTAGTGGTGTGGGGAAAGAGTGGGTAAAAGTGATTGTTATTAAGACATAAAGGTAACAAGGGAGTAGAAAGGCACTTAGCAAAATGACTGTCACATTAAATTTAAAAATATTGAGTTTGGTGTTATCAGGACTGCTTTTAGCTGAGAAAGATTGTTGGAATTCAAAAGTCCCTGATGCTATGGGAAAAGATGCTCTAATGACTCCTATTTAGGTATCTGGGGACTGGGACCAAACTTAAAGGTCTTTTTCATTTATATTTCCAGCCTTTCTTTCCTTATTAAATCAATCAGATTTTCCTACTATATTGCATTCCATTTCCTTTTGGTAATTAGTTTATTAGATGCTCTTCATAGCTCTAGAAAGTATCCTTAAATTCTGGAGCAGGTTTTGATTCAAATACTTCAAGAAGATTAATCTTATAAAGCCATATTGCTCATTATTAAAAATCTTCCCTTACTTAGCTACATTATAATTCAGGAAGTTCTTCGAATCTCACTGAAATCACTAAACATTCTTTTGGTGTTTGGAACTATTCAAGGCTCTTCTTTTCATCCCACCTTTTATTTAGCCTCTGAACAGGACAGGTGAAATTGCAGAATATTTTATTATAAGAATGGGGCTCCTTCAGAGTCTATGCATCTGAATTTCCACCGAGTTTTAGATTTACCAGTCATGGGCTCTAGACAACTGATGTGAACTGTCTGCCATCCTGGTGACAATGAAACAAAGCCAGGTTTTGCTTCTGGCTCTCTCTGCTTGTCCTCCTTATCCAAAAGCCCAGGTCATACTGGATCTCTGCTCTATCTACAGCTGGGGATAGCAGTGTGGTATTAGACTGCAGTGTGTACTTGGGTTGGGGTTTGGATTAAAATACTATTTAATGAAGACAATGACTCTTAGATAATAAGTGGCCAAATTTGGTTCTGGGGTTTTCTTTTGTTTTTTTCCAAAGTAGTTGATGCTATAGTATGCTTATGTCCCCTGTAGACACCCTGGAGGTTTGGGAAAGCAGAACACCGGAGTTTGGAATTGTTGTGTTAGTTAACAAAGGAACTATTCCAGTTCCAGAAGCAGCTTTGTAGGAGGCCTGAGAGCAAGACTGATGACGTGAAATAGCAGAGAGATGTCCCTTCTCTCTGTTTTCTAATTTTCTGGGCAGTGATGGGAGGTGGACTTTACAGTCTCTGAAGAGTTTACGAAATTTAAGAAGAAAGAGAGGATGTCTGTGTTAGGGGGACTTAAATTTTTCTTTGTGAATAGAGATGACTTGATATGTGAGAAGATCCATAGTGATAAATTCATAGATTTTAGGAATTTTGGTACTGCTGGCAAGGCAATGATTGTGGCAGGCTACAGGGGAACTCAATTTCTAATGTTAACTGATAGAGTTAATGGGAAGTAGGAAATAATGATTGAGTTTACATGGTACAATGTCTACCTTAAGACAATACTTAAAAAGTTTTTATTTAGTGAACAAATGAAAAAAATGAGATAAAGGAGGTCAGTAATTCTCAACCAGTGATAGGAGTCAAATCAGAATTGCCACTTTCCCTTTCACCTACTCTCTGTTCACCTTAGAGATTCTGATTTACCCGTTTTAAAGTGTTGTGACCTCCATCTCCCATGCTCATTGTCAATGCTGAAAATTATTGCAAAGGAGTGATGTTCTTCTCAGGTGTATAGGACAGATAAAATATTGGGAATCACTTACTTGCATGCAAAAGCACCCACAGCATGGTGGCTGACAAGAAATGCCAATTACATTTAAATCAGAAGGCTGAAGAGGAACATGCAAATAGTGCTATGTATATGGTTAAACAAAATCTTTCCAACCTCTTCTTTGTTTTGATTTTCATCAGATGCCCATCTTTTCCTCCCCAATTGCTTATAAAGGAAAATTTCTCACAAGTATTTTAATCGGGGAAGATTTGTAAATGCTCCCGGCTCAATGTGTATCAGATTTTTGGTGTTCTGGATCAGTCTGTAAAGAGAGAGGGAAAAAAGGGCAGCTGTTTAATAGATGTGAATTATTTGGAATGTGTGAGATCATGGTCACCAGAAGTTGCTGGCTGAAAATGGCATCAGCCAAAGGACCTTTATATAATTGGGAGGACCTCCAGCGACTCTGGTGTTGGAAATGGCTTGGTGAGAGCCGGTTCGCTATTTCCAGGAAGCACTGCTCTGAAGCTTCTGAAGAGGCAGGTATAAGGATCAGAGCAGGGAGTCTGTCTCTGCACCCTCCTGTCCCTCTCCCCAACCTCAGATAGCACCAAAATCCAGGGCTCCTGGCCAAGTAGATTCTGTCCCACTGTGGACCGCGCACGCTGAGGGTGATGAGAGATTCCTCTCTCAGGAAAGATGAGCAAATTACCTACTCTCCCTTGTAAGCAAACTGGTCCTCTTCATATTGGCTGGAAACTACATGAGCAGTTATGTAGAGGGGTACCAGTCTGTGGAATGGCACAGGGCAAAGGCCAGGGGCTTCTATTTGGGGGGATTTTATGCTCATTCTGTAGATAATTTGCTATGTGATGATGCCCAGCCTCCTAACTTCCTTGAGCTACCGTCTCTTTTGTCAAAATGGGATAATAATATCACATAGTTTTCCTCCCTCACAGGTTAGTAGGTTTTGAGTAATAGAGTAGGTAGAGGCAGGGCTTTGCAAAGCATAAAAATGCAGTCACATACCACTGTGTTGTTATTCCTCCCCTCCAACTCCCTCATTCCCCTCATGACTGTGACCCTATAAAAAGTAGTCAATAAAAGGCCAGTAAATGCCTTTGGCTTTCTTAATCCAGGTGTCAGCCACCTGAGGAAATAATAATTCCTCTGCTCTGTAGCGAAAGTGTAATGTACAGGTCTGGGGTCAGTTGGGTTTTCATTCTGATTTTACTAAGCATATGACCTTGGATGTGTCACTTCAAGTTCTGTGTCTTGGTTTCCTCATAGTGTTGTTTTTGGTGAATAAATATATGTCTGGTTCACAGTAAGGCCTCAACCAGTGTTAAAAATAGTTATAATAGTTGCTGAAATTAGGAAGCTGAATGATTTGTCTTTGGTCACACAGCTGAGAAGTAGCAGAAATTGGGTGAGACTAGTTTTCCTGACTCTAAGTTTAGTGCTTGTTCCGCCACACTAAAGTTGCCCACTGCTTGTACCTGTTTCCATCTTCTCAGTCCTTTTGATTCTTAGATGTGAGTGATTTTTTGTTGTAATTATTTCTACAACAACTGAGTCAAGCAATCATAGGCCATATAGGGCCTTATGTGGGTGGGATGGAAGGGACTTTTATCTCTAAACATCTTTTGGGCTGGGTGTGGTGGCATACATCTGCAGTACCAGCTATGTGGAAAGGAGGTGAGAGGATCACTTGAGCCCAGGAATTTGAGGCCAGCCTGGGCAACATTGTGAGACCTTGTATCTTAAAAAAAAAAAAGAAAGAAAAAATTAAAAGAAATTTAATAAAAGACTTTTAAGGCCTGACCCTAGCCCAGGCATTCATTCATTTAACAAACATTTATTGGGCACCACATGTGGCAAGCATTGTTTTACATGCTGGAAATACAGCTGTGAACAAAGCAAAAAGAGCCTTCATGGAGCTAGCATGCTAGTTTTAGGACCTTCTTTGGGAATCCGTAAACTTTTTGTGAGAGTGCTTCATGTTTCTTTCTGTTGATAAATGTTGCTTTGCATCACAAGGTTTATTTATCATTAGCTGTCCTGGTGGTTCTCAATGTAAGTTGTGTTTTAGCATTACCTGGGAAGTCTGTTAAAACTGCAGCTTTCCAGGTCTGGGACAGGACTGTCATCTACAATTGTAATGAGCCTCATGTGTGATTCTGCCTCTCAGCTAAGTCCAGACTATGTTTTTGCACTTACTCATTATTTTGGATTTCTCCGTAATTGGTGAGTAGTCTCAGTTCCCTGGCTACACTGTTATCTCATGGCAGACATTTATATTTTACCTCCTCTGTATTTTAGCAGCATTTGGCTCTGTATTGGACACATGGTAGTTGCTCATGTACTTACCAATTAATTATTCTCTTTAGGTAATTATTCATTGGATCATTTATAGGGGGGTATTTGTGGTATAGTGGAAAATGCAGGAGCTTTGAAGAAAGACAGCCTGGTATTGGATCCCAGTCCTGCCATGGTCTAAAACAATCTTTGTCCAACCCACAGCCTGTGTGCTACATGTGGCCCAGGATGGCCTTGAATGTGACCCAACACAAGTTTGTAAACTTTCTTAAAACATTATGAGGGTATTTGTTTTTTTTTTTTGCTCATCAGCTATTGTTAGTGTAAGTGTATTTTATGTGTGGCCCAAGACAAAAGACTGGGTATCCCTGGTTTACAGTGTCACACTGGTCAAGTTTCTGTGCCTTTCCAAGCCTCCATTACTTCCCCTGAACGAAAGGGATAATTACCTCCACTCTGCATGGTAGCTGTGAGAATTAAATGACACAACATAGAAGAAATGCTAAGCACAAGAGCTCAAAAAATGTTTGATGCTTTTCCCCTTCCCTTACTTTTGAAACTCCAGAGTAGGTGAAGTTTGAGTGCTCTTCTGGAAGCTCAGGTTTGGACCACACAAAGCAGCAGTAGGAGGCCTGGTTTGGACGTCACATGATTTGATTTCTAATTCCATCTCTGGCACTAACTTGCGTGTAATGTCAGACAAGTTAGTTAACCTCTTTGGGCCACAGATTTATCACTTGAAAAAACTGCATTGAGCCAGTCTTTTACTATCCTTTTTTGTGATTTGGGGGAAAAATGAGACTTTGGCAAGGCTTGTTCCAAAACATCACAACAACAACAACAAAACCCAGCGATCCCAACACACACATGCCTGTTACACAGCTTTTCCATTGCAGGTATTCAAGAAACATTTACTGAATGAGGGAATGTACCCAGACAGCCCCCAATGAACCAATCTCTAAGCTCTTTTCCAAAGTTTTCCACTATCCCAAATACTCCATACCCTCCACTCCACAGGCAAGAGCTACTTGGCAGGACTTCACAATGTCAATTTTGATTTCTATCTTTGTGTTGTGATGTTTCAGAGTTTATACAGCTCCCAGGGAGAAGCAGTTGTCACCATAGCAACCTACAGGTCACTGCAGTGAGAAAAATTAGTGCCTGCCCAGACCTAGTAATTGCTGTAGTCTTTTCCTCTTGGATTCTAAGCAGTGGATGCTTGAATACAAATACCACGGGGCTCCAGCCAGAGAGGGTAATAGTGTACAGCAGTAAACTGTCTATTAGCTGATGCTTACATTTCAGACAAATTGAGGAGGTTGTCAAAGGCATTAGCTTCTATCCTTTCCAGGGAATCACTCTGAGAGATTTCACTAGGGAAAAGAGGGAGGGAGAAAAGAGAAAGAAACATGAAAGAAATGACTGTGTCTGCATGATCATGAGCTGTGTGTGTGACCCAACAACTGGGGACTCCACTGTGTCCCCCTGAGAAAAACAGGGGTGTACAAATTGTCCTCACATCATACAGTGCTAACATCTCCCTTCAGGAGCACTGATGGGCAACTACAACCCAGGTGTAGTTGAAATGCAAGTTTTAGTAACCCCTGTTTATGTGACAGATTTTTCTCTTATTTATTTCTGACTCAGAGCCACAGATTGTTAGAACTGCATGGGCCCTTTGAGAAAATCTAGTCAGATTCCCTCGTTTTACAGCTCTAGAAATTAAGGCCCTGAGAGGAGAGGCAAATAGTATATTAAGGTTCAAGACTAGGATGTGGATCTCTGGGTCTTAACTCTGTCACTCTAGTGAAGCTTTAATATGGGTTGAATTGTTTCAAACTCTTAATCCTTGGTTTCTCAAAATCTTGTGCTGAGGCTATTACAAGGTAGTCAACTCCTGCACATGATATCCATCATGAATGATAATTATCTACTTCCTTGACTGTTTTTCTCACCTGTGAGCAAATTGAGGACAGGGAGTATATTCTATTCACTTCTGAATCCCTGGTGGCTTCATATTGCTTGACACAGAGTTAAAAGTACAAATGAATGTATGAATAAGTGAATGGAGTAATGAATAATTGATGTTTTTGAAAAAGACACAAAAATAAAGGAACCAGCTTTGTTATATACGATTTGCAAGCTTGTAGGTAATGTCAATGTTTCCGTCAAATCCCAACATAAGCTACCATTTCCTGCCAGTTGAGAAAAATGTCTCAAACTCACAAAGTGTACATTTGCTTATTTCTAAGGTTAAGACTCACTGAAGACTTCAGACTTGATGAGAGCATTAGCCCACAGAAAGGCAGAGCCTAAGATAGCTAACATCCTTTTTGAACAACGCAGGAATGGACTGCTCTTGGGCTGGTTCATCTTATTCCTGCCCAATGGTTTGCTTATTTAACTGTAGCTGCTTTTCTCAGTAGGAGGTCTTAATGTATTAAAAGTTATCAAAACTCAACATTCCAACCTGAGAGCAGAAGAGCATGGGTTAGGCTCAAGTAAACGGACATGTCTGTAACCTGCAGTGAATTTCCTATGATATGCACTAATTCTTGAAGAATTATTTTTATTTTAAATATTCGAATTGCTTACCAATACCCTAAAGGGGAATAGAGGTTCCATAAGGAGCTAGGATTGATAGTGTAACATCTTCTTTAGAGATGCAAATCTGCTTCCAAAGTCCAGTGGATTAAGATTAGAGATGCACTATAAGAACTCAATGGCCATGAGGTCCTTTGACTCAGGCTAATATTAAGAAAGATGCTGGAATACTGGGCTCTTGAGAACATTCTCTCCTCAAGCATGGGAACTTTGGTCCTAAAAGCTGAAACCCAGGGGCGAATGATCAAAGTTACATCTGATAAACATAAGATCATACGGCATTATCGGGGTGCTTTACACTTTTGATAAGTGCCTTTCATCAATATAGTTATAAATCTTGTGTTTTGTTATATACTTATATTTTAGATATAAAGGTTATCTTCTGACGCACAATAAACTTCTAACACATTTTTTTCTATGTGGGTGTTATCTAAAAATGTGACCCAAGAGAAGACCTGCTGTAGCAGAAGGAGATTTTTTATGATTGGGATCCATCTTTTCTTCTATTTAAAAGGTATATTATCACTTATAAAATACATTCAGTTCTTTGAAACAAGGTTAATTATCTGGATTTTAATGACTTAAAAATCATACCTTTTCTTCAAAAATCTCTAGTTATTATTTATATTACAAAGAAAAAAAATTCAAGTATCTTAAACACAATTTCTCTCCTAGAAAAATTATCTCCTTTAAACTGTGTTTTCTCTTAGAAAAAAATTCATTATTTCAATTATAAATGTCTTTTGATATGCAGTAACTTACTTACATTTTTATAACCTCATTAAGTCCTCTGAAAGCTTGAGATGGAATCACTTTGACAGGGAGGTAGGCGAGTGATCTAGAAAAGAAAAAAGGAAATCCAAGAGTTTAAGATTTATGATTCGGTGCCTTTAAAGTTCATGAATTAAGTGTGTATATGTATGTGTGTGAGAGAGACAAAGAGACTTCAGCATTTCCAACAACTGGATTCAGGCTGAGGATTCTAACATATCAATGAAGAGATGTGCCATGACTTATTCTTGGTCTTTATCAAAGAGTATATAGTTTTGTGGTTAAGATTGTGAATGTTGAGATCGGACACACCTGGGATCAGATCTTCGCTCTCCCACTACTTGGCTATGTGATTCTAAGCATGTTATTTATGCCCTCCAGTTCAGTTTCTTTGCCTGTAAAATTGTGATAATAATTCCTGCTTCACACGGTTGTTGTGATGATTAATCAGGATTATCCATGTAAAGAACAAGGCTCAGCACCAAGTATATAGTTAAATAGTTCTAGAGTGGTCCTATAGACTTGGTTGGGAAGATGGACAAAAACTATGTTGAGTAGAGTGGAGAAATGAATGATGAAAATACAACTGGAAATTATTCAGGCAGGAGAACAGAAGATTAATTAAGAACGTGCCCCTGTCTTGATCTCTACTATCTTTCTCAGGTAGCCTATTTCAATATTATCCCAAACAGACAACTTTAATCCTATGGTTAACTCACATGGGCATCCCATGTCACTTGGGGGGAATGTTTATGAGATCATTTCCTTCAGGAATTCACATATACCCACAGGAACAATCTAAGTATTCCTGAAATTGAAATGAAAGCTATGCCGTACTTAAGATTTGAGAAAAGAGTGACACTCAGAAATCTAAAACCAGCATAGGATGATGTGTGAATGCTAAAGGAACTGGAGGTTAAGATAACTCAGGAGAAAGCAACCGTAAGGCAGGGGTGAACACGCGGCCAACATTTATTGAGCATCTACAACAGTTTAATGTTTTGGTCCAAGGACTGGCAGAGAAGAAGGGAGTGGACAAGGATATTTCAGATGGGAAGCGTGTATCAGGAATATGAGAACAAAGGTGAGAGATGCTGTCTTGTTTTTTAATATGTCTATGCAGCGAAGACTGTTTTAAGCTGCTAGGGAAGAACACTTCCATGATGGGCAGATGAAAATAAGATTTCTTACAGTCCCAGAAGGGACTTGCTACAGGTGTAAGCTGCTGTGTGAGTTATACACCATTTGTGACCTTATTTTACCCACTCAACAATGGTATAAGGTGGGTATTTCCCTTAGATAGCAGAAGAAATTGGGTCACAAAGAGATTAAGTAAACTGAACAGGGTTACAACCAAGCAGAATGACTCCAGACACCAATTCCCTGTGCAATATTGGGCCAAAGCATATCATTCTTAACCCACTGTCTTGGTGAACAAGGTGGAGGAACAGGCATTGTAACCTTGCTTCTTCTGAGAGGAAGCATGTCACATTCTCTCTATTCCTTTCACAAAGCAGTTTACCGGCCATTCCTTCCTAGGTGCTAATGCAGAGGAATTTCAGAAATTTCATTTCAGAAAAATATTTTCACTCAACAATCTCTTAGAAATGATACAACCTAGAGAAAATAATCCAACTTTGGTCTCTGATTCTGTTCCTGAAGTCATTCCCACCAAGCACATTGTTCAACACCCAAACTTATTTAACAAAGGATTTGAGAAGAACAGGGACAGTGTGGGGATAGGTCTTCTTGTGAAGGCATATTTCCTTTCTATATTTCTTCTGGAATCATGTTCGCTTGGTTTCCTGATTAAAAACACAGTTTTATTGCTCTCTGCACTGCCAAACCAATAAATTTCCAGAAGAGAAAGCTGTATTCCGCTGTACCCCATGCAGCATCAATAAAACTGACAGCCAAATTCTGATTCCAGAATCTTTATTGCTGGGGATAATGCAGTGCAGAACATATTTTGGAGAGTGTTTACATAAAAGCTTCAACGGAACCCTTCAGAGCTGTTTATTCATGCAAATGGAGCCCAAAAGCTGGAGTCTCTAAGCAGGCAGCCTCCTCCTCCAATTGGGAGCATGGTGTGACTCCCAGAGGAGCAGTTTGGTTCAGATTTGACCAGGGAGGTTGCCTGAGTTTTTGATTGATGGAGGGAGGAGGGATGAGGAGCAAAGGGTGGACAGAAGTACGAGAAACTGTAGATCATGCAATGGCAGTCTCCAGTGGCTACAGCAGCAGCCCTGGTGCAAACTGAAGTTTTGCAGCGTTGATGTTGACGCTGCAGAGCAGGAAAGGCAGCAATGGGGAGAGTAAAAACAGAGCCTCCCCTATAAAAGAGACACTAAAAGAACAGCAGGTGACTTTGTGGATGTGACTGGGTCAAGAGAGAGGCTTGGGGGCCAGGGACTGGGGAGAGAGGTGGGGTTAGGCAGGTGCACTGTGCTTGTCACAACAGAGTGTTCTCATGAAGTAACACAGAGAATGCAGTTCTGTGAATCCAAAGCCATTTTCCCTACTGACTTACGTTTTTATTTCAGAAATGTTACATCTTCATTTCTGATTTGTCTTTGGTTGGTCTCTGTTCCTAAGCATTCAAGTGTCTGTCTCCTGAATTTATTAATACATTTTATGATTTGCTAATAACTATTTGAATGTACCTCCTTTGAAGGTGCCCCACTCTCTAACGGATGCATCTATAATTCTTTCCATGATGCCAGAAACTTAGCAATGTGAACAATGATCTTAATAACCTTGCAATTCTACTTCTGTGTACACTGAGGGAAATTATCAAACTGATTCTCAAACTGGCACAAGGAATCTTTTACAAACGTTTTCTTCACAGCATTGGGGCATTAGGGGATTGGAGGCAACCCGGGTGTCCATTACTAGGTGAGGGAGTAGGCAAAATTTGAACAGTGCCTACCTAATTGAATAGGAGAGCATGTAGAAGTGAGAGTCTAAAGGCACACAGAGTAGCACGGGTGGATCTTCAAATCATGAAACTGAGAGAAAGAAGTGAGAAATTACTGAGCTATAATATACTATTTTCAGAATTAAAATACATGTACATAAAACACTAGACGTTAACCTCTTCCTGCACATGAACGTACACTAGGATTGTTATCTAAGGAATTGAGAGGAACAGAAGTGGGAGAAGGAGAGCAAATAAATAACTAAAAACAGAGAGGTACTTTGAATAGACTAGTGATAATGTTCCTTAAATGAAGACATATGACCAGCTTAAGCCTCTGTACCAGAGAGACAAATGGAAAATAAAAAAGTTTTATTTTGATGTATTGACTACCCGCTTGCTTACCTTTCTTCCTTCTCCTTCCTCTCTCCCTCCTTCTCTCCTTCCTTTCCTTTCCTTTTTTTTTTTTTTTTGAAGTTAGGCATACTTGTATTCCAATAATTTTGTGAACTACTGTGGGAAGGTCTAGTTGATATCATTTGATATAGAGCAGAAGCCAAGGAGAACTGAGGGCAAAAATGCCTAAGGCAAGGACGTTCAGCAGCTCTGCTGCCCAGGGTCAAAAAAGGAATGAAAGCTATGCATATAGCAAAGAAAATAAAGGAAGGACAGAGCCCTTTCGGTCTCAGCAAAAGAGGGTGACACACCACAACTATGCACCTCAGATGGGTGGTAAAGAATTAGGATTACTGGGCAAATATGAGGTTAAACTTGCAGGGTGGAGAGTTCTCTCTTGAAAGGTGACAGCTGTGAAAAATATAGTTGTAGAACTATGCAGCTACCTAAATTTATTATATTTTCACAGTCCTGTTTACAGTTTTGAAGTTTTGTTTTTAAATAAATTGACGATGCAGTGCAGGTGGCACCTTGCCCAAGTAAGTGCCTTTGCCACAGATACTGAAACAAATGCTTCAACTGGACTACAAAAACTGCATTAGCTTCCTCAGCTCTGGAACCTCCATCTATTCATTAATCCCATCTGCAGGTCCCCACCCCTTTTAGTTGTGGGTTAAAGTTGAAAAAGAAGCAGTCTGTACTCCTTAGGGCTGGAGTTAAGTCATTCACCCTAGTGTTGGGATCTTGGGATTGGTCATAACTCTGGTGAGGCTTGTGCATTGTCTAAACTGGACCCAATAATATTAATATTTGGAGGGCAGGAGTACACCTGAAGTGCCTACCCACATGCTATGCTGGTGTTTGTTTTTGTCTTAATTTCTTATCTTGTAGCTTGCTTGGTCTCCCCAGAGTCCATCTAGGAGTAGGGCTCCTTGTAGTTCCTGCCTTCTATTCTTCTGAGTCACCAGATCCTGGTCCCTCTATCTCTACCCCTTAGGTGACAGTGCTGCCCTAGAACACTTCCTGGTTGCTGTCTGGTTAGGATCAAGCTAGTATCTCTTACTGCTTGGTTCTGACTTTCAAACTGGGGCCTTTGGCACAGATGATGACCCTATTTTGATACTACTCAGTGGAGTTGGGCTAGTTTCTGTAGTGGATTCGGTGGTGGGCTACCCAAATCACTCTTCAGTACTGAGGCACCAATTTCACCAACTGCTAGGAGAGAGGGGGTGGCTGAAGCTCTCAGCTCAGTTGCTCTCCTAGAATTATGCTTGCAGACTGATGTGGTTTGGGTCTGTGTCTGCCCAAATCTCATGTCAAATTGTAATTCCCAACGTTGGAGGTGGGGCCTGATGGGAGGTGATTGGATCATGGTGTCAGATTTCCCCTTTGCTGCTCTTATGGTAGTGAGTGAGTTATTGTGAGATCTGGTTGTTTAAAAGTGTGTAGCACCTCTCCTCTCTCTCTCCCTCCTGCTCTGGCCACTGAAAATGTGCTTGCTTCCCCTTTGCCTTCTGCCATGATTTTAAGTTTCCTGAGGCCTCCCAGCCATGCTTCCTGTACAGCCTGAAGAACTGTGAGCCAATTAAACCTCTTTTCTTTATAGATTACCCAGTCTTGGGTATTTCTTTATAGCAGTGTGAGAATGGACCAGTACACAGAACAAGATTGCTACCTTGCTCAAGATTATGACTTCTCTTTTGGGTAGCCCTCATCCAATGACTGGACAATGTATAAAGGCCCAGCCCCATGCCTTCAGGTGGGACTACTCAGAAGGACCATCCCATCTTCAGAGTTTCTTCCTGTCAACTCTTACCCGGGCCCTGACTTGACTCCCTTCCCAGCAAAATCCAACTGCAAAGTACTCAGTGCAGCTGTGTCAGCGTCCAGTGACAGGAAACTTTATAGCATCCAGATAAATCTAATTACCTTAAAGAAGATAATGCCACCTTATCATGTCCTCCCTAGTGGTTTCAAATGTCTTCTGGGTACCCAGGATTGGCTCTTGGGCCCCTCTTCTTTTTTTTCTTTTGAGTTTAATAATACAAATGGCCTTGGAAGGAGCCAATTTGCCCAGTTTAATTTTTGTCAATGAATCCTCAGAGTAATGTTACCCAGAGAGCTTCAGTCAGGAGGGTTCTAGTGTATCCCTTTAAGAAAACCGATTTGTTTTGTATGTTATATGTATTAAAAATTTAAAAAAAGTCTGGAAATCCTTGCTTACAAAAACTTATCAATTGGAAGACAGGCATTATCAAAGATTTCTTTGTTCTAAAGAAGGATTTATACTGCAGGGCTACTTTAAATAGCAAACTCCTTGGGTGAGTGGAAAATAGAGTTCAGTGGACACACTCTTTCTTTTTAAAGACAGGTATTGCATAAAGCAAATAACTGTAGGTTTCTCACCTCCCCTTGGTTTTTCAGAACTTGAGTACAAGATGTTTCCTAGGGCAGGACGGCCTTCTGAGGCCCACAGGCTGAGCAGGCGCAGAGGGAAAGAAGAGCCAGGGAAGAAATCTAGCACCAATCTGGGGTCCTCAAAGACTGTATAGGGTCTTTGGTCACTTACCAGAGCTTTTACTTTTTCTGCCCAACACATGGCAGAGTGAAATGTTTTTATTCACTACCTTTAATTGTTTTCTTTTTAAAGCCATCTATATTATTGATTTAAGAAAGCTACAAACATCCATCCATTTCCCACAGATAATTAGTTTATTGCTAGAGCTACATCCTGAATTCTAAAATACTACAAAATCAGATGAAGGGAAAAAGGAGAGAAACCAGAGACATTTGAAGCTTTTTTGCCTAATGAACTTGTTGAAATGGGAGGAGGTTTATTTAAATATTTAAATTCAAAAGAATTTGGTGTTTTTGTATTTATTAAGATCTTGTTCTACACTTAACAGGTTCTTAAGAAATTCTGTGTTCTTTTCAAAGGTGCTCACAATTATAATAAACTTGCTTTCATCTTAGAATAAAAAATAGCTTTCTTCTTTTCAAATGATTTTAAATATTCAGGCTTTCAAAGGCATCGATCTATTTGGTGGCTTCATGACAGGGAATGTCTTCACTTACTGGCCTATTGTTTTCAGCATTTACCTAGAGGGAGTTGAGGCTTCAATGGTAACTGAAATATGAAGTTAGTATAGATGA
This sequence comes from Callithrix jacchus, assembly GCF_049354715.1. Lineage (NCBI taxonomy): Eukaryota > Metazoa > Chordata > Mammalia > Primates > Cebidae > Callithrix > Callithrix jacchus. The sequence goes on along the minus strand of NC_133515.1, from coordinate 65,983,286 downwards.
ACATCCAATATGTGAAGCTTTACAGCAGAAAACATGGAACATGCTTTAAAAATCCAGGTGGTTTTGATTATTGTTGACTACTCCCTGCACTTATTGTATTAGGCTCAAGGAATCAGAGTGAAAGGGTTGCTTACAAGCATTTGTTCCAACCCCTCACTTCACAGAGAAAGAATCTTAACTTCGGAAAAGGGAGATGACTTTTTCGAAACCACGTGGGAATTCAGAGGCAAATCTGGACTAAAGCAAAGGTTTCTTCATCCCTGGTTTGGTGCTGTTGTCCTCCACCAATCAACTCACATCAGTACTGTTCACTTGGATGTTTGTTGATACACTCTACTACATGATCCTCTATTTTTTTGTGTGAAAACTCAGCCTCCTGAACAGAGCCGTCAGCTTCTTGAGGACATAGCTCAGTTTCAAGATGCACCTCAAATCCCTGTTTCTCCATGAAGGTTTGGAGCCTACCAGAATGGTTTTTCTCTTTCTCTATCCTCCTCTGCACTTAATGACTACACTACTTTTTTCCCCTTCAGTATTATTTGAGAATTTACTGGATGCCAGGCATGAACATTTCCTCTGTTCTCCCATTGAACACCCAGTCGTTGGTAGATTCTGCTTTCACATTATCTCTTGCTTCCAGCCCCTTTATTCCTTACCCACTGCCACTCTTGGCCATTATTTTCTCCATATGGACTATTGTAGAGTCTCCTAATTGGTTTCCTCTCACTCCATCATTGCTTTCCCCCGACCAATCTAGATTACTCTTCCTGACAACTCCTGCTATGCCATTCCCACGTCAAGTAGTTTCTGTGCCTCCCTCTCGGCTAACCTAACTATCTACAAATGCCTCAGCCTTGCATTCAAAGCTCAATCTTTATTCACCAGTTGTATCTTGCCCTTATGTAACCAATACACTGGACTTATACTGTTTCATATGGCAGCCATTAGCCATAGTGGCCACTGAGCAGTTGAAATATAGGCCAGTCTGAATTAAGATGAGCTGTAAGTATAAAATGCACACTGGCCAGGCGCAGTGGCTCACACCTGTAATCCCAGCACTTTGGGAGGCCAAGGTGGGTGAATCACAAGGTCAGGAGATTGAGACCATCCTGGCCAACATGGTGAAATCCCATCTCTACTAAAATACAAAAAATTGGCTGGGTGAAGTGGCCCGTGCCTGTAGTCCCAGCTACTTGGGAGGCTGAGGCAGGTGAATTGTTTGAACCTAGGAGGCAGAGGTTGCAGTGAGCTGAGATTGTACCACTGCACTCCAGCCTGGTGACAGAGCAAGACTTCATCTCACACACAAAAATAAAAAAATAAAGCATACCAGGTTTGAAGACTTGGTAAGAAAAACAAAGGTAAAATATCTCAGTAATTTTTGTATTGATAATATATTGAAATGAGAATATTTTGTACATACTAGACTAAATGTTTTATTAAAGTTAATTTCACATTTTGAAAACTTTTAAAATGTGGGCACTAGAAAATTGAAAATTACTTGTGTGACTCACATTATGTTTCTACTGAACAGCACCTCCCTAGACAAATCAAACTATTTGTACTTCCTGAACTTGACTCACATTTTCCTGACATCATTCATGGTTCCTGCTGTTTGGCACATCTCCCTTCTTTGCTGGTCAAATTCTATCCTGGATTAAAGGTCCATCTCAGGCACTACATATTCTATGGAAGGGATCTTCGTCACCAGTTGCACTTGCTTTCTCTCTTGGAGACACATAGTGTGGTAGTTAAGAATGCACACTCTGGAGCCAGCCTGTGTTCAAATCAAAATTATTCCACAGCTATAAAATGTGTATAAGCTAAAAAAAAGATCTATGTTTACATAATACTAACATAGCATGCAGTACAAGATAAGAACTCAATAAGTATTTTTATTAATAATTCACAGCTGTTCACTGTCAAAGGGTTAGGCTACCTAGGCTACATTTAACGACATATCTATTTCCTTGGCAGAAGTAGGGGTGGGTGGGTTCCATACTTTGGAATTGATTTTTCTGTTTGTCATGGGTCAGTCACCTTTAAGTCTATGGCATGCCTATGGCTTATTCCTAACTCTTGACTCTCCCCTGATTAGCACAACTGAGAAGGAGAAGAAACACTCCCAATTGGTACCTTTCTTTTGGGCTCAGATACCTCTTTTAGGCTTTGTCTGATAGTCTTTTTAACACATGATAAAGAATAACCTTCCATTAAATATTTCAACTCTAGAGAGCCACTCTGCACATTTTGCATTAGAGCATTGATTGTTTTAAAGTTAAGTCAGTTGAAACTTTCCCATTGGAAAATACAATTTGAGCGACTGTCCTCTAAGACAGCCATTCCAGAGCACCCAAGAAGTTGTGAGGAGTTTATGTTTTATCATGTGAACCAAGATGTTAAGAAGATTCTCAGATAATGGATTTTTCAAGTCATTTGTGCAACAAGTAAATTAAAAATATAAAGCCTCAGAGGAATACAGTAAGTATATCTAAGCCCTTACTCAAAACCCATTTAAGGTTTTCTAAAGATACAAACAAAATAATCCAATCTCTGTCTCTTTAAACTAGAATTCAAAGAGCAATAATATAACATGACAAGAATAACTCTGGTAAATAAAACTACATGTTGGATTCTCCCTGGGGAATGTCTGCATCATCTGTAATGATGTCTTGAAAATAGTTTTCAGAAGCAGAGAATATTATGTTGTCAAGGCAGTGACATTGCAGATATGGTTCAGGAAGCTCTTTCATTAAAAACTTTTCTTTCCCAACACTGAAAAACTTTTTTTTAAGTAAATGTGTAAAATCTGGTTGCAACTGGTATGCTACATACGTTTATTATTTCTCATTTCTCTCTTTCTTTCCTTCCTTCTTTTATTCTTTTTCTTTCTCTCTTTTTCTTTTCTTTCTTTCTTCTTTTCTTTCATTCTTTTTGAGGCACGGTCTCGCTCTGTCACCGAGGCTGGAGTGCAATGGTGCAATCTTGGCTCACTGCAACCTCTGCGTCCCATTTCAAAAGATTCTCCTACTTCAGGCTCCCAAGTAGCTGGGCCTACAGGCATGTGCCACCATGCCTGGCTAATTTTTTGGGTATTTTTTAGTAGAGACGAAGTTTCACCATGTTGGCCAGTCTGGTCTCAAACTCCTGACTTCAAGTGGTCCACCCACCTCGCCCTCCCAAAGTGTTAGGATTACAGGTGCGAGCTATTGTGCCTGAGAATGGGTTTTAAGTGCCTGAAATTACTGGTGTGTGTGCCTTCACTTTTTGCTAACTCATCCCCTCTGGTAGCCATCATTATCAGGTTGCCTGTATCAAAAATGTCCACTTCTCTGGAAGTACCTCAGAGCTGGTTGCATTATGGTGGAAGAATTTTGCTGACTGAGCAGACTGATTCTATGCTGGGTGTGCATAGGTCAGTCAGTTTCTCCTTTTAGGAATTTGAAATTTATAATAGAGGGACAGAGAGGAGTCATCTTTGGAGCGGACTCATTGTAAATCTAGGGAGAAGCTCCCTGAGCTCCTTTTGCTAAGATGCCTGATACTCACCTCACATCTTCACAGCATACTTCTACCTCCTTATCCTTCTATTAAGTTAATCTCTTATGATTAAAATTGTCAGAATTGATTTCTGGTGCTTGCAAATGAAAAGACTTAGCCAGAGCCCCACTCAAGGTTTCCAGGGTGAAGTAATCCACTGTTCTATGGACAGTCCATAACACAGAGCACATGCTGGTGCTCAATGAGACGACCGAAAGCTTTGAATAGTGATTCCTCAGTGGCCTCTCTAAGCTGGCTAGAGCTGAGCTTATGTGGAGCCATGTTAGCCCTGCTGCTCCTATAGAGAATGACCCTTAAAGCACTATACAGTTCAAATGACACTTCCGTCAACGCTTCTTTGTTATTCTGGCTAGAAGAGATGATTCCCTGCTCTGAACTTCTATCTTGTTTATGACCTTTATCTAGCATTTATCACATTCTCCATTTCTCTGTAGTCATTTGAGAACAAGATCCCTCTTCTACATCTGAAAGACTATAAGCTTCTGGAGGGCAGAGATGGTGTCTTTGGATCCTGTATGCTATCTTGTACATTTCAGTACCTAGTTCCTGAATGGCCAGCAAGTCTCACCTGGAGGTTTTCTGTGTGTCCAGTCTGAGGCTTAGGGATGGGGAAAGCGGGGTGGGGTGGCAGGGGGTGGCAGGGAAGATCCAGAATGGGTTTGGATGCTCTAGCTGGGCAGACAGGACCAAAACCAGCCTATAATCAGGTATTAGGAGGTATGTGTCAGGGGCAGGGACAGCTCAGTCTGGGCTGAAAAGGCCAGAAATTAGACTCAACGCAATAATGAGCTCTGCTATTTTGGGATTCTAACTTACTCACTTTCCAGGTTGAGAAGATACAGTGGGTCATTTTCTCTAATTAACACCTCCCAGGAACAAAACCGTTCCATCAGGCTTGCCCCTTGGATGACAGATACTTGCTGTTCAACCTCCCATATGGGCTGTGGGTTTTTTAGTCTTCTCTGCATCATCAGATTATTACAGTAATAACTTGTAGTTATATGAAAACTTTATTTCCATGCTTTTGGCTTTTTTTTTTTGGTCTCATTTATCTTCGCTATATCTGCCCCCACTCAGGGTCGGGAATCATCATGTCCCTTTTACAGACAGCAAAGAGATTTTATCATTGAGCCAATACCTACAGTGCAAATTAGGGAAAGGGGACCTGGTGCTAGAACCCAGTTCTGCCCAGTCCTACTGATCAGTTTGAATAATTTGGGGACTGCGTTGGACCCTGTCCTGTCACACCAGAGCATCCTCACCTCTGTGGGCTTAGAAATGCTGTCTGTTGCTGCTTATGCGGTGGAATTAGGAACCCAGGAGCAGTGTAACCTCAATGCATCAGAGTCAAGGACAAATGTAACAGCAACAAGGGATTAAATCTTCATTCTGAAAGTTGAGTTTTATTTATAAATTGTACTTTTCTGAATTTGGCTCAGGTGGCATTAAAGAGCCGAGGTTCAGGGCCACATAGCAGCTGTGAGTGGTTTGCTAGGAGGGGGTGTCATCTCCCAGTGAGGCAGAAGCTGGGAGTAAATGAGGACCCTGTGGAGAAGCAGCTAGAAGCTGCCCACCAAGTCAGAAAGCCCACCTGCCTGGTGGGTGGGATTATTTTAATTCCTTTCATAAGAAAAAAAGCTGGTGGGAATTTGCTAAAATCTGCATTAAATATGATTTTTCTGCAGCCAAGGGGAGCTGCCGGAACAAAGCACATATGCTCCCATGGAGCCAGCGCTCTCGGCTGTGGACGTGAGCAGCAGGGCTTCTCTTCAGCACTGTGACTCAACTGGCTTTAAAACCTCAAGTGTAAGATCGGAGTTACACATGGCCGCCAAGACACCATTTGGTGCAGTCACTCTGGGAGATTATATTTTGGAAAGAGACCTTTGTTGCCTCATTTCAAGACATGAAAAGAAGCCAATTGAGGGGCTTAGGAAGAAGATAGAGGTGGGCAAAGGAGCAGAACTGGAGCCTTGATTTAATCTGATTTACTGCTTTTGAAATGAAAAAAAAAAAAAAAATAGAAGAAAAAAGCCCAAGGAATTATTGCTCTCCAATGAGGGAGCTGGGTCCAATGCCAAGGGGATCTGCGTGTGAACCTTTTGGCTCTACACTTCCGTTAAGATTTTGGGAACTCTGTTGCTTTTTTTTTTTTTTTTTAGTGTCTTGCTAGGGGCTATCATTCATTTTCCCCAAAAGAGTGATTTTTAAATAAATAAAATCTAGTGTTTCCTGAGCTTGTCCGGAGGAGTCTGTGTATCAGCAAGGTCAGGTTTAAGAATTGCCTTGAAGGCATGGCTGGGAGAGCTGAGTCAGAACTAAGGTTCAAGATTAACCTCAACCTTGGGCCTTTGTTTCTTTAGGGGTGGTTGTGGTGGTGGTGGGGGCGGGCTAGGGAGGTGGGACATGAACTTTCTTAATTCAGAGATTTTTTTGGCTGGCCCAGCTTTAGGAAAGCTGAGGGTAGGGCCAAGCTATCTTACTTGCAAGACTGTGGTACTCTTATTTCTGCCTGTGGATTCTTTCCTGGGGGCTGTTACCTTGTGTCCTACAGCAGGAGCCCATCTTTCTCAATTCAGGCTGCCTTGGTGGTTTTTGTTTGTTTTTATTAAAAGATCTTGGGCTAGGAATTGATTCTTCCCTACTGAGTGAGTCTAAAAAATAAAATGAAAACAATCTAGATGGAATATACTAATATAGGTAAGCTTCGAAGTTGCTATGTCTGCTATTTCCCATTCAAACGATAGACTGGAAGATAACAAATTCTATTTATAGGACCTGGATGCTGACATAACACAAATAACTCCCTTCACAACCTATAGCATTTTCTCACTTCCCCATTTCTAAAATGGAGATTTAAAAAAATGAGATTTAGATGTAATACATGCTAGCTAATGTAGGCATGCTTCTTTTTTGTATGAGTTAATTGTTCCTATTCAGCTATCTACTCAGTTTAATCCTGAAACTCAGTAAACACTTTAATTATACAAGTGAAATTCTGGGAACCCTGAGTTGAATAACACCTCTTCAGGTGGTTCTTACTCTGGCACAATGATTCTGAACCAAGGGGTGGGGGAGGAATTGCCCCCTGCCTCTCCAGGGGTCATCTGGCAAATGTCTAGAGATACTTTTGGTTGTCACAATTTGGGAGGGCAGCGCTCCTGGTGTTTATCAAGTGGCCAGGGATACTGGGAAGCATTCTACAAGGTAGAAAACAGTTCCCATAACAAAGAATGATCTGGCATCAATTGTCAATATTATTAAGATTTAGAAACCTGCTCTGGCGGAAGAGGCACATGTTGAACAAATGGTTGCATTATGGTGGGATATGTGCAAAAATACATGTAAGCCCAGGATATTGAAGTGACTATGTGGAGGGGGCAGCTGGAAGTGGAGTGGGGTTGGGGCGGTGGGCATCAGGTAAGGCTTCATGGGGAAGTGACTCCTAGTCATGGTTTTTACTTACCGCCTTTGCAACGAATCATCAAAGAATGACTTTCATTGAAAGCTTAGTAGTCAAGAACTCCATATTGGGATTTTTCTTTCTTTTTTATTTTTGGCACAACCTCTGGGTAATCAAAGCTCTCTAATAACTTTATGTCTTCTCTGAAAAAATATTTCCCCCCCAAAGCCTGGGAGAGGGATACAGATGGAAGAATTTATTCAACCTTGTTCCTTGCTTCTCAGCAGGGATCTCTAGTTGACTTTAACCTGTGGTTCTTCCACCAAGACTCCTCTTTAAAGCTTCTTAAAACGTGGCCCATTAAACCTTCCCTTGGAGATTTCCATTCATAGTGATTAATTCGTTCTCTGAATTCCTTGGACCCTGCTGTCTCTCTCTACACCTACACCAGTCTCTTGGGGATGTGTTTCCACAGAGATCATGGGCTCCTCAGGGACAGGAACCACAGCCTTTACATGTACATCCCTCTATGGCATCGAACATTGTTTTGGACCCTGATTTACACTGCAGGCAAGAAGAAGAGGAAGACACTCAAAAAAGATGTCAGGAAAGAGTAACACTGGATTGATATGAACATTGTATTAGGTTGGTGCAGAAGTAATTGTGGTTTTTGCCATTGAAATTAATAGCAATTACTTTTGCACCAAGCCAGTATCTTGCCAAAGCCTCTGGATTATGTCTTATAACAAAGTCTGAAAGTTTAATTTCTGTTCAGTAGGTACAACATGAAAAAAAAATAAATTTCCATAATTATTATTAGCATTTTCTTACTAACAGATTTTTCAGAAGCTGTTTCCATATCAAGCAGATCAACCTTTCTGTTGTCATAGAGACAAAGATCTTTATATAACTGTGGGCAAGGTGAGAGTTTTTTCTTCTCCTCTTTGCAGTTGCCTAGAACTAATAAGAAAGGAGAGGAAATTTTTTAAATCAATTTTTTTCTTTCTTTTTTTTCCCAATTAAAACAAGTGAAATGTGGGAGGCCATTTTTTTTAAATCACATTTTTTATTTTAAATACCTATGTTTTTCATAAAATATGAACGGGGAGGAAAGATTTGGATGATGCCATTTTCAAAATTTGTAAGCAGTGGGCTTGTCAGTGATAAGCAGTTATAATCCATGTACCTTGGGTTTTTTTCTTCTTAAACCAAATAATGAACTTTAGATGAAGGTCTTAGGTTACTAGGGGCCCAAATGACTAAAGCATAAACTATTGAGGGGTTGATGCTGAATTCCAAGGTGCTCTGTGGAATTGCCTCCTCCAACCCTGAGAACTTGGAGTGCTCCCCTTCTCTCTGCAGAGGGAAAGTCTATAATAATTTAGTGCAAGACCACATCATCTTCTCTTGGAAGCCTTATCTCATAATTTAAGATTTCTTTTTTTTAATGAACTGATAACTTACCATTTATAGCAGTTTTCTGTGGCATGATTACTGTTTATCATTTCATGCATTCACCATCAAGAAAAGAGGATTTCAGTATGAACCTGTCCACTTTTCCTGTTCTTTGCCTTAATATTGAGTTATTTCTTTACCCAAAGGTCTTCTTCCCTCAGGACTCAAAACTATCCTTATTTGTTCTAAGATTAACATTTCCCCTATGTTGTTAGACTGATGCTCTCCTCCTACCCCCACTGAGATCTGACTCTAACAATCATTAATCTTTCCTCATTCCCTAGATCTTCAGTCTGCCCTCCATGGATTCCTTCTTCCAGTCATCTTTGACGAAAAAATAATCTTCCTCAATTCTGCTTATTTTCCATCTGCCTCTGGATTTAGGATTTTAATTTTTGCCATTTTGCAATAAATAGATGTTATACATGCTTTGGGGGGATGGGGAAGGGAAGTGTATGGCACAAAGACGTTTAAAGTATACTTTTTCCTGTCTCCCTGGAGAGCTGTGCCTTGGTTCTCAAGCATTAGTATGCATCAGAATCACTTGGGGAGCTTGTTAACATGTAGCCTACTGGACCCCACCAGTAGGGTTTCTGATTCAGTAGGTTGGGGCTGGGGCCTCAGAATATGCAGTCTAACATTTCCCAGGTGATGTTCACACTGCTGGGCTAGGACCATACTTAGAGAAATGTTGCCTTAAAGTAACAACCCTCTCTTCGCTTAACATGCACCTCTCTCGTCATATGGATGTTGATGTTGTTACGTTGTGCCAAAAGTCATCCTGTTTTGGCTTGCATAGGCTCAACGTCCACAGAGTGACAAGGGCATCTCTTGAAAGATGAGGGCATCTCTCAACTGTCTGGTACTCAGGCAATGCAACCTGATGAGGATCAGCATGCGTGGCTAAGGAGGCCAAATTACTGGCAGAGGATATTCCTGGTGGATGCTGGTAGTCCCTGCTCCTCCAGGCTGCTGCGGACCACCTGCACGGTCTGCCGCGGCTGCACGCTCAGCGTGGGGAAATTGCTGCGCCCGTGAATGGGAATCGGCTCGCTCAGGAGAGCGTACAGTCGCTTCACCTGTGGCCAGCTCAGCCCGCTCAGGTGCCGTCCGGGGGAGGCCGAGAAGGCCTCCGGGTCCGGGCCGCCGCCTACCGGGGCTACCGTGGCCACCGCCGTAGCCGCAGCCATCCCCACCTGCACAGCTGCCCCATCCCCGAGCTCAGCTCCGCTCTCCGAGGTCATCATCTGCCCGGACCCCGGGCCCCGATGGCAGAAACCGTGGGGGTGGTTAAGGGGAGAGGACAGGAAAAGCGGCTGGGCAGGAGCCAAGGCGGGGGGCACGGAGGCAGGTACGAGGCGGCAGCGACTGCGAGACAAAGCCAAGGCACACCTCGGACAGCGACGACTGACCGACCCTAGCGCCTCTGCACCCCCAAACCTAGTCAGCCCTGCCAAATATTTCTGAGGGGTTCTAGGATTCCTGAAACCCTGCGGGGAGGCAGCAGGAGAAAGTATTATTATTACTTTTTTAAAATTAACTTCAGCCTTTTCCAGGGAAGGGGTCCCCTCCTGAGAACAGCACGTGGCAGCAGGAGCCCTTAAGAGATCTCTCTCACTGAAAAGCTGAATTCAAAAGGACCTGGGGCTTGGCCCACCCAATCATGCCCCCAATGGGAGTTCTTCACTTAGTACTAATTTTGGAGAAACTGAGTGTGTAAGAGAGTGTGTGTGTGTTTTATTAAGAAAGCAGTCGTTTTCTTACAAAGACAAGCAAATATAAAAAGATAATGAATAGATAAAATCCTGAATTGCGACTCAAAAGCTGTGGGACCTTGAGCAAGTTATTCCTTCCCTTTGGATCTCAGTTTTTTCTAATCTGCATGATAAGCAGCAGGCAAGTGAGAAAGTCTGCTAGTGGTACAGTCATTCATAGGAGCAACACGGCAGCTTATCGGGGATGGACCAGGGCTGGAACTTGCAAGGCCTGCGCTATGGATTTGTGAATTGATGGAAACAAATTCTATCAGCATGGTCCATTCCTTCAGGGAATGGAGCTGACAAGATAATTAATGGAAACTAATTAATATAAATCCCTCAACCCTTAAACTGTATCTCTCAACCACAATCATTCCCAGCAGGCCTTTAACTTTTCCACCGGAAGAAGCCTGGCCTTCTGGGAATGACTGTGGTTGAGAGGGTTAGGGAGGGTGAGCCTCCTCTATGAAACAGGCTGTTGGGGGTTCAAAGGAAATGGCAGAGCGGGTGGTCTCCTTCCTTCCCCAGCACAGAATTCCATCATGTCTAATTGTTAGGAGATGATCAAGACCTCTACAAGCCTTTTAGATATTCTTGTCTTTTTTTCTTTTTTTTCCTTTGAAGGAAAAGAATTGAGATGTAAATCCTATACTGTACAATTTAAAGAGGACAATGCAATGGTTTTTTAATATGTTCACATGCAATCGTCACTACAATCTAATTTTACAAAAGTTTCATCACCCCCCACCCCATACCCATTGATTGTAGTCACCCATCCACTCCCTCACCTCCAGCAGCTACTAATCTACTTTCAGTTTATCTGGACATTTCATGTAAATAGGATTATAAGATATGTGGTACTTTTTTTTCTAAATGGGAGAAAGGAGACCTGATGACATCCTGATACAGTAGCACTAAAGGCTCCCCTTCTCCTCTTGACCTCATCACTCTGGAATGAACGCCCTCCACCTGCTTGCTGGTGTATACAATCCCTCAATCAGGCCTGTGAGTGTGGAGGTGGTGGTGGTGGTGCATGGGGTCCGGCGGTTGGGCACGGGGCCTTTGGTCCATTTGACAATGATACTCGAGTGCAAGCACATCTGGCCCGGTGGAGCAGCGGCTTGTATGCTAAGAGGCCTGTGTGACCGCGCCAGCAGTTCCAGTTGACAGATTAGGTCACCCTTGGCCATAGGGCCTGAGCACTCCATTCCTAGAGGACCACAGGGTGCGAGAGCCCACATCCATCTTCCCTGACGTGGCTGGCCCAAGGCTCAAAGGCCTGTGACTTCTCTGGCAGAGACAGCTGCTGGTTGAGGAGCATCACACCCATATTTCCTTCCAGCAGCGGCAGACAGCAGGCCTTCTCCTGAGGCTCCTGAATAGTTCTACTCTCCAAGCCGCAGCCCTACCCAGGGGGAAAGAGCCGGGGCCGGGGCTCTCAGGGGTATGGGGTTGCAAAAACAACCACCAAGCTTTGAATTCTCATCACCCTAAAACGTGGGGGAAATTTGATAGGGCAAAGCGTCTTTCTCCAAGCTTCCAGGGAAAGGGGGCCACAAGAGAAGGGAGGGAAGGCGAGACAGAGTGACTGAGGGTCCTGCATCGAGGGGGCCGCGACGGGAGCGCTGTGTACTCACAGTCGAGTGAGACCGGCCCCGGGGCCGGGGCAGCGCAGGGCGCCGTCGGGCGTGCAGTTGCAGGGCTCAGGGCAGCAGCGCGCCTCGCGCAGCGCTCGTGGCAGCGGCGGCAGCGGCAGCAGGAGCAGCAGCAGCAGCTTCAGCAGCTGCAGCGCCAGCAATGGCTGCTTCATGGCCGGCGAACTGGGCTTCTGCGGCTTGCCAGTGTCTTGGACCGCCTCAGAGTGCGGCCCGCACTCCTCTCCCCGCCTCTTGACCTGCCCTTCCACACACCCTTCCCTGCCGGCCCGCCCCTGCCCTCCCCCTCTTACCGCGCACCCCGCTGAGTCTGCTCTGCCTCGATCTGCGTGCCCAGTGACCCCATCACCTACTTCCTGCTACTTTCCCTTGTCTTGTCCCGTACCATCTGCAAATGGTCCTCGCTATAGGAGGCAGAGAGATTTATTTGGCTTGGTCCTGTATCTCTTCTATAGATTGGAAGGTCACTGACAATAAAATCCAATTCAGATTTATTTATATATTCCTCTGGCTTCTACATGATAAGTCCTCAGTGAAGATATCTTGAATGAATGATTGAAACAGCATAATACTGGTATCGGCTGCCCCATAGAAGGCCCAGGATAGGCTAGACCTTGTAACAGGTGCTCTGCCTCACATTATGTCTAAGCTCCACATATGTTTTGGATTAGAGGTGGGGCGTTCTGAGTTGAGTGAGTTGATACTTCCAGAAACCGCTTTTATTTCATCTGTGAAAGCGTCTGATAGATACTCGCTATACCCACAGCAGAAGGCCTAAGAGTGCCCAGCGCAGGCAGTTCTCCTCTCCTTTATCCTGGGCCCCTAATCTTTTCCCCTTCTCTCTTACCAAATCCCTCCACTCTACGAGTAATCACTTCCCATCCTCCCTCCTACCCCAGTAATTTCTCTTGGTGGTAGGTGCTTTCTTCCTTATAGTATAAAGTCCTGTATCTCTTCTATAGATTGGGGGGTCACTGACAGCAAAATCCAATTCAGATTTATTTTTATATTCCTTCTGGCTTCTACGGGATAAGTCCTCAGTAAAGATTTGTTGAATGAATGAATGAAACTGCATAATACTGTTAGCGGTTGCCCCATAGAAGGCCCAGGATAGGCTAGACCTTGTAGCAGGTGCTCTGCCTCACGTCATGTCTAAGCTCCACATTGAAATAGCAGGGTGTTTACAATGAGAAAAATGTCCTGAGAGGTATGTGGCTTCCCTGGAGTCACATGGTTTTTAAGTAGTAAAACCCGGAACTCATGTCTATCACTTACCATCTCTCACCATTGTAAAAAACTGCTATGTGATCTACATACCAAGGGACTTAGAAGGGAGACAAAATTTTATGGTAATCATGGGAATGCATAATATCCCCTCTTTGATTTGACCATTCCTTTCTTCCAAGGAATCTGTTTGGATTCTAGAAATCCTAGCAGTTTTGCAGGAAGAGGAGGGCTTTGAAAGCTGGGAAGGCATCTGAGGCTTTAAAGAGAGGAAACATAATAGATTTCTTTCATTCTGAAGCCAGCTTTCAAGAGTGGGCTCCCTCATTCACCATTCTACAGTCTCTTGCTCAAGTAGGGTAGATTATTATTATTTTAAAAACTCGTTTGGCTTTGCTCATATTATGCTAGATGGCACAAAAACAATGCTTATGTCTATAGTGTTGTTTTCTGTGGATCCTCTCATCAACTGCTTATCTGATGACTCCTCACCCTTTAATACCTCTGCATGGGCTGTTCCCATTATTTTCTCTTCCTTTTCCGTTATTCCATTAGATAGATTCCTGATTGTCTTTCAAGACTCAGTCCAATGTCATTTCCACTTTGCATCTTCTCTGACTCAACCTAGTTGAGTAGTTGTGGCCATAACACCTGGTTCTACAGCCTGTAATCTAACACACTGTAATTATGGGTTTAATTCTGCTTTCTCCTGTCTGTTCATCTTATTATCACCTGAGCATGTCATAGCTTCTAGCTCTTAGTAGGTGTTCTGTATGTATCTGTTGAATAACAGAGTGAATAAGTGAAACCCAGGCCCAGATTTGTAGTAGATGCTCAGTAAATTATCTGAGAAGAGCTTAACAGCCTCACTTGCTTTATTCTCAACCATGCTGGATCTGTCTGGATATGTATAAAGTAATTATCCATGACTGCTTTGGGGTCATGTTTTCTGTTTGCTTTTAGTTTTGTCAGATTTTGGTAGGGAAGTTGGGGTAAGCAATGGGATTTTTAAACATTTCCACCATGTATCTTGAATGGAGGAGAGAAGGAATGAATAACTCAAGGTGACTGAGTGGCGTTTCTTTCAAGTCTCATGTTTATGTGACTTTTTTTCTAAACTCTGTAGCGTATCTGTTATATAAAAAAAGTTTGTTCCCACCTACCCCTGAATCTTTTAGAACCAGGGATATCCCAGGAAGAATCATTTAATTTTGTACTCTAATAGGAGGAGTAGGCAATCCGAACCCTAGGATTTTCCTCCTGGTTCTGCCGTCAATCATGCGATTTGCTCTTCAGTCTCTTCATCTGTAAGAAGGACTGAAGTTCACTATCCCTTAGGCTCTTCTGGCTCTAAAATGCAAGGACTTTCTAAGCAGCAACTCTAGCATTGCTAGTGGGAGGAATTGGATTGTATATGTTGACTTCTTATAGCTTGTCTTGGATTGGAAATAAAATCTTGTTTATGGAGAACTGAGGTTATTCATTTAGAAGAAAACTCACAACTGTAATGAGTTTTCACAAAATTTTACTATCTAGATTAATTTCAGTTGGATCTTAATTATCACATCAGTTCTTGCAATGTACCTATTATAATAAAATCATATTGATTCATTTGTTATAATCATAAAAGTTTGCAACAATGGAGTTTACCTATCTTATTCATTAATACTCATTAGAGTATTTTTAAATCCAAAGGACTTTGTTTCATTAACTATGGTTATAGCTACTTTGTCACAGAACTTCAAACCAGCATGACCCAAAAAGATTGCTAATTACATTTTAATGACAAAAAAGTTCACAGAATTCACAAGTATTTTATCCTACTTTAGAGATAGAAAAATATAATATCTGACACTAACTCAGAAATTGCAATTTAAACTCTCCAAAGTTTTAGAACAGAGCTGCTCATGTTTTAGGGTGCAGAAATACCATTTGCAAAGCTTTAAATACAATATTCCTAGAACTTTCCCCAAGAGTTTCTGATTCAATAGATATAAAGTGGGGTCCAATAATCTGTATTTTAACAAGCTTTCTCATGTAATTTTGATGCATGTAGTCCTAGAGCACAATTTGAGGAATACAAAAATGGAAATTCTAGAATTAAATTTGCCTTAAGAAGACAAAGCTCAAGAATCTTTATTAAGGACTTTGAATGAAGCCTAGTAATTTCAATGCATTTTTTTTTTTTTTTGAGACAGAGTTTCACTCTTGTTGCTCAGGCTGGAGTGCAATGGTGCAGTCTCAACTTGCTGCAACCTCTGCCTCACAGGTTCAAGCGATTCTCTTGTCTCAGCCTCCCGAGTAGCTGGAATTATAGGTTCCCACCTCCACACCCAGCTAATTTTGGTATTTTTAGTAGAGATGGGTTTCACCATGTTGGTCAGGCTGGTCTTGAACTCCTGACCTCAGGTGATCTGCCTGCCTTGGCAGCACTATAATCCAAAGTGCTGGGATTATAGGTGTGAGCCACTGTGCCTTGCGTCAATGCATCTTAAAAGAAACCTTGGGTGCTGGGGGTGGGGTGGGGGCTGGTATAGCCTCCGTACCTAGTTGTACCCTGGTGCCACCCGGTCATCACTCAGGCCGCCGGCGCCATGAAGATCTGGACATCGGAGCACGTCTTTGACCACCCGTGGGAAACTGTTACAACAGCTGCAATGCAGAAATACCCAAACCCTACGAACCCAAGTGTGGTTGGAGTTGATGTGTTGGACAGACATATAGATCCCTCTGGAAAGTTGCACAGCCACAGACTTCTCAGCACAGAGTGGGGACTGCCTTCCATAGTGAAGTCTCTTATTGGTGCAGCAAGAACAAAATCATATGTGCAAGAACATTCTGTAGTTGATCCTGTAGAGAAAACAATGGAACTTAAATCTACTAATATTTCATTTACAAATGTGGTTCCAGTAGGTGAGAGGCTTATATACAAACCACATCCTCAGGACTCAGAAAAAACTGTTTTGACTCAAGAAGCTATAATTGCTGTGAAAGGAGTTAGCCTCAGCAGTTACCTTGAAGGATTGATGGCAAGTACGATATCCTCCAATGCTAGTAGAGGCCGAGAAGCAATGGAATGGGTAATACACAAATTAAATGCTGAGATTGAAGAACTAACAGCCTCAGCAAGAGGAAGCAAACAGACTCCAATGGCTGCAGCAGCATTTGCAGAGAAGTGATAGTGAAACTTGATAGGCAACCTCGGGTACTCCAGGTCTCTCTAAGCTGACTATATATTTATTTGTTATTTAAAAAATACAACTATATTTTAGGTAATTTTTTTAAGTCGGTATAAGGCTATGTGACTTGACCAAAACAGATGCAGGGCCTGTAAATAAAAGGAATCATCTGAAATTAATGTTGTTTGAAATTAACTCTCTGATTCTGAGGGTTCTAGTATTTCTGTGAAAATTCAACAAGAATTCCTTGGAAATAAGTATTGATATTGAATCTCCTTAAGGTAGGATTTTCAAGCTTTTCATACACTGGAACTCCACCTGACTTTGGACCAACCCCAGAACACAGCAGAGCCACCTATAGACACCCATTGCCCTGCTGCTGTACACTTGAACAGCTTGCACAAGGGAATTCACCTAAAAGGAGAAATTGTGTAGTTTTAAAATATATTTTGTGTAAAATAACTTGCTCTGCTATAAACCACCATTAAAATCCAGTGTTTTGATTTGGTACTTAATATTTTTGGAGTGAAAATTATCACTAAAGTAACATGACTCCAACAAAAGTATGGTTTCATTAAAGAGTACTGTATTGATTTGCCAAAGTTTTGTAACTTAGTAAAGGTATTAACTTCCTTGGATTTGTACTTTATGATTTAGTATGCTGTACCGTGGGCTGGTTATGTTAACTGAAAAAAATAAAGTCATTACCTGAGTTTAAAAAAAAAAAAAAGAAACCTTGATGTGTGTAAGTACATGCATAGAAACAGTATATTCTGTGTGCATGTGTTTAAATGTCTAAACTTATTTAATTGGTTTTATTGCCAAGATTTATTTACTTACTTATGGAATGAGCAATGTTACAAAATCATGGAATCTATTTTCTTTATGCCACACTAGGTCTAAACTCAGTAGCAACTGAAGTTACACTAAGACGTTGGAGTTGAAAGACATTAGCAAAGTAATTTTTAAAAAAAATTTACTTTAGGTTCTGGGGTACATGTGCAGAACATGCAGGTTTGTTACATAGGTATACACATGCCATGGTGGTTTGCTGCACCCATTGACCCATCATCTACATTAGGTATTTCTCCCAATGGTCTCACTTCCCTAGCCCCCCACCCCCCAACAGGCCCCAGTGTATGATGTTCCCTCCCTGTGTCCATATGTTTTCATTGTTCAACTCCCACTTATGAGTGAGAAAATGCAGTGTTTATCTTTCCGTTCCTGTGTTAGTTTGCTGAGAATGATGTATATCATTCTTCCAGCTATATCCATGTCCCTGCAAAGAACATGAACTCATTCTTTTTTATGGCTGCATTGTATTCCATGGTGTATATGTGCCACATTTTCTTTATCCAGTCTATCTTTGATTTATATTTGGGTTGGTTCCAAGTCTTTGCTTTTGTAAATAGTGCTGCAAAAAAAGTATATGTAGAATGATATATAATTCTTTAGGTATATATACCCAGTAATGGGATTAGCAAAGTAATTTTTAAAACCTTAAGTAGAATAGGCAAGGTTTTTTTTATTCTAAACACATACCCTGTTAGTACAATAACTGATATTTCTTCTTACTTACAAGCAGTAGTTTTACCTTTCCTTTGGAAGAAAAGGTGAACATAGACAGAGGAAGAAAAAATTTCTTAAGAAAAGAAAAATACAGTTACACCTCTGAGCTGTTCACTTTTTTACCTGGGGTAAAAAAAAAAACTAAGCAAAACAAAATAAAGAGAAGAAAAAGTACTGAAAGCTACACTCCGAAATTTCATGCCACTTCTTTATTGCTTGTTTGGAAATTTCATCTCTGTTTCACTGTCTACATAATGTAAAATCAGAGCTGTGATCATCTGTGCCACCTCTAACACTGCCCTGGGGTTCTTGTGGGTCTCAGGGGGAGTTTGAAGCTGCAGGCTGATAGGCAGCTGGGTGGTAATTGGAATGTGATAATTGGTCTGGGGCATGAGAATTCTTCTCTGAGACTGATGGAGAGAGAGTTGGAGAAGAGGCCTTGCATTTTTGGTCATGTTGCTGGAAGGATGTGAATGAATTAGGGGCTGCTGTCCTTCTTGTCTCATGGAAAAAGCCTATTTGTGCTGGCAACAACTGGAGAAATGTAGAGATGAGAAACAGATGGGGGCAAACATTCTTGTTAATGTCCTTTTACTTCATGGAACTGGTCATGCCTGAGGCCAGCTCTATCCTTGGACTTCCTAAATAATGAGCTGACACACTCCCCTCCTGCTTAAGCTAGTTGGAGTTGAGTCTCTCTCACTTGCAACCAAAATGCATCATCTCTACTATCGGCCTTTGCTGTCAACTTTATTTAACCTGCTGACTTCCCTCATCCCTTCACAGTAGGAGAGAAATAGGGCTTTTCTATTCTTCTTATCTCTGTCATAGGAGTCATTGTAGTCATAGTGAATTTTCCCCTTTGCATGGACAGCCTTTATCACTATACTTTTGGGAATAAACAAGTTGAATGAGTGAATGAATGAATGAATGAATGAGGCTTGAAGAATGAATTATTGCTCATCTGGAAATTTCATCTCCATTTCACTGTCTACATAATGTAAAATCAGAGCTGTGATCATCTGTGCCACCTCCAACACTGCCCTAAGGTTCTTGTGGGTCTCAGGAGGAGACTGCAAAGGCTGTTAGGCAGCTGGGCCAGTAATTGGAATGTGATGATTGATCTGGGGCATGAGAATGCTTCTCTGAGACTGATGGAGAGTGAGAGTTGGAGAAGGGGCCTTGCCTTTTTGGTCGTTGCTGGAAGGATGTGAAAGAATTAGGGGATGCTGAATGAATTAGAGGCTTTAGAGTTGGGGGTCTCACTCTGTCACCCAGGCTAGAGTGCAGTGGCATGATCATAGCTCACTGAAGTCCCAAAGAGGCAGTGTGGTAGAACCACGTTATTCCTCTTTATAGAGAAACTGCATTTTGTTACATAACTTATCAAACATCATTTTTTTTTTTTTTTTTTTAGGGAAGGCCTCTTACCAAAATCTTGGTTTAGCAATTAAACTTCAGGCTAAAATATTACACAGGGGTAACACAAGGAAAGTAAGAAGGCTTTCTGAAATGATATAAATCAACAAAAAACCAAGATTTGATTGTTTAAAATCAGTGTCAAATTTATGAAAGTGTGTAGTACAGCATCTGTCCCCAAACTTTTTGGCACCAGGGACTGGTTTTGTGGAAGACAGCTTTTCCATGGATGGGGTGAGTGGTTGATTTCAGGATGAAACTGTTACATGTCAGATTGTCAGGCATTATATTCTCATAAGGAACACAGAACTTAGATCCCTGCATGCGCAGTTCATGATAGGGTTCGTGCTCCTGTGAGAATCTAATGCTGCCGCTGATTTGACAGGAGGTAGAGTTCAGGCAGTAATGCTTGTTTGTGGGCTGCTAACCTCCTGCTGTGTGGCCTGGTTCCTAACAGGCCACCGAATGGTACCAGTCCAGGCCCCAGGGGTATGTGCTGTACCACAGCATAGTGTTTTTCTGCCATGCCAATTGGCAGTATTTAGGAAAAAGGGATCAAGGCTCAAGAAATTTGGGTAAAATTGGGTTTAAAAAGTAAATGAAGTTCTTTACTAAAGAGTTTCCCAGAACCATTTTTATTTTTACTTTAGAGCTGGGGTCTTACTCTGTCACCCAGGCTAGAGTGCAGTGGCATGATCACAGCTCACTGAAGCCTCAGCCTCCCAAGTAGCTGGGACCACACATGGCTAATTTTCTTAATTTTTAATTTTTTTGGTAGAGATGAGGGTTTTGCTTGTTGCCCTTGCTGGTCTCAAACTCCTGGTCTCAAGCAACCCTCTTGCCTTGGTCTCAGAAGGTGTTGAGGTTACAGGTGTGAGCCACTGTGCCTGGCCTCTCAGAACTTTTAGTATGCATTCTGGATCTCCAAGTTGGCCATAGTTATGCAGGGGACTGGTGTTTCTTTAAGAAACCTTAAGAATACTGACTTGGGAATATGCTTTGAGAAAATTAATTTTTTCACAAATTTTCAGGCACTTGGATTTTATGGCAAAGAACCCCTTCATTGGCCTGGAAGCCAGAGCTGACCTTGACATCCATTTAGCAGACTAATGCATGGACCTGGTGAGGTTAAGAAAGATCATCTGGATCCCTATTCTTCTCCCCTCCATACCTCAACACAGATATTAAAGGTCTAGAAATTCCAATGTTATCAATACATTCCTTGAGGGCATTGCCCTTTCCAGGCTCCTTTTTGAAAGGAAAACAACACAGGGTGGGAGCATTTTGAGTCAATTGTATCTTCATCTGAATTATTGATTTTTAGAATAAGTTTGGAAGACCCCAGGGTGATGTGAGAATACTGGGTATGTAGCGCATAGGAGGTGGGCCCTCTAGAAGGAAGGGAGGAATCCCCATAGGAATTCCCCCCATCAGAGCTGGGCCAGGAAGTGGACCCTACATACAGCTTGCTCTCAGATGCATTCAAAACCCAGAGATTAGGGAGAGTGAAGAAAACCCATGTTTTACTCTTGGCTTGCTTTGTGTGGATGCAGTGGCTCTCTTTTCTCATCCTCATCCTCATCCTCAGCCTGTGCAGGGTCTGCTTTCAGGCACGCTGAAACGCTGCTTGCTTGGATGCCAGCTCTATTAGAGATGCACTATCTGTATGCCTGCTACTGATAATATCTGTCACATTGAATTATGCCTTCTGGACATCATGTGGAATGCAGACAGAGGCCAGTCATTACCCTAGGACTAGTAAGGCCCTTACCAAAAGGGGAATCTCCTTCAAAGAATAGTTTAGAAATAGCAGGGAGTACTGAATTGTGCATGTGGGGCTGACAGACTGTGCAAATGCTGCTCCTGTTTTCATGAAATGAGAATTCTTTTGGCAAAAGGAGGAGCTGATTTGCAGAAGTGCTGAGCATGCCCACAAGAGATGGAAGTGACCAAGACCAGGAGTGCCATTTGGATGTGCAGAGTTGGGGTGACATTTGCCTGGAGAGATTCAGGAGGCAGCTGAACTACGTTCATGTAAAGCAAAAGAAACACTAAAATGGGAGAGACAAATTTGGGAATCCTACATTCGTGATTGTCAATATTTAAGAATCACTTTTGGGAAGTTCCTTAAGAAATGGATCTGGAGGGATTATCTTGGGAGATTCTACTTCTGTATACTTGACATCGAGACAGGAAATGTGCATTTAAAAGGTATCCAAGGTGACTTTTATCCAGGGAGAAATGCCTTCCGGAAAACACTTCTTCGGAGTGATAGAAAAATCATGAAGAAGAAGAAAGGGCTAAGGACGGCACCATGGGAATATCTGTACCCACAATGGGGAAAAACAGGAATCCGAGGAGCCAGGGAAGAAGGTGGAGCGGCCATCAGAGTGGTACGAGGAGAGTGGAATATGCAGTGGAATCCACCATCCACCTAAGAAACAATATAAAGGACAGGCAAAAACAAAGAAGTTTATTCCTCCTCGAAATGGAAGACATGAAAATTAAAGAAAACCTTATGTACGACTTTACTCCTAAATTAGCCAAGAGAAAAGTCACTTAAAGGAAGCACCAAATGGCAGAGAAATAATTATAAAACATACACTCATGCACTTAAAATGATTTAAGCCTTTTGGAAAGCAATATGGTAATTCCCATCTAGAGCCAGGCATATGCGTATATCCCGCAATCCAGTGATTCTAGCACTGAGAACTTTCCAAAGAAAATAACTGAATGCAATAAATAAGCCACAAGAATGAAAATGTTCATTATAGCAGTATCTATATGACAAATTTGGAATACCCTGAATACTCAGCAAGATCACGGTGATATAAAGACATTATGATTCACTTAATGAAGTATGTAATAATTTAAAATGATAATTTGGCTCATTTAGAGATATAGAAAAAGTTGTATGTTGAAAAACTTAGAATACAAAGTAATACTTATATTGTAAATACAATAATGGAAATGGTTTTTGAGAAAAAAATGGACTGTAATTTCCTGTCCCAATTTGGTGTCTTTAAGTCAGTTAAGTACATGTACCATTTACCTGGTAGTCTATAAAGCAAGCCAAGGCTACTAATGGGTATTTTTGGCAGTAATAAGGGGCTTGGATGGCCAAAATAGCTGTGTAAATATCCTAAATCCACTCCTCTCCAGGTTCCTTATTGATTTCGTTTCCAACTCTTCTCTCTTTGTCTGGTTTACGATGCTGCCACGGACTCCATACTTTATAGTAGAATCTGTTCTTTCACACTCCTTTTACCACCTTCTCAGACTGCTTGGGCCAGCTCTCCCAGTTTCAGACAATCTCAGCTATTAAAGCCCACTCTAACAGCCCAATAATGAAAATACTTCTGTTTAAGTTTTTACTTATGAAAAATTGCATCAAAGTAATGTTCATGCTAAAACTAGCCAAATGGCTTTCAAAAGCTAATATTGTCAGATGCGGTCGCTCACACCTGTAATCCCGGCACTTTGAGAGGCTGAGACAGGAGGATTGCTAGACCCCAGGAGTTTGAGACCAGCCTGGGCACATAGGGAGACCACATATCTGTAAGACATTAAAAAATTAGCTGGGCCTGGTGGCACACGCCTGTGGTCCCACCTACTTGGGAGGCTGAGGTGGGAGGGGCATTTGAACTGGGAGATCAAGGCTGTAGTGAGCCATGATTATGCCACTGCACCCCAGCCTGGGTGACAGAGTGAGACCCTGTATTAAAAATAAAACTAATAATGAAAAATATAATAATTGCCTGCACAGTTTCTGTAGATTAGAAGTTTGGGACAGCTTAGCTGGTGGAGATGGGCAGGGTCAGGGAGAGGGTCTGGTGGTCTTTGTATGTTCTCTGTATACAAAGTTTCAATTAATAGATCTGTTTTTTAGCTCCACACTATACCCCTACCTTATGCAATAACTTGAGTCTCCAAGACCTGAGACTTTTGGCTAATCCAGTTCAGTGCTTATCAGATCCTACAGATTCTTTCTGTAGGGCTTTCAGGGCATTCTGCTACATTAACTACTGCTCCTCCATCTGTGTACCTTCCACATATTTGTTAAAATCTTTCACCTACAGTTGTGCGCTAGTTCAGGTCCTCCAAGAGGCAGATACCAAGATGATAATAAATGTGCGAGGATTTTATTAGGGAACTGCCTGTTTGAGAGAAAATGGGGGGAGCCGGAAAAGACTTGGAAAGCATCAGACTGAGACGAGAGTGAAGGAGAGAAGAAAGAAATGCTGAGTGGAAGTGTTCTAGACCACAGTGCAGCCTAAGGCAGGTTCAACAAGGCTAACAAGAGTACTTGAGTCAAAGCTGGCTGACCCTGGGAATGGACCTGCCTTAATTTCCCTGGCATACTCCTTGAGCAATGATTAGCTGAGAGTCTCCTGGGAAGCATGGCTTGGGTCAAGATCAGCTGTGGATTTGGCTGGATTTCAGAGCCCAGCAGTGGGGATCCTTGGCCAATTTGACTCCCATAGATAGAGGCATGAGTAGCCTCATGGCAATGAAAGACTGTTTTTTCTCCCTTTATCTTTTGGGTGTGTTCCTTTTTTGTGGGGGAGGGTATATTCTTTTAAAAAAAATCTTAATTTGGCTGGGCGTGGTGGCTCATGCCTAATCCCAGCACTTTGGGAGGCCAAGCCAGGTGGATCCCAAGGTCAAGAGATCGAGACCATCCTGGTCAACATGGTGAAACCCCGTCTCTACTAAAAATACAAAAAAAAATTAGCTGGGCACGGTGGCGCGTGCCTGTAATCCCAGCTACTCAGGAGGCTGAGGCAGGAGAATTGCCTGAACCCAGGAGGCCTCCGGAGGTTGCTGTGAGCCGAGATCGCACCATTGCACTCCAGCCTGGGTAACAAGAGTGAAACTGCGTCTCAAAAAAAAAAAAAA
Source organism: Callithrix jacchus (assembly GCF_049354715.1). Taxonomy (NCBI): domain Eukaryota; kingdom Metazoa; phylum Chordata; class Mammalia; order Primates; family Cebidae; genus Callithrix; species Callithrix jacchus. The sequence continues at coordinate 65,959,165 of NC_133515.1, read as the reverse complement.
AGGAATCTTAATTTAAGTGGTGTTTAGAAAAAGAAAGGAAATAAATGGTTACCTTTCAATGTTCATTTATTTCAAAATAAATTGAAATATTTAATACATATTAAAATTATTTAATTCATTTACTAGATGTTTAATAAGTATTTAAATAAATTATTTTATTTAAAATAATTTTATCCATTTCTGTAATATGTTTATACTTTTAAAAAAAGTTTAAAAGAGGAGAAGGTGTCACAGGCAGAAAGTCAGGGGACTCGGGGGTGGGGGAAGATTGAGGCTGAGAAAGCTTGTGTGACTTGCTAATAAGGAGACTGGTTATTGGTGAACTTATTGCTGATTCCACTGTTACGGAGTGAAAGCCACCTTGGAAGAGACTGAGTAGATATAGAAGAGTGAGCACATTTAGACCAGTCTGCCAAGGAGTCTGGTAGTAAAGGGAGAACAGGGAAGAGAGCATTAACTTAGGGGTGTGCTCAGTATTTTAAAACATATTTCAAAGGAAATGGACTTTTTATTTTTTTTAGGCTAGGAAGTTCCTAACAGTTTTATTAGTAAACATGAAAAAGAGCCAGAATGGAGGGAAAGACTGAGTATGTAAACAAGGAAAGACAAGATTGTAAGAACATGGCCTAAGAGGAGGTGGAAGAGGGAATGGGGTCAGTGTGGCAGCTAATTCAAAAGGCAGGAGGGCGGCCAGGTGCGGTGGCTCACGCCTGTAATCCCAGCACTTTGGGAGGCTGAGGCAGGTGGATCATGAGGTCAAGAGATGGAGACCATCCTGGCCAACATGGTGAAACCCCGTCTCTATTAAAAATGCAAAAAATAGCTGGGTGTGGTGTCGTGCGCCTGTAGTCCCAGCTACTCAGGAGGCTGAGGTAGGAGAATTGCTTGAACCTGGGAGGTGGAGGTTGCAGTGAGTCGAGATCGGACCACTGTACTCCAGCCTGGTAACTGACGACAGGGCCAGACTCTGTCTCAAAAAAAAAAAAAAAAGCAGGAGGGCTATCTCTCCTCCAAAGACAGGAGAAATAAGATGCAGACCTAAAGATGTCTCAGTAGTGTATCAGTTAGGCTATCTTTTATCTGAATGAAGCAGAAAATTGACTATTGTGGCTTAAATAAGCAGGGTCTAGGAGGTAGGTAGTCTAGCACTGATGCAACAGCAGTAAGATACTGCCAAGGACTCAAGATGCTTCCATCTTTTTGTTCTATCATGTTCCATGAAGGAATGAATGAATGAGCAAAATAATGGAAGAGAAGAAGAATACTTCCATTGAGACTTTTTTCTTTCAGTGAAAAACAATGTGAATGATCAAACTGTAGCAAGTTGGTTAAATAATCTGGCGTGTTAACAATTTGAATGTCGCATTGCTTTTTAAAAATATGTGTATGAAGTAGGAACATGAAAAAATATAGGTTGTATGATATTGAGTGAAATAAAACCTTAAAATAATATGGGCATGTTGAATGCAATTATGAAAAATTTATAACTTACAATATTAAGGCAAAGAGAGGCCATCTTGATTCTCACTTAGGTTTTGTGTTAAGGAGGGCTAGATGTTTTCTTTTTTCCTGATTCTGTTTCTAGTTCACTATAAAGTTGTTAAAATAGATAATTACAAAATTTAAAAGCTCATATGAAACTTTCCTTGAGCTTCTCTAGAAGAAAGACACTCCAAAATGCAAGCATGGCCATCAAAATATCATTGTATTACACACACACACACACACACACACACACACACACACACACTTACTACATCTGATAACTAATTAGCTTCCAACCGAAATGTTGGTGTGATTGAAATCTCTTGTGAATTTGCGCCTGCCGTGAAGACTTAGTTTCTGGGGCTGTAAGAGTTGCTGGACAATGTGGTTACCACCATGTGGTTCATGAAGGCCCCTTTGCCAAATCTCTCTCTACCTCCTTCACAGGCCTGAGATTCTTTTTCTGGGGAGCAATGCTTTTCTTTATTAAAGGAGAGGCATCATGACCTTTACACTATATGTATATGATTATGTCTTTCTAAACAAAGAGTTTTAATATCTGTGAAGGACAAAGGGTGCCGAAAGGAGAGGCTGGGTACGCTGAAATCTAGCCCATTCTTACTCATTCAAATGATCTTCTATCCCTCACTTCTGAATTCTCTTCCTTCCTTTTATTGGTGCAAGGAATTACGGGACTAGAAGGGGTTGGGCATGGCCTTCTGTGTATCCTCCTTCCCTCCATCAGTGACTTTAAATCATTCCAGTGAAGTAAGTATCTCCTATTTTTAAGCACTAGAAGAGGATTTTCTTTAACATCTCTCAATCATACATTCTTTGACAAGACTCACCCTAGAAATACTTCTTTAAGCCAGACTTCTTAAATTCCTCACTTGCAATGTTACAGCTTGTTTCTTGTTGGATTGCCATCAGCGATTAAGAATTCTTAATCACATTCCTTCAGAACTTTTATCTGGAAGTCTAGCCTGGTGAAGGGTTATCTAACCCTCCTTTACTGGTGAGACTCAAAAGTCTACCAGTGTGCTCAGAGACTGAAGAACTCAGAGGCTGATGGATCCCCCTTGTAGGTTTTGGTTTCCACATCTGAAAAATAGGAGAGCAATTATCTACTCCCCCACCCCCACATGGACTTTGTAAAAACCCAGTAAGAAAATATGACTAAAAATATTCTGGGAAATACCAACAAATGGGAGTTATTATTTAAATACTTCTCTCTTTTCCGTTGAGTTTTGCTTTGCCACAGTTTTCACCCTCCTCTTCTACAGCACTGGCTTTGCTATAGAAGAGGAGTGGCATGGCATTCCATCAGAAGCCACACAGCTCTCCAGCGCCCTCCCTCTGCATCTAGCTTTTCTACTGACAAGGGGATATTCGGCAACGTCTGAAGTCATCTTTGGTCATCATTGCTGGTGGGTAGTGCTACTGGCATGTAGTGGGTAGAGCCAGGGATGCTGCCAAACCTCCTAAGATGCACAGGATGGCTCCTCTCCCACAACAATGAATTATCTGGTCTAAAATGTCAGTAGTGCTGTGGTTGCAAAGCTCTGCTATAGATAAAATTCAATGAAGTACAGATCCTTCTTTCCTTCCTTCCTTCCTTTCTTCCTTCCTTCCTTCCTTCCTTCCTTCCTTCCTTCCTTCCTTCCTTCCTTCCTTCCTTCCTTTCTTCCTTCCCTCCGTCCCTCCCTCCCTTCCACAGTTTTATCAGGTATAAAGGTATAATTCATATACAATGACATGTACATACTTAAAGTATATAGTTTGATGATTTTTGACTTCTCCACATGTAAAACCATCACTATAATCAAGAAAAGGAACGTATCCATCACTCCCAAAAAATTTCTCCTGCCCTTTTGTAATTCTGCTCTCGTTGGGCCACCCATCTCAACTTCCCAGCCCCAGTCAACCACTGATTTGCTTTCTGTCACTTGAGATTAGTTTGCATAGTCTAGAATTTTATATAATTGGAATCACACATGATGTACTTTTTTTCTGGCTTCTTTCACTCAGCATAATTATTTTGAGATTTATCCATGTCATTGCTGAACTACTTATTCTTGAGGAAAGATAAGCTTATGGTTAAGAACAAAGGGTCATGACTTCTAGGTTTTGGGGTCACTACTAGACGTTATTTTGATGATTTTGCTTCCTGGATTGATGCCTCACTTAGCTGTTCCTTCACCTGCCCCCACAATCACTTTTCCTTATCACAGTCCTTAATACCTGGCCAGTGAACTACCTCAGTGGTCTTCTAATAGGAGACTCTGTCTCTAATTTCTACTCCCCTTAACTTATAAAACTTCATTCTTTTTTTTTTCCTCAAAGAGAATCTCAGAGAGCTAATTGGTGGGATACCAGTTTGAGAAATGCTGCTGTTTTGTTTTTTAAATTCTGCATTTCAGACTTAATCCATGTGCAGTATACACACACACAGAAATAGATCTTGAGACACCGTCTCTAATCAGCACTGCTTACCTGGTTTCTGCCTACTTTGGTGCTAAGAATCTTTCCTGGAATTATATCTAGTTAAGGTATCCATATTTAGTAATGGGAAGAATTCTTTAACCAGGGACTTTGAAGACCATAAAAAAATAGTCAACAATAATGAAACCCATACATTATTATGAGAAGTACGTAGATTTTACTACATCATTAGCCTAGACATACTTCTATACAGCAACGACATATGGTTTTGAAGTGGAATTCTTGAATAAATCTCAAGTTGCTCCTTTCAACATAACTGAGAAAAATCTTTATTCTTAAGAATACAGTCCTCTTTCTCATCTGTTCCACAGTTTTCTTTCCCATTTAGCTTAGTTATATAGGATATGGCTTATTTTCTCTTCCCACACAGTCTTCTGTGGGGTTGGTCATTTCTTTATATTAATGCTTATATCACTTTTCTTCAGTCAGTTCTTGGTATTTGTATCTGTAAATGCTCCAAGTTCATTTTAAGCATCAAGTATGATTAATATTGCTGAGGAGGCTTTGCTCTCCTCCTGGAAACTTGTTACTTGGAAATGCTTTCTTCTGTTTGCGATAGGCATTAGTTGTTTTGCCTACCTGGTATCCTCTTCATTTGGTGATGGTGCTGTGTTCTTTTTTTTGATGTGGAAACACCAAAAAGTAGCCTACTTGGAGACAGAAGATTCAAATAGCTAGGAGGAAGTTAGATCCTTACCAGAGATAATCCATCAGGGTCTGATAATAACTTAAGACCTACCACCTGTACCTAACTGGTAACTAAATGACCAGGTCAATGAGCAGTGAGTTCAGCTGCTATCATATTAAAGGGAAGTGAGAGAAAAAAGAAAAACAAGAATTTAATGTCTTTTGTTTTACTAAGAGTGAGTTTGCAGGGCTGATTGTTTTAAGGAAAGGAGCAGTTTATTTCTGCAGCTCACCACTTCCCAGGGAGCACATGCTTTGTGAGCCTGTGGTCTCAAGAGTACCCCATCCAGAGTAGGGAGTCAGGCCACTGGAACAGCCTGCAGAAGTCAAGCAGGTGGGTAATGTACTCAAAGATGTTTAGTGCTTACCCTTTCCCCTGTCTTCCCAAGTATGCAGCGCTTGTCCAGATCAATGTCGGAGGAGCAATAAGACCCAGCAGGCAGGGAATTTCTGTGGAATTAGGGGACTCAGAGTGACTTTGTATGTCAGGGATGTGAGCCTCTGCTTCCATGCCAGTATCCAGCACAAGGTTGTTTGAAAGCCTTGCTTAAAAAATATATGCCAAATGTGGGTGAAGGGGAGAAGGAAAGAAAAGCACACTGCCATGTGTGTTCCTACGCAACTGTCTTGCATGCTCTGCTCATGTACCCCAAAACCTAAAATCCAATAAAAAATTAAAAAAAAAAAAAAAAAAAAAAAGATGTGCCTAACCCGGAGCTCTTGGCTCTGATGTAGGCAAAGCAAAGAGATCAGATCAAGTCCCTTGGTTCCTTAGAGATCCAGACTCTGAAATTGTGTGAGTTGGGAAGGGATTCGAGCCATGATAGTGTGGAGTTAGTCTTAGGGTGTTCTTGGACAAGACATGATATCTTTTTGGAACTTGTTTTCACTGTCTTAGTTTTATGGTAAAATGACTGCAAGAATGTGGGCAGAGCTTTAATCAAAACTGAACATAAACATCTAAATATCCTACATTAATACATTAAGGAGTGGTTATTTGCTTTACGATGAAAGGATTGTCCCCTTTATAATAATTCACAGTAATATCCATTTATAGGGCAGTTGAACTTTCATTTGAAAATGGAATTTGGTTACTGCATGTTCTTGCTCATAGGCGGGTGTTGAACAATGAGAACACATGAGCACAGGGAGGGGAGCATCACACACTGGGGTCTGTTAGGGGGCAGCTAAGGGAGGGACAGTGGGGGATGGGGAGGTTGGGGAGGGATAACATGGTGAGAAATGCCAGATATAGGTGACAGGGGGATGGAGGCAGCAAACCACTGTGCCATGTATGTACCTATGCAACAATCATGCATGATCTGCACATGTATCCCAGAACCTAAAGTACAATAAAAAAAAAAGAAATGGAATTTGGTTTGCAGAACGTGATTGTGTTTTCAGCTTTTAAAGAAAGTATCAGTTATAAAAAGGGAGTTCTGCATGTCTTCTTGCTCTATTCCCCTTTTACCCCTCCATGCACCCCCTCCTTCTCATGAAAATTGTGAAGATAATGTTTACATGGTGCTTAACAAATGTTTAAGATCTGAGCTAAAAATCTAAATCGATGATAGATGTACTAGGGCTCATCCTCCAGTGGCTGCTAGATTGGGAGGGGAGAAACCTGGGGTCTTGTCCAAACTTTGCCTCGAAATAGCTGGGTTCCTTTGGGTAGGTCTTAGAATTGTAGAAACTTTGATTGGAATAAAATTAGGAATCATCTTTTCCAACCTTCTTTTGATGAAAGCATTTCATCTACAATATCCCCAAGTGAAGAATATCCAGTCTCTTCATGTTCTGGGCCTAAGTGTGTTCGTCTGTACAGTGAGAGGAACTGATCTCCAATTTGAATCAGGGCTGAAAGTGAGGCTAGGAGAATCAAGACACTGGAGGCCAGGACTCTTAAGACTAAATGTAATAACATCACAGTTTGTCAGGGGCCAAGCCCTAGGTATAGGTTCTAAGGAATTCTCTCTGGAGAACAAAACTCTATATATACCTTCCCTTTCACAGGTCCACTCTCCTCTGGTCAATAGATGGGGAAGAGTTCTGAGACTTGTAGACACTTAACAGTGTCTACCTCAGCATTTCTAAAGAAAGACAAAGTTAGGATGTCGAGTGAGCTCTCTTCATATTTGAGCTGAACATTATTCCAAGGTTGTGCAGCCTCAGCTGGCCTCTTCCCCTTTGCGTCACATCCTACCTCCTCCTTATACCGTCCCACCCCCATTTCCAGCTTTTTTACAGCACACAAACTGCAAACCTCAAGGGCATGCAGTTGAGTCTGGCTGAAATCCGCTGAGTATTTGCAGGGTTTATCTGAGGAAGAACCCTTGGGTCATTGTCATGGCAATTTTGATAATCCTGACAACATGCAGATGTGGCTGTTCATGGCAATCTGAGAATGCCTCCCACTTTCCAGCCTCAGCACTGCTTGGGGCAAATGGGGCTTGCTTGCTTGCTTACTCCTTTTTGGATTTTCATGCCAAAAAAATAATAAAATAAAAAAGAGTTCACAAAAATGTCAGTTATAAAAATCCTGTGCCAAAAACAGTTTCATCAAAAACTTCATCTGGAGTGAGAAAAAGACTCTAAGAGGGTTGGATGAGTCACCAGTAGGACTGGAGTCCATTTCTGCATATTGCTTATCTGTTCTCTGTTAATATGTCTATTCACCTTCTCCAATACCACCCACCCTGCTCTTCTGCTCAGATCCAGAAAATGAACTCAAGGCCACGTATCTTTTCTAGTCATCTCTTGATGTCTCCAGTGCTCAGCCCTGTGCCTAGGAATTCAGTAATGTTTGCTGGATAAATGAAGAGGAGGGCATAAGATAGCAGAGAGATTTGCAAGGTGACTCCTGATAGAGATTAAATGAAGGTAGGGATTAGTAGTGTAAAGAGACAGGGGCTTATAGGCTTTGAGTGTTAGCCAAAGCTCTTGATGTAAAAATGTGTGGAGAACTAGACTTGGAGAATGATTAGAGGTAGGGAGACCAGCAAAGAGCATGAACCTGTTTTCTTGAAAAAGTAGAGTGGAGAAGAAAGTGCTACAGGCACTTTGGGAGCCTGTGTTATTGCAGGTCCATTCATCTGCTCAGGAGCACAGCCAGGAGAGATTCAAATGCCTAAAGAGTTGGGCACCAACTTGTAATGAATGTTTACAGGAGCATTATTTATGATAGCTAAAAAGTGGAAACAACTCAAATGTCTATCAACTGGCAAATGGATAAACAGTTTGTAGTACATCCATGTAATGGAACATGGTTTTTCAGTAAAAAGGAATGAAGTACTGATACATGCTCCAGCACAGATGAACCTTTAAAACTTTATGCTAAACAAGAGAAGCTAGTTGCAAAGGACATATGTTGAATTTTTCTATTTTTATGAAATGTTCAGAATAGGCAAATCCATAAAGACAAAAAGTAGGTTAGTAGTTGTCAGGGGCTGGGGGAGGGAAAAATGGGTAGTAACTGTCTATGTGTGTGGGGTTTCTTTTTAGGGTGATGAAAATGTTCTAAATTACATAGTGGTAATGGTTGTATAACTCTGTGAATATGCTAAAACCTACCAAATTATACACTTTAAAAGGGTGAATTGTATGATGCATGAATTATGTCTCAATAAAGCTGTTATTAAAAAATAAAAGAGTAGGGCTGGGCTGGGGCCATGACCACCATCTTCACAGACGTCAATGAGTCAAGCACCATGTTTTAGCTGAAGTGCATTTTTGAAGGCATCCTGAAATGGCTGCCTGACTAGCAACCACCATACAAGGGTGACCAGCTCCTGGTGATGGCAAGACGATGCATGAACTTGGCTTCCCCAGACACAGGCCACAACTACAGCATGGCTGGCTTTCCAGGTCAGGTCAAAGACTCCTTTGAGTCCGTGTACATCAAGCCCTTCCTTAGCCTGCCAATGCTGCCTAATGCGACGAATTCCCAGGACTCAGAAAGCATCACCAATAAATAAGCCTTCCAGTGAAGACATGTGACCTAGCCCAGAAAGGCCTCAATAAAAGAGAATTGGGCATCTAAAAAAAAAATAAGTAAATAAATGAAGAGTCATCCACCTGACCTAAGAATTTAAGTCTCTTGGGCTTTGGAGAAGAGTCATCAGGGATCACAAAGAATGAGAATAAACTATCAGATCCTTGAAGAAGGTTGTTCATAACAATAATGAGCAACCTATAGTAAATAATGTGTGTGTGCAAACTAATTCACAAGTCCACAAATGGCTGTCTCATTTTTCTTTCCATTTATTTCAAATGTGAGCTAGTCCAAATCCAGCTTGGGCAGGGTCCACTTGATTCTGCAGAGTGCTCTACAACTTGCCCTAGCTTCTGCTAGCTGCCTGCCGGTAAAGGAACCTCTCGGATACCCTGGGCTCTTGTTCCATGTGGCTCAGGAATCTTTAAGAAGCATCTGCTCTTCATTATAGCCCCTTGTTATCTAGGACTCATTCTGCTGGAGGACAATTTTGAGTGATGGACACTGTTGTGTCTTCAAAATGGCCTTTTACTTTGATCCTCATCCATGGTCTTTGAGTCGAGCTGTGAGCCATGATGCCATTAAAAAGTGAGACTTCCTTGGAAGCTGCCAGTGCTGTGCTGGTAAACCAGCTTTCTGGAAAAGAGGTTAAGTAACTAGGAAATGGCAGAGCCAGACAGGACTAGAGCCTCTGTCGCTCTGACTCCAAAGCAAGTGATTTTAATCACTGGACTGCTCATAAAACACATTAGTTCATAAGTTTCCTTACTGAAAGGTCTTCAGAAAGGAAATCGCTCAAGCCATGAGACATCTTGGACTAAATTAAGCTGAGAAAGTGGATGTCATTCTAAAACTATGGCTGATCTCAAGCTACTCACGTGAGGTCATTTAATGTAGAGTGTGGATGAGAGAAACATGGTTGGCTCTTGAGAGGTGAAAAGAGCCTTCTCCAGCACGTCGCTGCTCTCAGCACAGCCTGGCGGCTCTTTTACCAGCTCTTCAGATACATTCAGATGGATTTATCCATGGGTATTTAGAACACATGAAAAGTTTCCATTTTTTTTTCATATTGCTTATTTATACTTGTGCAGGCACACGAAACCAGGGATAAGTTATTAATGAGGAAATAATGTACAGGTTTTTTTTTGAGCTGGAGTTTCGCTCCTGTTACCCAGGCTGGAGTGCAATGGTGTGATCTCGGCTCACTGCAATCTCTGCCTCCTGGGTTCAGGCAATTCTCCTGCCTCAGCCTCCTGAGTAGCTGGGATTACAGGCACACGCCACCATGCCCAGCTAATTTTTTGTATTTTTAGTAGAGACAGGGTTTCACCATGTTGACCAGGATGGTCTCGATCTCTTGACCTTGTGATCCACCCACCTCGGCCTCCCAAAGTGCTGGGATTACAGGCGTGAGCCACCTCACCCAGCCAGGTTTTGTCCTATAGTAAGCTACTGACAAAGATGGGGATTACATGCCGGATTTCTGATGGAAACCATGTGTTTGTTATCCTGTAAATTTTTGAAAGCATCTGACTATGTAGAGTAGATCCATCTAAGTTTACACAGAACATAAATGAAAAAGAGTGGACTTGTTTTTACATATTTTACCAGGTTCCTGCTCTTCAGTGTGGTTAAGAAACCAGAACTTGGGCATGCCATCAAATACCTTCTTAGGTTTTCATCAACTCTTTGTGTTTTTTTGTTCTAAATTAAAAACTCAAGGAAAAACTATCATCAAAATCTAATTTTAGAACAATTTTAAGAACCCCCCAGAAGCAACTCTATGTACATTAGCACTTGCTCTTTCTCCTTGCTCCCTCTCCTCACTCTCCTGATCCATCCCTAGGCACTACACTATGTTCTGTTTTTATGGATTTGCTTATTCTGGACATTTCATATAAGTGGAATCATACAGTATGTGTATTTTTTTTTGTGTGTGGCTTTTCTTCACACAGCATACTATTTGCAAGTTTCTCCCTGTAAAGCATGTGGTAGTACTTTATTCTTTTGTATTGCTGGATTATGTTTTATGGATATACTTTATTTTGTGTATCTATTCATCATTCAGTTGAGATTTGGTTTGTTTCCACTTTTTGATTGTCACAAGTAATGCTGCTATGAACATTTGTATACAAACTTTTAGGTGAATGTAAGTTTTCATTTCTCTTGAGTGTATATCTGGGAGTAGAATTGCTATGGTAACTCTATTCTTAACTGTCTGAGGAGCTGTCCAACTGTTTTCCAATATGGTTGTATCGGTTTATAGTCCACCAGTTGTGTATGAGGGTTCCAGTTTCTCTAGATTCTCAGCAACACTTCTTGTTGTCTCTCCTTTTCATTATAACCATCCTAGTGGGTGTGAAGTGGCATCTCATTGTGGTTTTGATTTGCCTTTCAGTAATGATTAATAATGTTGAACATCTTTTTATGTACTTATTGGCCATTTATATCTCTTCTTTGGAGAAATGTTGATTCAAATCCTTTGCCCATTTTTTTTTTTCCTTTGAGACAGGGTCTCACTCTATCACCCAGGCTGGAGTACAATGAGGTAATCATGGTTCACTGCAGCCTCAAACTTTCAGGCTCAAGTGATCCTTCCCACCTCAGCCTATCAAGTAGCTTGAACCACAGGCTCACACCACCATGCCCAGCTGATGTTAATTTTTTTTTGTGAACATGGGGTTTCACTATGTTGCCCAGTCTGGCCTCCTCAAATTCCTAAGTTTAAGACATACACCTCAGCCTCCCAAAGTCTGGGATTACAGGTGAGAGCCACAGTGCCTGGCCCCCTTTGCCCATTTTTAAATTGAGTTGTTTGTCTGTTTATTGGGGAGTTGTAAGTGTTCTTTATATATTCTAGATTCAAGTATCTTTTCAGATATGTAATCTGCAAATGTTTTTTCCCATGCTGTAGGTTATCTTTTCACTTTCTTGATGGTACCATTTGGTGCACAAAAGTTCTTAATTTTGCTGAAGTCTAATTTATCTATATTTTCTTTTATTGCTTGTACTTTTGGTGTCATATCTGAGAAACTATTGCCTAACCCAAAGTTACAAAGATTTCATATTTTTTCTCTCTCTGTCACCCAGGTTGGAGTGCAGTGGCATGGTCATAGCTCACTGCAGTCTCCAGCTCCTAGACTCTAGTGATCCTCTGGTCTTAGCCTCCTAGGTAGCTAGGACCACAGGTGCATGCTACTGTGCCCAGCTCCCAAAGTTACAGAGATTTGCTCCTATGTTTTCTTCCAGTGACATTACAGTTTTAGCTCCTATATTTAGATTTATGATCTATTTTGAATTAGCTTTTGTGGATGGTGTGAGGTAGGGGTCCAAGTTAGTATCCAGTTGTCTTAGCACCATTTCTTGAAAGACCATTTTTTCCCCACTGAATTGTCTTGTCACACATGTATAAAATTATTTATTCATAAATGTTTATTTCTAGACTCTCAGTTTTATTCCATTGGCCCATACGCCTGTCCTTATGTCAGTACTACACTTTTGATTACTTGGTTTTGAAATTATTTTACCATTAAAGGTGTTGGATTTTGTCAAATACTTTTTCTGCATCTATTGATATGATCACTTGGTTTTTATACTTTATCATATAAAGTTTTTATACTTTATCGTATATTAAATCGATTGACTTTGGTATGTTAACCCAATTTTGCAACTCCTTTCTGCTTTCAAGCCTTTAGGATTTGCTATGCCCATGAAAAGTTGAAAAAGCCTAGTTGCTGTCTTCTGTTGCTTTTTGAGGTTTTGATTTTAAATTAGGCTTAACCTAAAGGTAACCATGTATAAATATCATGCCAAACCTAATCCTGGGATTTACTCCCAGGGGAAACTCAGATCTGACAACTCTGCATCCTTTAGGGGCAACAAAATGAACTGTCATCTTGTCCAAGGGATCAGGAGTAGAGGAAGCAGAGCTAGATCTGGTATATAGTCAAAGGTGTTGAAGCTGGGAAATGATAATGGTTTGAACATGATTGGGAGTCACAGGTGTGTAAAGCTGTGCCTTGGGCAGGGGCCAGATTAGAGGGAAGAATGGGCAGACTGGAGCAGGAGACATTTGGTAAAGTCATAAAGGGAAAATCTGGGACCATATTGTTTTAGAGCTTTTATACCACTCACCTGGGATTGATTGCCCCTGTTAGACTTTTAACATATTGTGTCCCCAGTCTCTTCTCTAGGGTAACACAGGACTTGTTTCAATACTCTGCTCCTAGCAACCTTGGCTTTGTCAGTCCATGCATATTCCCTATATCTGTCTTTGGCCACTGGGTTGGTCTGTGGCTCAGTCAATGACTGGGAAGGTAGATGCTACTTCCTCTGAGGCCTCAGATTATTGATGATCAACCCCTTTAGGTCCCAGGAGTTGGTCCTTTCACCTCATGCCCAACATGACTGTGGGTAGATTTAAAATGGTGTCCACTTTCTTGGCTTAATTTAGTCCCAGACTCCTCTTGGCCTGGCTCATTTACTTTCTGAAGTATGTACAGCCAAGGATCTTGCAAAGCAATGTGAGTATTTTATGGGTGAGTTGGCAGTCCAGTAACAGAGTATCAACTTTGGAAACCAAGAGACAGGAACCCTACCATTTGCTACTTAACCTCTCTACATCTCAGTTTCCTTATCTGCAAAATGGAAATCCTATGAGTATCTCCCTCACAGGTTTTATTCAAGATGTAGTGTACATGGAGTTCCTAAATAGCACTTAGCCTATAAGTGTTCAATAACAGCTGTTGCTGTAGCTAATGATGGTGGTACAAGTGCTCTGGCCCCTCACTCTCCCCTGATTATCTGACACAAGCCCGGTTCACATTGGAGAGTAGAGTAAGTGGCTTTCTAGCATGCACATAAAAGTGGAAAAACAAGAAAGAATGGAAAAATTTGTTGACAAGTTTGTATGGCTGTGCATAGAAAATAAGCTTGCATTTGCATTTGATTTAGTTCTCCAGTCAAGAAAATGCTAATGAGTCTGATTAAATGGTGGTGCTTAATCCTGTAACTTAAAAGGGAAAAGAAGTGATTAGCAAGTTTATTATTATTAATACTTACGGTAATCAGGCTCATTTGTAGAGGCTGATTAAAAGTAAATGTCCACATGAAAAACACCTGGATTTAAATTAATGAAAGCTGGAGCCCCAAATACTTCCAAATATTTAAGATACTCATTTGTGGTACCACAATAAGATTAAAATGATTAAGTTACTGGCAATATTTAAACAGGAATATGTGTATGTTTTATCTTTGTCTCTCTAAATAAGAATGGGGAGTAGGGATTTCCAAGTCTGATTTATCAGTAAACACTTTCCAGTTTTCTTTTTTCTTTTTTTTTTTGAGACAGAGTTTCGCTCTTGTTACCCAGGCTGGAGTGCAATGGCACAATCTCGGCTCACAGCAACCTCCACCTCCTGGGTTCAGGCAATTCTCCTGCCTCAGCCTCCTGAGTAGCAGGGACTACAGGCCCATGCCACCATGCCCAGCTAATTTTTTGTATCTTTAGTAGAGATGGGGTTTCACCATGTTGACCAGGATGGTCTTGATCTCTTGACCTTGTGATCCCCCCGCCTCGGCCTCCCAAAGTGCTGGGATTACAGGCATGAGCCACCGTGCCCGGCCCACTTTCCAGTTTTCTTACTCAGATATTTGTAGTTTCATTCACAACTTTTGTTCCTTCTCTGATGGTCACATGGATTTTCACACATTCTAGCAAGACCTTATAGAAATGCTTCAAATGAAGACTCCTTTGAAGCAGCTTATCATCAGTCATTCTTTATCAGCTTATAGTTATACTGAAATTAAGCACTTAATGTCAACTTACACATGAGATGGTAGATCCTGGCAGGTCACAGGGCTCTTGGAAGAAATATATTGTCTAATTTTTGGTGCTTAATCCTGTAACTTAAAAGGGAAAAGAAGTCATTAGCAAGTCATGCTGCCATTTAGTCACCTGCTAAGACATCAAATCTCTTAGTGATGGCACACCCTGTTTTAAGAAATATATATTTTCCAAAAACGGAAATGTTTCCAAGTTCAATGGTGTAGGGTAGTTCTCCCCTTAACTTCATTATCTGGTGCGTCTTTTGGAAAGAGCTGCCAAGTGTTCCTATTTCTTATGCCTTCAGTTGTTCCTTTCTCCTGCCTCTTCCCTTTCTGCCTGGGAAGGTGCTCAGGTGATTCCAGCATCCTAATGTTGCTCGCTTGACAAAAGGGCTCCTCTTGTTTTCCTTTCCTCATACCACAAGACCTCTCAAAAGAGTAGCTTGTTCCTGCTGCTTTCATTCCCTCTTGCTTCATTTACTCTTTCTTCTCTCACTCCTCATCAAACGTGCTCTTGAAAATATCAATGAACTCCTCTGTTCAAACCACTCCTTCTCCTTCTTGATCATTAGGTCCTGCTCACTACACCCTTCCTTCTTGAAATACTTTGTTCGTTTGAACTGAATACTGCCCTCTCCAGGGATCCTCATGTGAGAGGTGCCCTCCCTATGCGTGGAGGAAAGAAGCTCACTGTCCCTGAAGACAACACAGGATTGCTAAGAGAAATCTGATAAAACAAATCTCTTTGTTTCCCCCAGTTTATTACACTTACCTCATACTCCCTTTGTTCTATTTTATATCTTCACAACTTTCCACTCTTCATCAAACCTAGTATAAAAACACTCAGTTTTAACCACTTCTTCAGGTCTTCATTTTCTAATAAAAGCTCCTGTGTCACATAGATACATGTTAAATAAATTAGTATGTTTTTCTTTTGTTAATCTGTCTCTTGTTACAAGGGCTCCAGGCAATGAACCTACAATGGGTAGAAGAAAAAAATCATTTTCCTCCTCTACAAAGGAAAAAAGCAGAGGTTGAAAATGTAGATTGGGCCCACATCCTCCAGATATGCCCAGATATACTGCACCACAGTAGAAAAATCTCCTTCCAGCATTCCTACATAAAATGGCGCTGATAAAATCCTACCTCTCCTATTGATGTAAGCATTGGGTGAGGTAATATACACAAAGCAGCTAGCATAGCATTTGGCATATGACAAGTGTTCAATGAAGGTTTGTGGTAAACTATGAATAGAGAGTGTTAACGAGGACAGTCGTGATCAGGACTATGCTTCCAAAGTACTTAATTGATGGCAGTGGATGAAGGAGGACATAAGACTAGATGGTACAGGAGACTGTGGTAAGGGGCCTGGTAAAGAAAGTAATGCAAGAGAGACATTGAGCAAGACTTGACACTGGGTTGGAAATAAGGACAAAGGAGAAGGGGTCAAAGGTGACAATGAGGTTTCAAGTTTGGTGACTGGGAAGAAGATAGTATAATTAGCAAACATAGAGAACATGTGACTTCACTGTTGGTTGTGCCAAATCTGAGCTTGTCCTGGAAACTTTAAGAAGAGATATCTTGCATGCAGTTAGAAGATCAATCTAGCACTTGTGAAAGATTTCTGGAATATAAATAAAGCCGAAATGAAACCACTCTCTGTTCACACATGTTCTGTGTTCTCCTGACTTTGTGCTTTTGTTGGTTCTGTTTCCCCACTTAGAATGCCCTTCCTTCCTTTCTCTGCATGTATAAAATCTGGCCATCCTTCTGGGCAATCTATTCTAGGAAGTGTTCCTTAACCGTCACTATTTAAAACGTGTCCCTTTTTCTTCCAAATGGTCATAGGGCTTTATCTGTGCTCTCGTCTGCAGACATAATTATCTACTTGCATTAAAAATACCAGGATTCTATGCATCTATATTCTCCCCTGCTAGGCTGTAAGCCCATGGAGAACAGAGTCCTTTATTTTGCATCTTGATATTATCCTGCAATAGTGGGCACACTGCCTTGCATGTAGTAGGAATTCAGTAACTACTTGTAGTATGAATGAATGAATGAATGAATGAGGAAATGGCATTAACTAAGTAAAAGATTGAGTTGTAGGGCAGTCCTCCAAATTTATTAAGTCATTAAAATTTATCTTTGAATGATACCTAGATGCTTCTTGCTGGGCCCTTTATTCTTTTTCACAGTGTTTTCTTGCCATTCTTTAAGCACTTAGGACCCTCCTACTCTCCCCATTTCTACCAACTTTGTGACCCAAGGCAAGTCACATAACTTCTGTCAGCCTCATCTCCCCAGACATAAGATAAGCATGATTTTGCTATGTCCTGGGTTGGTGTGAGGATTAAACATATGAATCCTACATAACTAGATGTATAATGCGTCTAGCATAGCACTAAGCATATAGGGCACACTCAGTGATTGTTGTTTATTTCCTCTCAATTTTTTCCCCTAAAAAAGTTGCTTTCACAAAAAGATTTAAAGACTAATAAAGATGTTTATCAAGTTACCATTCTTTCAGGTATTTGCATTTTAGTTAATTAGCTCAATCATTCATTCCTTTATTCCATATTAATGGATTTTTTTGTAGGCCGCTGAAGGATATTTGAGTTAGCAGTGTGTTATACTATATATATTAAAGTATCTTTTGAGTTAGCAGTGTAATATACTCTATATATTAGAGTATCTTTGCTGTTTGAAAATTTCACTATTGATGGAATTCCTAACTTGAGAACTTTATTATCTCTGAAGGCAAGGAAAGAAGGAAACTCACAAGAACAGAAAATGAAACACTGCATATTCTCACTCATAGGCGGGTGATGAAAAATGAGAACACATGGACACAGAGAGGGGAGTACTAAACACTGGGGTCTATAGGGGGAAAAGGGGAGGGCCAGTGGGAGGGGGAGGTGGGGAAGGATTGCCAGGGGAGAAATACCAAATGTGGGTGAAGGGGAGAAAGCAAACAAAACACACTGCCCTGTGTGTACCTATGCAACTGTATTGCATGCTCTGCACATGTACCCCAAAACCTAAAATGCAATAAAAAAAAAAAGAAGGAAACTCAGGGAAGGCAGCACACTAAACACCATAGTCTTTCTAAATGTTGCTGTTTTGTCTTAACAGGCCTCTGTTTTTGTAGTAAAACTATTTGACGGAGGTACATTTGGCAAACTCTCTAAGGATTCTGGGCCTCATGATAAAATTATTCTGAATATCCTGTGCTGAGAAACACCGTGAGCAGCCAGTGATTTCCTTGGGACTGTTCAAGCATAACAGAGATAGGTCTACATGCAGAGCTGGGGGAATTCAGGAGACAAGACGTTGAAGGACCAGGGTTACAGGAGGGTGTTGGTGATTAGAGAAGGGACACAGCCCTTCTGGATTTCTTAGCACTTTTTATACATCCAAGGGGTGGCATAATTTCTACTCACTTTACAGGTGGGGAACTTAGAAGCATAGAGAGATTCAAGGCGTCTTTTATCTGGCTCCAGCTTACCTGTTTGTCCTTATCTTCGGTCCCTTAGTATCACTGTCTGCAGCAATCACATCACCTTTTTTATTATTCCCTAATTGTACCATGTTTCTCTCCCAACTTTGCTGTAGAAGAGGGAGATACACTGATCCCAATTTACAGATGAGAAGGCTGCAGCTCAGAGAGCTTACGCAACGTGTGCTAGCTTACCTGGTTGGTCAAGGCAAATCTGGAACAGAATTTAGGCCTATTGGCTGCCAATCCATTTCATTTAACCTCTCTCCCTTCAGATCTTAGGAAAGCAGAGGTCCTAGGGAACCCTTCAGTGCACATTTAATCTCTACACCCAGGACTGCAGACACAGCAGATGGAAGAAGGAAGGAAGCGCTATCTATCAGGCTCTACTTATTTCTTGCCCAAGGATTCTCCTCTTGGCAACTTAACCACTTTCTCGAGTCAGCATTTAGTGATGGTTGTAATAACACAAACAATTTAGCACACAGCACTCTGAACAGTAAACTTGGTAAATAGGATGGGGGGAAGATTTAAGTGGAAAGGACAACTGCTATAAAGACTTAACAGGAATTCATTAGGCTTCACAGATAAAGCAGATAAAAGATCCATAACCACAGGCAGGAAGTGAAAGGAAAATCCTAAATCGTTAAGATGCAATGAGGTCCTGCCACAATTCATTAATCAGATCATCCTCAGGGACACTGGCTCAAAGGAACCCAGAGCAGGAAGCCTTCAATGGCTGCCATTTTAGATGAGAGCAAGGTCTTCCTGGCAGGCACCGATGTGTCAGGGGTTTACTATCATCCTCTCAATACCACCATTCCTTCTTTGACCAATTCTTTCTATTTCCTTATGGTACTATTATTTGCTTTGTTGCTGTCATTTATACTTGCTCCTTTTCTTTGTCCTCTCTGCTTCTCCACTTCCCTCTCTTAAAAAAAAATTCCTGTTCTTTTTCTTCTCCACCTACCTCTGCCTTTACTGTCTCTCTTTCACCTTCTCTCTACATATTTCAGTTTCCCACCCTCGTCAGACTCTCCTTGGACTTCCTTTCCTCTCTTCTTCACCCTCCTCCTGCCTCGCATAGTCTCCCTGTAGGTTGCAGCACTTTCTCCAGCCTGCTGTGTGCAAGCTGTGTGTGGGGGCGAATCTACTCAACACTCTTCTTTGTCTTTCTCACATTTCTTTTAGCATTTTTATATGACTGAGAGAAGCAGAGGGGTAGAACATAAAATAACCAGTTAATTTGGGCCTAAATTGTTTGCTTTTATCATTAAATTAGATGTCCTCAGATTTTTTTGTAAAATCCAAACATAAGTAGGCTGAAAACTATCTCACTGTTCCTTTGGAAATTTAAAGGGATGCAGTTGAAGAGAATATTAAATATTATGAAATGTATTTTTCTCCTCACATTGATTAGCACAGATTTTTTTATGAAAAAAAAATGCTGATATGACTTTTCACTCTCTATTCTGTCCTTCTCCCAGGAGGGATGTAAAAGATTTTCAAGAATTGAGTAATATTTTATTGCCATTTTAATATAATTTTCAAAGTAATTGCCTGTAAGTGGAAAGGAACAACTAAAGAACTTAGGAGCAATGCAGTGTCACTTTTAATAAATCAAAAGGGAGGAGGAGTGGGTATTGTCAAGTGACAGAAGGGAAACTGCTCAGAGAACAACTGTCTCTCTCTCTCTCTCTCTCTCTCTCTCTCTGTGTGTGTGTGTGTGTGTGTATTGTTGTTTCTGCAGCATCTTGAAGATCCATTCTAGTCTCATGAGTTTTCTACTGTGCTCCCTTTTCTATATCTGTGCTCCCTTTTCTATATCTGTGCTCCCTTTTCTATATCTGTGCTCCCTTTTCTATATCTGTGTTCCCTTTTCTATATCTGTGCTCCCTTTTCTATATCTGTGCTCCCTTTTCTATATCTGTGTTCCCTTTTCTATATCTGTGCTCCCTTTTCTATATCTGTGCTCCCTTTTCTATATCTGTGTTCCCTTTTCTATATCTGTGCTCCCTTTTCTATATCTGTGCTCCCTTTTCTATATCTGTGTTCCCTTTTCTATATCTGTGCTCCCTTTTCTATATCTGTGCTCCCTTTTCTATATCTGTGTTCCCTTTTCTATATCTGTGCTCCCTTTTCTATATCTGTGCTCCCTTTTCTATATCTGTGCTCCCTTTTCTATATCTGTGCTCCCTTTTCTATATCTGTGCTCCCTTTTCTATATCTGTGCTCCCTTTTCTATATCTGTGCTCCCTTTTCTATATCTGTGCTCCCTTTCATAGTAAAGCTCTGGATGAACCCAGCACACGTTTGGCTGCAGTAAAAAAGCAATTTTTCATACACCAGGGGGCTGCAATTTGAGTTTTGTAATGATTAGTGATTTCCTCCAGTTGCAGTTGACCCCCTGCTCATTTTTATGTAGTAAAGTAAAAAGGAAAGGGAAAAACTTGACAGTGCTGGTTGATTGAAAGTCCAAGAGGAACTTTCATGCAGATAATACATTGAGAAAAACCGGGGTGCTGGGAACTTCAGGATTAAAAAAGAGAGAAATAGAGAAAGAAAAAAAAAATCATCAAAGTTCCCTGAAGTCTTTCTGATTGTGAATAAAACGTATGTACTTTTTAGGCTGTTTGATGTGCTATCTCCATATTTAATGGATTTTCACCTTCTTCCTAGTTATCATGTTTTCTCTTTTCTTACTTCTTTTCTCCCTTATTTTCCCCAGCTGCCTGTCTTTTTCCTTCTCCTTGCTTTCCTTTCCCTTCCCTCCAGAAAAAAAGCTGTAAAATGTCTCTTCAAGAGGCAGACTCTGTAATGGTGCCTGGTTGTCATGGAAACACACAGATTACAAGACCTTGAATCCTGCCACAATGATCTGGAATCAGACCCTCATTGGGTCAGAGGCTAAGGCTGTCACTAGAATTTCTGGATAAGCGAAACCAGGAAATGTCTGTGCCCACAGAAAAAAGCTGAAAAACGTGGCATCTAAATAGTTGTTTCTTTTGTTTCACACTCTCATAATTACATTTGCTGTGAAGAATATAGATGAATGTGGCTGTCAGTGTGACTGAAAAAGAAGCATTATTATTCTTATTATTCTTTATTTACAAAATGATATGGTTTATATTTCTGAAGAAGGGTCACAGTTTGAAGACATTTTGCCAACTCTCTCATATCAAACCTGGTGCAAAGTTTTGCTTTTTCAATAGAATAAAAATATTTGGTGATTTTATATATGCTATCGTCATCTTTCTTCTAAATCAGTAACGTCACATTTTGCAAAGTATATCACATTTTATTGAAATTGTTTCATATCCCAATATTTCAGGCTAGATAATATGGGTGCCACCTCTGTCTCACACCTGGTCTCTAGAACACTCAGTTTTCCTTTCTCTCCACAGCTCCATATGGTGTCAAAGGTCATATCACTCTTAGAAATTAGGTATTGTTATGGATAGAGGCCAAGGGAATGGGCTAGTTAGGTGAGGACTGAGCAAGATTCACTAAGACCTATGACCTCTTTTTAGTTTGGAAAAAATCTCTTCTCTCTTCTGATTTATCTCAGAGACACTCCTCTTTTCTTCTTTCACCTCCTCATCCCCCAAACTGATTCTCCTGTTATTCATTTGCAATGGACTCTGATGACTCCGGAAACCAAAAGCTTAAAACCATTCAAAACTGGTCCTTTTTCCATGATGGCCAGAGAGTTAGCTCTTTTAACCATCCTAGAAAATAAGGGAAATCTTATAGTCCACTCTTTAGAAAAACAGCAACAATGAATGCAGCCAAGTTTCCTATTAAAATAGATGACCAATATTTTGACCATACAATCTAAAAAAAATACTCTTTCCTCCAACTAGTTGAGCAAGCAGACCGAGTGATAAAAGCATAAATGATAGATTGGTGAATGCTCCTGCCAGATGACATATTTTACTCCCTAGGGTTTTGTGAGGCGTGTATGATTTTGCAAAGCTCTCAGGAGTGGAAGGGAGTCATTGCTGCAGTCTGGCCGCTCACCAAGGGCTTACTCAAACTGTCTTTAGCACACACCAGGGTAGGCAAACCTCAATTGCCCAGAT
This sequence comes from Callithrix jacchus, assembly GCF_049354715.1. Lineage (NCBI taxonomy): Eukaryota > Metazoa > Chordata > Mammalia > Primates > Cebidae > Callithrix > Callithrix jacchus. The sequence continues at coordinate 65,937,096 of NC_133515.1, read as the reverse complement.
ACTCCGTTAGCAGATGCTTCTTTCCACCAGTTATCCCCCATCAGCTGTGTCAAACCTCAGCTTTATACTGGTTCTTTTCACTTTGCGCATAAAAAACTCAAGACTTCTCTATTCTTAAGAAGAAAAAAAGAAAGAGGGAAAGAAACAAAAGTCCAGTCCTTAACTTCATGTCTCTCTTATTAACCACTCTCTTATCACCTTTCCTTCCCTTGGTGGCCAACATTTTTTTTTTCCTGCGGTACTTATTTATTTATTTTTTATTGTGGCGAAATATACATAAAATAAATTTACTATTTAATCATTTTTAAGTGGATGGTTCTGTGTTGTTATGTGTGTGTATATTGTTGGGCAGTCATCACCACTATTTTCAGAACTCTTTTATCTTCTCAAAATGAAACTCTGTACTCATTAAAAAAGAACTTGAGGCTGGGCACAGTGGCTCACGCCTGCAATCCCAGCACTTTGGGAAGCTGAGGTGGCCTGATCATGAAGTCAAGAGATCGAGACCATCTTGGCCAACATGGTAAAACCTCGTCTCTACTAAAAGTACAAAAATTAGCTGGGCGTGGTGATGCACACCTGTAGTCTCAGCTACTCGGGAGGCTGAGGCAGGAGAATCACTTAAACCTGGGAGGTAAGATTCCATCTCAAACAAACAAACAAACAAACAAACAAACAAACAAACAAAAAACTTGGCTGGGTGCGGTGGCTCACACCTGTAATCCTAGCACTTTGGGAGGTTGAGATGGGCGAATCATGAGGTCAGGAGTTGGAGACCAGCCTGGCTAATATGGTGAAACCCTGTCTCTACTACAAAAAAATTAAAAAAGTTAGCCAGGCGTGGCACACACCTGTCATCCCAGCTGCTCAAGAGGCCGAGGCAGGTGAATTGCTTGAACCCGGGAGGCAGAGGTTGCAGTGAGCCAAGATCGTGCCACTGCACTCCAACCTCACCATTCTCCCTTTCCCACCAATCCCTGGCAACCACTATTCTACTTTTTATCTCTGTTACTCTGACTACTCTAGGTACCTCATACAAGTGGTATAATAAGTTGTTTTTTGTCTTGAGTGTCTGGCTTATTTCACTTGGCATAATGTCTTCAGGGTTCAACTGTGTTATAGCATGTGTCAGAATTTCCTTCTTTTTTAAGGTTTAGTAATATTCCATTATATGTATACATCAGATTTTGTTCATCCACTCATCTGTGTGATGAATATTTGGGTTGTTTCCTCTTTTGGCTGGTATGAATAATGCTACTATAACATTGCTATATCTGTTGGAGTCTCTGCTTTTAGTTCTTTGGGGTATATATTCAGAAATGGAATTGCTAATACAGCCAAACATTTTACTTTTGTTTTGCTTTTCAAAGTAGTCAAATTTCATAGTTTTAAAAGTTCTAGATGGCTTAAAAGAACAGCAGTCACCTGTCCTGCCTTTCTTCACCCAGACCCCTTCTTCAAAATCATCCGCTTTAAACTCTTCAGCTGTTTGTTCTATTAACCATATCTACAAATTTCATAGGGATTTGTTAATTTTTCTACATTAGACATTACACTCATTTTCCACCATAGAAGATAAAGAGTTAGTTCTTACATATCATTATGGTAGAATGTTTGAAAAAGTGGCTCCAACAAATTCTCCTATCCCTGTATGCATACCCCGTTCCAAAGTGCCTTTGTAGCTCCTCCTATCAAGAGTTAGGATCTATTTTTCTATCCTTACAATCTAGATTGGCCATATGACTTCCTTTGACCAACAGAGTATTCTGGAAAAGACCCTGTGGGACCTCTAAACCTAGACTTCAAGAGCCCTGTCACCTTTGCTGTTGGAACACTGCTCTGAGGCTGTCATGTAAACAAGCCTGATCTAACTGACTAAAGGGTGATAAGATACATGCAACACAGACAAGGTGACCTAGCTGAGATTCTTAGGCCTACCAGTAGACAGCCAGCACCAGTCCCAAAACATGAGCATGAGGTCATCTGGAGTCCCCCAGATAACAGCAGCCATACGAGTGAAGAACTGTCTGAGCCCAGTCCAAATTGTTAAGCTACCGATTAGATTCATAAGCAGATTTCAGTTGTTTTAACTAAGTTTTGTGATGATTTATTACACAGAAATAGATTTCTGATATTATTCATTGCTTATGCATATTTCATCACCTTGTATCTTCTTAATATAATTTTATAATGCATTTGATCACATCCATATTAATTATTTTCATAATTAATAATTGTCAACATAACTACTGGGTTAACATTACTCAATGCCGAGCCCAAAGCGATGTTATGAATGCCTCAACTTTTCATTCTTTTTGTTTTGTTTTTAAATTTACTTACCTTTCTTCCAGTCTCTTGCTAAGTCTTCCTACATCTTTCAATAACTCTATAAAATTATTCTCAATCCATTTTTCTACACTATAAGCCTATCAGAAAATCTATCACTTTTATTTTCTTCTGGAAATCTGTCTCTCAGAGCCTTTTCTTTTCTGCTTTAATGTGGACTGGCTGCTCTATAAAATGGCTGCTCAGCTGTTGTTATGGATTTGCTTTCTTATTATAGTGGGAATTCTATGACTTCCTTTATCCTGTGTCCGCTATTATGTGGCTCCCATATCTTCCTCTTTCTTTTTGGCAGTAATTATTTTGTTTTGTAGGAGCTTATCCTCTGGAAGTTTCCTGAGAAAGAATGCATAAGAAGTATATTTTTTGAGACCTTGCATATAAGGAAATTTTTGCTCTTGATTCATAGTGTGGCTGGGTATAGAATTATAAGTTAGGCATTTTTTTTCTCAGATTAGTTTGAAGACATACCTCACTGTCTTCTAATTTACAATGTTGCTGTTGAGAAGTCTGATACCATTCTTATTTCTAGCTCTTTGTATGTCATTTGTTTTTTCTTCTTAGAATCTTTTCTTTATACTCAGGATTCTTAACATCTATAGTCATGTCATGCTGTGAATTTCTTTTTCAGCATTATATGAGGCCTTTGGACTTCTTAATCTGGAAATTTTTTTCCTTTGGAAATACTCTCATATTTTTTTATTTAACAATTCCCCCAACCACCCTGTATTTTCTCTGTTTATTAAGAATTTAATAACTAGATCTAAGAGTTCAAACATCCAAAATGAAGAATTCTTTATTGATATGTCTTTTTAATTTACCTCCTATGAGATATCCTTAACTTTGTCTTTTAGTTATTTCTTTTTTAATTTAAATGCTAGACCCACATATTGCCCTGCTTGCATACCTACACATGCTTGTTTATTCAGACTTTTCATATTCAACCTGTCCAGGATTAAATTCATATTTAGCAAAAGTCCTTGTTGTCTATTCTCTGGCTGAATGGAACTACATCTTTCAAGGAAACCCAGCTATCATTGACACGCTTCATACTCACACCCTAATTCAAATCCTGTTTATTCTGCTTCTTTAATGGTTCTTTAATATTAATTACTCTTTAATGCCCCTACCTCTGCCCTAGCTCAAGCCATTGTTGTATTGTTCCTGCATTATGACAATGTCCTCTCCACTTATATCTCTGATTCCTGGGTGTCTCCAGTCTAATAAATTTTTATATTGCAACCAAATCTTGACATTAAAGTCAAGCATCACTTTCCCCACCCTTCACTATGCAGCTTCCTGTTCTACATTTTTTCTTACTTCTATCACACTTTTCTTTTCTTTTTTTTTTTTAACCTTGAGTATTGTAGTTGCCTATTTCCTTGCTTAGCTTCCACTATAGACCCTGAATGAATTTAGGGCAGCATAATGGTTGTTACTCAGCAAGTTCACAATAAAGATTTATTGCAAAAATCTCTACCCGCTGAGGTAAAGCATTTGGTTTTTGGATTACTCTTTCTGTTGGAATATTTTCTCTCATACTGAGCTGCAGTTTATTATCCTAGAATTTCTACTCATTCATTATAATCTTATTCTATGACTATAAGCCCCAGATTTTCTAGAACATAATATCTGATTTAAAATATTTCCCATTTTATAAGCTATCACAGGGTCCTGGAAACTTTCAGCTCTCAGTATTCAAACCATATGTCCTAGGTAAACTCCTACATTTAGAAGTGGCACAAAAACTATTTGTGTCTTGATTTTTGGTTTGGACAGTTTGGGAACTGCATGATAGAGAATCAGTCTAATCCCACCTGCTTAGCACAGATATTGAAGTCAACAATTATGTTCCTCTTTTCCCTAGGTTGATTTTTTTTTCAGGTAAAGGCTCATAGATTGCTCTTTACTCACCTCTGGATCTCTGTGCCCCTATTTAAAGTGTGTGGTGAACCCACATCATGCTCCCTGTGCAGAACAGATGAGACAATCTCCTTCCTGCCTCTGGATACTGACCTGCTTTTAACACATCCCAAGTTTGCTTTTGCTCTCAAGGTACAACCATATTATATTTATGACTTTTAGGTTTTTCTATATCAACCTATGATATCAAGACATATTTCTTACATTGTACACTTGAGCATTGAGTTTACTCCTGTTAAAATGCATCTGGTTGGTTTTGAACCATCATGTAATGTCGTATTTTGCTCTGGATCCCAATTCTACCACCCAGTGTATTCTCCTGCCCTCTCAGACTTGTAACAACAAAATAATGTTAGTTGGAGTTATTGGCCTGTACCCAGTGTGGCTGGAACTTCCAAGGACATTTGTTAAAATAGAATTCTCCTTGTAAGTTGTTTTCCTCTGATGCTGTTTGCCTTGTGAATACCTGTTTATGGTTTGAATTTCACCCAGTATTATATTTCAGAGCAGGAACCTGGGGTCAGAAAAGTATCTTTTGAGCTAACATGTAATTAAGGAATATAGTTCCCTAAGAAATAATTTTCCTCTGTAATAGAATGGAGGCCATAGTCCTATTCAAATAGCTATTCCAATGTTTTCTCATAGTTTTTCTGTCATGTAAGCATTTGCAGGTCCATTTTAGTAATAAGACAACTAGTTATAAATCCTCTATCTTTAATCTGAATGTATTTTTTAAAAAACTATAGACTTCAATGTTCTCAGGGGCGGGGCCAGGGCCAGGAGCAGGGGCAGGGGCAGGGATGATGCTTTTTATTTCTCTATGAGGCCATTCCTTACCCCCATTCCCCTCCAAAAAAAAAAAAAAAAAAAAAAAAACCTCCCTAGATAAATAAACATTTTTCTGTCTTCTATGCCTGTATCTTTTCATGTGCTAGCTTTTCCTTCTGGAATATCTCTCCCTTCCCCATTCATTGTGGCCTAAAATTCCTATTTTTTCTCAAAGCCTAACTTAACTTCTTTCACATCTTTTGAGAGGACTTCCTTCATATTCAGTCATGCCTCAATTTTTCACCTTAAATTCTTAAGGTACTCATTATGTTAACTATTTTTTCTTGAAACTGACCTAAATTGCTGTGGACTGTGGCTTCGCCCATAATCCCAGCACGTCAGGAGGTCGAGGCAAAAGAATTGCTTGAGCCCAAGAGTTTGAAATACTGACTTAAATGCCACATTGTTTTCTTATTTAAAGGATCTAAATATGCTAGCATTATCTTCTGAGATGGATTATAAACTCTCTGAGGGTGGGGAATATTTCTCCTTTATCTATGAGTCTCCTTACTACTCTTTGCAGAGGTTCAGGCACATTATATTAATCTAGTTGGATTGAAATTTTGGAAATCTTGAGGAAAAGAAATGAATCTAGGAAAACAAGGCTGAAGGATCATTACATTTCCTTAAAAACAAGCACATGGAAAGAATATTGTCTTTGAAATCTTTAGAGGAACGTGTCTCAGAGCTGCTGCAATTTTTCACAAAAGCATTCTAATTTGAACATCTGCCATCACAAGAATTTTAAATTCCTTCTATGGGTTCATCAAACAGTGAAAGGGCCATGAAGGAGAGGCTGTGATGGATAGTCCAGGGAGCCTCACCCTAGCCTTGGCACAGGGCAAGGCTGTGAAACTGCATTTTTCAAGACCTAGTGGGGAACATTTGGAATTTCTCCTGTTAGCACAAGGGACACATAATTTGATTTTTTATGTTTTGTACTTGTGTTTTGCCAGAAAAAAAGGAGAGTCCTTGGATATATTAGGAGGGTTTTATCACCTCAACCATTTGGTTTCAAGGTAACAATACGTGCTTCTTTCTTCTACTACCCTCATTCATTTCAACTCATCTGGGAGGTCAATGCTAAAGGATCAGGTTTGAATCTGTTTAAAAAGCCCAGTTTATAGTCGACCTCAGCAGGTCATTTTCTCCTCACAGAGCCCTACTTAAGCAATGGAACCATCCACTTTCTTCATTAGATGTTTGACATTTATCAAAATCTTTTATTGTGCTATGTATTATAATTGAGCCTGTGATCCACTATGAGTAATTTATACCTTTTAAATAAGTTTCATATATATTTTTAGGGCGTTACTATATAGTAAAGAATTAAATTTACTCAATGAGAGGTCTAACCTTTGTCCCTGCTTCTGGAAGACAATCTCTAACCCTTGGACTTTCCAGAGTAATAGGAGTATCTTTGCTATTTATAGTGGATTCCTCAGACTGCACCTGACCTGATAGTGAATGACAATGAGAGGACTCAGGGGGAGGCTGTCTACACTTGAAAGACCAAGCATGTGATTTGAGGGTTTGGGCTTTCAGCCACATGATATCAGCCTTACCTTTTGGGAGTAGAGGGAGGCTGGAGATTGAGTTCATTCAGGAGGGTGCTGATTTAATCAGTCATGCTTGTATAATGAAATAAACAACAACAACAAAAACCCTGGGGACCTCAGAACTTGTAACTGATGTCTTAAGTGAGAGCAGTCTAATGAGGACTGTATCCAAAGGCTGGCCTTTCTCTAACTCATTATAGTAGTCTATCAAGAAACGGGAAATAGAAAGAAGAAGACAAAAAATATTTATGTCAAACTATGAAACTCAGGTAACTCAATGTAATTTTTTTAATCCTATTTCTCCTACAACAAAGCTGGGTAAAGACTGGAGGGTATTTTTCTTTGTTTGTTTGTGCTTCCTCTGTTGAACTTAATGGATAAAGCTTTTGAGAAAGCACCCTTATTTTTCTAGACAGGGGACATAGCCCACACCCTCTAGGAATTTAGGATAAAAAATATTGGAATCCTGAATGGCTGAAGGTGGTGGTGATGGTGAAATAATTTCAAATCTCTACTCAAGGTGGAGCTAATTGGGCATCTCCTTTTTTTTGTAAATGGAAGTGAGATGGGAATCATGGGATTCACCTTTTTAAGGTAACTGTAAATAGTCAAGGAGAGAGGCCAAGCTACTATTTAAAAGGTAAGTGGAGTGTTGAGGGATGGAGTGGGCCAGAATGCCTCCCTAGTGTTCTCTGCTTTGTCTTCTAACCTCTCAGCCCTTGGAGGACCTCTTTTCTTATTTTTCTTCTCATATTTGCCTTCTCCCACATTGGCCTTTTGCTATTTACTCTCTCTTCCCTTTCTTTCTTTAGTTCTTTCATTCTTTCATTCTTTTCTTGACCTCTGTTGCCCAGGTTGGAGTGCAGTGGTGCAATCTCAGCTCTCTGCAACCTCCGACTCCCAGGTTCAAGTGATTCTTTGGCCTCAGCCTCCCGAATTGCTGGGATTACAGGTGCCCACTACCACGCCCAGCTATTTTGTGTGTGTGTGTATTTTTAGTAGAGATGGGGTTTTGCCACGTTAGCCAGGCTGGTCTTGAACTTCTGACCTCAAGTGATCCACCCGCCTCGGCCTCCCAAAGTGCTGGGATTTTAGGCAGGAGCCACTGTCCCCAGATGATACTTGCGTTTTCACAAAGACAGAAGTCTTAAACCTGGAGGTCAAGCATGGAAGGTGGAATTTCCAACCTCATTTGCTGTGAAACCATAGATGCAGAGGCCTGAGAACTGCTCTGTGGAAGTCTCCTGCCAGGTTGACTTCCACCCCTCACTCACCCTAATGCTGCATTTCGGTGAGGACTCAGGCTACAGAAGGGGCTATTATTCTTCCTTGAGATGGCCTGGAAAAAAAAATAAATTTTGGTAATACTTTAGAGAGGAGAATATAGGAAATTTGTAAGTGATTCATGAATCATGTTGGCTCTCAGCAGCAGAATTGGGAGGTGATTCTGGAGAGCGTGACCTTGAGTAAGCCCTTCAGAGAAGGTGGCTTGGGGTCACAGCTAAATATATTGAGATTGAGTGAAATCAAGTTAAGGACAATGGAAGCCAGCCTTAAAGGCAGCAGACCTCTTGTGTAAATACACAGAAAGGCTTGTGTCTTTCCACAAACAACTGTGGAATCTCGGACAAATCACTGTTCCTTTCCAGACTTGGTTTTCTTTGGTGAGTCAGATGTTCTTTAAAGACCTTTTAAGCTCTAACAATGTCATGACTTTTAGTCCAGGGATGAGATTAGGAACAAGACAGATAGCCATCAAAGAATAAAAAATATACATGAGGTAGGCTACTTTGGAAGCCCAAATATAGTGTTTGTGGCCTAGACATTTTATGTACATACTTTCTGCTTTGGGACAAAAGGAGAAGAGCTATCCATGGATCTGAAATCCAGTGCTTCTTGATGGTGGGGCCAGTGGAGAAAGTAGAAAGTGGGAGTGAATGCAATTGGCGAGGAGAAATAGGAGCCATTCTTCAGCTTTGCTCCTCATTCTATTGCTGCTACATAGAGAATCTCACCTGTAAAGAGAAGAATATCTGGAATATTTGTTTTTTATTATTTTATGAATGTTTATTGTGATGGCATCTTCTAACCAATCAGTTTATGTCCAGGGATGATCCTCTGAACTGTGAACAAGCTAGTCTTTATCCATCTCTGAAGCTGTCTTACCTCTTCTCGTGGTCTCTCTCATCTTGCATACTCAGTGCTCCCCTGAAAGGAAGCAATACCTTCCTATTTAATGACAGCAACCTCTAGTTTTTCTGAAGTTGGCCCTAAGTGGAGGAGAATCTCTTGTGGGCTAGGGCTTGGGGGATTAGACTGTTCATAGATTCATCTTGCTTTTGGGGTTTGTTTCTTGGATAAAACCAACACAAGTGGCCTCATGAGTACTCTGACCCAAGTGAGATACAAGTATTTTTTCCCATGCTTCTCAGTAGTCAAGCTGAGCCAAGACTGTATTTTCTCATGAGTAGGACTGGAGTAGACCTAACCCAACAAGCAGGATAGTAGTGCAGTGCTCTTCCATCTGACATATCTTTGGAAGGGATGTATTTGGGGAGCAGAGAGAAATACTCGTGGTAGTAGTGCTTAGCCTTTCCTTGATGATCTCTGAGTAATTTAACCACTAACCCACATCTTTATAGCCAATTCAGAAAGTCCAGTGATTAACCAGTTTTGCCATTTTTGGAAGACCTGACCCTAGGGTCTCTCTCAATCTTTACTTCCAAGATGATTTTCAATCAGTAAGCTTTCTCTTTTAGAGGAGCTTCAGTAAATACAATTTACTCCTTGCTGAATTTCTGGTGGTGGTGTAGTCCCTTCAAGAGGGACACTTCAGGCAGTTAGCCACTGATTTGGTCTCTCACCAGCTGAGGGTCAAGTAACTACCATACAAAGAACACTATGAATCTAGACAATTTTCTTTATAAATACTCATTTTTTGAGTACAGACTGCTCTTACTCTCTTCTTCAGGCATCCTTGGGAAAAGACTCAGCTTGGCCCCTTTCATTTCAAGCTCCATCATCTTTGCACATACCACCTATGGATGCCCATCATCTTTGCACATACCACCTATGGATGTCCATCATCTTTGTACATACCACCTATGGATGCCCATCATCTTTGCACATACCACCTATGGATGTCCACCCAGGCATCTAGACTCTGATATCTAGATCTTTCATTTCTTTTTTTTTTTTTTTAATGGATTGGAGGTTTCAGTGGGATGGGAGAATCACAAGGAATCAGGTGTTCAGAGGAATGTATTGAGTAGAGGTGAGGAACTAGGATGTTGAAAAGTAAAAAAAGGAGAGAAGGAGAGGAAGAAAGAGGAAGAAAAAGAGGGAGAGAACAGGAATATTGCTTCATTCTAAAAATGGGTATTAATAATGGCTGATCAATATTTTGTGTATTTAAAATGGAGAACTCCATAAATAATAATTGAGTTTACTTGTTCCGGATCTGAGTTGAAGTTCTGGATATCCTTATTAATTTTCTGTCTCGTTGAGTCTAAATCTCGTTATGGGTCTTATGTATCTGGGTATTAAGATCTCTTATTGTTGCATTGATCCTTTTACCACTGTATCTTTGTTGCTTTGAAATCTATTTTATCAAATGTGAGAATTGCAACTCCTGCTTTTTGTTTATTTATTTTTGCTCTCCATTTGGTTGGTAAATTTTTCTACAACCCTTTGTTTTGAGTCTTTGTGTATCTTTGGATATACCATTAGGTTTTGGCTGTATCTTTTGATTGGGGGATTTAGTCAATTTAAATTTAGGGTTACTGCCATTTAATGTTAACTGGCTATTTTATCCATTCTTTGATGTAAATTCTTCTTTATGTTGATGCTCTTTACTTTTTGGTATATTTTTAGAAAGGCTCATACTGGTTGTTCCTTTCTATGTATAATGCTTCTTTCAGAAGTTCTTGTAAAGCAGGCCTGGTGGTAATTAAATCTCTGAGTACTTGCTTGTTCATGAAAGATTTTATTTTTCCTTCAATTGTGAAGCTTAGTTTGGCAGGATATGAGATTCTAGGCTGAAAGTTCTGTTCTTTAAGGATGTTGAATATTGGCCCCCACTCTCTTCTGGCTTGTAGGGTTTCTGCTGAGAGATCTGCTGTAAGTCTAATAGGCTTCCCTTTGTGGGTAACCTGACCTTTCTCTCTGGCTGCCCTTAGTATTTTCTCCTTCGTTTTGATCCTGGTGAATCTAACGATTATGTGCCTTGGGGTTGCTCTTCTTGAGGAATATCTTTTTGGTGTTCTCTGTATTACCTGGGGTTGAATAGTGTCCTGCTTTGCTAGATTGGGAAAATTTTCCTGGATAATATCCTGAAAAGTATTTTCCAGCTTGGATTCATTCTCTCTGTCACATTCAGGTACACCTATCAAACGTAGATTGGGTCTTTTCATATAGTCCCACATTTCTTGGAGACTTTGCTCATTCCTTTTCATTCCTTTTTCTCTATTCTTGTCTTGTTGTTTTATTGGAGAGAGATCCAAGATGGCTGATCACTAACAGCTCAGGATTGTAGCTCCCAGAGAAAGCTCAGAGAACGAGAGGACACCACACTTTCAGACAAATTTTCGTTGCTCATGGACCAGCAGATTTCTAGTGGAGGAGCCCCCCGGGTCGCCAGCGTGACTCTTGTGGCCGTTGCAGTGGTTTTGCCTGCGCCTTGGCGCGGCAGCTCTTTATGCAGAGTAAACGGGACTGGTTCCCTTACTGACCAGTGTTTGGAGCTCCGGGAAGGCAGAGCCGCTTGTTGCGGACTCAAGAAGGGAAGCCAGACCAGAGATTCCCGGGCAGAAGAGCACCATCAGTCTTATCACTGCTATTTTGGCCAGTGCAGTGGGTTGCTTGAATCCCAGCACTGGAAATCAATAAATTGGACGTTGACTCAGAAACCTAATTAGAAAGGCAGTAAAGACGACAGATGGATAAATTTATAATAAAGGGAAAAAGCCAGCCTAAGAAGGCCGAGCATACCCAAAATCAGAACCCCTCTCCCTCTACAGGGGATTGCAGTTCCTCATCAGCAATGGAACAAGCCCTGATGGAAAAGGACTGTGTTCCATTATCTGAAGTAGGCTTCAGAAGGTGGATGATAAGAAACTTCTGGGAATTAAAAGAACTTGCTCTAACCCAATGTAAAGAAACTAAGAACTTTGAAAAAAGGTTTGACGAAATGCTGAAAAGAATAGACAATATAGAGAGGAATATAAATGAACTAACAGAGTTGAAAAATACAACACGAGAACTTAGTGAAATATGCACAAGTTTAAATAGCAGAATGGATCAAGCAGAAGAAAGGATATCAGAGGTCGAAGACCAACTTAATGAGATCTTTCATTTCTTCTCATAGATTTCTTCTCATAGATTAGCCTATACCCTTATTACTGAACACTAACAATGACCCTTCATGAGACCGTTTTTAGTTCCAGGGGTGGCCTTCAGAGAGTAATCAGTCTTCATGGAGTAGCCATAACAGAACATAATGTCATAACCCTAACAGTCATATCACATTTACGGTAATGAGGAGCATTTTTCTACTCATCCCACTCCAATGACTGCCTAGAGCGGTCGAGATGCTTTCACTGCTGCTGTTTAAAACTTCTTTGTTCCTCTTGCACCACTTATAGCAGAACCCAAACTCTTTTTTCTTTTTTTTGAACGAAGCAAATCTATCATGTCAGGACCAAACTCCTTTTTCAGTAAGTGGTTGGGAAAGAACTGATAAACTAAATTCCAAGAAGGTGCTCCTGGCTCAAAACAGTTCAAGGAATAATTTAACTTTGGAGTAACAGTGCTTTCAACCCAAACGAGCCAGGCTCTTAAAGTGAAGGTTAGTGATTGTTGCAGGCCGCTAGGAAGATATTTTGGGTCTGAGAGACTTTCCTGGTTCAACTTAAATCACACATAATAAGTAGAAGCTTATTCCAGTTATGCCTGCATGATGTCTGCCTTGCGGCTGGTTGCTTGGGCTATTCTTCAATAGAGTGAGGGGAGATTTGGAAGAAGTAGATTCCTACTAGGAAGTCTCTCATTCTGCCATTATTGAGCTTCTTACAGTGCTGTGTGTGTGGTAGTATATGTTGGGAGGTGGTAGGTGGTGGTTCACTGCAGTGTGTGGGAAGGTATTCCAAACCTTAGGTAAACATGGCAACCCTTCTTGGAGCATAAATTGTTCTTGAATATGTGGGAAAAATAATTGCAGTGAGATTATTTATTGAAACCTTAATTTGTATTTTGTGTTTGAAGGTGGGGAAGCATCAGAAAGAATGAGAACAATTTTTTTTTTAATTTTCCTGAATTCTGAGAAGGTCATTGTGCTCTTGCTGCAGTAGCAGCTTGAAGATGATCTATCTTTCAGGCTTTTCTCAAAACCCTAAACTCTTTGAAATTGTGCTAAGGGCATGTGTGTGTATATGCAGGGATGGAAGGCTATGAAGAAAAGAGTTGGAATTAACAGAGAAAGGAGATTCTCAGAAGCCTGGGAAGGGATGCAGGGCTATGAGGGGCCTGGTCCCCTTTCCCTGATTGGCATCTGAGAATAGCAGATGGTAGGCTGGCCTTGGGTGCTGGGCTGTAGCCTCAGCAAAAGTCCCAGTGGTAGAGCTGAAGCTTGGCATGGAATGTATGGAGCTTCCTCACCTGCTAACTGTGAGGGCCAGGCACAGTTGGGCTATAAGCCCAGTAGTGGTAACCTGTACAAACTAGGGACTGGAGGCCTTTCCTCAAATACCCTGTCCCAGACACCCTGAGACCTTGACAATACTCTGGGAGATATAGATGTGCATGTAGAGTTACAGGATTGAATAAGATGTCTTCCCAATCTGGCATAAAGAGGAGGGGGCCTACATTAGATTTAGTTTTGCAGAAACAAATGGAATGTTTGTGGAAAACTTGGTGTGTTGGTTATCTATTCCTGTGTAACAAATTATTCCAAAATTTGATGTGTTAACAAACCCTGTAATTCCAGCACTTTGGGAGGCTGAGGTGGGTGGATAATTTGAGCTCAGGAGTTCGAGACCAGCCTGGGCTACATGGTAAAACCTTGTCTCTACCAAAATTCCAAAAAAAAAAAAAAAAAAAAAAATCAGCTGGGGTGGTGGCATGTGCCTGTAGTCCCAGCTACTAGGGAGGCTGAGGTGGAGGATCACTTGAGCCTGGGAGGTGGAGATTGCAGTGAGCTGATATTGTGCCACTGAATTCCAACCTGGGTGACAGGGTAAAACCCTGTCTCAAAACAAAACTGAATGCTTAGTTAGATGTCTCTGGCTCAGGGTTTCTCACAAGATTGAAATCAAGGTCAGCTGGGGTTGAAGTCACCTCAGTTTGACTGGGGGAGGATCTGTTTCCAAGTTCACTCATGTGACAGTCCTCAAGTCTTCTCTGGATATTGGCTGGAGACCTCATTTCTTGGCCCTGTGGACCTCTCCATAGAGCTATTATTCACAACATAGCAACTTGATTCTCTTAGAGAAAGGGCAGAGAGAGAGACAGAGAGGAAGATAAAGAGAGGGAAAGACAGAGAGATGGGAGAGGGAAATAGATTGGGAAAAAGAAAAGACAAAGTGTGGAGAGAGAAAGAGAGACGATTACAGAGGCATATTCTTTCTGTAACCTAATTTCGAAAGTGGCGTCCCATGGCTCTACCACATTCTATTAATTAGAAGCAAGTGGGTAGGTACAGGTCATACACAAAGAGAAGAAATTGTACCAGGACATGAATACCAGTCTGTAAGGTGATATGCACCTTCAGACTGCCCACTACACCTGGGTTTGAGACGGCAGTTTTGTTCCTTCTATACATAACCAAACATAACAGGCTGGGCGCGGTGGCTCAAGCCTGTAATCTCAGCACTTTGGGAGGCCGAGGTGTGTGGATTACGAGGTCAAGAAATCGAGACCATCCTGGTCAACATGGTGAAACCCCGTCTCTACTAAAAATACAAAAAATTAGCTGGGCATGGTGGCGCGTGACTGTAATTCCAGCTGCTCAGGAGGCTGAGGCAGGAGAATTGCCTGAACCCGGGAGGCGGAGGTTGCGGTGAGCTGAGATTGTGCCATTGCACTCCAGCCTGGGTAACAAGAGCGAAACTCCGTCTCAAAAAAAAAAAACGATTGTAGCATAACCAAACATAACTATGCTATGGCATAGAGTACGTGATTCTGGGGTTTTTAATTTATGGACTTGCAGTACAGAGCATTTTGGAAGCTTTGCATTCATATGGTTCCTATACTTAAGGAATTGGCCCAAGTAAGGCTTCTACCCGAAGGACCTGGTTACTATTTGGGGGCTGTGGAAAGACTGTAGGTAGGTGGAAGGAAAAGAAAACATGTTTTACAAAATACTTTATTTTGCTGAATATGATAGAAGAGAAAAAGGAGGAATAAGGCATGACCTTGCTCTCAGATGTGACATGGTTAAGCTGGAATCTAGGAGACAGAATATAGTGCTATATTGAATTTAAACCAATGATCACAAGAAATGTTCATATCAAACAGTGATAGATGGGTGAGGCAGGGCAGAATGTCAGAGGGCTCCACTTTGTACTGAAGAAAGATTTTGAGGAAAAGGTGAAATGTGACCTGCATTGGAAATTGTGGGAGTGGTGGGGGTGGAGGTGGGGGCAAACAATGTGGGCAGGGGCTTAGAAAGAGGAAGAATGGTGTATTTGGAAACTGACTTAGTTGGAGGGCAGGTTTATGTGGAGTCTGGGTCCTGGATTTTTCATCATTGTTTTGTTCCTCACCTTCAGTGTGTGTTTTGGGGGCATATCCTGCCTGTATAGCTCTGTCCTTGGTGGCAATGGAGAGGCCGGAGCATGGGGTGACCCCGGAGAACATGGCCCTTCTTTAGGGAGTTTCCTGGGGGGCCCAACATTCCCTAATGCCCTATCTAATGTTAAACTGCTCACTACTGTGATTCCGGGCTGGAAACCTGAACATGAAGCATTTTTTCTTTCTCTAGAAGGGATAGCCTTTGGGGGCAGAGGGGAAATTAGCTAGAAAAAAATCAAATAGTCTCTTCTGAAAAAACAATGTTTAATCAAGGATCTTGAGGAAATAACCAGCTGTTTTATGAGCAAATTGGCTATTCTTTTGGAAAGAGTTAATGTACCACAAGGAACACAATTATTTTTAGAATCTTAAGGAAGCAGGGATTTGTTTGAAGCTCCAGATTAAAGGTGGATCCAAGGTTCTATGAGGTGATGGGCAAAGAGACCAAATTAAAAGTTTTCTGAACTTTGAATCTGTGTGATTTGTAAGAAAGAGGGGCTGTCTTATTTTATGCATTTTATTTCCTAGATGGCTTGTCAGAGCTTAGATGTCACACTTTGGGGATTTAATGAGTTGACATTTTCACAGGCTAACCTGATAATTAATTTCTGCTCAGAATGGGGCCAGTGTCAGCTCATTCTTCCTTTCTGAACCAGAGCCAGGAGTGTGAGGTCTGCGTCCTGTTTATAGTCTGACTTTCTCAGGAGCTGGCACCAGGCAGAAACGGGTGCCCATAGGCTGGATCCCTCTTGTGGTTGGCTGAGAGGTGAGTCTTGCAGGATGAGATGGACCCTGGAAAATTCAGGGAGTTGGAATCTTTTATCTCTGTTCACCCAAACAAACACAGTTACTTTGCCTTTTCCTCTCCTCATAGTAAAGAGTTGGTTAAGTTATGAAATTGCTTTTAAAAGAATCCAGAAAATATACATTAATATTTATCTATATACTATTTGCTTACTCACTTACTGACTTAAAATACTTATTTTAATTTTAATCTGATTTTTTAGGGGAACTCTTGTCTGTTAATGTAGAGCCAAGACTCCTCTTTAAGAATGTATTGCTAATTATAATTTTGTGTTCTCTTTCTTGTATAAACATCTCCCCTAAATGCATCATCTCTGATTTCTAATTTTAGGTTTTAAAAAAATGGAGTGAAAGTTATAGACACTTTCAAGGTAAAATCTTAATATTTTATGATTATAGTTGTCTCCACATCTGGCTCACATAGTTTTTATTAGCATGGTGTGATGTATATTTTTCAATGTATTCTGCTTCATTTTTTAAAATAGAAACATTCTTCCTTTTAACACTCATTTTATTAGTATACACAATATTTTATTGAGTTAGATATTTATATCAGCACCTGAAACTGACAAAACACATTTGGGAACAAACAATTTACTTTTGGAAAGAATACAACTAAATTGGTAGGATGGAAGGATGGATTATTATTTATTACTTGTTAGCTTTGAGCTCAGGTGCTGTATGTTTTAAAGGGAAGGAAGGATGTCAGTTCATCTAGAATAGGAATTAAAAACTTTTTCCACAAAGGACCACATAGTACATGTTTTAGGCTTTGCAACATCTACAGTTCCTTCTTTTTTTTTTTTTGTGATGGAATTTTTTGCTCTTGTTGCCCAGGCTGGAGTACAATGGCGTATTCTTGGCTCACCACAACCTCCACCTACTGGGTTCAAGCGATTCTCCTGCCTCAGCCTCCCAAGTAGCAAGGATTATAGGCATGGGCCACCACGCTGGCTAATTTCATATTTTTAGTAGAGATGGGGTTTCTCCATGTTGGTCAGACTGATCTTGAACTCCTGCCCTCAGGTGATCCACCTCTCTTGGCCCCCCAAAGTGCCAAGATTACAGGTGTGAGCCACTGCACCCTGCCAAGACTCTATAGTTTCTATGGGCAACTTTTCAACTCTGCCATGGTAGCAAAAAAGCAGCCACAGACAGTGTGTAAATAAATGAGTGTGATTATATCCCAATAAAACTTTATTTCCAAAAACAGGCAGCAGATGGGATTTGGCTTGAGGAACATAGTTTGCCATCTCCTGATCTAGAATACTAGTTAAGCTGAAGTAGATTATGAGTGTTGCTGTTCCTCTTGATTCACTCAACCGAAAGTTTATTAAACAAATTGCATGCCTATCTTTACATATCTGTGATAGACAGAGTACGGATGTGGCTCATTCTTCCTAGCTATAATGTGATGCATGTCTTTGAGTTCATTCTTCTGTGGGCTTGATGTCCTTTCCATATCCTTTTCATCTCCTGGCACATTTCAGCCTATCTTTCAAAACATAACTCTAAAATTACCTCCTCAGGTAAGCCTTCCCTGTCTTCTGGGCCAACTTCAGTGGCCCTTCTCTGGGTTGTTGCAGTTATCATCCCCTGCAATCTCCCAGCCTGGTGCTTATCATGCCGTATTGCAGAAAATGGGCTTTACGTCTCTCTCCTTCAAACCTGTAACCTTTTTGAAGGCATGAACTGAGACTCAGTCATATACCTTTGTACAAAGCAAACATTCAATAAATGTTTGTTGAATAAAAGACAAAATCAATGTGGCAAAGCAGGAAATAAATAGACTACATGAATAGCCATTGCTATTTTTTATGTGTATGTATTTTGACCTTATAACTTTTTTCTTTCATTTATTCACTAAGAAGATGGAGGGAGTGTGGCAGTAGATCTTGACAAGTTTTCCCATAAAAACAAATATGCTTATTTCTTATTTATATACATTTTAAAATTTACATTCATTAAATTATAAATGTAATATGTGTATATAGCTTTAAGGTCAAATTGTGCCACAAGGTTTGTGAGGCAGGCACTTGTTTGGCTATTCGCAGCCATTGTTAATCCCTTTCTCCACTGCTTGCTTTCTACTGCAGAGGATGGGAATCCAGATTCTCCCTTTACCAGCCTCTCTCATGGGTAAGGGTGGCCATGTGACCCAGTTCTGCCTAATGAGATGTAAGGGGAACTCTACTCAGGGACTTCCAGGAAAGATATTTTCCTTTCTAATTGTGGTGAAAACTGCCAGGTATCTGTTATTTTGTTCTTTCCTTTTTTAAGAACTTTTAAGTTTTAGCTGTGCATATGGCTACTAGGAATAAATACTGCATTTGCCAGCCTCTTTTGTAGCTAGTTGTGACTTTGTGACTAGGATATAAGCAAAAGTGTTTTGTGGCAGCTTTCAGAAAATTTCCTTAAAAGAAAACTCTCATGTGCCCTTTTTATTCCTCCTTCCTCGCTCCTGCTGCCTGAAGTGTTGACGTGATAGCTGGAGCAGCTATAACCTTCTGGAACCATGAGGTCACCTTGAGAAAGGAAGCTGTGACTAGTAGAATGACAAGAGAGAAGGAGCCTTGTTATCTGAAGAGATCACAGAATAAGTAGAACCTCATACCACCCTGAACTACCTATATCCCCTAGAGTGGCTAGAACAAGATTTTGCCTTGTGCTAGACATTCTAATTTTGGGTCCCTATCACTCATCACCAGAACGAATCCTAACTGATGCACTACTGGCAGGAAAGAGTTACATGAAGACAACTTTCTCGCTCAGTCATGGGCAATCTGTCTCCCATGTTCTGCCTGTGAACATAATGTTTGCAGCGGTGGCAGCCACCTTGCAGCCCTGAGTGAACAAGGTTGGAAAGCAATACACTGAGAATGGTGGAGCGGAAAGCTGGAAAGCAATGAGTCCCTGGGCATGCCACTGAGCTGCTGAGTCCATCTATTTATGCACATTTTAAAAAAGTAAACAAGTATCCTCATGTAGTAAGCTACCGTTAGTCCAGTTTCCTACTACTGGTAACTTAATTAACTTAGTTTATACAAATGCGTAGTTCCTTGTCTCATGCCTGCTCATCCTGATTCTGTCTCTGGCAGGGAACTACTTTCAACTCTTAAGCCACTTTCCTTTGCTGTTTATAACGATGTGAAATAAAAAGATGACAGTTTTGCTCTTTTAGATCACTCCTTTTACACATTTCCTTAATGTTTTAATGTCTCTTCTTCCGTCTCGCTCTATAGCTAAGCCACTATTTTTGTTCATTATGACTTTGTCAGTATTATTTGCAGCTGAGACATAGTGTTCTACAATTTCATTTCTTTTCCTTTGCAACTTTGGCCTTGGAATTGTTAATTGACTTCCTTTTTCATTTCCTTAATTTTCTATGTATCTATCAATAGTTCATTCCCATATATTTCACTAAAGTTGTAAAACTCTTTATTCCATTTAAACACTGTTTAATTCCATTTAAAACTGTTTGAAGTAATCAAACAGTTCCTTTATTCCTGTAGGAGACCTCTCCCTGGGAGCCTTCACTTAGCTACCTGAGACTGGCTGCTATCTCAGTTTGCTGCCCAGTTATCATCCTAGGATTCTTTTGACCTCTTTCCTGTGTTGGAATCTCTATTCTAGATCCTCATGTCTCCTTCTTTCCTGGTTTTCTCAGTTGTTTGGCTGGAACACATTTTGCTGAAGCTTTCTAAAAAAGAATACATGGGTAATTTTCTATTTTTTTTTTTTTGTAAAGATTGAGCATGTCTAGAATATCTTTATCTGACCTTCTTACTTGATTCATGATTTGGCTGGCATAGAATTCTTGGCTGGAGATTGTTTTCCCTCAGAATTTTGTAGACATCTTCTTTTAGCTTCTGCTGCTTTTAAGAAATAGGATGCTATTCTTACCTGCTTTTTTTGCTTGTCTGGAAGCTTTCAGCATCTTCTCTAATCTCCAGTGTTCTGGAATTTCATAGGGATGGCTCGTACCTTATTTTGGTTTACTTTACAGGATGTTTGCTAGGCCATTTCAATCACCATTTTGGTTCCAGAAAGTTTTTTGTATTCTTTCTTTTATTGTTTTCTTTTCTCTGACCTTCTGTGCTCGATTTCTAGAACTTACATGAATCTGATGTTGGATTTTATCTTCTGGAATGACTATTTCCTCTTTTCTCTCTTATCTTCTACCTGTGCCTTTTTGTTCTAATTTCAGAAATATTTTTTCAACTTTATCTTCTAATCTAGTAAATTTCATCAGTCCGTTTTCATGCTGTTGATAAAGACATACCCAAGACTTGGTAATTTATAAAGAAAATGAGGTTTAATGGAATCATAGTACCACGTGGCTGGGGAGGCTTCATGATCATGGCAGAAGGTGAAAGCCATGTCTTACATGGCAGCAGACAAGAAAGAATGAGAGCCAAGTGAAAGGGTAAACCCCTTATCAAACCATCAGATCTCATGAGAACATATGGGGGAAATTGCCTCCATGATTCGATTATCTCCCACATGGTCCCTTCCACAACATGTGGGAGTTATGGGAGCTACAATTCAAGATGAGATTTGGGTGGGGACACAGCCAAACCATATCATAAATTTAAAAAGTATGCCTTTATGTTTTTAATTTCCTACACATCTTTTGTGTTCTCTAATTATATTACTTTATATGGCAATTTACTATTCTTTCATGAAATTTTTTATTTGTATCTTTGAGGTAGCATTTTTTGAGTGTATTTGAAATTCTCTGCTGCTTCTTGCATTGTCTCTTTTCTTTTGAGTTTCTTTTTGTTTGTTAGTTTGTATCTTTCTTTTTTATGTTGGAAGTTTCTCTCAAATACCTGTCCATTTTAAGAGGAAAGTGCTGAAAATATAATTGGAAGAGGCACATGAGGGAAAAGGGGTTGTGCCAAAATATGGGTGATGACATGCAGACTTAGCTGTTTCATTGGAGGACCCCTAAATATCACCACCACTAGATTTTTTTTTTTTTCTTGAGCTGGTTGGTTTCTGCAGAGGATGCTCATATCTTCTTCCTGGAAGTATAAGCTTGGTTCCCGGGGTTCCAGAAACTGGGGATGGGGTGATGCCTCACCACTTAGTATGCTAACTTCCAATTAATTCTTTGTCATTATTTTTTATGTGTGTGTGGTTTTTTGTTGCTTTTTTCATTTTAACAGATTTATTGAGGTATAATGGACATATTTCCTTGCATTGTTTCACCCCCATTGTCTGTTATGTAACCCTCTCCTCTCTTCTTCGCTGGAAGGGGAATCTTTAGAAGTCCATGGTGATTTCGATTCTTACATTTTTCTGGGGTCTGCAGCACAAGCCACCTTGACTCCTAGTTTAGGTTTCAACTTTCTGTGGTATGACAAGTAATTTACTCTCCAGTTTTCACAATTTGAGTATTATCATTATTTTAATGTGATTTGGGAGGAAGTGGAGAAAAATGTACATGTTCAAACTGTCAAGTTTAACCAAGAGCCCTAAAATAAATAGTTATATTTTACCAGCATTAATGCCATTAATTCTTAGTACTTATATGTGGGTCTCTGGAGCTGTTTGGAAGCTAGGGGTTAGCAGTAAAGGGTGTACATACATGTGTGCTTTTGTCTCTGTGTATACATGAGGTTATAGTATGAGATTGTGTGTGTGTGTCTGTGTATATTGGTTAAAGTGAAAACAAGTGTGTTTTCTGGGTAACTATAAATAGAACTAAAATGATGAGTTCCAGGAGTTCGAAGAGTGAGAAGAAGAGCAGAAAAGAGAAAGGAAGCAAACCTGCAAGTTTTGGAGTGTTGGGATTCAGAACATGCTACCCCCAAATATGGTACTTTGGCAGTTGAGGGAACAGCAGAAGAAAGAAGATCTGCTGCTGCCCTCCCCCTCCCCTTCCTCCTCCTCCTCCTCCTCCTCCTCTTCCCCCCCTCCTCCTCCTCCTCCTCCTCCTCCTCCTCCTCCTCCTCCTCCTCCTTCTTCTTCTTCTCTCTCTCTCTCTCTCTCTCTCTTTGAGACAGAATATCACTCCATCACCCAGGCTGGAGTGCAGTGGTGTGATCTGAGCTCACTATAACCTCAGCCTCCCAGGTTCAAGCAATTCTACTGCCTCAGTCTCTTAAATAGTTGGAATTACAGGCACATGCCACCATGTGCAGTTATTTATTTATTTATTTTTAAATAGAGACAGGGTTTTGCCATATTGGTCAGGCTGGTCTTGAACTCTTGACCTCAAGTGATCTGCTCTCCTTGGCCTCTAAAAATGCCGGGTTTACAGGCGTGAGCCACAATGCCTTGCCTGTCTTCTTTATAAGCATTCAGCATCTCATTTATTTTCTCTAATATCTTATAATGTAGGTCTAGTTTTTTTCCATCTGATAGATGGAAAAATTAATGTTTAGAGAGATGCAGTCTTTTTCTCATACACAGAGATAACAAGTAGCAGAGCTATGATTTGAATTTAGCAGCTCTGGATGTAAAGTTAATACTTTAATATACTTCACTGCTTCATTGTACTAAATTGCATGAGTATTCATTTATAAATATATAAAATGAGAACATCAAAATCAATTTGATGAACACACTGGTATTTGATGTACACATGTTGGAATGTGATGTACAAAGTAAAATATAGATTCTTGCTGAGGTAGGAGTACAGCTCTTTTTTTAAAAAAATTTCAAACTTTTATTTTAAGTTCAGGGGTACATGCACAGGATGTGCAGGTTTGTTACATAGATGAATGTGGACTGTGGTGATTTGCTGCATAGATCATCCCATCACCCAGGTATTAAGCCCAGCATCCATAAGCTATTCTTCCTGATGCCCTCCCTCCTCCCACTCTCACCCTCTGATAGACCCCAGTGTGTGCGTTCCCCACCATGTGTTCATGTACTCTCATTATTCAGCTCCAACTAATAAGTGAGAGCATGTGGTATTTGGTTTTCTGCTCTGGCATTAGTTTGCTAAGGATAATGGCCTCCAGTTTCATCTGTGTTCATGCAAAAGACATGATCTCATTCATTTTTATGGAAGGAGTGCAGTTCTTTTTTTTAATTAAAAAATTATATATATATATATATATATATATATATATATAT
Organism: Callithrix jacchus; assembly: GCF_049354715.1. Lineage (NCBI taxonomy): Eukaryota > Metazoa > Chordata > Mammalia > Primates > Cebidae > Callithrix > Callithrix jacchus. The sequence goes on along the minus strand of NC_133515.1, from coordinate 65,913,763 downwards.
ATATATATATATGCAGGATTGTTGCATAGGTATACACCTGGCAATGTGATTTTCTGCCTCCATCCCCATCACCTGTATCTGGCATTACTCCCCTTGTTATTCCTCCCCAATTCCCTACTCACCACCGTCCATCTCCTAGACTCCCCTCCACAAAGACCTCAGAGTGTGATGCTCCCCTCCCTGTGTCCATGTGTTCTCATTGTTCAGTACCTGCCTATGAGTGAGAACATGCGGTGTTTGATTTTCGGTTCTTATGTCAGTTTGCTGAGAATGATGGTTTCAAGGTACATCTATGTCCCTACAACGGACACAAATGCATTGTTTTTTATGGCTGCATAGTATTCCATGGTGTGTATGTGCCACATTTTCCCTGTCCAGTCTATCATCAATGGGCATTTGGGTTGGTTCCAAGTCTTTGCTATTGAAAACAGTGATGCAGTGAATATACATGTGCATATGTCTTTATAACAGAATGATTTATAATCCTTTGGTTATATACCCAGTAATGGGATTCCTGGGTCAAATGGAATTTCTATTTCTAGGTCCTTGAGGAATCGCCACACTGTCTTCCACAATGGTTGAACTAGTTTACACTCCCACCAACAGTGTAAAAGTGTTCCTATTTCTACACATGCTCTCCAGCATCTGTTGTCTCCAGATTTTTTAATGATCACCATTCTAAATGGCATGAGATGGTGTGGTGTTGATTTGCATTTCTTTGATGACCAGTGATGATGAGCATTTTTTCATATGTTTGTTGGTCTCATATATATCTTCTTTTGTAAAGTGTCTTTTCATATACTTTGCTCACTTTTGAATGGGTTTGTTTTATTTTTCTTGTAAATCTGTTTTAGTTCTTTGTAGATTCTGGATATAAGTCCTTTATCAGATGAGTAGATTGCAAAAATTTTTTCCCATTCTATTGGTTGCTGGTTCACTCTAATGGTTGTTTCTTTTGCTGTGCAGAAGCTCTGGAGTTTAATTAGAACCCATTTGTCAATTTTGGCTTTTGTTTCCAATGCTTTTGGTGTTTTAATCATGAAGTCCTTGCCTATGCCTATGTCCTGAATGGTTTTGCCTGGGTTTTCTTCTAGAGGGGTTTTTATGGTGTTAGATCTTACATTTAAGTCCTTAATCCCCCTGGAGTTAATTTTAGTGTAAGGTGTCAGGAAGGGGTCCAGTTTCTGCTTTCTGCACATGGCTAGCCAGTTTTCCCAAACCATTTATTAAATAGGGAATCCTTTCCCCATTGCTTGTTTTTGTGAGGTTTGTCAAAGAACAGATGGTTGTCGATGTGTGGCATTGCCTCTGAGGCCTCTGTTCTGTTCCATTGGTCTATATCTCTGTTTTGGTACCAGTACCATGCTGTTTTGATTACTGTAGCCTTGTAGTATAGTTTGAAGTCAGGTAGCGTGATGCCTCCAGCTTTGTTCTTTTTGCTGAGAATTGTCTTGGCTATGCAGGCTCTCTTTTGGTTCCACATGAAGTTTAAGATGTTTTTTTTCAGATATGTGAAGAAGGTCATTGGTAGCTTGATGGGTATAATGTTGAATCCATAAATTACTTTGGGCAGTATGGCCATTTTCATGATATTGATTCTTTCTAACCATGAGCATGGAAAGTTTTTCCATCTGTTTGTGTTCTCTCTTATTTTGTTGAGCAGTGGTTTGTCATTCTCCTTGAAGAGGTCCTTTACATCCTTTGTTAGTTGTATTCCTAGATATTTTATTCTCTTTGTAGCATTGTGAGTGGCAGTTTGTTCTTGATTTGGCTCTCTTTAAATCTGTTATTGGTGTATAGGAATGCTTGTGATTTCTGCACATTGATTTTATATTCTGAGCCTTTGCCAAAGTTGCTTATCAGTTTCAGGAGATTTTGGGCCGAGACAATGGGGTCTTCTAACTATACAATCATGTCATCTGCAAATAGAGACAATTTGACTTCCTCCTTTCTGAAGTGAATACCCTTTATTTCTCTTCCTTGCCTGATTGCTCTGGCTTGAACTTCCAATACTATATTGAATAGGAGAGGTGAGAAAGCATCCTTGTCTAGTGCCAGATTTCGAAGGGAATGCTTCCAGTTTTTGCACATTCAGTATGATATTGGCTATGGGTTTGATGTAAATAGCTTTTATTATTTTGAGATACATTTCATCGATACCTAGTTTATTCAGAGTTTTTAGCATAAAGTGCTGTTGAATTTTTTCAAAGGCCTTCTCTGCATTTATTGAGATAATCATGTGGTTTTTGTCTTGGTTCTGTTTATGTGGTGAATTATGTTTATAGATTTGCATATGTTCAACCAATCTTTCATCTCTGGGATGAAGCCTCCTTGATTTTGATGGATCAGCTTTTTGATGTGCTGTTGCAATCAGTTTGCCAGTATTTTATTGAAGATTTTTGCATCTATGTTCATCATGGATATTGGCCTGAAGTTTTCTTTTCTTGTTGAGTCTCTGCTGGGTTTTGGTATCAGGATGATGCTGGTCTCATAAAATGATTTGGGAAGGATTCCACCTTTCTGGATTGTTTGGAAAAGTTTCAGAAGGAGTGGTACCAGCTCCTCTTTGTATGTCTGGTAGAACTTGGCTGTAAACCCATCTGGACCTGGGCTTTTTTTGGTTGGTAGGCTATTAATTGCTTCCTCAACTTTAGCCCTTGTTATTGGTCTATTCAGGGTTTGACTTCTTCCTGGTTTAGACTCCAGATGGTGCAAGTGTCCAGGAATTTATTTGTTTTTTCCAGGCTTACTGGTTTATGTGCATAGAGTTATTTGTAATGGTCTCTGATGGTAGTTTATATTTCTGTGAAATTGGTGGTGGCATCCCCTTTATCATTTTTTATTGCATCTATTTGATTCTTCTCTCTTTTCTTTTTTATTAATCTTGCTAGTGGTTTGTCTATTTTGTTGATCTTTTCAAAAAACCAGATCCTGGATTTATTGACTCTTTGAAGGGTTTTTTTTGTGTCTCTATCTCCTTCAGTGCTACTCTGATCTTAGTTATTTCTTGTCATCTGCTAGCTTCTGAATTTTTTTAATCTTGCTTCTCTAGTTCTTTCAATTTTGATGATAGGGTTTTTCCTTGTTTCTCATGTGGCCATTTATTGCTCTAAATTTTAGATCTTTCCTTACTTCTCATGTGGCCATTTATTGCTCTAAATTTTCATCTAGACACTGCTTTAAATGTGTCCCAGAGATTCTGGTACATTTTGTCTTCATTCTCGTTGGTTTCAAAGAACATCTTTATTTCTGTCTTCATTTAATTGTTTAACCAATCAACATTCAAGAGCCAGTTGTTCAGTTTCCATGAAGCTGTGTGATTCTGAGTTTCTGAATTCTGAGTTCTAATTTGATTGCACTGTGGTCTGAGAGACTATTTGTTATGCTTTCTGTTCTTTGCATTTGCTGAGAAGTGATTTACTTCCAATTATGTGGTCAATTTTAGAGTAGGTGTGATGTGGTGCTGAGAAGAATGTATATTCTGTGGATTTGGGGTAGAGAGTTCTGTAGATATCTGTTAGGTTTGCTTGTTCCAGTTCTGAGTTCCAGTCCTGGCTATCCTTGTTAATTTTCTCTCTGGTTGATCTGTCTAATATTGACAGTGGAGTGTTAAAGTCTCCCACTATTATCATGTGGGAGTCTAAGTCTCTTTGTAGGTTGTTAAGAACTTGCTTTATGTATCTGGGTGCTCCTGTATTAGGATCGTTAGCTCTTCTTGTTGCATCGATTCTTTTACCATTATATAATGCCCTTCTTTGTCTCTTTTGATCTTCATTGGTTTAAATTCTATTTTATTGGAGACTAGGATTGCAACTCCTGCTTTTTTTTTGCTCTCCATTTGCTTGGTAAATCTCCCTCCATCCCTTTATTTTGCGCCTATGTGTGTTCTTGCACATGAGATGGGTTTCCTGAATACAGCACACCGATGGGTGTTTTTATCCCATTTGCCAGTCTGTGTCTTTTGATTGGGGCATTTAGCCAATTTACATTTAACATTACTATTGTTATGTATGAATTTTGTACTGCCATTTTGATGCTAGCTGGTTGTTATGCCCATTAGTTGACACAGTTTCTTCATTTTGTTGATGGTCTTTACCATTTGGTACATTTTTGGAGTGGCTAGTACTGGTTGTTCCTTTCTATGTTTGGTGCTTCTTTCAGGAGCTCTTGTAAAGCAGGCCTGGTAGTGATTAAAACTTTCAGCAATTGCTTGTTCGTAAAGGATATTATTTCTTATTCAATTGTGAAGCTTAGTTTGGCTGGATATTAAATTCTAGGTTGAAAGTTATTTTCTTTAAGGATGTTGAATATTGACCCCCACTCTCTTCTGGCTTGTAGGGTTTCTGCCGAGAGATCTGCTGTGAGTCTGATGGGCTTCCCTTTGTGGGTAACCTGACCTTTCTCTCTGGCTGCCTTTGGCATTTTTTCCCTTCATTTCAGCCCTAGTGGATCTGACGATTATGTGCCTTGGAGTTGCTCTTCTTGAGGAATATCTTTGTGGTGTTCCCTTTATTTCCTGGACTTGAATATTGGCCTGTCTTGCTAGGTTTGGGAAGTTCTCCTAGATAATATACTGAAGAGTGTTTTCCAGCTTGGATTCATTCTCTCTGTCACATTCAGGTACACCTATCAAATGTAGATTAGGTCTTTTCACATAATCCCATATTTCTTGGAGGCTTTGTTCATTTCTTTTTACTCTTTTTTCTCTAATCTTGTCTTCTCATTTTATTTCATTGAGTTGATCTTCAGTCTCTGATATCCTTTCTTCTGTTTGGTCAATTAGGATATTGAAGTGTCACGAAGTTCTCGTGTTGTGTTTTTCAGCTCCGTCAATTCATTTATATTCCTCTCTAAGCTGTTTATTCTCTTTAGAATTTCATCAACCCTTTTTTCAAGGTTTTTAGTTTCTTTGCATTGTGTTAGAACATGTTTTTTTTAGCTCAGAGAAGTTTGTTATTATCCACTTTCTGAAGCCTGTTTCTGTCAATTCATGAGACTCATTCTCCATCCAGCCTTGTTCCCTTGCTGGTGAGGAGTTGTGATCCCTTGGAGGAGGAGAGGCATTCTGGTTTGGGGTGCTTTCATCCTTTTTGTGCTGGTTTCTTTCCATCTTTGTGAATTTATCTACCTGTGGTCTTTGTAGTCGATGGCTTTCAGATGGGGTCTCTAGATGTCCTTTTTGTTGATAATGAAGTTATTTCTTTCTGTTTCTTAGTTTTTCTTCTAAGAGTCAGGCCCCTCTGCTGCAAGACTGCTGTAGGTCCACTCCAGTCCCTGCTTGCCTGGGGATTACCTGCAGTGGCTGCAGAACAGTAAGGGTTGCTGCCAATTTCTTCTTCTGTTATTTTTGTCCCAGAAGGTCACCTAACATAAAGGAGATGTCAGCCTGAGCTCTCCTTTATGAGGTGCCTCTGGATATATGGGGGTCAGGGAGCTGCTTGAGGAGACAGTCTATCCCTTATCAGAGCTCAAGTCCTGAGCTGTGAGCTCTGTTGTTCTATTCAGAGCTGGTGGGAGGTATGTTTATATTTGCCACAGTGGAACTCATAACCAGCTTTTTTCCCTAGGTGCTCTGTCCCGGGAAGGTGGGGCTTTATTTATAAATTCCTGACATGCTTCTGCCTTTTTTCAGAGATGCCCTGCCCAGCGAGGAGGTAGCCTAGTCACAGTCTGCCAGCAGAGGTGTTGCTGAGCTGCCATGGGCTCTGCCCAGCTGCTGTGTGAACTTCCTTGCAGTTTTGTTTATAGGGGTATAGTTAGAACTGCCTCGGTGATGGTGGTCTGCCCTAGTAATGGCAGACTGTCTCTGTTTGGTGGACTGCCTCAATAATGGCAGACTGTCTTGGTAATGGCGGACTGCCTTGGTAGTGGTGGACTGTGTTGGTAATGGTGGATGCCCTGACCCCCACAGAACTGAACTGTCATGGGTCCAGGTGTGCTTGCTGGTCTTTATGGGGGTGGGACCAGCCGAGCCAGATCACCTGGGTCCGTGTTTCAGCCCCCTTTCTTTTTGGTTTTATGGGTGACTCTGTCTCCCAGGCATTCCTGTCACCAGTTGAAATGGCGCCAGATTTGTGTGAGCTTTTGTGTGGAGAACTGCTGCGCCAGCTGTTTGCTGCACTGGAGATTCATGGTGCTTTTTCGCCTGGGAATCTCCTGGTCTGTGGGCAGTATAAATTCATTTAGAAATGCGGTGATTCACTGGGATCTACAATTCAGAGTTGGTCCAATTTGGCCATCTTGGATTGTCCTCACTCAGAAGTGTAGTTCTTAAGGGAGAAAGGCATAGCTCCTGTCTTCAAAGAACTTATCTTTTACCTCTCAATGTCAACATCTAGAATTGAGAAAGACAAGACTTTAAGACTTTGGGTGTAGTGTAAAATCTTGGTTTAAATAGTAGTTGTATTACTATGAGCCAAACCTCTTAAGGGCTTCACAGGTGTGAAGATCAATAAAGAGAATGAAAAAGAAGGGTTTACCACCACCCTATATAATAGGTAATTATATCCTATGTAGATAATATAGTATCATATTCTATATGCTAAATGCAAGGAAAATGAGGACTGTGAAGCTGAGTGCCTTAACCAGCATTACGTGACTAAACTCAGTTTTCTGAAGATCAGCCCCAGGATTTTTTCTATCACTGACATATTTATCCAGCCCTATATAGTTTTTAAAGCAGCTATAATGTAAATAATGAAGGTAATATCATTGTTATTTTATAGATGGACAAACTGATATGAAGAGTTATTTTCAAAGACGCTTTTAGTAAGTGCTATTTTAGGATGCATCTGAATGGTACCACCAGTTTCTAAGCAGGTTGGGTCTATAGGATGGAAGAAGGGGGTCTCAAGATGGAGGAGAAACAACCAACATTTATTGAACTCTACTGTCTACCAGACAGCCAGACACTGTGCCAGAGGTCACATATGATCTTGTTTAATCCTTACAACTGTACTGGGAGGTTATTATTTTTATCTTCATTATGTAAATGAAGCTCAAAGAGGCTATGAAACTTTCCCATTGTTATACAGACCTTCAGTGTCATTAAGTGGGTTCCTTTTATTAACACTCGACAACGTTGATATTCAACTCCAGGACTAATAATTTTAGAGCCTGCAGGAGTATGTGTTGATAACATTTTCCCCAGTGTCTGTGACTTAGCATTGAAATTTCTATGGCTTCTTAGAACTGAAACCAAAGGTAAGCTTCTCCGCAACCACTCTGCAGAGATTCCTCTCATTTAAAGAGTACACTCATATCTTTTTCTCTCTGTTCTGAGAGAAGAATAAATCGTGTATTTGAGCAGATGTTTCTTCAATGGCTACTCAAATGATGGCTTTTTTCTTTTTTTCTTAATTCTAAGTCCATAGACATATTTTTAATTGCTCTGCTTTTTTCCCCCTTGCATTATAAAAGCCATGCTGTGAAAGTTATATAAGTGAACACATTTTATTCATCTGCTAAACTCTCTGCCTCAGAGATATATTTTGTTGGTTTGGATTTACTCAAAAGTATTATAAATAAAAGATTTAAATATAAAATGTATTTACTATGGAAATTCAATAGTTAAGAGGCCCACAAAACTTGCCAGATGTTTCGTGAAAAGCTAGCAGTTCAGGTTGGTAAGTATTTATTGCTTACTATAGGGCCATATGAGTTACTTGGGAGTCATGAAATAAAAAAGAGACCCTTGTCTGCATTGGAGAAAGACAGTGTAGTGGCATTGACTTCATAATTAGGGAAAAAACCTAACTATGAGGATGTACTAACATACATTTCTCTTGTCTCAAAAATATCTTCTTATTCTAAAGATAATGACTTTGTATTTTCTTTTGCTTATGATGCTGTTTTTTTTCCAGGGAGTTCAAATTTTATGCTTGGAGAGTGACCTGAGGAGAAGTTTACTAGACAGGAGTTTTAGAGTATGTAAATTCTAGGGCCATTTCTGGAAGCACATATTGGCTGTTGTCATGGATGAGGTGAATGAGCTGCTGCCCACGTCTGAGGGCAGCCTACACACAGCACCACATAGTCCTCTCAGGACTAGTAACTGAGATCCAAGTGGGAATTAATTCTTTTCCCTTCCTGTACTTCACAAAGCAATTGAAGTACATTCCTTAGCTTATCATATTAGAAGTACTTTCCAATGGATTTCTTTTCTTTTCTTCTGCTTAAATTGAAAAAGCTGCACGTTTTCATTATTTTGGTTTCCTTTCTAATTGTGCTGAAATGACAGCTAGTTCTGGATTTCCCCCAATATTTCTGTTCGTTTCTTCTTTTTTTTTACTTTAGATCACACTAGGTACATGTTCCCATATGGGCTTTTTGATACTCTGCCTGGGAATTGGTGTGGCATCATGGAAAATACAAAGGAAGTGAAGTGATCACCTATATTAGAGTGATGAGATTAATATACTCAAATAATCCAAGGAGAAAATAAGGAGTAAGTACAACTGGACTCTCATGCCTGCAGATATTAGGTGCTCAAAAGCATTTATCGGTTGGGGATTGAGAGAAGTCAACAATCTAGAATCCTGAAATAAACAGAAAGAGGTTCAAGCAAGAGGCAGGATTTAAGCTGGATTTTGAAAAATCAGCTGTATTTAGATAGATAAGAGGGAAGTCCTACCCAGCAGGGGAGAACATTGAACGAAACTGAAGAGTTGAGCAGTGGCTTGATTCATGAAGGGGCAAGTTAGAGGATCTATCTGGATCAATTGGAGTGTCATCTTGGGGAGAAATGAACAACATAGCTGTAAAATCTATACATTTCTGCACAAGTCATCCTGGTTCTTGTTAGTCACTGTTATTTCCTGTCTGTTGGCACTCCTAAGCTTTGGGGGAGCTCCCTGCAGGGTTTCATCTATCCCTGTAAGCAGCAGCGTCAGAGATATACTTGTTTAGAAAAGCAGCAATATAATAATAGAGGAAGTATCTTCAGGTCCTATAGGGTGCGTGTGTGCTAATGAAAAGAGGAATTACTGAGTTCCTAACCCCTGGCACCAAACACTGGATAGCTTGTGTCAGCATTTCTTTGGCATAAATTTCCTCCTTGCAGAATCTTGCATTGTATTTCAAAATTATGCAAAGAGGTTTTTAGAAGCATAAGAGGGATGCTTAGTTATCCCTTTATTGGTGAGTAAATTATATGGTTATAAAGTTAAATAAAACCCAGAAAGTTCCAACTGTGTTTTTCTTAAAATCCTTTGTCAAAACAAATAGCCTTGAAATGAACATAAAAACTTAAATGGCATTGACTCTAATGAAACATGGAACTTAATGAAGTTGAAGTGCTATGAGCATACTGGGAAAGCAGGGCTGCTTTTATCTTACTGGAATGTTTATGTCCTTGCGTGTCTCCTAATCACACTGTGGTAACGTCATTTGGAGAAGATGCTTCAGGAAAGATTGCGAATAAAAACCAAAAATAATACAGCCGCAAGTTAACAGTTCAGAGTACCCCAAGAAGTCAGACCAAATCTCTTGTTGGTATAGAGGGCACTGGGCTGGAAGAATACTACTGGAGATGTCTCTGATCATATATTTGGGTATGTGAATGTTTGGCAACATGGATAAAGGGGCTCTCAACTATTCCTGTGATAACATCTCAAAATCTACCTGTTGGAAATGAATGCCTTTATCATTCTCTGAGAAACCAGCTTTCTATCCATTTTTCTTATTTCTACAAGTGAGTCTCCCTCCAGGCACTTGGACTTGAGGCTTTGATTAATCCATAGTTCTTTCCTCTCTCCTCCTATACTCCAAAGTTACTAAATTTTATCAGTTTTTCTCTCAATGCTTTGAAATCCTTCTCATTCATCTCATGACTATAGCCATGACTCAGCAACTTCTACCTCATCCTGCTCAAAATGGTCTGATTAAACTCCATATCACCTGAATATAGCCCACAGGCTAATCATGATAGTCAAGGATTTGACTTTACCACCTAGTTTCAACCTGCTTTCCAAGCTCATCTCCTGAAATTTCTGTATGAACATGAGTCCAATTCTATCATCAGACTGATACTGCATATTTTCTACTTAAACATGACTTGTTAATTTTCTCACCATTCTCTTGTTTTTTTTTTTTTTTTTGTTCCTCTAATTAGGATGCTACCTTTATTCCTCACTACTTATGCAAGTTCTTGAAAAGCAATGGCATGGAAATTTTTCAGTTATCCCTTCGAGAATCTGATGAAGGCCATTAACTTTATCCCACAAAAATGTATCTCTAGAGAATTCATTGAGACCTGAAACTGCATTCACGTACTCCTTAGGAGAACATGGACCTTAAATTAAGAATCCTTGCTCAAGCTCAAGTTGAAATTCGCAAGCCTTCATGAAACTATCCTAAATCACTCTGGCTAATGTTGATAACTCCTTTACCCTTCCTCTCTCTTCTGAACTTCACTGAAATTGTTCATTTCATTTGGTACTTACTGAAGACCATTGTGTGTTGTTTTCTTTCTATGCACATGCTATGTTTACTCAAATAAACTAAAAGCTCCTTGAAGGTAAAGCCCTGCTATGTATGTCTCGGAATTATATATACTCAGTCTTTTTTTATTGCATTTTAGGTTTTGGGGTACATGTGCAGAATGTGCAAGATAGTTGCATAGGTACACATGTGGCCGTGTGATTTGCTGCGTTTCTCCCCTTCACCCACATCTGGCATTTCTCCCCATGCTATCCCTCCCCAGCTCCCCTGCCACTGTCCCTCCACTATTCCCCCGAAAAGACCCCAGTGTGCAGTGCTCCCCACCCTGTGTCCATGTGTCCTCATTGTTCATCACCCGCCTATGAGTAAGACCATGTGGTGTTTCATTTTCTGTTCTTGTGTCAGTTTGCTGAGAATGATGTTCTCCAGACTGATCCATGAACCTACAAAGGACATGAACTCATCATTTTTGATTGCTGCATAATATTCCATGGTGTATATGTGCCACATTTTCCCTGTCCAGTCTATCATCGATGGGCATTTGGGTTGGTTCCAGGTCTTTGCTATTGTAAACAGTGCTGCAATAAACATTTGTGTGCATGTGTCCTTATAGTAGACCGATTTATAGTCATTTGGATATATACCCAGTAATGGGATTGCTGGGTCAAATGGAAATTCTATTTCTAGGTCCTTGAGGAATCGCCACACTGTCTTCCACAATGGTTGAACTAATTTACACTCCCACCAGCAGTGTAAAAGTGTTCCTATTTCTTCACATCCTCTCCAGCATCTGTTGTCTCCAGATTTTTTAATGATCACCATTCTAACTGGCGTGAGATGGTATCTCAATGTGGTTTTGATTTGCATCTCTCTAATGACCAGTAATGATGAGCATTTTTTCATATGTTTGATGGCCTCATGTATGTCTTCTTTTGTAAAGTGTCTGTTCATATCCTTTGCCCATTTTTGAATGGGCTTGTTTGTTTTTTTCTTGTAAATCTGTTTGAGTTCTTTGTAAATTCTGGATATCAGCCCTTTGTCAGATGGGTAAACTGCAAACATTTTTTCCCATTCTGTTGGTTGCCGATTCACTCTAGTGACTGTTTCTTTTGCCGTGCAGAAGCTGTGGAGTTTCATTAGGTCCCATTTGTCTATTTTGGCTTTCGTTGCCAATGCTTTTGGTGTTTTGCTCATGAAGTCCTTGCCTACTTCTATGTCCTGAATGGTTTTTGCCTAGATTTCCTTCTAGGGTTTTTATGGTGCCAGGTCTTATGTTTAAGTTTTTAATCAATCTGGAGTTAATTTTAGTGTAAGGTTTCAGGAATGGGTCCAGTTTCTGCTTTCTGCACATGGCTAGCCAGTTTTCCCAACACCATTTATTAAACAGGGAGTCCTTTTCCCATTGCTTGTTTTTGTCAGGTTTATCAAAGATTATATGGTTGTAGATATGTTGTGTTGCCTCTGATGCCTCTGTTCTGTTCCATTGGTCTCTATCTCTGTTTTGGTACCAGTACCATGCTGTTTTGATTACTGTAGCCTTGTAGTATAGTTTGAAGTCCGGTAGTGTGATGCCTCCTGCTGTGTTCTTTTTGCTTAGAATTGACTTGGCTATGCGGGCTCTCTTTTGGTTCCATATGAAGTTCATGGTGGTTTTTTCCAGTTCTGTGGAGAAGGTCATTGGTAGCTTGATGGGGATAGCGCTGAGTCAGTAAATTACTTTGGGCAGTATGGCCATTTTCACAATATTGATTCTTCCTAACCATGAACATGGAATGTTACTCCATCTGTTTGTGTCCTCTCTTATTTCGTTGAGCAGTGGTTTGTAGTTCTCCTTGAAGAGGTCCCTTATGTTCCTTGTTAGTTGTATTCCTAGGTATTTTATTCTCTTTGTAGCAATTGTGAATGTCAGTTTGTTCTTGACTTGGCTCTGTTTCAGTCTGTTATTGGTGTATAGGAATGCTTGTGATTTTTGCACATTGATTTTGTATCCAGAGACTTTGCTGAAGTTGCTTACCAGTTTCAGGAGTTTTTGGGCTGAGATGATGGTATCTTCTAGATGTACAATCATGTTGTCTGCAAATAGAGACAATTTGGCTTCCTCCTTTCCTATTTGAATACCCTTTATTTCTTTTTCTTACTGGCTAGAACTTCCAGTACTATATTGAATAGGAGTGGTGAGAGAGGGCATCCTTGTCTAGTGCCAGATTTCAAAGGGAATGCTTCCAGTTTTTGCCTATTCAGTATGATATTGGCTGTTGGTTTGTCATAAATAGCTTTTATTATTTTGAGATACGTTCCATTAGTACCGAGTTTATTGAGGGTTTTTAGCATAAAGGGCTGTTGAATTTTGTCAAAGGCCTTCTCTGCATCAATTGAGATAATCATGTGGTTTTTGTTTTTGGTTCTGTTGATGTGGTGAATTATGTTTATAGACTTGCATATGTTGAACCAGCCTTGCGTCCCCGGGATGAATCCTACTTTATCATGGTGGATAAGCTTTGTGATGTGCTGTTGCAATTGGCTTGCCATTATTTTATTGAATATTTTTGCATTTATGTTCATCATGGATATTGGCCTGAAGTTTTCTTTTCTTGTTGAGTCTCTGCTGGGTTTTGGTATCAGGATGATGTTGGTCTCCTAAAATGATTTGGGAAGGATTCCCTCTTTTTGGATTATTTGGAATAGTTTCAGAAGGAATGGTAACAGTTACTCTTTGTGTGTCTGGTAGAATTCGGCTGTGAATCCATCTAGACCTGGGCTTTTTTGTGTGACAGGCTCTTAATTTCTGCCTCAACTTCAGAGCTTGTTATTGGTCTATTCACAGTTTCAGCTTCCTCCTGGTTTAGGCTTGGGAGGGCACAGGAGTCCAGGAATTTATCCATTTCTTCCAGGTTTACTAGTTTATGTGCATAGAGTTGTTTGTAATATTCTCTGATGATGGTTTCTGTGGAATCTGTGGTGATTTCCCCTTTATCATTTTTTATCACATCTATATGGTTATTCTCTCTTTTCTTTTTTATCAGTCTGGCTAGTGGTCTGTCTATTTTGTTGATCTTTTTGAAAAACCAGCTCTTGGATTTACTGATTATTTGAAGGGTTTTTTTGTGTCTCTATCTCCTTCAGTTCTGCTCTGATCTTAGTTATTTCTAGTCTTCTGCTAGGTTTTGAGATTTTTTGATCTTGCTCCTCTAGCTCTTTCAATTTTGATGATAGGTTGTCAATTTTGGATCTCTCCACTCTTCTCATGTGGGCTCTTATTGCTATATATTTTCCTCTAGAGACTGCTTTAAATGTGTCCCAGAGATTCTGGTATGTTGTGTCTTCATTCTCATTGGTTTCGAAGAACTTCTTTATTTCTGCCTTCATTTCATTGTTTATCCAGTCAACATTCAAAGCCAGATGTTCAGTGTCCATGAAGCTGTGTGGTTCTGAGTTAGTTTCTGATTTCTGAGTTCTAACTTGATTGCACTATGGTCTGAGAGACTGTTTGTTATGATTTCAGTTGTTTTGTATTTGCTGAGGAGTGCTTTACTTCCAATTATATGGTCAATTTTAGAGTAGGTGTGATGTGGTGCTGAGAAGAATGTATATTCTGTGGATTTGGGGTGGAGAGTTCTGTAAATGTCTATCAGGTTTGCTTGCTCCAGGTCTGAGTTCAAGTCCTGGCTATCCTTGTTAATTTTCTCTCTGGTTGATCTGTCTAATATTGACAGTGGAGTGTTAAAGTCTCCCACTATTATTGTGTGGGAGTCTAAGTCTCTTTGTAAGTCATTAAGAACTTGCCTTATATATCTGGGTGCTCCTGTATTGGGTCCATATATATTTAGGATCGTTAGCTCTTCTTGTTGTATTGATCGTTTGACCATTATGTAATGTCCTTCTTTGTCTCTTTTGATCTTTGTTGCTTTAAAGTCTATTTTATCAGAGATGAGAATTGCAACTCCTGCTTTTTTTTGCTCTCCATTTGCTTGGTAAATCTTCCTCCATCCCTTTATTTTGAGCCTTTGTATATCCTTGCCTGTGAGATGGGTTTCCTGAATACAGCACACTGATGGATTTTGGATTTTTATCCAATTTGCCAGTCTGTGTCTTTTGATAGGTGCATTTAGCCCACTTACATTTAGGTTTAATATTTTTATGTGTCAATTTGATACTGCCATTTTGATGCCAGCTGGCTGTTTTGCCCATTAGTTGATGCAGATTCTTCATTTTGTTGATGTTTTTGGAATGGCTGGTACTGGTTGTTCCTTTCTATGTGTAGTGCCTCTTTCAGGAGCTCTTGTAAAGCAGGCATGGTGGTGACAAAATCTCTGAGTACTTGCTTGTTTGCAAAGGATTTTATTTTTCCTTCACTTATGAAGCTCAGTTTGGCTGGATATGAAATTCTGGGTTGAAAGTTGTTTTCTTTAAGGATGTTGAATATTGGCCCCCACTCTCTTCTGGCTTGTAGGGTTTCTGCCGAAAGATCTACTGTGAGTCTGATGGGCTTCCCTTTGTGGGTGACCCGACCTTTCTCTCTGGCTGCCCTTAGCATTTTCTCCTTCATTTCAACCCTGATTAATCTGACAATTATGTGCCTTGGGGTTGCTCTTCTTGAGGAATATCTTTGAGGTGTTCTCTGTATTTTCTGGACTTGAATATTGGCCTGCCTTTCTAGGTTGGGGAAATTTTCCTGGATAATATTCTGAAGAGTATTTTCCAGCTTGGATTCATTCTCTTCATCACATTCAGGTACACCTATCAAACGTAGATTAGGTCTCTTCACATAGTCCCCCATTTCTTAGAGACTTTGTTCATTCCTTTTTGTGCTTTTTTCTCTAATCTTGCCTTCTCGTTTTATTTCATTGAGTTGATCTTTGACCTCTGATATTCTTTCTTCTGCTCGGTCAATTTGGCTGTTGAGACTTGTGCATGCTTCACGATGTTCTCATGTTGTGTTTTTCAGTTCCATCAATTCACTCATATTCCTCTCTAAGTTGTCCATTCTTGTTATCATTTCCTCAAATCTTTTTTCAAGGTCCTTAGTTTCTTTGCATTGAGTTAGAATGTGTTCTTTTAGCTCACGGAAGTTTTTCATTACCCACTTTCTGAAGTCTGATTCTGTCATTTCCTCACACTCATTCTCTGTCCAGCTTTGTTCCCTTGCTGCTGAGGGGTTGTGGTCCCTTGTAGGAGGTTAGTTGTTCCAGTTTCAGGTGTTTTCCTCCTTTTTGTGCTGTTTTTTTCTCATCTTTGTGGATTTATCCACCTGTCATCTGAGTAATTGCTGACTTTCTGATTGGGTCTCTGAATGGACGTCCAGATTGTTGATGATGAAGTATTTCTGTTTCTTAGTTTTCCTTCTAACAGTCTAGCCCCTCTGCTGCAGGACTGCTGAGGTCCACTCCAGGCCCTGCTTGCCTGGGGAACACCTGTAGCAGCTGCAGAACAGTGAGGGTTGCGACCAGTTTCTTCTTCTGCTATCTTCTTCCCAGAATGATGACCACCAAATGTCAGTCTGATCAGTCTTTTGTGAGGTGACTTTTTGGATATATGGGGGTCAGGGAGCTGCTTGAGGAGACAGTCTGTACTTTATAGGAACTCAAGTGCTGAGCTGTTAGCTCCATTGTTCATTCAGGGCTGCTAGGCAGGTGCGTTTAAGTCTGCTGCAGCAGAACTCATAAAGTCCCTTTTTTTCTCAGGCACTCTGTCCTGGGGAGTTAGGGCTTTATTTATGAGTATCCGTTGCACTGTGCTGCCCAGCAAGGAGTCAGTCTAGTCACTGCCTGCCTGCAGAGGCTATTCTGAGCTGCTCTGGGCTCCACCCTTCTGCCGTGGGCTCCACCCTGCTGCTGTGGGCTCTGCCCTGCTGCCGTGTGTAATTCCCTGTAGTCCTGTTTATATGGGTGTGGTTAGAACTGCTGTGGTGATGGTGGCCCGCCTCTGTATTGGCTGACTCTCTCTGTTATGGCAGGTTGCCTTGGCAATGGTGGGTTGCCTCGGCAGCAGCAGGCTGCATCAGCAATGGCAGAGTACCTCCATAGGGGTAGAGTGCCTTGGTAATGGCAGACACCCCTCCCCCACTGAGCTGCACCATCCTGGGTTCAGCTGTGCTTGCCATGAAACTCTCAACCCTCAGTGTTTCCAATTGCTGTTTTGTTTGTTTTTGTGGGGATGTGACCCGCCGAGCCTGATCACCTGGCTCCCTGCCTCAGAGCCCTTTTCTTTTTAAGTTGAATGGTTGACTCTCTCCCAGGTGTTCCAGTCGCCTGCTGAAAGGGTGCCGGGATCTGTGTGATTTCCTGTGCAGCAACCCACTGCGCAGGGTGAAATAACGTCGCTACCCAGGGAATCTCCTGGCCTGGTTTACTGTTTAAGTCCCGTTTAATCAGATGAATGTGATAATCTCTCTTCCCAAATCTCAAATTGCTGGTTTAACAGGGCAATCAGACCAGTGTATTTCATACAGAGTGCCACTGTGCTGTGGCACTGGTTGAAACAGCTGCGCTGGCCGAAACAGCCGCACCGGCAAAACAGCCGTGCTGGTGGTCCATGGGGCTCCTACACCTGGGAATCTCCTGGTCTGTGGGCAATAAAGATCCATCTGGAAATGTGGTGTCCACTCACCCTCTGCACTTTCACTGGGGGCTGCAATCCTGAGTTGCTCCTATAGCGCCATCTTTTCTCTTCTATGCTCAGTCTTTGTTGCTTTGATTAGTCAAAGAATATAGTCAGGCATATATGGGTGGGAATCAGCTTTTTTTTTCTTCTACTCTAGTTGCTGTAGAACAAGTTCTAGAGAGTCTTCCTATGTTCACTGTGTTCATTGGGTCAATTAGGACCTGAAAATTCTGGAAGACCTATTGATCTGTAAGTTTACTGGAATGATTACCAGAGTGGCCACTGGTTACAAAATTCCTGATCCAGAAGGAATAAAGGAAACTGGCAATGTTGATGTTTAAGGACATCAACATTGGGATGTCACTTAGTATAAGACATTGGCAACTTTTGGGATGTCACTTAGTATAAGATATTGGCAAAATTGTGAAGATGATGCATGTGTTCTTGCTGTGTCCACTTTCCTTTTCTCTATTTTCAAGGCTCACTCTTCTCTGACATTATGTACCTGAAGTATCCCCTCTCCTAACCTGAATCCTAGGCTTAATGGCAGATTCTTTATTCTTTATCCTGGCATTACACAATTAAAGTCTTATTTTTAATTATGGCATGAAAAAGATTTCTAGTTAAGATAGTCCAGGCATCTGATAGTGTGTATGTATGGCTCATACTTAAAATTACACGATGGAATTTAACATCTGTACCGTTTTCTTTCATCTGTAATACACACACATATAAACACACACACACATATGGAACTGCCTTTTGTCTAGCAGCTCTACAGTCTTAATAACACTGGTCATTTATTGAGGAAACCCTTTCCTAATTTTCTCAAATAACATGAACCATGAAGTCTTTACCACAATTCCATTGTGTTCTTTGGTAGAGAACGAATTGCAGTAGTAGGAAAGAAGTGATAAGGAACTAGAGGAGTGACACATTCTAGATTTAAATTTAAGAGTTGGTGTAGATGTAACAGTTGCTATTACAGGCAGCCACAATCAGCAGCCCTCAAACTAGTCTGGGCGACATATCACCTGGACAAGCCAGCATTCGTTGCTTACACCATACTCCTTATGGAGCACCATAAAATGGTGATATATTTCGCTCCAGCAGGCAAGCAAGGAACAATGTTGCTAGAAGAAACCATACTTGTATTATATGTATGCAGTAGAATCTCACCATCAAAAATACACTTGCAACATACAAAATGAAGCATGATACCTCAGTCTGGAGTAAGGAAAGGATGTCTTCTCCAGACTGCTAACAGAGAGAGAAGGCCTGCAAATATTAGGCATGGCTGTGACCCTCCTAGAGCAGTGACCTGAGTAGAAGTAAAGTCAGTGGCCAGGGCCATCTGGAGGACAAAGTGCTCTTTTTCCCCCATTCCCTGCCACCCCTTTTCTTTGAAATTTTTAATTTGTATTTTTGTAGAACTATATAAGCCTCTGGGTTCTGATTTAACCAAGGAAAGATGGAGAGGGTGTCCTAAATAATTGCACCCTGATTTCCTGATCACCAGGTGGGACTGTTTAATTTGATTTAAAACAATAAAGAAATATGATGTTTCTTGCATCCAAGTGCCATGGGGCAATTCTTCTCATTATAGTTTTGGTTCTGATTTCACAGTTGGGACTGGTCATCCTCAACATTGCCTATATGAAGTCCTGATTTGAAGAATTTCTCCCATCACTGTGTTGGACTTTGGCTTAAGTGCACCCTATTGTTACATTTCTGGTGATCACATAAGCTGCTTTCTGTCTGGATGCACTAACTAGAACACAGGGACAGGCTGTAGGGGTTAGAACTTGATGAAGACACACTTACATCATTTTTTTCCCTATGAATTGGGGAAAGATTATCATCAATCAAAGTCATGTGAGGAACGCCTGGGTTCAGTTCCCACTGGATAAACACAGAGGTTGAGACCTATAATGATAGAGCAATGCTTCTCAAACTTTAGTGTGCATGTGAGTTACCCCAGCATCTTGTTAAAATGCAGACTCTGACTCAGTAGGTTTTGGGTGGGGCCTGCAAGTTTGCATTCCTAACCAGCCCCCAGCTGAGGCGGTCCACAGACCACACTTTGGATAGTAAAGATATAGTGTTTGACAAAATTTCTGTTCCATTGCTTCCTCTAACTTGCTCTTTGACTTTTAAGTTATTTAAACTTTCTAGATCTCAGCTTCCTTAACTGTAAAAAAAGAGAATTGGCTTTAACATTCCCAGGAAGGACACTTGTTATGTTTTGCTACTCAGTATACATTGCCTTTTCCTAATAGCACTTTGATTTCCTTTAGGGAAATTTACTGCCCTCCTTTGTGTGCAGCTGTGATACGTAGATAAGTCTCAGGGTCTTCTATCCCATCATGGCAGCTGAAGGAAATTCTAGAAGCTCATTTCCTAAGATCTCTCTTTCACAGCCTAGGTATAGCAACAGGTAGGTGAGGACCAAAACTTGGTGTGCTGGTTTCTTTCTCTATCAGAACTTTAGTCTTGAGTAGAGTGAACCTAAGGTACAGGAACAGTCAAAATTCAGCTCTTCCAGCTCCGGGACCTGGGCTCAATTGACAGTAAGACCTTTTGGGTCTCCTCAATTCTGTCTTTCCAAACTTGGTTCCCTAGACTTGCCTTCAGTACTGTGAGCAGCACTGTAGCTTTCCAGAATATTCTCTTTTTACTTATATTACCACTTAATTTCAGAAAGTCTATTTCTGTTGCTTGCAACCAGAAATTAATATACTTCTCTCAGCTTCTGGCTAGAGAATTGTAGGCTTTAAATCCTGAGCAGCTTATTGATAAGTTTGATTACTGTTTTCAAAAAGAAAAGAAAAAGGCATGAGAATATTTTCCCTAAGGAAGATCAGTGGTTTTGAAATCTCAGCTGTGCAGTTGGGAGTAGGTTACCAGTGCTGGTGAGGGATGTAGATTCTTTTCCAGCAAATCATTAATTGTAGTAAGGTAATGAGGTTATTCTTCTTGAGAAACAAGTGAGGATAGAGGTGGAACCTGTGCTTCAGAAGCAAGCAGTGAGGCTCCTAATGAGGCTTCTCGGACCTACTTATACTTAAATGCCAGGGAGCATTTGTAGTCTGCTTACTTTGACCCTAGTGCAAAAGGTTTTCTGAGAAGCTCCAGCGTTTTCTTTCCAAAACTGAGAATAGTAGGTAAAAGCTGGCAGAGAAGATTCTGGAGAGCAAGACCATGGCTAAGCAGCTACAGAACTGATGGCTCAGTCACCTCAAGTTGCAGTTTGAAGAATGAAGTGTGGGGTGGGCTGCCATCTTTGCCATTTGGGAGACTTAGCCATTCTACTCTTCAGGCTTTGGAGAGACTGAGGCGACTGAGACTCAATGACAGAAATAGGATTCAGAATATGCATAGGAATAAAGATCATCAAAATTAAGGAGAACAGAAAAATCCAATCCAAGGAAACGAAGAATCAACAAAACAATATAGGAGCTGAAGGATGAAATAGCTGGTATAAAAAGGAACCTAATGAGCTGAAAGAGCTGAAAAATACAATACAAGAATTTCACAATGCAGTCACAAGTATTAACAGCAGAATAGACCAAGATGAGGAAATAATCTCAGAACTTGAAGACTGGCTCTCTGAAATAAGTCAGACAAAAATAAAGAAAAAAGAATGAAGAGGAATAAACAAAACCTCTGGGAAGTAATGGGATTATGTAAAGAGGACAAGTCTGTGAATTACTGGCATCCCTGAAAGGGAGGGAGAGAAAGCAAACAACTTAGAAAACGCATTCCAGGATATCATCCCTGAAAATGGCCCCAACCTTGCTAGAGAGGTGAACAATCAAAAGGTCAAAATCAAAGCAGACCTGCCTTATAAGAGATCTTGAAAGAAACACTAAATATAGAAAGACTGCTACCAGCTAATACAACAACACACTGAAATACACAGACCAGTGACATGGTAAAGCAACTATACCAATAAGCCAGCATACGGAGATGCCATCTCGTAACAGTCATACCAGAATAGCTGTTATTAAAAAGTCAAAAAATAACAGACTCTGGCAAGGTTGTGGAGAAAAGGTAAAGGTAATACCACCATGACAGTATCAAATCAGATAGACGCATTTAATACTAACCTTGAATATAAACAGTTTAAATGTCCCCACTTAAAAGGCACAACATAGCAAGTGGGATAAAAGAGCAGGACCTAATGGTATGCTGTCTTTAAGAGACCCATCTCACATGTAATTACACCCATAGGCTCAAAATAAAGGGATGGAGAAAAACATACCAAGCAAATGGAAAACAGAAAAAAGCAGGTGTTGCAATCCTAATTTCAGAATTAAAACAAACTTTAAATCAACAAAGTTCAAAAAGACAAGGGCATTACATAATGATGAAGGAGTCCATTCAACCAGAAGACCTAACTATCCTAAATATATATGCACACAACATAGGGGTATCCAGATTCATAAAGCAAATTCTTAGAGATTTACAAAGAGATGTAGGCCTCCACACAATAATAGTGGGAGACTTCAACACTCAACTGGCAGTATTAGACAGATCATCAAGGCAGAAAATTAACAAAGATATGTAGTACCTAAACTCAACATTGGATCAAATGTATCTGATAGATCTCTACAGAACTCTCTGCTGAAAAACAACAGAATATACATTCTTTCCATTTCCACATGGCACATACTCTAAAAGTGACCACATAATTGAATAAAAAACAATCCTCAGCAAGTGAAAAGGAACCAGAGTCACACCAAACACACTCTTCAACCACAGTGCAATAAAAATAGACTGAAAAAATTGCTCAAAATCATGCAATTACATAGAAATCAAACATGTTCCTGCTGCATGACTTTTGGGTAAATAATGAAATTGAGACAGAAATAAAAATAATTCTTTGAAATTAATGAGAACAAAGATACAACATACCAGAATCTCTGGGACATAGTTAACGCAGTGTTAAAAGGGAAATTCATAGCACTAAATGCTTACATCAAAACATTAGAAAGATCTCAAATTGACAATCTAACATCACAACTGAAAGAATTAGAGAAGCAATAACAAATCAACCCCAAAGCTAGCAAAAGAGAAGAAATAACCAAAACCAGAGCTTGAACCAAAAGAAAGGGAGACATGAAAAACCATTCAAAAGATCAATGAATCCAGAAGTTTGTTTTCTGAAAATATTAATAAGATAGGCCACTAGCTAATAAAGAAGAAAAGAGATAAGATCCAAATAAACACAATTAGTAATGATTACCATTGACCCCACAGAAACAAAAATAACTATCAGAAACAATTATGAATGCCTTTATGCACAAAAACTAGAAAACCTAGGAAAGATGGATAAATTCCTGGACAGATACATTACCAAGACTAAATCAGGAAGAAATTGATTCCCTGAACAGACCAATAATGAGCTTCAAAATTGAATCAGCAATAAATAGCCTACCAACCAAAAAAGCCCAGGACCAGATGGATTCACAGTTGAATTCTACCAGATGTAGATCTGATAGAATACTACCAGTTCTAGAGGGAAGAGTGGGTACCTTTTCTACTGGAACTATTCAAAAAAAATTGAGGAGAACGGACTCTTCCTCAACTCATTCTATAATGCCAGCATCATCCTGATACCAAAACCTGGCACAGACACAACAGAAAAAGACGCTTCAGGCCAGTATCCATGACAAACATTGATGCAAAAATCCTAAACAAAATACTTGCAAACTGAATCTAGCAGCCTGTCAAAAAGCTAATCCACTACGATCAAGTAGGTTTTATTTCTGGGTTGCAAGGTTGGTTCAACATATGCAATCAATAAATGTGATTCATCACAAAAACAGAAATAAAGACAAAAATCATGTGATTATCTTAATAGATGCAGAAAGGCTTTAGATAAAATTCAACAGTGCTTCATGTTAAAAACTCTCAATCCCAGCCTCTGGTAACAATCCTTCTACTTGCTATCTCTATGAGTTCAATTGTTTTAAGTTTTAGCTTTCATAAATAAGTGAGAACATGTGATGTTTGTCTTTCTGTGCTTGGCTTATTTCACTTAACATAATGACCTCCAGTTTCATCCATGTTGTTGCAAGTGACAGGATCTCATTCCTTTTATGGGCTAAGAGTACTCAGTTATGCATATTTACCACATTTTAAAAATCCATCCATCTATTGATGAACACTTAGGTTGCTTCCAGATCTTGCCTATTGTGAGCAGTGCTGCAACAAACATGGTAATGCAGACATTTCTTCAATATACTGGATTCAGAGTCCAGAGTGCTCACCATGTAACCTTTTTTCAATATAATAATAGCTTTTCTTTTTGTTTCACATTGTGGTTGTACTAATTTACATTCCCATCAACAGTGTATGAGGGGTCCTTTTTCTCCACATCCTTGCTAGCATTCATTATTGCCTGTCTTTTGGATAAAAGTCATTTTAACTGTGGTGAGATGATACCTCACTATAGTTTTGATTTGCATCTCTCTGATGATCAGTGATGTTGAGCACCTCTTCATATGCCTGTTTGCCATTTGTATGTCTTTTAAGAAATGTCTATTCAGCTCCTTTCTGCATTTTTAACTGGATTATTAGATATTTTTCCTATAGAGTTGTTTGAGCTCTTTTTATATTCTAGTTATTAATCCTTTGTCAGGTGGGTAGTTGTCAAATATTTTCTTCCATTCTGTGGGTTTTCCTTTTACTTTGTTGATTGTTTTCTGTGATGTGCAGAAGCTTTTTAACTTGATGTGATTTGGTTTGTTCTTTTTCACTTTGGTTGTCTTGCTTGTGGGCTATTACTCAAGAAAATTTTGCCCTGACCATTGTCCTGGAAAGTTTTCCCAGTGTTTTCTTGTGGTAGTTTCAGAGCTTGAGGTCTTAGAATTAATCCATTTTGATTTGATTTTTGCATATGGGAAAGATAGGGGTCTAGTTTCATTCTTCTGCATATGGATATTTAGTTTTCTTAGCACCATTTATTGAAGAGACTGTCCTTTCTCCAATGTATGTTTCTTGGCACCTTTGCTAAAAATAAATTCACTGTATTCATTTCTGGTTTCTCTGTTTTATTTCATTGGTCTATGCATTTGTTTTTATGCCCATACCATGTGTTTTGGTTATTATAGCTCTGTAATGTAATTTGAAGTTTGGTAATGTGTTTCCTTCCATTTTTTTCTTTTTGCTTAGGATAGTTATGGTTTGGCTGTGTCCCCATCCAAATCTCATCATGAATTGTAGTTCCCATAATCCCCACATATCATGGGAGGGACCCAGTGGGAGGTAATTGAATCATGGGGTTGGTTATCCCCATACTGTTCTCATTATAGTTAGTTCTCATGAACACTGATGATTTTATATGGGGCTTTTCTCTTTTTGCTAGGCACTTTTTTCTCCTGCTGTCTTGTGAAGAAGGATGTGTTTGCTTCCCCTTCCATCATGATTGTAAGTTTTCTGAGGCCTTCCCAGCCATGCAGAAATCTGAGTCAATTAAACCTTTTTCTTTATAAATTACCCAGTCTTGGGTATTTCTTCATAGCAGCATGAGAATGGACAAATACAGTAAATTGGTACCACAGGGAATTGGGTGCTGCTCTAAATATACCCAAGAATGTGAAGGCGACTTCCGAACTGGGTAATGGGCAGAAATTGGAAGAGTTTGGAGGGCTCAGAAGAAAACAGGAAAATGTGGGAAACTTTGGAACTTCCTAGAGACTTGGAGGGCTCAGAAGACAGGAAGATGTGGGAAAGTTTGAAATTTCCTAGAGATTTGTTGAATGGCTTTGAGCAAAATGCTGATAGTGATATGGACAATAAAGTCCAGGCTGAGGTGGTCTCATATGGAGATGAGGAACTTGTTGGGAACTGGAATAAAGGTGGTCCTTGCTATGCTTTAGCAAAGAGACTGGTGGCATTTTCCCCCTGCCCTAGAAATCTGTGGAACTTTGTACTTGAGAGAGATGATTTAAGGCATCTGGCAGAGAAGTTTCTAAGTGGCAAAGCATTCAAGAGCAAGCAGAGCATAAAAGTTTGGAAAATTTGCAGCCTGATGATGTGATAGAAAAGAAAAACCCATTTTCTAAGGATGAATTCAAGTCCACTGGCTCCAAGCCAAGCACAGCACCAGGATTTGCCTAGTAATTACAATCCTTGTGGCCTAGGCTGCCTTTCAAGTTTATTTATTTATTTATATTTTTGAGACAGGGTCTCACTCCATCACCCAGCCTGGAATACAGTGGCATGATATTGACTCACTGCAACCTCTGCCTCCTGGGTTCAGTGATTCTCCTGCCTCAGCCTCCCAAGTAGCTGGGATTATAGGCATGCACCACCACACACAGCTATCAAGTTTATTTGGAATACCAGAGCACTTTAGCCCATGGTGGCAAGGCTTGCTGGAACTCAGTTTCCAACTGTTGAGATGGGTGATTCCCCTCCACCTGGGGCTAGTCTAAATGCTCCCTTCTGTGAGCACCAGCTGAGTTCTGTCCAGTGTTGCTTTCTGCTCTTATAGGACAGTACTCAGTTCCAAAGCAAAGCCTCACAATCACTGAACTCTTCCTCCCCAAAGTGCACAGATTCTTTCTCTGTGCCATGTGGCTGATGCTGGGGTGTGAGGGAGGGTTGTCATTGGTGATTCAAGCCTGCCTTTTCTACCCTCTTCAGTGCCTCTTTTAGTTGTATAAAGGTAAAAACAGGTACTGTGATTATTCACCTGATTTTTGGTTCTTATGAAGGTGCTTTTCTGTATGGATAGTTGTTTAATTTGGTATTCCCGTGGAGAGGATGATTGGTAGAGGCTTTTATTCAGTCGTCTTGCTCTGCCTGTGTGCTCTGAGATACTTTGTGAAGTGACAAAAAGCATGAAAAATATGTATAATGACCCCATTCATTGCAAAAAGTGTGTATATGTTCATATATGATTGAAATACATAAGTAAGTAACTTAAAGGAAACCTTAAGTTGTCATGCCTTTGGAAAGCGGTGTGTATTTGGATGTGTAGGGGGCAAAAGAGACAATATTCTGCTTTACACTATGTATCTATACTTATAACTGTGTCTGCATCTATACCTATGTCTTGTCAATGTTGATAAAGGTTTCTAAATCTCTATTGTTTTGGGCTTTGAGTTCATAGAGTACTCATGTAATAAAAATGACCTTTTTATAGAAAAAAATTAAGCAAGCATTTCTAAAGCCTCAGTCCTTCAACCTAGTCCTGACCTAGTCCTGGATTCATCCAGAAAATTATCACTGTCAGTAGAATGAAGGGGATGGTGAGAAAAGTCTAGAAAGGAACAAATGGTTACTTCTTGGACCTGGTTCCTTCTTTCCAGGTTATCTTTCCAGGATAACATGTAGAGGTAGAGAGCATCTGGTGGCACCTGTTTGTGCTTTCCCAACCTTTTCAAAACTCCTAGTCAAAATACGCCTGAGATTATATCTCTCTAAAGTGGATGGTGCCAATTTTCAATGTTTTTCCAGTGCCCCGTGTTCCTCTGCTTGGCTGATGGCCCTGGTGCTGCTCAGCGTGCTTGCTTGCTTTCTGTAGGTGGAATAGCAATCTGTCTTGCACTCTGCTTTGTACTTGCTTAATGGAACCACAAAGGAGAGCTTCTCATGCTGGGACCAGGACTGCAGACCATGAACTCAAAGCCTGTACTTTGTTTATCAAATGGAATAGCTCTGTCAAAGGGATCTGTTGGGGATGTTGGCCTTATTTCCCAGGAAAAAAAGATAAACAGCCCGCATTCAGCACTTGGAGTGCTGTGAATTGGCTTATGCTAATTAGAGGTTGGGGCTGGCATGGCACCTCTACCTGAGGATGTGAATCACACCTTTCACACAGTAAATGTGTGGAATAGAGAAGTCAGAAAGGTAGAAGCTTAGGGTTGTCCCCTCAGCTTTTCTATTGGTTATTCATTTATTCAGCAAACATTTATTAGCTTTATTGACTCTGGTCTGCGTAAGGAATTAGTCACTAGGCACATAGCCCACCATTTCTACAATTGTTCTCACACTGCCGTCCCTTATTGTTTTGATTCATTGTTCCTGGCTTGCTTTTTTTGCCCCTGGCTCTCTGCTCTGTTGGTTGCACCCTTGCTCCCTTAAGTGAGTGTTCTAGGACCCACTTCATTTGAAGGACTGCCTAGATACAATTTGCCTTCCCCAACCTGCAGCTCTGTTCCTGGATTGCGATTTGCCCTTGGTTCTTTGGCTTGTTCCTGGCCCACAGAAACCAAATAAGCCTGGTCAATCCTTTAGGATATTCTGGACAGTGGGGGGGATCAGATAGTTCCATAGCCAGGCATTGTACTGGGGGAAATTGGGAGTGGGGGGAATTGGGGCTACAAAGATTCATTATTCATTCATTCATTCAAAAGACAGAAAAGTTTTAAAATACATAAAACATATAGTCTATCAGATGTTGAGAAGTGCTTTGAAGAAAAATAAAGTATAAAGGGAATAAAAGGTACTGGGGTTGGAGGAGGGATAGAAATGTAATAAGGGGTTCAGAAAAGGCCTTGCTCAAAAGGCACCAGTGAGAGTCAGCATTGTAGATTGCTTGGGAAGCAGATACTCCAGATAATGGGAAGAGTAAGAGCAAAGGCTCTGAAGTGAGAGCCTGTCTGGAATGTTGAAGAGTGAGAAGGCCAGTGTGCGTAGTGAGAGGGGAGAAGAGTAGGGGGTCATAAGCTCAGTAATATAATGGGTAGCCAAAGTGTGTGGGGCTTCGTAGTCCCTTAGGAGGATTTCAGCTTTCATTGCCAATGAGGTGAGGAAGACAGTCACTACTAGTGGCAGTCTCGTGAATTAAGATGAACACTTTACAAGTATACTACATTTGGATCTCATTCGGGTTAATGAAACAGGTGTCTTTGCAAGGCTGATGGAGAATAGCCATCTCTGCCTGGGGTTGTTGGGGAATAACCGAGCCTGGAAGTATGAGGTGTTTTCCAGGCAGAAGAATTAGCATGGACAAAGGCTAGTATGTGTGACATCATAGTATCTTCAAAGAATGCATAATTTTAATATTTTGCTCAAGAAGGCAGAACAAGGGTGGCGAGGCAGGAAGGGAGCTAAGGGGAGCCTCCTGAGTCAGCAGGCAGCAGATTAGTCAAGACTTGTATGATGTAATAATGTGGTTAGATTTAATCCTACAGTCATGGAAAACCGCAAGGGGTTTACAAATAGAGAAATGTAATTTACTCATTGGGAAAATGAACAGAATTTTACTCTTATACCTCAGTTTTCACATAAGAGTGGTCAGGCTCAGGGTCTAGAAAAAGAAATGAGATTGAGTTCTCACTTCTCAAACTGTCTCACTTTCCTGATTTATCAAATGGAGTTTTCAATCTGCTTTATATACCTCACCAGGTTGCCATGAGGAACAAAAGAGATAGTGTATATGAAAGGGCATCTCTGTTTGCAGAGTGCTCATTATCCCCGTTTTCACATCCCTGTGATCCAAGAGTGGGATTGATGTTGTTGGCAAAAGAATTGGGCAGTGTACTCAAGTGGAAAAGTGCACGGCTCTTGAGTTAGACATTAGTTGGAATCTTGGCCCACCACACACTGGCTTTGTGACCTTGGACCATGTGAAAGACCACTGTGAACCTCACTTTACTAATCAATAAAATCGGTTTTTGCTTCCCAGGATTGGTGTAAAGACTGGAGACAAAGTGTGTGAAGTGCCTAGCCCTGTGTGTGGTCCAGAGGAGAAGCTCAGTGTTGGCTGTTACTTTCTGAGTGTGATCATGGTAAACACATCATCAGAAGGACACTTATTACAGCCCTCCTATGGGCAGGAATCTGTGTCTGGTGCTGTGAGACAGAGCTACCAATGCTGGTAGGATGTGCCATTGAGCTGCTTCTTTAATAGTGAGGATGTATTTGTGCTGGCCTCCACCTCCCTGGACCTGTTTGTGCCCGTGGCACGCTGTACATCTGTGGTCAGGGTACATTTTGCATACATGGAGAAAGTATAGCTAATGTGCCTCCAGGGCACCAGGCTCATGTCTGATATGATGAAAACTGCAGGCTCTGCATGTCTAAGCTAACTAGCTGCAGCCCATCTTATGGCCTTCGATTCAGACAGGCCAAAGGGAAATGGAGGCTGAAACATGCATTCATAGAACTAGCTCATAATTTCCTGCTACTGAGGGAGAAAGGCTTATTTTGTCTGAATTTAACAGAACAATTGTCCACATTGATTGAATTTTCTAAAAATCTTCTCATCTCCTTCCTCTGTTTTGTTTCAGAGCACACGGTTTCACATTTAAAAGACAGAGAAAAATTACTGTCCAGCTGCAATTTCTCATTTGGCAGGCACCCAGCCATTTTCTCAGGATTTGACAGAATATGATCTCTCACTTAACTCACTTCTTAATACTTCCCCTGGGCAAGGCTGAATTGAATCAGACCCTGGTGCAATCATTATCTTGGTCGAAGCTTCACACCTACGGTTCTTCCTAAAGATTGTTCACTGTGGCCACAGTGGACTCTGAGAGAAACAATCAGAAAACAATGCACTTGCCAAGCTGAAACAGGGCTCACTGTTGTTTCCAACAGGGATGCATTTTAACAGTTCTCCACAGTCTTTAGTATTCATTCATTCAATAAATAATTAAGCACCTAGCCTGGTGCATAATGCAAATAGTATAATCTATGGCATCTTCCCTCAGGGAACTTGCAATTTAGTAGAGAAGATAAGATGTACACAATTAACTAGGCTCTCATGTGGGAGCACTAAGTGGATGAGAAATAGTAAAAGTAGGCTTTGAAAGCAGAGAAGGCGACCTTTTGCCAGGAATTATTTCCTGGAGCAGGCGGAATGGTTTGGGTGGGGAGTTGAAGGACTGGGGTATGCAGAGGTCAAGATGAATAGGGATTGGTCGGTATTCCAATCTTAAGTGATGGGAGGAATGAGAATGATGTACTCTATAATGACTTTTAAAATTAAATTGAAGTGGTATCATTTGGAGTAATGCAGTCCAACAGCCTGAAACTTAAAGAGCACGCATAGAGGGAGATGGATTAGGAGACTAAGGGTAGCTATGGATGTGGTAAGAAAGGGTGGGATTCTAGGCATATTTTGGACGTTCCAGAATCATCTTAGCTTCTGTATGTGCTGCATTCCTAGAAGATCTTTGTCTTTCAGTGTTTTAAAAGATACTATTGTGGGTAATTGCTGTCTATGTGTGACACAGACATCTTCCCTCACTCCACCCATGGCACTACTGCCCTTTGAGTTATGGCTCTGCACCATTTCCAGCTGTGTTTCCTTAGGATCATAGAACCACAGAATGAGAGGGCTGGGGCCTGGGGAGCTTATAGTCCGATCTCTCATTTTACAGATGAGGAAAATGAGGTTCATGGAGAGGTAAATTGGCTGATCTAAGGCCTGACAGGTAGTTAGTAGTAGAGAGGGACTAAAACTAGGTGTCCTGATTCTGAGTCCCATGACCTTCCTAGATCATCCCCATCTATCTCAAAAGAAAGCCAAGATGTGCTTCTTCTTTGTGGCAAAGACCATGTACCAAACTCATTTCTTCTTGTTCGATCTAGTCTTCCCAGTTTTCTTTGCAATTAGGTGTGGCCATGTAGCTGAGTTCTAGCCAGTAGAATGTCTGTGGAAGAATGAATGCTCACTCTCAGGCTTCGCCCATTAAAGGCTTCCTTGCACAAGCCTCAAACTCTTTCCCCATTTACTAACTAGATATTGATGCCCAGGGCAACCTTGGAAGCAATATATTAAAGATGGAAGAGCATCCGTTATCCTGGAACCTTGAATGACTTCATGGAGGAGACACTCCTACCCCACCTTCCCATCCTGATTATAAATTCTATTGTGTAAGCCACTGAGATTTGTGGGTGTGTTAAAGCAGCTATTATTATCTTAACTAATTGCACCTTGGGACCTTAACTCTGGAGAGAGGGACTTCAGTGAGACCAACTGAATAACTTAATATGTGCCCCCCTTGGGTTTGACACTTCTCCAAGAAATCTAGAGAACAAGACTCTTTAGCAGCAGTCTGGGATGGATGGGTTGAGATTGGCCTGCATTCCCAGTATTTATCAGGGCAAAAAGGGTAAGTGTAAGCCCAGGTGACCAGGGGCAGGCATATGCTGTCTCTACTATTACTGATTAAACAAATATAAGTTTGATTTGCTTATTAACTTATAGAGTTCACGGGACACTTAAGTTTATACCCTGAAATAAACAATAGTGAATGAAAAGCACAGCACAACAGAGAACAGCCTGGAGCTTGTAAAAGCACAAGCAAAAGCAGTAATGGGAGGCCTAAAGTTAGACCATCTGGGAGCGCCCCATTAACCGTGACACATCTGCGGTGTGGTTGCAAGGCAGGAAAACACTGCCTTGCTCCCACGAACTCCTTTCCAACATGAGGGTCTCGTAAAGAGGGCTTGTGTAAGCATCTGGGAAAGGCTGGTGATCTCTGCTCACAAGATCTGGGAGTGTCTTTGCAGATGGAAGCTGGCAAGACAAGAGAGCTTTGCGGGCAGAGATAATGGAACACCTCCTGCTCTGCCTACGTTCTCAGAATATGGGGTAATCTTGGTTGCCTTATGTCCACAGTGCTCAGGAGATAAAAGCCCCTCGATGCATTGTGTGTGGCCAGACTTAATGGCGCCCTACCTGCCGCGTTCCAGTGCAGCTGCATATCGATAATGATCAGTGGTGAAACTTGGTGTACTAGGTTAGCTTCTCTTAGAAGAACCACCTGTTTCATTGTATTCTAATAATGCATGCCTCTCCATCTTGTCCCACAATAGTTCCAAGACCTCCCCTATAACTCCCCCACCCCCACTTTCCACCCCTCAATTAATGAGTGTCTGCACCTAATAAAAACCTGTAGAAACCAGAACTTGGGGCCAAGGTGGTCCTTGCACTTTACCTTGGTACACTGGACCCATGCTGTGACACTATTTCTGTGTCTTTGTCTTTATTTCTTTTCTCAACCCCTTGTCACTGCCAGGGCTCAGGGCACCCACGAACAGGGTTGGGACTGGTACCCAATGGGTAAGGACCAGATATTGGCCATGCAGGAGAAAACAATCTGCCTGGAGCTGTTCTGACTCCTGTGCAAGTGAACTTTAAGGGAAGAAGACACTGATAATGAGACTCTCTGGGTGGTGGGAAAACCTGAAGTGGAGGAAGAAGCAACAGTAGAGGAACTAATGGCAGTGCCCCAGCATTCGAACTGCAAGGCAGGAGGAGCCTCCAAAGAACCCTCACAAAGAAATCACTCACAAAAAAAGACTTAAGTTTAAAAATTAGTTAGGCCAAGGGTAAGATGCCACTTTAATACCCTATCAGTCACGTAAGAGCTTTCTGAGTCCCTTTCTTCTTCTCTCTCCCTAATGTTCCAATTGTGGAGAGGTCAAAGAGAAATGAAGCCAACTGTATGTCTTTTCTCAAGGCAGGAAGCCTGCCTTTCATAGGTTTCTAACTGGTAAAGAAATGGAAAGGAGTCTTAACTAACCATCAATGAAGATGGAAGTGTGGATTAAGATATGGGAGTGGAAATTCTATTTTCTCAATCGAGTTTGTGTTTTACCACAGATAAATTACATCAGAGATCAAATTACATCAGAAGCCCTAACAGAGTTTTTATTCAGTGGTGTGGAAAAATTCCCCAGATGATAAGGTTTTCAGGGTCAGTGGGAAACAAAGAATAAAGGTGATTAATTCATCAAGTGACAGTTTAAGGCGACACCACCAGTTCCAAGCAGCATGATAAGCTCTTGAATGGGAGTATGGGCTGGATGTTAAGGAAGCACATGTGAGAGGCACTGAATCAAGACCTGCTGGAAATGACATCAAAACTGGACCCTGATGGAAGAAGCAGACTAGAGGTGGAGAAGGGCTTTGCTGGCACACAAAGCAGTGAGCAAAGGGGACTTTAAGGAGCTGGGAAAAAAATGCACAATGACTGGAATGCAAGAAGCAGGTGGTCCAGAGTGTCGCAGAAGCCAGCTGGCAGTAAACATGTTGAGAAATTTGGATAAACCTGAGGGACCTTAGAAAGTCTTTGAAGGATTTTAAACAGAGAAATGACATGATCAGATCTGTGTTTCAGAAACATTTCTCTGGCTGCCATAAATTGATTGAAGGAGGTAGGAACGGAGGCTGGGAGACAGATTAAAAGGCTTCACAGGTATATGATTTTTGCCAAGAGTGCTCAGCTGCTAGGTGTAAGATGTTTAGATTGGTTCAGGAGGTGTATTGGAAGAATGAGGGACATAGAACCTTGTCAGCCCTTACTGCTCTGTCTTCTGGAACTTCAGCTTTCTGACTACAAATTCCCCTATATCAGAAATTGGCAAATGATGGTCCATAGGCCAAATCTAGTTTGTTGGCTGTTTTGTATAGCTCTCAAGAATAATTCTTACATTTTAAAGTGGTTAAAACATGATGTTTTACTGTATGGAAATTATATGAAAGTCAAATTTGTGTCTATATACAAAGTTTTATTGGAACACAACCACACTCATTTGTTTATGTATCATCTGTGAACCTTGAATGTTTTACACTTCAGTGGCAGAGTTGAGTAATTGTGACAGAGACCTATAGCCCACAAAGCCTAAAATATTTATTATCTCGATCTTTAACAGAAAGTTTGCTCACCCCTGCCTTGTGTCCTCAATCTATACTTAAAATATTTCTTCTTTCACTTTCCTGTCTTATAGAATCAACTTTGGCTTCATATTGTACTCACATGGGGATCTTAAAAAGTTCTAATATGTAGAATTCATTCTGAGAGATTCTGATTTAATTGGCTTGGGGATATGGCCTGAACAATGGATTTTTAAATATTTATCACGTGGTCCTAATGTGTATCCAAGTATGGAACCCCTGCATAATAGAAACCTGCTTGCCCCAAAGGGCATCTCTTAGGTGGACACTTTTGTTTCACAGTTCACACACCTCAGGGCAGGATATGGGTTAGTATCTATCCTGTTTCCAGGCCATGAATTCCTTTCTGTGTTTCAAAAAATGTTAGGTTTGAGGGTTAGCCACTCAGCTCTGTATACCCTTGCCATTTACTGGTTTATCATGGAGATTTCTTCATCCCTTTTATTCATTAATTTTACCATCTGACTCATAGTCTAATTCCTCATATAATTCTTGGTGACTTCATCATCAACATAAATGAACCATCCAGTGCTTGAGACCTTGAGTAGTTAAAACTACTCATTTTTTTTTTTTTTGATACAAGGTCTGTCTCTGTTGCCCAGGCTGGAGTGTAGTGGCACAATCTCAGCTCACTACAATCTCTGCCTCCTGGGCTCAAGCCATCCTCCCACCTCAGCCTCCTGAGTAGCTGGGACTATAGGCACACGCCACCATGCTCTGCTATTCTTTGTATTTTTGGTAGAGATGGGGTTTTCACCATGTTGCCCAGGCTACTGTTGAACTTCTGAGCACAAGTGATCTGCCTACCTTGGCCAACCAAATTGCTGGGATTACAGGCATGAGCCACTGTGCCTAGCCAAACCGACTAATCTTTAATGATCATTTTGTTGCCTCCTCCTCAACTACAAGAACTTATGGCCACACCTTGGACTCCAGGACTGCCACCACATATAAAATCTCAATTTTAACTGTGCTACTTTCCAACTTAACTTCCCACCCTTGTAGCTTACTTGCAGAAGTGTGCCCATTGCTTCCATTTTCAAACTTACTTAAATCTTCAATCCATTCATCCTACCTCTTCCTCCTCCACCACTTTCTTACTCTCCATCAACTTACGGGCTTTTAATCCTTCTTTGACTTGCCTAGATGCCATATTTATCTTTATAATCACTCATCTGTAACTTAGAGATGATAATGACAGGGCACCCACCTTGTAGAGTTGTGATGAGGATTAAGAGAGTTAATTTTTTTAGAGTACTTATGACAATCTTTGGCATGCATGAAGAAGCTCAGTAAATGTTAGCTGAATGTCACTGGAGAAAACATATCCCCATGCTGACTTATTTTATTGAAAACTTGGGATTATAAACCTTAAGTGAATATTCCACTCTACTGGTGATTCTACTGTGTTTCATTGGTATATTAGCCTTTCTACTTACTCCTTAAGAGAACTCTTTTACACGACCTGTTTTCTCAAAACTCTCATTTATCCTCATGTCTAGCTGATGACCTTACCTCACAATTTAGAATACATCTAGAATAAAATCCAGACTTCTGAATATGGCTCATATGGTCTGTCTACAGAATCTTGCTGTGACTTGTTGTAACTTCTTATATACGGCTTTCTCCCTCCATCTCTGGTCACCTCTGTAATATACCAAGCTCTCTCCCATTTCAGGGCTCTTGCACATGCCCTTTACTCTGCCTGGAATACTTTTCCTCCACTCATCTCATGGCATTTACTCACATTTTGGGGTCTATTTTGAATGCCATCTTTTTAGGCAGGCCTTTCTATTTACATTAGTTTTCTGTGGTTGCCATAATAAATTTCTATAAAATATAGAGGTTTAAATAATGCAGGTTTATTATCTTGTACTTCTGGAGGAAAGAAGTCTAATATCAAGGTGCTGGCAGGACTGAGTTCCTTCTGGAGGCTCTAGGGAGGGATGTGTTTCCTTTGCTTTGCTAACTTCTGGAAGTCGCCTACATTCTTTAGCTTGTAGTCGCTTTTATTTCACCTTCAAGATGTGCAACAGTGAATCGTGTCCTTCTCATGCTGCCATATTTTTGGTTCTTCTTCCAATTTCCTCTTCCACCTTTGAAGACCCTTGCGATTACATTGGGCCAACCCAGGTACTCCAGAGTAATCTCCCAGTTTGAGGATCCACTGATTAGAAACCTTAACCTCATCTGCAACCTTAGTCCTGTAACCTGACATATTCACAGGTTGCGGGGATTAAGATAAAGCCTCTTTGGGGTCCATTATTCTGCCTGTCACATTACCTAAAGTAGGCTTCCCTCATATTCTCTTGCTTAGCTCTTGTTTACTTTCATGAAACTAATCACAAATTGGAATTTATTTCATCCTTTTCTTGTTCTCTTTTTCTATTCCTTATCAGAACGTATTCTCTAGTAGGGCAGGAACCTCTCTGTTTTGTCTTTGTGTCTGTAACAATTAATAAATGCTGGGTAAACATCGATTTAGTTGATGAATGAACAAAGGAAGAGTTGTTGAAAGGATGGAGCATGGAATTTAAATTGGAAAGAGATGCAGGTGAAACCTTGAAGAGGTAGTGGACATTCAGACATAGAGGAGTAGCTGAGGAGAGCTGCTGGAAGGTGGGAGGCTGTGCACTGAGAGTAGGACATTGGAATACAGATGAAAAACACTTAGGGCAATTTTAATAGCTAGGGAAGTTATTCTTAATTATCTTTGGGGTGGTCATGGGGTCCTTTGAAAATAAAATAGCAAGTATGGGCTCTCTCTCTAGGAAAATACACAACTTATGCATAAAGTTTTGCATTTACTTTAGGAAGCCTAAAATTTTCCTCACTTCAGTGAATGAGGGAGTGACTTGGAGGTCAAAAATGACATGATAAGGAGGATAGAGTTATTGTGGTTAATGGTATGAGCCTTAAAAGATACTTCCTTCCAACACTCCATCATAGCACCTTAACTTATGCCAGAGTTGGTAATAGTGAGTGGGTTGCAAGAAAGAGACATATGGGCCACTTATAATTGGTTACTGGGCCAAGATGGGACAAAAGGAAGTGAGATTTTTCACCCCCTCTTTATTTTAGGAGAGCAAGTATAATGTATGCTATAAAGTGATAAAATAACTACTCAAGCTATCAACACTTCTTTCGGGACCGCATGCTCTTTGAAAATGAAGCTATGGGGGAATGGGTAAGATAGCTGTAGCCATAGACTCATGCAAAGGACATGATAAATGTTGAATGTGGGGACAAGGATCTTCTGGCAACTGTTCTGAAAAGTTTATATTTCACAATTCTCACCACGAAACGTGGAATGGAATTTGAAGCTTTCATGTGATCCTGAGGAAAGAATCTCTTATTGTTTATTAACTTTACAGGGTTGAGAATGAAACACAGAGATAGCATTTATAGTTGCTAGATTGCAGTATCAGTTAGATTTATATCCTTGCCAGGGCTGTGGCTAGTTAGAACATTGTTTGGGAAGGAGTGGAATCTAGACAACTGAGATGAGGGTTTCCAAGGAAATCCTGGGCATTTGGAGACTCTTGTTCTCCAAACTGCTCTACGCATACCACATGACTCTTTCCTTAGGGGAGAAAACTGGCAGTTCGCCCTCATTCTCAGTGGCAGAGACCACTGGTTGCTCCTTAATATTCTTTCTCCCTTTCTTCTAGACAAATGGAAATTCCAATTTTTTTGAGGGTCCCAGGGCTTCCCAGAGTAAAGATTCCATTTTCCACACCCCTTGCAATTCAGTGGGAATGACGTAGCTTAATTTTGGCAAATGGGATAAGAGTGATTGGCGCAAATTCCAGGAATGGATTTTTTCCTTCTCCTCCTCTTTTCTCCTTCTTACTGGCTAGAATTCAGTTACGATAGCTTAGACCAAATTAATGTATTAAATCCTTAGGAGCCTATTGGACATAATGGAGCAATAAGATAATAGAATCTGGGTTCCTGGCACTATGGAATGCTATATCAACTCTGGGTCACCTACCTAGATTTTTACATGAGAGAAAATAATCCTGTCTTGCTTAAGCTATTGTTATCTGAGGATTTTGTTACTCTTATATGCCTAATTCTTATCCTTCTTGTCATTTACTCAGTGAGGTAGGGAAGGAATCTGATGATTTTGTCAAGTAACCTGCTTTATGAATTATGGTTCCTTTTCCTGTGAATCTTGCTTCTGCTGATTTAGGTCTTGATATCTAAAGGTGAAGTTATTTCATCAGTGACAGGAAGAGGTCTGAAGAGGTTGAGACTGCCACCTGGCTCGTGTTAGGCTCCTCACACCATTTGCAACAGGAAAACATGGTTATGAAGTTGACTGGGTGACTCACCTTGATTACCAAGGAGAAGACAGGTGGCTACTACTTAAAAAAATGCGGGCAATCTGAGGAAGGCGTTATGGTGTCAGGCCACGTGGTCAAGGTTAATGTGTAATTGCTGTATCCCTCTACAGGAAAAACCATCAGAAGCTCAAACCCCTTAGAACAGTCATTCCTCCTGTCACGACAACCTCAGTTTGTCCTTCAGAGGTTCTGGTTAAAGGTCAGAGGAACATGGAGTGGATACTAGAAGTCATGGAAAAACTAAACTTTAGCTGTAGTATTATGTCAGCCAGAGAGAGGAAGTTCCGGTCTCTACTTATATCTTCTCTCTCAATGTATAACATTAAAAAAAGTTTTTCTTGCTTTTCCCTTTTCTTCTCAGATTACTTGGGGTTGTTTAACATTTGTTTATCATTTAATACATAAGGGCAGACCATAGAGATATGATCATGAGTAGTTCTAGATCTAGAGCTTTCTAGACCTAGAGAACTCTCTCTCTCTCTCTCTCTCTCTCTCTCTCTCTCTCTCTCTCTCTCTCTCTCTCTCTGTGTGTGTGTGTGTGTGTGTGTGTGTGTCCTGGGACGCTACCAGGCAATGGATCATGGTAGTTATTTATTTTTATCTGCCAATTATACTTTCCTGACCCCCTTCCCATTCCTTTTTCTGGTAACAGATGCTGTTACCCATTCCAGGCTGGACCTTCAAATAGTATCCCACGCCCTGGTTCCAGGGATAAGTTGGGCCAATTACAGTCCTTATTCCAGAACTTCTAAACTTGAGCCAAGGCATGGGCAGATGGAAGGCTGTTAGAGCTGAATCACCTAGGGTAATGTCTTTGAATGAAGCGCTGCAGGTTTCTGCTCTTGAGATTTCTAACACTTTGATTTGTATCTCCCCTATGCCTGACAGTTCAGTTCTTCTTGCAATTTTGTAAATGATCTCAAGCTGCTTTCAATTTTGTATTTATGTTAGGCAGAGTAATTTTATGTTGCCTGCAACCAAAAGACATTAACACAGAATCCATGAAGTCCAAAGTTAATGTGGGCTTCATGCCTTATCTAGTAAAGTTCAGATACTCCCACTTTACAGATAAGAGAAGGCAAGTGACTTTTAAAGGCCAGCCAGAATATTGGTGGGGCCAGCACTGGCACCAGCTCATTTGACTCTTTGTTCAGGACTCTTTGAACCTAATTTATATTATGCTCAAACTGTTTCCTCTAATGAAAACACAAATGGGTTGCCTTTTTCTTCAAAACAAAGTGAATGTAAATACGATAGTACAGGCTGTGAAACAAGGGAAAATGTGAATCATCTTTGTCCACATTGGGCTTGGAAGCAAAATAGCAAAACATTAAAAGAAACACAACAAAACCTGGAAGTGTTGATTAAGGACAGAACAAATTGTCCCCAAAGTTTACAATATAAAACAAGGCAAATCCTGAAAATTAAGCTGACAAGCATATACAGCAGTGTGATTTTTTTCTTAATTAAACTGACAAAGATCCCCAGTTCCACATAAATCAACAAAAAGCAACAAAACTCAGCTCTAAAAGGGAGGATATTAAGAGCTGCTGAAAGAAGAGTGCAAGAAAAAAAGAATGTAATGAAATCTACACTTTACTGACTTGATATCCCTGGAGTAGGTGGTTGGCTGGGGGGGGAGGGTAGGCGGGGGGAGGTGAAGTGACAGCGAAATAGCGGGCTCTACAAGTTAGTTTTTAGTGTCATCCCTAGCAAGAGGTACATGACACAGGCACAGTGACTACCTTTTTCTACTTTTGAATAAAAGAAATATGAAGTAAAAATAAAGATGAAAAGAAGTGTTACCAGAACAAAGGAGACCTGACCCCACAGAGAAGCCTGCCCTGAGATGAGAGGGTGGGCTGTGAAAGGGCTTTGGCATTGTGTCCTCCTGGCACCACTCTGGGTGGGGGATCCTATGTGCATAAGCTCCTCTTCTTCCTCCACTCACTGCCTACTGTCTCCCTCAGTAGCTTGATTCTTAGGAGATCCTCCTGATGGATTCTCTTCATGGCTCTGTTGAAACATTGCACAAATTCAAACCATCTTTTAAAATTCATTTTACTATATATAATAAATAGCTTAAATTTCAGTAAACAGATGCAAAATACATATATGCCCCCTGTACTCACCAAGTCCTCACCAGTTAATAATGGCACTGTTTCTCAATGAGTTTTTTATTTATTGCATCAGAATTCTTTTTTTTTTGGAGACAGAGTCTTATTCTGTCACCAGGTGCAAAGCTGGAGTGCAGTGGCACGATCTCGGCTCACTGCAACCTCTGCCTCCTGGGTTCAAGCAAGTCTCCTGCCTCAGCCTCCCGAGTAGCTGGGACTACAGGCGCGTGCCACCATGCCCAGCTAAATTTTGTACTTTTAGTAGAGATGGGGTTTCACCATGTTGACCGGGATGGTCTTGATCTCTTGACTTTGTGATCCACTCGCCTCAGCCTCCCAAAGTGCTGGGATTACAGGCATGAGCCACCACACCCGGCCCTGCATCAGAATTCTTAACACAGCTTCTAGCCAGTCATACAAGCCACTCAGAACTGGCCTATGTTGTAAAACATGTTTGCCATTTCTGAAAAATTAGAAGAGTAGGCTTTAGAGACAGATGGGTGAGAATTTACCTGCTATGTAGCCTTGAGCAAGTAATTGAACTACTTTGAGCCTCATTGGTAAAAATGGTGCATATGTTGTACTAAATCTTACCCTAGATTTGTTTTAATCAGGTATGGTAAGACACACAGATATGGGAATGATTGTCATGAAGTAAGACTT
Organism: Callithrix jacchus; assembly: GCF_049354715.1. NCBI lineage: Eukaryota > Metazoa > Chordata > Mammalia > Primates > Cebidae > Callithrix > Callithrix jacchus. The sequence continues at coordinate 65,872,946 of NC_133515.1, read as the reverse complement.
TATGTTCAACATATCAGTAGAAATAGGAGGTGTATAGCACACCATGCAGGGCCATGTAGGGGAAGTACCAGATTGGGACAGGAGGCAGAAGGAGGGTAAAGGGAAAGAAAGCGCAGGACAGAGCCATTGTTTTGGTTTCTATGGGAAGGAATTGGTGGTTATGTTGACCAGGTTTGTATTGGCCAGTTTGAAAAATTTTAGCTGGCTCCAGGGTGTAGGGGCTGTCCTAGTTGTCTGATGCTTGATCCTTCGATAATTTGGGTAGAGGAATGTTGCCTTCTGGTGTATCAAAGCCACATAAAGCTAGTTCAGAGTATGGGCTCTGGATTGGTTGGTTTGCATATCACAGGCATGCCCTCAATGAACAAGTCCTTTACTGGCTCTAGGAATTAGCTAGCCCTAGGAGGGGTAGTCTCTCAGGATTAGCAAGTTCCCAAGATGTGCAACCAATATAAATTACAAAACATGTTTAAAAAACCAACACTATTAATATAGTTGTCCTAAAGTGTAAGGAAACATCTGCAGCTGGATCATATTTGTAGCTATTAATTGTGTTTTCCCTACCTCTATTTCTCCTTCACCTCCCTGCTTCCTACACATTGAGCACAATGCAATACCCAAGAAGAGCTAAGTGAGGGGAAAAGAAGCTGAATTAGCTTGCACAGGGTTTCCAGCTTTTGTTTTTAAATGTACAAGCCTATCAGACAATGTAGAGGTTTTCCAGAGGAAGTAGAAGAGAGAGTTATGGAAGAAACAGAGTGGTTAGAAAAAGCAAAAGGAAGGGAGGAGTACCCTGGCACTGTGTATTGCCTCTTGGATTGTCAACACCCAAAAGATGACTGAGGTGAAATTCTATGCCAGCCTGGTAGGATGGGCACTCAAAATAAAAATTAATTTATAGGATCCAAGGTGGCTGAATAGGAACAGCTCTGGAGTGCAGTTCCCAGTGAGAACAGAGAAGAGGGTGAGTGATCACCACATTTCCAAATGAGTTATTACTGTTCACAGACCAGGAGATTCCCAGGGTGAAAAGTGCCATGAGTTTTCAGCATGGCTGTTTCAGCCAGCACAGCAGGTCTCTGCACAAAAACTCACACAAATCTGGGTAGCCGTTTCAACTGGTGCCTGGAACGCCTGAGAGACAGAGCTGCCCATTTAACTGAAAAAGAGGATGCAAGAACAGGGACCCAGGTGATCTGGCTTGGTGGGTCCCACCCCCACAAAGACCAGCAATCTGAAAGGTTCTGGATTGAGAGTTTCACAGCAAGCTCAGCTGGACCCAGGATGGTCCAGCTGTGTGTGGGGATGGGTGTCTGCTATAACCGAGGCAGTCAGCCATTACCGAGGCAGTCTGCCATTACACAGGCAGTCCGCCATTACTGAGGCAGACTGCCATTACTGAGGCAGTTCTAACTATACTTCTACAAACAAAACTACAAGGAAGTTAACACAGCAGCTGGGCAGAGACCACAGTAGCTCAGCAATGCCTCTGCTGGCAGACTGTGACTAGGCTACCTCATAGCTGGGAAGGGCATCATTGAAAAAAGGCAGCAATATGTCAGGAACTTATAAATAAAGCCCCACCTTCTTAGGACAGAGCACCAGGTAAGAAAAGACGGTTATGAGTTCCACTGCAGCAGACTTAAATGTACCTGCCCAACAGCTCTGAAAGGAACAACGGAGCTCACAGCTCAGCACTTGAGCTCCTATAAGGGTCAGACTGTCTCCTTAAGCAGCTCCTGGCCCCCGTATATCCAAAGAGACACCTCATAAAGGAGAGCTCCGGCTGACATCTGGCGGGTATCCTTCTGGGATGAAGATAACAGAAGAAGAAACAGGCAGCAACCTTTACTATTCTGCAGCCACGACAGGTGATCCCCAGGCAAGCGGGGTCTGGAGTGGACCTCTAGCAGTCCTGCAACAGAGGGGCCTGACTGTTAGAAGAAAAGCAAAGAAACAGAAAGAAACAGCTTCGACATCAACAAAAAGGATGTTCACTCAGAGACCCCATCCAAAAGCCACCAACTACAAAGACCACAGGTAGATAAATCCACAAATATGGAAAGAAACCAGAACAAAAAGGATGAAAACACCCAAAACCAGAATGCCTCTCCTTGTTGAAGGGATCACAGCTCCTCACCAGTAAGGGAACAAAGCTGGAAGGAGAATGAGACTGATGAGTTGACAGAAACAAGTTTCAGAAGGTGGGTAATAGCAAAATTCTCTGAGTTAAAAGAACATGTTCTAACCCAATGCAAAGAAACTAAGAACGTTGATAAAGGGTTTGATGAAATGCTAATGAGAATGAACAGCTTAGAGAAGAATATAAATGACCTGATGGAGCTGAAAAACACAACACAAGAGCTTCACGAAGCGTACACAAGTTTCAATAGCCAAATTGACCAAGCAGGTGCAAGGATATCAGAGATTGAAGATCAACTCAATGAAATAAAACAAGAAGGCAAGATTAGAGAAAAAAGAGTAAAAAGAAATGAACAAAGCCTTCAAGAAATATGAGATTATGTAAAAAGACCTAATCTATGTTTGATAGGTGTACCTGAATGTGACGAAGAGAATGAATCCAAGCTGGAAAAAACTCTTCAGGATATTATCCAGGAGAACTTCCCCAACTTAGCAAGGCAGGACAATATTCAAGTCCAGGAAATACAGGGAACACCACAAAGATGTTCCTCAAGAAGAGCAACCTCAAGGTACATAACCGTCAGATTCACCAGGGTTGAAATGAAGGAAAATATGCTAAGCACAGCCAGAGAGAAAGGTTGGGTTACCCACAAAGCGAAGCCCATCAGACTCACAGAGGATATCTCAGCAGAAACCCCACAAGCCAGAAGACAGTGGGGGCCAATATTCAACATCCTTAAAGAAAAGAACTTTCAACCTAGAATTTCATATCCAGCCAAACTAAGCTTCATAAGTGAAGGAGAAATAAAATCCTTTAAGAACAAACAATTGCTGAGAGATTTCATCACCATCAGATCTGCCTTACAAGAGCTCCTGAAAGAAGCACTAAACATAGAAAGGATCAACTGGTACCAGCCACTCCAAAAACATACCAAATGGTAAAGAGCATCGACACAATGAAGAAACTTCATAAACTAATAGGCAAAACAACCACCTAGCATCAAAATGGCAGGATCAAATTTACATGTAACAATATTAACCTTAATTAAATGGGCTAAATGCCCCAATCAAAAGACACAGACTGGCAAATTGGATAAAAAGTCAAAACCCATCAGTGTACTGTGTTCTGGAAACCCATCTCACATGCAAGGACACACAAACTCAAAATGAAGGGACGAGGAAGCAAATGGAGAGAGAGAAAAAAAAGCAGGCGTTGCAATTCTAGTCTCTGATGAAATAGACTTTAAACCAACAAAGATAAAAAGAGACAAAGAAGGGCATTACATAATGGTAAAAGGATCAATGCAACAAGAAGAGCTCACAATCCTAAATATATATGCACCCAATACAGGAGCACCCAGATACATAAAGCAAGTTCTTAACGACCTACAAAGATACTTAGACTCCCCCATGATAATAGTGGGAGACTTTAATGCTCCACTGTCAATATTAGATAGATAAACGAGACAGAAAATCAGCAAGGATATCCAGGACTTGAACTCAGATCTGGACCAAGAAAACCTAATAGACATTAACAGAACTCTCCACCCCAAATCCACAGAATATACATTCTTCTCAGCACCACATCAAACCTACTCTAAAATTGACCACTTAATCGGGAGTAAATTACTCGTCAGCAAATGCAAAAGAGTGGAAATCATAACAGTCTCTCAGACAACAGTGCAAGCAAATTAGGACTCAGGATTAAGAAACTAACTCAGAACCACACAACTTCATGGAAACTGAACAATTGGCTCTTAAATGTTGATTGAATAAACAATGAAATGAAGGCAGAAATAAAGATGTTCTTTGAAACCAATGAGAACGAAGATAAAATGTACCAGAAACTCTGGGACACATTTAAAGCAGTGTCTAGAGAGACATTTATAGCAATAAATGCCCATATGAGAAGCAAAGAGAGATCTAAAATCGACACCCTATCATCAAAATTGAAAGAGCTAGAGGAGCAAGATCAAAAAAACTCTAAAGCTAGCAGAAGACAAGAAATAACTAAGATCAGAGCAGAACTGAAGGAGATAGAGACACAAAAATCCCTTCAAAAATCAATAAATCCAGTAGCTGTTTTTTTGAAAAGATCAACAAAATAGATGGCTAGCCAGATTAATAAAAAAAAGAGATTAATCAAATAGATGCAATAAAAAACAATAAAGGGGACATCACCACCAATTCCACAGAAATACAACCTACCATCAGAGGTTACTATGAACAACTCTATGCACATAAACCGGTAAACCTGGAAGAAATGAATAAATTCCTGGACACTTGCACCCTCCCAAGCCTAAACCAGGAAGAAGTCAAAACCCTGAATAGACCAATAACAAGGGCTGAAGTTGAGGCAGCAATTAATAGCCTACCAACCAAAAAAAACCCAGGTCCAGATGGGTTTGCAGCCGAATTCTACCAGACATACAAAGAGGAGCTGGTATCACTTCTTCTGAAACTATTCCAAACAATCCAAAAAGAAGGAATCCTTACCAAATCATTTTATGAGACCAACATCATCCTGATACAAAAACCTGGCAGAGACTCAACAAGAAAAGAAAACTTAAGGCCAATATCCATGATAACATAGATGCAGAAATCTCCAATAAAATACTGGCAAACGGATTGCAATAGCACATCAAAAAGCCTATCCATAACTATCAAGTTGGCTTCATCCTGGGGATGCAAGGCTGGTTCAACATACACATGTCTATAAACGTAATCCACAACATAAACAGAACCAAAGACAAAAACCACATGATTATCTCAATAGATGCAGAGAAGGCCTTTGACAAATTCAATAGCCCTTTATGCTAAAACCTCTCAATAAGCTATGGATCAACGGAACATATCTCAAAACAATAAAAGCTATTTACAACAAACCCACAGCCAATATCATAGTAAATGGGCAAAAACTGGAAGTAATCCTTTGAAATCTGGCACTAGATAAGGATACCCTCTCTCACCACTTCTATTCAATATAGTTTTGGAAGTTCTAGTGAGAGCAATCAGGCAAGAAAAAAAAAAAAGGGTATTCAATTAGGAAAAGAGGAAATCAAATTGTCTCTATTTGCAGATGACATGATTGTATATTTAAAAGACCCCCATTGTCTCAGCCCAAAATCTTCTGAAACTGATAAGCAACTTCAGCAAAGTCTCAGGATACGAAATCAATATGCAGAAATCACAAGCATTCCTATACACCAATAACAGACTCAAAGAGAGCCAAATCAAGAATGAACTGCCATTCATAATTGCTACAAAGAGAATAAAATACCTAGGAATACAACTAACAAAGGATGTAAAGGACCTCTTCAAGGAGAACTACAAACCACTGCTCAACAAAATAAGAGAGGACACAAACAGATGGAAAAACATTCCATGCTCATGGTTAGGATGAATCAATATTGTGAAAATGGCCCTACTGCCCAAAGTAATTTATAGCTTCAATGCTGTTCCTATCAAGCTACCTATGACCCTCTTCACAGAACTGGAAAAAACCACCTTGAATGTCACATAGAACCAAAAGAGAGCCCACATAGCCAAGAAAATCCTAAGCAAAAAGAACAAAGCTAGAGGCATCATGCTGCCTGATTTTAAACTATACTACAAGGCTACAGTAATCAAAACAGCATGGTACTGGTACCAAAACAGAGATATAGACCAATGGAACAGAACAGAGACCTTAGAGGCAATGCCACACATCTACAACCATCTGATCTTTGACAAACCTTACAAAAACAAGCAATGGAGAAAGGATTCCCTGTTTAATAAATGGTGTTGCCATTTATTTAAAAAAACTGGCTAGCCATATGCAGAAAGCAGAACCTGGACCCCTTCCTGACACCTTTCACTAAAATTAACTCCAGATGGATTAAAGATTTAAACATAAGACCTAACACCATAAAAACCCTAGGAGAAAATCTAGACAAAATCATTCAGGACATAGGCATAGGCAAGGACTTCATGACTAAAACACCAAAAGTATTGGCAACAAAAGCCAAAATAAACAAATAGGATGTAATTAAACTCCAGAACTTCTGGACAGCAAAAGAAACAATCATTAGAGTGAACCAGCAACCAACAGAATGGAAAAAAATTTTTGCAATCTACCCATCTGACAAAGGGCTAGTATTTAGAATCTAAAAGAACTAAAACAGAATTACAAGAAAAAAACAAATAAACCCATTCAAAAGGGGGCAAAGGATATGAACAGACACTTTTCAAAGGAAGAAATTTATGATGCCAAGAAAAATATGAAAAAATGCTCATCATCACTGGTCCTTAGAGAAATTCAAATCAAAACCACATTGAGATACCATCTCATGCCAATTAGAATGGCGATCATTAAAAAATCCAGTGGCAACAGATGATGGAGAGGATGTGGAGAAATAGGAACACTTTTATACTGTTGGTGGGAGTGTAGATTAGTTCAACCATTGTGGAAGACAGTGTGGCAATTCCTCAAAAATCTAGAAGGAGAAATTCCTTTTGACCCAGCAGTCCCATTACTGGGTCTATATCCAAAGGATTATAAATAGTTCTATTATAAAGACACATGCACACGTATATTCATTGTGGCACTGTTTACAATAGCAAAGTCTTAGAACCAACCCAAATGCCCATGTATGATAGACTGGACATGGAAAATGTGGCACATATACACCATGGAATACTATGCAGCCACAAAAAACGATGAGTTTGTATCCTTTGTAGGGACATGGATGAATCTGGAAACCATCATTCTCAGCAAACTGACACAAGAACAGAAAATCAAACACCACATGTTCTCACTCATAGGTGGGGGTTGAACAATGAGAACACATAGACACAGGGAGGGGAACATCACACACTGGTGTCTGTGGGAGGGAACTAGGGGAGGGACAGTGGGGGGTAGGGAGTTGGGGAGGGATAACATGGGGAGAAATGCCAGATATAGGTAATGGGGGGATGGAGGAAGCAAAACCACATTGCCGTGTAGGTATCTATGCAACAATCCTGCATGTTCTGCACATGTACCCCAGAACCTAAAGTGCAATAAAAATATATAAATATATATAAAATTTATTTGTGGAAAATAGAAAGGTGCACTATTTCATGCACCCCTGAGTCTGGACTGAGCTTTATATCTGCTGTGTCTGTGAAGCACCTAGAACAGTGCCAGGCAGGCATACAGTGAACACCTTCATCCACAGATACTGTTACTAGGAAAGTTACTTGAATGCTTTTGAAAAAAAATTCATTATAATTTGCATAACTGTCCCAGTAAAACTACATTTTTCTCTTCATGTTTCTTCTACCTGTTCCTACCCCAGACTTATTTATTCCCACTTTTCTGCAGCATCCTGTCCCAGAAAACTTACTTTTATGGGCTGCCTGGCCCAGGTTCCTTTGCTGTTGGGCTTCAGGGTCTGGCTGACCCGGGGAGTCACCAAGGATCTGGGAATGTGGCAGAGAAAGAACTGGGGGCTTGCTTACCAACTTCCTCTTTGCTAGTCACCTTCCTCCTTGCAAAGGTCGGGTTGCATCCCTGGGTGAGGACACTCTTGCTGGGAGGCTCCCCTTTCACCTATGATTACAATGATTTCTCCCTTGCTTGTTCAGGCCCCAGAGTGGGGATGGCTTTCTCCTGTGGTTAGTTCCTTAAGCTCAGCACTCTGTTGGTTCTCTAATGCTTGCCCGTTCCTCTCAGGGCAGACCCTTCATTAGGTTCTCTCCATTTGAAACATGTAAGTAGAATTGTTTTTTGCTAAGACCTTGGCCAATAACATAAGCAAGATTATTCTTTTGGTTGTTTTTCTAGCAATGGGAATGGTTATAGTGATCTGGTCACTTTGTCCAACTCAGATTCCATTAAGACCCATGGCTCCTATCAGTCAGCGTGAAGGCTGATTGAGACTCTGGGTCTGCTGGCACTCACAGTGTTTGGTGGAACATGGGAAGATGTATACCCAGGGCCTTAAAAGGTCTTAGCAGCAATTTGACCTGGGTTCAAGTTTTATTTCTCCTTGGGATTTACTTGTACTTAGATAATTTAAATAGCCTAAGTGTTCATTTCTTCATCTATATGAAAGTTATTTAGCATTCACCTCGTAGGGTGAATAGTCCTACGGAAGATAAATAAGATAATGACGGAAAGAGCTGAGCACATATGGACTAGCTTCAAGTATGTGAATGTGGTTAGAGGTGTTGCTCTTTGGCAACAGCAATTGGTTTCCGTAAAGTCAAACCCTTGTCTTAGCTGCCTTAACATCTTGCTCTAAGCTAAAAAGGTGGTTCTCCCATCCTGGGAATGCTTACTGTAGAGTGGGACTAACAGTTCAAAACCCTCACCTTATCTGTCCAGTGCAGAAACTTCCAGAAACAGAATCTTTCAGTTCTTGGTGGTCACTTTCTGGGTAAGACTTTTGAGGCAAAATGAAATTCTGCTCCAAGCTTGATGGTTTCATTAAATCTCTGTTACCTCAAAAGTCCTTTCATAGATTGTATGGTGAGAATCTAGGCCCAAGGTGACTCGTGGTTGAAGAAACAACCCAGCTCCCCATTCTCACTACTATACCAGTGACCTACAACTGAGCCTCTCCTAAAGACATGCTCTGATGAAGCCCTGGAGGAGAGGTTTGGGGTGCTAGGTGCTCAGAGGGGTGGGGATGGTGGAAGGAATAGGCAGCTTCTCTAGAGATTTTTCTAGGAGTAAAATCCTTGAGGTATGCTAACTTGAGGCTCATTTGGATTAACAACGTGGCACTGGCAGTCTTTTCTATGCAGGAAGAGGAGTCTGGGAAGTGATTGTCAACACTGCTGCACCTGGCAATCATCTGGGGAGCTGTAAGAAATTGATTGTTTGGTTCCACTCCAATTCCTAGAGGGCAGTGTCTACCTTGTATTACTAAATAATACCCATCTCCTTAGGGCCATTTTTGTATAAATATCTGTTTGCCTTTCAGGTTTGTATCTCTGTTCACTTCACAGGAGGGCGTAAGTCTTGTTTTGAGCTTTATTAATTCTAGTCAAGATCAAATGTTAGTCAAATACTGACATAGGTTGGATATCTGTCCCTTCCAAATCTTATGTTGAAATGTGGTTCCAGTGTTGAAGGGGCATCCCTCATGAATGGCTTGGTGCCATTCTCATCCCCACAGTAATGAGTGAGTTGTCACTCTATTGGTTACCATGAGATCTGGTTGTTAAAAAGAGCCTGACACATTTTCTCTTTTCTCTTGCTTTCTCTCTCACTTTGTGATACACTGACTCCCCTGTTGCCTTCTGCCATGTTTGTAAGCTTCTTGAGGTCTCATCAGAAGCAGATGCTGGCACCATGCTTCTTGTACAGCCCGAAGAACCGTGAGCCAAATAAACCTCTTTTCTTTATGAATGACCCAATCTCAGGTATTCCTTTATAGCAACACAAAATGGACTAACACAAATGCTAAGGGAGACAGCTCATGCCTTTACTGGTTCTTGCTGTAACCTGTCATGCTTCTCTGACTTTAGGACAGGTAAATGAGTAGGGAAGAATAGGGAGGAGGAAGAGCTTTGTCATCTGATAATCAACAGTTATTCCATTCTCCCCCCTTCCTTGATGGGGATTTCCAAGCACAGAGGTCATCTGAGCTGGTACATCTGTGTGGGCACTCCTGTCTCTTGGCTATTCCTGGTGTTAATTGGTTTCTGGTTTAGTAGCTGGAGTTTTGCTTCCTTCCCCTCCTCTCATGTCCCCTTTCCTCCCCACATATCTCCCTCCTTAGATTTAGCAGCCCTCAACACAGTCCGTGATACTCAGCAGAAAATGAATGTATTCATGAGTCAGTACATGAATGCATATGCCTGTCCTCCTTGCTGTGGGACTCTCAGGGGACTGAACTCCAGTGAGTTACTGCCCTCGTGTGCAGGGCTCATCATCACCAGCATATAGATTCTCAGCAGGAGCTCAGCCCCCAGTGGAAGCTTCCTTAGTTGAGGTACCTGTTACCTGATCCTCTTTCTGCCCTGGCTAATATTCTCTGCCATTCACTGCCACAGTCTGTCACAGTGGCCAGCCTGTCAAGCCCAGGCAAGTGGTGACCCTTGGTCCCACTGAGAGATGTCAAAATGACCACCCCATGGGCCTTTGCTGAGGCATGGAGGATGCTTTTCTTTAAAATGATGATTTGAGACCAAAAATGGGAAGTAAAACACAGCCTGACAATCAAGCTGGGATTCTAAGCTAGGTGAACAGGAAATCTTGTCTCTGGGTGCTAATTAGCTTTTGTGACCTTGGGCAAATAGTCACCATCTCTGGGACTCAGCTTCCCGGTATGCACATTTAGAATAATGAAATACATGATTTCTAAGGTCTCTTCCAAGATTTGTTCTCTGTACTGCTCTGCTACCATGCCTGTTAGACAGATGTTACTTGGTTCGTTGTTAACCACCAGCTGCTCTATTTAGGGCCCAGGAACCTGTAGTGGGAAAAATGCCTAAAGTGTCCTGTGGTAAGACATTCCCAGCCTGAGTACAATCTTTGGCTCTGACGGAGGCCATGGAGCCGCTGGGTCATGCTTCTTGCTTCTGGGGCTAAATGTTCTTGAAAGGGAGTTCTTTTAGAAGCAGAGGCTTAGGGGGCTGAGGCAAGAGAATAACTTGAACCCATCAGGTGGAGGTTGCAGTAAGCCATGATGGTTTCACTGCATTCCAGCCTGGGTGACACAGCTAAACTCTGTCTCAAAACAAAAACAAAAAACATGGAAGAAACTGCTCACCATTTCCTGCCACTTGAACTTCTAGTGCCTATCTCTTACTGGGTCTACAATTTCCCCTTTTGTTCTAGAGAGTTAGCCAGCATCATTTCAATTAATGTATTAAAAAAAAAAAGAAGCAGAGGCTTAGCTGAGCTGAGGAAGGTGACTGGGCTTAGAGAACAGAGCTTGATTTGGAGGTGATTTAGGGCTTCCCCCTCCCTCAGTCTTCCATCCATCCTTGTCTTTCCCTCAGCACAGGTAGACCAGTAGAGACCAAACTCCAGGTCTCATTTGTCTTTTTTCTCTCGAGATGCCCTGGCCAAGGCAAGGATACAATTGAACTGAGATAGCATTTGGCAGCAAATCTTTAATATGTCTTTTCTACTCATTGATATTATATCTCTGTTAGAGTAATTTACTCCTTACAGTAATTTACCCTCAGTTTGTTCTATACAGAGTGTTATTTTAATCATCCTTTCAGTTAGTATTAATGAGGGCTCTTGGAAAAAAAAATAGAAGATTCATTTACAATTGTCGTCAGTGAATTTAAAAGAATAGGGATGTGAATACAGAAGAAAACACATCAAGGGGTGCCATAGATGGATTAAAAGACTATTGTTTGATGAATTGGGAACATAATGGTAGCACTAATGGCAAGGTTGAGGACACTCTTTCTTTCTTTTTTTTTTTTATTGCATTTTAGGTTTTGGGGTACATGTGCAGAACATGCAAAATAGTTGCATAGGTACACGCATGGCAATGTGTTTTGCTGCCTTCCTGCCCCTCACCCACATTTGGCATTTCTCCCCAGGCTATCCCTCCCCATTCCCCCAGATGTGTAGTACTCCCTTCCCTGTGTCCATGTGTTCTCATTTTTCCTCACCTGCCTATGAGTGAGAATATGTGGTATTTCATTTTCTGTTCTTGTGTCAGTTTGCTGAGAATGATGTTCTCCAGATTCATCCATGAACCTACAAAGGACATGAACTCGTCATTTTTGATTGCTGCTTAATATTCCATGGTGTATATGTGCCACATTTTCCCTGTCCAGTCTATCATCGATGGGCATTTGGGTTGGTTCCAGGTCTTTGCTATTGTAAACAGTGCTGCAATGAACATTCCTGTGCATGTGTCCTTATAGTAGAATAATTTATAGTCCTTTGGATATATACCCAGTAATGGGATTGCTGGATCAAATGGAATTTCTATTTCTAAGGCCTTGATGAATTGCCACACTGTCTTCCACAATGGTTGAACTAATTTACACTCACACCAACAGTGTAAAAGTGTTCCTATTTCTCCACATCCTCTCCAGCATCTGTTGTCTCCAGATTTTTTAATGATCGCCATTCTAACTGGCGTGAGATGGTATCTCAGTGTGGTTTTGATTTGCATCTCTCTAATGACCAGTGATGATGAGCATTTTTTCATATGTTTGTTGGCCTCATGTATGTCTTCTTTTGTAAAGTGTCTGTTCATATCCTTTGCCCATTTTTGAATGGGCTTGTTTGTTTTTTTTTTCTATAAATCTGTTTGAGTTCTTTGTAAATTCTGGATATCAGCCCTTTGTCAGATGGGTAAACTGCAAACATTTTTTCCCATTCTGTTGGTTGCTGATTCACTCTAGTTACTGTTTCTTTTGCCATGCAGAAGCTGTGGAGTTTGATTAGGTCCCATTTGCCTATTTTGGCTTTTGTTGCCAATGCTTTTGGTGTTTTGGTCATGAAGTCCTTGCCTACTCCTATGTCCTGAATGGTTTTGCCTAGATTTTCTTCTAGGGTTTTTATGGTGCCAGGTCTTATGTTTAAGTCTTTAATCCATCTGGAGTTAATTTTAGTGTAAGGTGTGAGGAAGGGGTCCAGTTTCTGCTTTCTGCACATGGCTAGCCAGTTTTCCCAACACCATTTGTTAAACAGGGAATCCTTTCCCCATTGCTTGTTTTTGTCAGGTTTCTCAAAGAGTGTATGGTTGTAGATATGTTGTGTTGCCTCCAATGCCTCTGTTCTGTTCCATTGGTCTATATCTTTGTTTTGGTACCAGTACCATGCTGTTTTGATTGCTGTAGCCTTGTAGTATAGTTTGAAGTCCGGTAGTGTGATGCCTCCTGCTGTGTTCTTTTTGCTTAGAATTGACTTGGCTATGCGGGTTCTCTTTTGGTTCCATTTGAAGTTCATGGTGTTTTTTTCCAGTTCTGTGAAGAAAGTCAATGGTAGCTTGATGGGGATAGCGTTGATTCTGTACATTACTTTGGGCAGTATAGCCATTTTTATGATATTCATTCTTCCTAACCATGAACATGGAATGTTTCTCCATCTGTTTGTGTCCTCTCTTATTTCGTTGAGCAGTGGTTTGTAGTTTTCCTTGAAGAGGTCCCTTATGTTCTTTGTAAGTTGTATTCCTAGGTATTTTATTGTTTTTGTAGCAATTGTGAATGGCAGTTTGTTCTTGATTTGGCTCTCTTTCAGTCTGTTATTGGTGTATAGGAATGCTTGTGATTTTTGCACATTGATTTTATATCCTGAGACTTTGCTGAAGTTGCTTATTAGTTTCAGAAGTTTTTGGGCTGAGACAACAGGGTCTTCTAGATATACTATCATGTCATCTGCAAATAGAGATAATTTGGCTTCCTCCTTTCCTATTTGAATACCCTTTATTTCTTTTTCTTGTCTGATTGCTCTGGCTAGAACTTCCAGTACTATATTGAATAGGAGTGGTGAGAGAGGGCACCCTTGTCTAATGCCAGATTTTAAAGGGAATGCTTCCAGTTTTTGTCCATTCAGTAGAGGACGCTCTTTCTTACTGAACTTGTCCTGAATTGCCCCTTCCTCTCTCCTGGTTTCTGCCTGTTCCCTCATTGCTGCCTTTGTGCCTCTGCTCATACTCTTTCTTTGTTCTGTTGTGCTGGACCCATATCCAAAGTTCTCCAGTCCAAAGGATTCTTTTGATTCCTACCTTTCCCAGCTTTCTTTAAAACTGATGTCTCCATCTTCAGTGGTCAGGGCAATATTATCTGTAAACATGCCCATAATGGTAAGAGGCATTTCTATTAGTTTCCCAATATACTAATAGTTACTCTGAGAAGGGCATGGAGTTTTATGGACAAAGTTCTTTGGAGAATGCTGAGCTAAAGGTAAAAAGGTTTCCGCCACCCCACCAGGATTTACCAGAACCTTTAATATACTATTGTGCTTTATTGTGAATCTCCTGATACGAAGACAGAGTATACAGCTTTTCCCAGAGTCCCTTGGTTTAACTCCAGTAATGGGGATACTTAATGTAAGCATTCATGGAATAATATGGAAAACATAAATCTTTCTAAAAATTATATCGTCACACTGCTGGAGCTCATGGAGATTGAAATGTCATTCAAGATCCAGAAGGCTCCAGTGAGGTTTCAAGTTGTTTATATCCAGAGTTTAGGGACTCTGGTATCCTCTTAGAAATAGAACTCACATACTCGCTGGGATATACTCCTGTGCCACTACCATACGTAATTCTCTATCTCCAATTCAACTCAATTTTCATGACAAAGTTAATTTGTCTGAATAAGCTAATGACTGCTATATCTGTTTGGACACAGTCTTGTTCCAGGCCATGACAAAAACAACTAAAATAATATTGAGTGTGCTCCCATTTTGTCTCTAATACAATCAGTGGCCCCTTCTGCACAAAGTTGGCTTTAGCACTACTTTCATAAGCAGGGGCCATCTGCCAGGCAGCTTAAGTTAAGGGAAAGATTGGGAGAGGCTGTCTCACAAGTGAACTAGGATAGTTCACTCCTTGAGCACAAAATACACACACACACACATACACATACACACACACACCCCTAATATGATCTATCAAGCCTGTAACTGCAAAGTCACTGTCATCCCATGTGGGAGGAAGTACAAAGTCATGGCAAATAATGTATGTTGAGATTCAGTTGTCATGAAGCCTCAGGTGATCAAGTCCACGGTCTCCTGGTGATTTGCTTAAAGCAAAGAATCTCAGCCCAGGAGGGGTCTGTGAATTATGGTCTTAGTGTTGAAATGCACCTTGTGTCTTTAAGATAGTGAGTGCCTTGATTGCTTTGCATCTGGATTAGTGGGTATCTAGATGGTACTTGAAAGTGTGTAGCAAATTGTTATAATAAAACACACCTTTCAGTCGAGGAAAAAATCTCTTTCTAGGTTTGAGAGAAGGAAAGACTATTTGTACTGTAGGTTCTCTTGTAGATGAGTGCTTCACTTTGGAGCTTGACAACAGGAGTTTGGATGAGTCAAATGCCTCTTTGCTTCTTTACTTCCATGTGGGCTTGTCTGACTCTCTGGGAAACATGCTGCCAGAGAGGCACAGCATTGGCTGTCTTTTTCAAAACAGTCAATCAACCCAGCATTCAGGCTTTGTAAAATCAAATTTTCTAGTAGTCTTAGTTTTAGAGCAGTTGGAGATGTGATCATATACGTGGGTTTGAATTTATCAAGGAGCTTCAAGCTCTATTATGGGAGAAATCATCTTACATGTCATAAACTGCATGTCTCTGATTTCTAAGCATGATGGGATATTCAGTGGGAATGATGGGGGAATTTGTATCAAGTGCTGATAAATAGAGAATGGGATGAGGAAAGCTGACCTGGGAAGCAGAAGTTAGCACTCCAGGCCAGGGGATCCAAGACATTTTGACCATTGCCTATTCAGATTGGCTGGTGTCAGTGTCCAAAGGGTCTGATTTATGGGTTCAGATGTGCCAAAATACAACTTTGAAGTTTTATTAAGCAGTGGTGATTCTGATTGATTTTTTGTGTTAAATATGTGTCTGGTGGAAGCTATATAGCAGAAAGTGAACACATTTGGGAATCATACAGACCTGGAAGGGAATTTTTATTTTACCACTTGCTAGATATTTACCCTGTATTAGTCAGTTCTTGCATTGCTCTAAAAAGATACCTATGACTGGGTAATTTATAAAGAAAAGAGGTTTAATTGGCCCATGGTTCCACAGGCCATATAGGGAACATGATGCTGACATCTTCTCAGCTTCTGGGAAGGCCTCAGGGAAACTTTCAATCATGGCAGAAGGCAAAGGGGAAGCAGGCATTTCTTTCATAGCCAGAGAAGGAGCAAGTGGGTAGAGGTGCCACATGCTTTTAAACAACCAGATCTCATGAGAACTCTCTATTGCCATGACAGCACCAAGGGATGTGGTGTTAAATCATAAGAAACTGCCTCATGATCCTATCAACTCCCACCTTCCACACTGGAGATCATGATTTGACATGAGATTTGGGCGGGGACATAGATCCAAGCCATATCAGGCCCTTAGATTTACTTTTGCATAAATCTCTAGGAGGCCCAATATTCTCATCTGCCAAAAGAATATAATAATACCCACTTCACAGGGTTTCTTCTTTATATTACAAGATGCTGTTTATGCAGAGGTTTAGAAAAACACCAGACACTTCCTTGGCTTTCAGTAAACTTCTCTTTCATTTCTAATCAGCATTCTAGGGGGTTTTACCTTTTAGTTTACAAAAACAGTAGACTTATGTTGGTACACACATCTCCTCTCACTTCTCCCTCTCCACCTCATTCCTTGTCCTCTTTTATTAAAAGGGAGAAAAATAATGGGGAAACGGTTGTAGGAAGAAGCTCAAATCTTGCTTGACGTGTTTTGTTTTTTCTTTTGAGTTCTAATTCAGTTATTGCTGTTATTATCCTGCTTACTTTAGGAGTATGTCCTCCTCTCCAACATTCCCTGATTTTAAATTGCCCCACCCCAGACATGGATATACTCAAAACTCAACTTGGAAGTTTTACTTATACATGACTTAAGAAGACATTCTATGAGAAGACATGTTTCCCAAGAAAATAAAAATCATTTCTCTCGATTCTCTTAGCACAGCTGAAGCAGCTGGAATTTTTAAGCACTACTAAATATTAGAGGACCACAAATAGGAAATGAAAACAGAAGGATAAAAAAACATCGATTTACGTACTTCAGATTTCTGATCCTGTCACAAGTAGTTTGCACTCAAGGTTTTCAGGCCCTGTTCTTTAACTCTTCCTGATAATCAACACAACGTTGTGTGTGTGAGGGCAGGGTGTAGGGAGGACAGAAGGATAGGGGACAGTGTGTGTGCAGTGGAGGGACTGGCGCAAATTTACAGGCTGTGAGCTCCTCATTCTCGCATCCTTGTTTCTCTTCATTTGGAGGTGACAACTAACACATGCCACCCAGATATATCACAGCCACTTTTCTACTTTGTTTGTTGTCCCCTGAGGGTTCAGACTTCCAGTTTAACAGGCAACAGCTTACATCCCCAACTAGTTAAAGCCAAGAGTGATTTAGCCTGTAGGCGAGCTCCTTCCCTTTTCACACAGGGAAAGGTCTTCCTTTTGCGAGCTCTAATGATAATAGTCATAGCATCTATATAATTACAGTATTCACACACAGCAACTCATCTCTTCCCCAAAATTTCTCAAATGGATAGCAAAGGATGATCTAGAGGAATCCATTTGTGGAGTCCAGTCAGAGGAGAGACTAGAGGGATTAGGCCAGAAGGTCAGAGATTCCCTGTGGGAAAGCTGTGGTTAAAGGAGAAATGGATTTGTAGTTCCAGAGACAGGTCACCCCCAGGAGTGCTGGTTGTCATACAGGTGTGTCATACAGGAGCTGAAACATCATCATCCCCAAGTTAGAGACCTGGTGCTTGGGGGCCTGGCCATGCATGGGCCTCACTCGATGGTAGGGTCGAGACTTCTATAGGATCAGTAAGTATGAACTTTGTGGGCACAGGCCTTGGCAGGGCTGACCTTGAACTTTCAAGGGGCAGAGGTTGTTAACGGCAGCTGAGAGAGAGTGCTGAGGGAATAACTGGTCCTCTCTCTTAGGGTTCATTTATGTTGAATCTGAGTAGCAGAGATTGTCACTCAGGAATTAAAACCCATTTCTATACATTGATAGTGGCTGTTGCTGCTCCTGACTGTGGATTGAAATGAACAATCAGTGTCATCATTGCTGCAGTGTGATGTTTCCCAGCCCTCTCAGCTCCAAACTCTCAATGTCTTTGCAATGTTTTTATTTAGTAAGGATATGCATAGCAAATGTTTCCAAGGTATTAAGATGCACCAGGCTTCAAAGTTTACTAATTTCTTCTTTCAAGTGTGGAGCAGAAGAAATGTTTAAGGAGATTGGTTGACTCTCTTCAGGTAAGCGATGGGCGGCCTCTGGCTTCCTTTCTTGTGATGCTTGCTGAGATGCTTCTGGAAAGTCAGGGCTCTTCTGAAAGGGCGTGCTGCTGCTACAGCCTGTGATGGTGGTGCTGCTGGCTGACTGTGCTTATTCTAGCTTAGCCTTGGGATTTAATTCTGTATTATAATTTGTTTTCAGGTCTCTCTTTATGTCATTACATTTAGAGGTCATTTGTTATGTGGTTGATGAAGGCCAATTCTGCATATGTACTCGGTGGTAGTACTGATGTCTGAGATCTTAGACACTAGCCAGGTGTGTGACCTTCAAAAACACACCAAATTCCTGAGTCCTTAGTTTTCTCATCTGAAGATTGGGGATGGTACTTATCATCTTCAAAGTCTTTGGGAGGTTCAAATGAGAGACTGGGTGGGGAACTTCTTGGGGCAACATTAACTTAACCATCCAAACAGTCCTGTTATTTTAGGCCTGGTTTTAATGGAAAATGATGGTGAGAAAATGCATCATAGTCTTTATGTTGATGCCTGATGACTGGAACCCAGTTCAAAATAAATATTTTATCAAGTTTAAAAATTAGAACCAGCAGCATTTGGAATCTCCTCTCTTCTTGATAATGATCTGTTTCTTGGTTTTCAAAATATGTGATTCCCAGGAATCTCTTATCTGAGGAACTCAATATATGCATAAGTCCATTTATCTATACCATCAACACAGGAAGTAACCAATAAAATCTAAAGAACATTAAAGAATCATAGCTCTAGAAAGAACCATGTTCCAATGGTGACAGCAGAGATTAAGAACTTTCTGTGATCTATAAGGAACTTAAACAAATTTATAAGAGATAAATGAACAATCCCATTAAAAAGTGAGCAAAGGATATAAACAGACAGTTTTCAAAAGATGTACATGCAGCCAACAAATATACTTTAAAAAGTTCAATATTATTGACTATTAAAGAAATGCAAATCAAAACCACAATGAGATACCATCTCATGCCAGTCAGAATAGCTATTATTAAAAAGTAAAAAAATAACAGATGCTGGCAAGGTTGCAGAAACAAGGGAACAATTACATGTGGTTGGTAGGAGTGTAAATTAGTTCAACCATTGTGGAAAGCAGTAGGGTGATTCCTCAAAGAGTTAAAAGCAGAACTACTGTTCAACCCAGCAATTCTATTACTGGGTATGTACCCAGAGGAATAGAAATCATTCTACAATAAAGACACATGCATTCAAATGTTCATTGCAGACTATTTACAATAGCAGACATGGAATCAACCTAAATGCCCATCAATGACAGATTCGATAAAGAAAATGTGGTACATATACACAAGGAATACTATGCAGCTTTAAAAAAGAATGCAGTCATGTCTTTTGAGGGAACATGGATGGAGCTGGAGGCTATTATCCTTAGCAAACTAATGTAGGAACAGAGAACATGTTTTCACTTACAAGTGGGAGCTACTTGATGAGAACTCATGAACACAAAGAAGGGAACAATAAACATGGAGCCTACTTGAGAGTGGAGGGGAGGAGAGAGAGGAGCAGGAAAAATATCTATTGAGTACTAGGCTTAATACCTAGGTGATGAAATAATCTGTACAATGAACCCCTGTGACACGAGTTTACCTATATAACAAACCTTCACCTGTACCTCCAAACCTAAAATAAAATTTTTTAAAAAGGAACTTGCTGTGGTATGCCAGTGTTGTCATTGGTCATTTGAAATGTCCAGTTTCATGGAATATTTATAGCAGGAATCATAAAGCTATTTATTAGCTGGGTGAGTTGTGGTTTCACACACAGCCCATAGGCAATTAAAAAGTCTACAATTTATCATATATTAAGTATATATCAGTAGATTAAATATTGCAATATCTGTCCCATCACTAGGAAATACCTGTCTCAAAGATAGGTTGTTGGCTGGGTGTGGTGGCTTATGTCTGTAATCCTAGCACTTTGGAAGGCTGAGTGGGGAGGATCACATGAGCTCAGGAGTTCAAGACAAGCCTGGGCAACAAGGAGAAATCCTGTCTCTCCAAAAAAAAGAAAGAAAGAAAAGAAAAAAAAATTACATAAAATTAGCCAAGCTTGGTGGCCAGCACCTGTAGTCCCTGCTATGCAGGAGGTTGTGGTGGGAGGATCACTTGAGCCTGGGAAGTTGAGGCTGCAATGAGTCAAAATCACAGTACTATGCTCCAGCCTGGGCAAGTGAATGAGACCCTATTTCAAAGAGAAAGGAATAGGTTGTTTAATGTCTTTGCCAATATCTGCAGAGTTGATTTGCATTAATATTAGGTTCATCCAGGTGAGAGTAATTAAAATGCTGCTACTAGATTAGGAATTGGTGGAGACAAAGGTTTTGGTGTAGAATCTACTACTAACATACTATGCAAGTTACCTTTTCTCTGTTCTAAAAACAGCACATTGGCAACTCAAACTATCTCAAGATTTTTTAGTGTAGTGAATGTGAAATTGCCTAGAAAAGTTTAAAATATGGAGCAAATATAAGGTATTATTTTGATCTTTCTAAGAGTTGTAGGCATCTCTGAGTTCATTCTTTAAAACAATTGTTTTTTGAGATATAACATGAATTTCATAAACAGCATACATCTTAAGTTACATGAGCTTATTAATTTTTAAAAGTTTATTTAAAAATTTAAATTCTTTGAAAAATCTTCTCCACTGTGCCTTATGTGCTTGAGCAAGAAGGTGTTATTACAGTAGGTTATGTATTAAGATTGGATTCATCCAGGCATTAAAGCTGATGTAATAATATTACTGGAACAGAAACTAGCTTCATGTGCACATGTCTCTTATCAGTATTGTGGACGTGCATTTAAGCATTTACATTTGCGAGCATATGGATGTTAAAAGACCAAAATTATGAGTTATGGTAAGTGTGTGTGAGACCAAAATAGGAGTTATGATGAGTGTGTGTGTGTGTGTGTGTGTGTGCACGCGCAAAGACCCAATGAATAAGTATAAGGATAAGGCTACATGTTTCTTGATCTCAGCTGGAATGGGAAACATCCCAGGTTCTGGGGTGGAGATTCTTCATCATCATGGGCTGCTGCCTGGTGTCTTTTTAAGACTTTTTAGGACATGATGTAACTGCTCCTCTATTCATTACTCACAGTTTCTTCTCTTTCCTAACTATGTGCCTTCCCCATGAATTCAGCATGCCTTGACTTTGCCTTTCTGCTAAGGCATCTTTTCAGCTTTGGCTTTTACTAATAATGGAGGAATCTTTTCCTTTGTTTCTTAGTTCAAATTTCAGAGAGAGAAAATGTTTTGTAAAGGCTGCTAACCAGCCTACTGTTTGTCTTTGGGTTGAGAATTCCACCTCTGGCCCTATAAACTATGACTAAGGGGTGTGTGGGGAAGTCACTGGTGGGACAAAACATGCAATCTATGTCTGTCTCTTGAGCAGGGATCATAGGCTGCAAAGTGTCACTAGAACACATGGAAATTAACAGCTTTATTTTTTATTATTGAAGGTCTTGCTCTGTCACCCAGGCTGGACTGCAGTGGCGTGAACATGGCTCACTGTAGCCTCATCCTCCTGGGCTCAATTGATCCTTCCTCCTCAGCCTCTCAAGTAGCTGAGACTATTATATATATACTTTTTTTTTTTTAGACACGTGGTTTCACCATGTTGGTCAGATTGGTCTCGAACTTGAACTTCTGACCTCGTGATCCGCCCACCTCAGCCTCCCAAAGTGCTGGGATAACAGGCATGAGCCACCATGCCCAGCTATATATATATATATATATATATATATTTTTTTTTTTTTGTAGAGACAGGGTTTTGCCTAGACTGATCTTGAACTCCTGGGCTCAAGTGATCTGCCTACCTTGGCCTTCCAAATTGCTGAGATTACAGGTGTGAGCCACTGCATGTGGCCAACAGTTTTAATATTAGTGAAACTGGAGACTGGGGTATGGGGTGCCCTTAATGGTCCCGGTAGATAACAGGACACTCTGATAAAAGAAAGAAAGGATAGGAAAAAAGGAGAGAATGCTACAATAAGGGGGGATTAAATTTCTCCCACTCATTCTGTAGAAACAGGACTGTGTGTTCAGTGATAAAAAAGCATGAACCAAGATAAGTCAGCTGAACAGGTCACTACGGTGGCATAGCTCATGGATTTACCATAGGGTGCTAGCTGCAGCAGAGAGGAGCTCATAATGTGAGAAATGAGTTAGCCCTGGCAGATGTCACTTCATAAAGAAAGCTGTGACTCATAAAGCAACATTCAGATATGAGTGAGATGGATAGCATCTCCAGGTGCAAGTATTCAGGAATTCCCATGTCTTTGTGTAGTTTATCCTTACTGTTGAAAATACATGTGTGTAGGACTGTATTTTCTAATTATCTTAACATAATTCTGTGAAATGAATGTTCCTCCAGTATTTTAGATGTACCCAGGAGAAAAAGGAAAAGAGAGTAAGCTGGAGAGAGGGCATTATCCCTGGCATTATTCCAAGAAACAGAATGCCTGGAAGAATTCAGAAAGTTAACATGGAGGGACGTGCTGCCTGGTTATATTTCTAACAAAGTAATCTAGATTTGACATTGAGTATATGCATAAGATTAGAGGAAATTAACCAGAGGCTGTAGCAAGAGATACTTTGAATGTTTGCTTAGCCAGAGACAGAGACATCCCTTATGAGCCTTTTGTCACTGAAATCCCATTTGTGCATCAGGAAGAGGGAGGTCCCTTCTGTCCTATTATACAGCTTTGGGGGATGAGGGCAGTGCTGAGCAGTCCCAGCTGCTTGTTTCCAGCCATAGTGCTCAGGCTCTCTCTTCTTCCATCTTAGCTTGCCTTAGGCCTGCCCTCATTCTTGCTCAAGAGAAAAGCCAGGTTAACACCTTGGTTTACACTGTCT
Organism: Callithrix jacchus; assembly: GCF_049354715.1. NCBI lineage: Eukaryota > Metazoa > Chordata > Mammalia > Primates > Cebidae > Callithrix > Callithrix jacchus. The sequence continues at coordinate 65,849,994 of NC_133515.1, read as the reverse complement.
GTGCCAGAAGCAGCTCTGGATGCCACCTGGCTGCACCAGGTCTCCCTGGCAGCATGTGTCTGGAGGGTTACCTATCTGGAAGTCTTACAGTTGCCGAAAGCTCTGGAATATTCTCTTTTCTGGAGCATCAAGGAGTTTAGGAGACAGGGAAGAAAGAAGTAGTTAAAAACTCTTTACCTATTGTCAGAAGCATTTACCACCTGTACATGTGAGTGATTTTAAATACATAAAGCTATGTGTGGGTGCTCTGGTTATGAGAGATGCAGGTTCCTTTCTTTGGCCTGTCTGCTGAAAGTCCATGGTAGGTTGGGGGGCTCACAAGCAATCAGACAACATTTAAGTCATAGCTCCTCCAAGCCAGTAGATGTGGATAGCAAAGTCAGTTTGTCATTTTGAAGCCACTGGCCAAGCCTGTGTTTTTTTCAGCAAACCCCAGGAGCTCAGTGGAAAAGCCTTCTTGTGCTCCATCTTCAACTGGACCTCTGCTAAGGGAGGGTAAGGTTGGGCTATTTGGCAAGCATTTTCCTTAGCAATTGCAGGAGTGGTTTTTAGAATTCATTAAACATGAGCTGAGGAGACCGGCTTAGGTTTGCCCTGTGATGTTAAATTATGGGGCAAGGAGAATTTGGGCTCTTTCTACCTGAGAACTGCAGTGAGCAATAACCTGTGGTTAGCGATACTCCTCAATTTTGAAAACATTCTATATAATCTACACCAGTGTTTTGTCTGCATCCCTGCTTTCTCCTGCTTTTGCTGTACCTGCTCCTTCTTTCACTGCCTTGCATGCCTACACATCCTTTTTTCTTTTGTCCAATAGTTTAGTGAGCATATCAGTGGAATTGTCTATTTGTTCACTATCACTTTTGAAGGAGCTGAGTGGTTGGCTTATGTAAGCTATTTTAACGAATCACCCAGCTAACGTTTCTGAGATCCTGCTGTCCTCATCTCTGCCCTTGCTCCAGAACCTGCTACAGCCACCCACAACTAAATCATGAAATCTGTACTCCTCCATCAGTCTCTCAGAGTCTCCCATGATCTACCTATTCCCATGTCTCTGCAATCCTTTTTCCCACTTCTTCCCACATAGCACTGTCCATTTCAGTCATACCGACCCCACCTCTGTTCCTTTACAGGGGATAAGCTCTCTGTCTGCACCAGTCCACCTGGTAAAGGCTAATCTGGTCTGCCAAGTCTGCCTTAAATCTTACTTTTGACAAAGCTCCCATCTTCTTCTTCCTGTATTGTTTCTCCTTGCCCTGAGTAGTCAAAGAGACAGCTGCTTTAAAAGTTATTGTTTTTAAATTTGAAAAGCTCTGAATTATATATGTGTGTGTGTATACACACACACACACACACACACACACACACACATATATATATAATTGCGCTTTAGGTTCTGAAGTACATGTGGAGAACATGCAGGATTGTTGCATAGGTACATACATGGCAATGTGGTTTGCTGCCTCCATCCCATCACCTATATCTGGGATTTCCCCCCATTTTCTCCCTCCCCAACTCCCTACCCCCCCGCTGTCCCTCCCCTAGTTCCCCCCAACAGACCCCAGTGTGTGATGCTCCCCTCCCTGTGTCCATGTGTTCTCATTGTTCAACACCTGTCTGTGAGTGAGAACATGTGCTGTTTGACTTTGTATTCTTGTGTCAGTTTGCTGAGAATGATGGTTTCCAGGTTCAACCATGTCCCTACAAAGGACATGAACTCATCGTTTTTTATGACTGCATAGTATTCCATGGTGTATATGTGCCACATTTTCCTTGTCCGGTCTATTGTCAATGGACATTTGAGTTGGTTCCAGGTCTTTGCTATTGTAAACAGTGCCACTATGAACATATGTGTGCATGTGTCTTTATAATAGAATGATTTATAATCCTTTGGATATATACCCAGTAATTGGATTGCTGGGTCAAATAAAATTTCTATTTCTAGGTCCTTAAGGAATCACCACACTGTCTTCCACAATGGTTGATCTAATTTACATTCCCACCAGCAATGTAAAAGTGTTCTTATTGGGAAATAAAAAGCTTTGAATATTAAGAGAAATATGCGAATGTATACATGATGGAATACTATGCACTCATAAAAAAGGATGAGTTCATGTCCTTGGCAGGGACATGGATGAAGTTGGAAACCATCATTTTCAGGAAACTAACATAAAAACAGAAAACCCAATGCGTGTTCTCACTCATAAGTTGGAGTTGAACAATGAGAACACATGGACACAGGGAGGGGAACATCATACACCAGGGCCTATCAGGGGGTGGGGGGCTAGGGGAGGGATAGAATTTGGAAAAATACCTAATGCAGATGACAGGTTGATGGGTGCAGCAAACCACCATGGCACGTGTATACCTGTGTAACAAACCTGCACGTTCTGCAGATGTACTCCACAACTTAAAATATATATATATATATATATATATAAAGTTAAATGAAAAAACCCCACTCTATTTAGTTTATGAAAACATTAAAAAATATGTGAATGACTTAAAGCGAAAGTTTTGTTGTTATTGTTGCCGTTTTCTAAGAAACATTAACCACAGAATAGGAGAGAATGCACGATGATTACTGGGGAGGTTTTGGAGGTAAGAATTTTTTTCTGGGCTGTTGGTGAGGAGTTTTGAGAGAAATAGGAGAGGAAAACAAAAGAGTTAGAGGTACTCTTGGGCCCTGCTCAAACCTTGGGTTAGGAAGATGGAGAGTAGGCATTTCTGGATAGATTTGGGGTTTGAGACCAGAGGAGGCAAACACCTCACTTCCTGAGAAGAATTTTGGGAGGAGGAAGCTCAGCAGGGTGCCTTGCCCACAGTGTGATGGCTTCTGAAGCATAGAAATGGCAGCAGGTAGTTTTAGGCTGAAAGAGGGCCTGCATTAGACATCCTCCTTCCCTTTCCACTGTGGTCTCATTTGGCTTCTATAAGGCATGGGGAATATCTAACAAGTCTCTCAGATAATGACTGTTAAAACCTGTGATAAGGATTCACCTTGGGATAGGTCAGGGAGCCCAAAGCAGATGCTGCAGGATGGATATTTCAAGTCTGAGAATCAATTAGGGAGAAATGGCTGGGGCTGAGAGGGCCAGCAGAGCCAGTAAAGGCCAAAGTGTAGGCCGATGAGAGAGAAGTCTAAGTCTCTCCTGGGGCGATTCCAAGCCTTGCTTATGTTAAGAGAAATGATGACAAGATATTCCTGAGGAAAGTGAACTTGGACCACTCAGTTATTAAGTACGATGAGTGCTATGAAGGAAGTGAATCAAGCGTGGCGACAGAGGATTATAGGTGTAATGAGCTACACAGGTGGCATTGAAGTTGCGGGCAGGATGAGAAGAAGCCAGTCGTGCAGAAGAGGAAGGGTTCGAGGCAGAGTGAAAGGCACATGAAGGCTCTGGGAGCAGAGGGAGTAGGGAAGCAAGTAGAGTTTGGGGAACTAAAAGAACTCACCAGCATCTGGGCTGCAGTGGAGAGACAGATAGAGGCAGGTCAGGCAGACCTTGTGGCCCTGGAACTGAATTTGGATTTTTGTCCTCAGTGCAGTGGGAAGCTTTCAAAGCAGTTTGAACAAAGAAGTGACATGGTCTGCTGGGCTTTTGAAAGATTACTGTGGCCATTCTGTAGAGCCCAGATTAGAGGGGCATTGAGAATGGAAGCCTGGAGACGAGATCCTCCCATCATACAGGAGAGCCTGATGTATTCAGTTTCTTTTCTTTTTTGGTGCCTTTGCCCTGAGCATCCTTTCTGACCTCGGGTTTGGTATGAGACTGAGGTGCCTTAAAGGACTTTCAGGAGTTCAGTTCAACTCAGTAAATATTTATTAAATATTTACATGTTTGTGTCCCTGAGCAAGGAACTATAGGGGATGCAAGAGACAAATCTGATGTCTGTCCCCAAGGAGCTTTTTCCGGAAAAGTTTGTTCGATGAAGTTAATAGTGGTCTGTGCTGAGTGCTAAGAGATGGGTCTTGCTGTGTAAGGCCAGAAAACTTCACAGAGGAAGTTCATGTTGTATTTTAACCACGTGGGATGGGTTGGGGACAGAGGTGAGAAAGGGCATTTTAGGCTAAGAATTAGTCCTATTCAATAGTAGGCTGCTGGATACTATGCTCATGGGTCAGCAGTGTGAGCTTGCTGCAAAGAAAGTGTCATTTAGGTTGCATTAATGAAAACACAGTTTCTAGAAGGAAGGAGGAGATAGTTGTGAGGTGTTCTGACCACATACAGTTGTAATGTGAAGATTAAGGTAGCTCTTTTATTTATTTATTCATTTCTTTCTTTTTTTTTTTTTGAGACGGAGTTTCGCTCTTGTTACCCAGGCTGCAGTGCAATGGCACAATCTCAGCTCACTGCAACCTCCTCCTCCTGGGTTCAGGCAATTTTCCTGCCTCAGCCTCCTGAGTAGCTGGGACCACAGGCATGTGCCACCATGCTCAGCTAATTTTTTGTATTTTTAGTAGAGATGGGGTTTCACCATGTTGACCAGGATGGTCTCGATCTCTTGACCTCGTGATCCACCCACCTTGGCCTCCCAAAGTGCTGGGATTACAGGCGTGAGCCACCGTGCCCGGCCTTACTTATTTATTTCTAAGACCGGGTCCTACTGTCACTCACCCAGACTGGAATGCAGTGGGATGATCAGGGCTTACTACAGCCTTGACCTTCTAAGCCCAAGCGATCCTCGCACCCGAGCCTACCGAGCAGCTAGGGCCACAGGCATGCACCACCACAACTGGTAACTCTTTTAAAGAGGGTTGTAGACATAGAATTGGATGGATGTGTTAGTCTGGGACCTCTGAGAAGCAGATGGCCATATGAGATTAAACATGTAAGAATTTTTTTTTTCAGGGAAATGCCTTGAGAGAATATTAGGAAAAGAGCCAGGGATGGGTGGGAGAGCCATCAGACCATAGTACAAGTCTGACTCAGATTGCAAGAGGGAGGAAAGGAAGTTTGATGGAAGCATTCCAGACTACCATGAAGGCTAAGGAAGGGTTAGCAAGACTTTTAGGGAGTCCTTGAACCAAAGTTAGCTGGCAGAGGTGTCCTGTGTTTCTCAGGATTTAATATCACTCATCCACTTAAGCATTGAGTAGAGGCAGCCTAGGGCAAGTGTAACCTGTGTACAAACATGGTAGTCGATTTCTGAGAAAGGAGCCATAGGCATCGGCAGATTAAACTCTGTAGCTAGGAGACTGAGAGGCTCACAGTTATGTTTGCCCCCATAGGGTGGCTGTGGCAATGGGAAAATTCAATGCCAGATGTGCTGTGTACAGAGCATAAAGACATCTCAGAGGTGACCTTTATTATTCATTATTTCAAAGAGTTTTTTTTTAAATGTGACATTTACTTATAGATATGTCATATGCCAGGGATACCAATAGGAAAGAAACAGACCCTACCCTCAAGGAGCTCATAGTCTAGAGGAGAACGACAGTTTTTAATGCAGGCTGATGTGTGTACCAAGATGGCTATATGACAAAGAACACCAGGAACGCAGCTTGGTGGTGATTATTGGTGGTTAATAGGGTCACCAGATTCCTGGAGGGGTTTGACCTGGGTTTTATGGACAAACCACAAATCTTTAGATACAGGTAGGGGAAGGGATTCCACTAATATGAAAAGAGGCATTGTATATGGAATGACATTTAATTTTTATGTCAATAACATAACTGGGTTATTTTGGCCCAAATTTTTGGAAACCAGGGGAAGATAGATTTGGGATAAATATAAGCAGAACTTTCTAAAGGACAGAGAAAGGTGGGATAGGGCTGCCTCGGTGAGTTTCTAGTGCTGCTAAGATCTAGCTGGGAAGCTGTTCACAAGGATGGTGTCAAGTCAGGAAAGGATAGTTTTGGTTTTGGAGAGGACTTGGAGAATCCTTAAGATTCTGTATTCAAAGGAGCCTCTTCTGCCCTATAACACTCAGAAGAAGAGTACCACGACCCTTGGGAAAGTCGGCCACTTTCTGTCTGTGACTGTCTGTATTCCCCCAGCCTCACAGTGCACACTGGCCTGCATTTTTCTTTTGGCCAGGAGTGAGGACAAATGGGCTTATTTCTGGGAAAGGCCAATTTTAATGCCCAACTTGTGCCATACAAGAAAGGCCAGGAGTCCCAAGCCATGACTCTTTCTCTGGCTGATCAGAACAGAGATTTCCATTAACACTTGCCTTATTGTCCTCTCCAAAGAAGAGAGTGAGGTCATGAACATGCACGGTGCAATGTCATTACAGCAAAGGCCTCCCAAAGACTCTATCCTTCCTGGAGAAGCCTTCCCTGGAGGCTTGGTACGTATGAGAGGCAATAGACTGCTAATCGGCAAAGAAATTATCTCACATATGTTCCTGACAGTGTTCATTTGTAATAGAATCATATTCTAGTTTAAATCTGTCGGAAGAACTCATAACCAAAAAGATGTTCATTTTTCAGAAGAAAAATCAGAGAAGTCACTAAACTGACAATTTCACATCAAGTGACATAGCCATAAGACATTGCTGGTAATTCTAGGAACTGTGTGTCTTGGAAAAAGCAGTGGTCTTAGTCCCAGCACAGTCATGGGTCCTGAAAAATGTCAGTCTTTCTGGGCCCCATTTTTCTGATCTGTAAAACAGGTATCAAATACCTCCTGGCTCCACTGCCACCCCTGAATCATTGTTAATTGCTTCTGTGTCTGTGGGTCCCTTCCTGCAGACCCAAAGCTCCAGGAAGGAGCATCCAATTGCAGCATCCAGGCCTTATGCTGAGCCTGTGTTGGTGAAGGCTGGAAGAAACGAGTCTGCCCTTTCAGTCTCTACAGTTCCTCCTGAGACTCCCATAGAAAGGAATTCCACCTCAACAGGAAGATTTTGGGATCAATAGATGGCCAAACATAAAACAAAACAGAACGAATGGCAAGAGGCCACTATAGTTTCTCTCCAGAATTTGTGAAATTGATGAATGAATATGAAAGTATTTCATGCCACTAAAGTACTCTGCTAATACCAGAATTTTTTTTATTGCATTTTAGGTTTTGGGGTACATGTGCAGAACATGCAAGATAGTTGCATAGGTACACACGTGGCAGTGTGATTTGCTGCCTTCCTCCCCTTCACCCACATCTGGCATTTCTCCCCATGCTATCCCTCCCCAACTCCCCTGTCGCTGTCCCTCCCCTATTCCCCCCAATAGACCCCAGCGTGTAGTGCTCCCCTCCCTGTGTCCATGTGTTCTCATTGTTCATCACCCACCTATGAGTGAACATGTGGTATTTCATTTTCTGTTCTTGTGTCAGTTTGCTGAGAATGATGTTCTCCAGATTCATCCACGTCCTTACAAAGGACATGAACTCATCGTTTTTGATTGCTGCATAATATTCCATGGTGTATATATGCCACATTTTCCAGTCCAGTCTATCATCAATGGGCATTTGGGTTGGTTCCAGGTCTTTGCTATTGTAAACAGTGCTGCAATGAACATTTGTGTGCATGTGTCCTTATAGTAGAATGATTTTGTCCTTTGGATATATGCCCAGTAATGGGATTGCTGGGTCAAATGGAATTTCTACTTCTAGGTCCTTGAGGAATTGTCACACTGTCTTCCACAATGGTTGAACTAATTTACACTCCCACCAGCAGTGTAAAAGTGTTCCTATTTCTCTACATCCTCTCTAGCATCTGCAGTCTCCAGATTTTTTAATGATCGCCATTCTAACTGGCATGAGATGGTATCTCAATGTAGTTTTGATTTGCATTTCTCTAATGAACAGTGATGATGAGTATTTTTGCATATGTTTGTTGGCCTCATGTATGTCTTCTTTTGTAAAGTGTCTGTTTATATCCTTTGCCCACTTTTGAATGGGCTTATTTGTTTTGTTCTTGTAAATGTATTTTAGTTCTTTGTAAATTCTGGATATCAGCTCTTTGTCAGATGGGTAAACTGCAAACATTTTTTCCCATTCTGTTGGTTGCCGATTCACTCTAATGACTATTTCTTTTGCCGTGCAGAAGCTGTAAAGTTTGATTAGGTCCCATTTGTCTATTTTGGCTTTTTTTGCCAATGCTTTTGGTGTTTTGGTCATGAAGTCCTTGCCTACTCCTATGTCCTGAATGGTTTTGCCTAGATTTTCTTCTAGGGTTTTTATGGTGCCAGGTCTTATGTTTAAGTCTTTAATCCATCTGGAGTTAATTTTAGTGTAAGGTGTGAGGAAGGGGTCCAGTTTCTGCTTTCTGCACATGGCTAGCCAGTTTTCCCAACATCATTTATTAAACAGGGAATCCTTTCCCCATTGCTTGTTTTTGTCAGGTTTATCCAAGATTGTATGGTTGTAGATATGTTGTGTTGCCTCCGATGCCTCTGTTCTGTTCCATTGGTCTTTATCTCTGTTTTGGTACCAGTATCATGCTGTTTTGATTACTAGCCTTGTAGTATAATTTGAAGTCTGGTAGTGTGATGCCTCCTGCTGTGTTCTTTTTGCTTAGAATTGACTTGGCTATGCAGGCTCTCTTTTGGTTCCATATGAAGTTTAAGGTGGTTTTTTCCAGTTCTGTGAAGAAGGTCATTGGTAGCTTGATGGGGATAGCATTGAATTTGTAAATTACTTTGGGCAGTATGGCCATTTTCACGATACTGATTCTTCCTAACCATGAACATGGAATGTTTCTTCATCTGTTTGTGTCCTCTCTTATTTCATTGAGCAGTGGTTTGTAGTTCTTTTTGAAGAGGTCCTTTACATTCCTTGTTAGTTGTATTCCTAGGTATTTTATTCTCTTTGGAGCAATTGTGAATGGCAGTTCATTCTTGATTTGGCTCTCTTTCAGTCTGTTATTGGTGTATAGGAATGCTCGTGATTTTTGCACATTGATTTTGTATCCTGAGACTTTGCTGAAGTTGCTTATCAGTTTCAGGATTTTTTGGGCTGAAACAATGGTGTCTTCTAGATATACTATCATGTTGTCTGCAAATAGAGACAATTTGGCTTCCACCTTTCCTATTTGAATACCCTTTATTTATTTTCCTTGCCTGACTGTTCTGGCTTAATACCAGAATTTACTGAAGTGATGATAGTTGTCTTTTCACATGTTTTATCCCCCAGATAGCTTTAATTTGTTGCTCTTCCATTTGCTTTAATTCACCTTTCCCAAAAAGCCCTTCTGGACTGTCCATCTCAGCTTCCAGTTCTCCCTGAATGTCTTTAACACTTCACTGTTCCCCAGTTTGATTTGGAGCATTGTCTTGTTGTGTTTGAAGTCTTGAATAAATGAATTGATGATTTTCACACTGGGTTCCATAGAGGGTTAGGGTTTAGCCTAGCCAGGGGCTGTTGAACATATGGCTACAAGAGAGACTGAAGGGTGATGCAGCCCAACACCAGCATCTGTCTACTGAACAGGAGTCTGGAGCTAGGATAGTCTTCCATAGCTGTCCTGAGTTGGGCCAGATTGAACCAAGTTAGCTGGACTGTTAATGCCAAATTGTTATATTTGATTAGTCTTTGAATGGGGCCACCCAGAGAAGCAGTATAATTTTGGTTGAGGGGCTCTCAGCAGCTGAGGCAATCTCTGGAGGGCTGGTAGCTGAAGGCTGTCTGCTGTCCTCAGCCCCAGCAGCTGTGGCAGTAAGTCCTCCCTTAAGAGGGGATCTGAGTAGCACATGGCAGTGTCCACCCCAGCCATCCTGTCTGCTTCCCCACCCAGCTGCAGCAAGAGAGAAGCAGCTCTGCTTTGATCTATTTTATAGAAAGATGTGTTCTCTTGCATAAAAAGTTTGGATATCACTCCCTTTGTTCAACCATTTTATTTTTTAGGTGAGGAAATTGAGGACCAGCTTGTCTGATTCCTGACAAGGTATCTTTTCCATCTTTTCCATTATACCATGGCTGGCACCTCTTTTTTTTCTTTGAGACAGAGTCTTGCTGTGTTGCCCAAGTGGCAGTACAGTGGTGCGATCTTGGCTCACTGCAACCTCTGCCTCCCAGGTTCAACCATTCTCCTGCCTCAGACTCCTGAGTAGCTGGGATTACAGGTGCCTACCACCACACCTGGCTAATTTTTGTATTTTTAGTAGAGACAGTGTTACACCATGTTGGCCAGTCTGGTCTCAAACTCCTGACCTCAGATGATTCACCCAGCACCTCCTTATTTCCTGTCTTTATCTCTGACACCCCTAAGGACAGACTGGCTGCGGCAGACACTGTTGCTTTCCTGGAAATACTTATTCTCTCTATTTTTTTTTTAGTAACAGAACATCAGTTTGTGCTCAGTGGCATGTGTCTAGCTAAAGAACTTGATTTCCCAGCCTAGCTTGTGGCTAGTAGTATGGGAAATCTGGCTCATGGGAAATATGCTGAGGGATTCTAGGAAAAATCTACTTTCTTTTTTTTTTTTTTTTCCAGTTTCGCTCTTGTTACCCAGGCTGGAGTGCAATGGCGCAATCTCGGCTCACCGCAACCTCCACCTCCTGGGTTCAGGCAATTCTCCTGCCTCAGCCTCCTGAGTAGCTGGGATTATAGGCATGTGCTACCATGCCCAGCTAATTTTTTGTATTTTTAGTAGAGACGGGATTTCACCATGTTGACCAGGATGGTCTCAATCTCTTGACCTCGTGGTCCACCCGCCTCGGCCTCCCAAAGTGCTGGGATTACACACGTGAGCCACCGCGCCCGGCCCTCTACTTTCTTAATTTAAGCACCATCCCTTTACTTCTTCCTGCCACCTGGAATGCAGACATCATGGATGGAGATCTTGCAGCCATTCTAAGATTGAGGATAAGGTTTGCATCCTAAGAATGGCAGGGCAGAAAGCTGGAAGTGCCCAGATCCTAGATAACTTTTGTGGAGCTCTCATCTGTCTCCTCTGCCCTTATGTTACATGAAGAAAATAAAAAATCCCTATCTAGTTAAGACTGTTTGGAATTTGGGCTGTTAAAAGCAGTTCCAGATAGATAACACCAAGTTAAACAGAGAAAGCAGGATCTTGGACCTGATACATTCAGATTAGTATCTTTAATGGCCCTTGTCTCTGCAGCATCCTTGGCTTCCTGCATGAAGACTTGATGTAGGTAAAGGACAATGGATTGGGAATTTAGAAAGTGGAGCTCCTACTCCAGTTCCACCATTCACTAGTTGTGCAAATTTGGACAGGTCAGATAGCGTTTAGGGGCTCAATTTCACTTATTATAAAGAGAGAGAGTAGATCTCAGTTTCCTTTTATTGCTCTAAGTCAGTTTCTCTCGTCCTGTGACTCAGTCTACACTGAGAATGGATCATGTAGAGTCATACTTAGGCAATAGTTTCAGGTTAAGAAGTTGTGAGTGTGACATAATGTGTGAAATATTTTTGCTTTTAAAGGTTATTTCTTGCTAAGTATTGAATATAATCCAGTTTACTAAGGATTTTCTTCATAAGAATTCTTTGTATTTTTGTGGGTTACTGACTTAATTAGTGTAATTAAGCACAATTACAAAATTAGTGTAGATCTATATAATTGGGTACTAACAATGTGTAATTAGGTAACTACATCATGTAATTAGAGACTTGAAAATGTAGTACCATTTTAGAGTTTTTATTCTACTTTGTCAAAAATTGTACCAAATCTATGTAGATCATTTAAGAAGTCCAATTCACCTTACAGTTGAATGGGTTTTATTCCTGTAAATTACTAACAGCACTTCCCCCCACCTCATTAGGTAAAATAGCTTTGTATTGTTTTTCAAATCAAACTTTTTTTGGTCACAGAGTTAAAATACATTTATTTTATACTTTTTTAAAAAGAATCAATTAGGCAGGTTGAAACATGAAAGAATTCCTGATTTCATTTTAGAGCATGTAAAATAGAACGTGGTGAGCTTAGAAAGAGTGATTTGAATTCTGAAAAAGGAAATCCAGATATAGCATTTCATGAGTGGTACTCAAATTATATCATCAGTATTTGGAATTATATTGACTAATTTTTGTGTACATTAGATGTAAATAATTTTTCTTTTTTGACAAATTCATTGTAGGGGTTTCAAGATGTCAGAAATGCTTCGTATTTGTGAGTCCTCCAGTTATACAAATGGATTTGCAAGAATGGTCCTTAAGATAGCATCTAGAATAGTTCAAAGTAAATCTTTTGCTTCCTTTTCATTAGAAAAAAGAGCATGTCTCACTGTCCTGTGAATAGACTAAGAGCTGTGAGCAGCTGCCATATTGGTGGAGTACAAAACCATAAAGAATGGCTCATATTTGAGGCACATTGAAGGAAAATGATATGGCCTCTACTGCTCCCCTTCCTTAGAACTTGAGAGCAGCCCCTATGATGTAGAGAAAGTGTCCTCAGCTGGGAGTTCACATACTTAATTTTGATGCCAGTTCTGCCACTGACAAGCATTGTGATTTTTTTTTCACTTGGAATATGTGTACCTGAAAAGTGCTTCCTTTAGTTTGTTTAGTTGTGAGTATCAGATGGACAAAGGGTATGAGAAAGGGAAAAGAAAACCTTTGTTTTCTTTTTGTGTTAGGTTTCATATTTGTATTAGGTTTAATATTCTATTATTTGGGGACAGTGGGTACCTTTTTGGTGCCTTTCCATTTTCTTCATGTAAATCATTACTTAATCCTCTTACTCATGCAAGTGTAGCTTTTTAAAGCTGTCAGGGGTCTTGACAAAATAACCTTATTGTGCAGTTGGAACTGAGGCCCAGAGATGTCAAATGGCTTGTCAAAGGTTGAAAGTCAGTTTGCAGCAGAGCCATTTTAGAATGCAATTCTTTTGATTCCCAATCAAGAGCCCTTTCCAGTCACCCTTAGTACACATGGCTAATGCTGTTCTTGGGAACTGAGTGGATTTGGGGACACCATCTGCCCTCACTGGAAGATCTCTAGGAGGAGAGCAAACTTTTCCTCGTATTGACATTTTCCCTAGAGAAGATCTGAATGTTGATGCTTTTCAGTAGTTCCCTTTTCTAAAAGATGGGAGGAGGCAGGCATTACGTTTGGTGAGCTAATACAAAGCTTTCCTGGGGGAATTGTGAAAACTTGGGATGAAGATGAAAAGCATATGGTGAACTGGCTCTGCTTTCTGCCGTGTATGTGGGCTTATGCTGTGGGTGGTACCCTGAGGATTTGAGCTGAGAATGGAGAAGGAGAGGTTTTAGGGTTGTGAAGGAGACTTCTGTCAGGTAGTTTTTTATCCTATGGAGGGAGGTGGCTTTGTGGCTTTGGATAGAGCAGGCTGAGTGGCAGATCCAGAATGATGGGCTGTAAGTATAGTATCATGTTCTTGTAACACTATGACTTCTTGTGGTTATTTCAGTGCTAACTCCTGAGATGGTTAGGTCTGCCAGTGTGCCTCAGGAACTTTTTCTTACAATAGGTAGAGAGCACTTTTCCCTCAGAATTTGTTAAAGATAATAAAAAGATTCATTTTGGATGACTAAGCCCACACTATGGAGTGGATATATAACTTACAGAGGAGTTAACTTAAATATAACTTATAGGCAGAACTACTATCATTATATAGCATGATTTTTTTTATTACCTAATCTCTCCTTAATAAGAATTGGAAAAATGGTAGCCATCCCTGGTTTCTATTCAGCTTCTCTTCTTTCAACACTTTGCTTTTTAATTTCTTTTCTGTGTTCATTGCAGTTCACATTCCACGCTGAATTGCCTTAGAATGGTTTCTTTATTGAATGACGGACTTTATTATTAATTAAGGAGACTTTCCAGCATCTTCTCATAGAATTCTTTAAGTTAAGACTGCATTTCTAAATGGACTGCATCTCTGAAGCTCTAGTTATCTTAATGCCCATTCCCACTGTTCCATGTCATACTAAATCTTCTAATTCACGCTTTAAAAAAATTCTTGCCACTTTCCTCATACTGTCAGTCTGTTGGGCTTATATCTCTGCACAGAGCTGGACTGCTTCGACTTGTGCTATAGTAATAAGAAGTTTTTCAGCCCTTAATAAGAAGGTTTTTTGGCCAGATGAGAACAAAGGCCAGGGAGTTTAGTCACTGCCTATAAAATAGCATTAAATCTTTTCATATTTGGTTTGCTGAACAGTGACATTATATATTTTTTTCTTCTCTGGGTCAACAACATTGTGTTTTTTGTTTAATTATTTTAAGCCCACTGTATTGTTAAATCAGAAACTGCGAAGGGTCTGGGATTTTACTCTACATGAAAGCTAATACTTTAGCCAGGCAAAGTGTGTTATACACACACACACACACACACACACACACACTGCAGAAGATCTCTGAGTTACAGAAAAAGAGTCATATGTACAGCAAAAGCTGTGGCCAAGGTAATTTCTTAGCACTAGTTCTCCAAGCCCTACATCCACAGGTGACATGATGAAGACCAGATTGTAGCTGTATGTGCAATGGGGTGCATTACAGGAGAGGAATCCCCAAATTAGGAAGTTCTAATCTTATATTTGGGTGTTGACAACCTGCCCATCCTTCATTTCTGAGTTGGCAACATGCCTATCATTCATTTCCTAGTAAAGACCTTATCTTTAAGAAGTAAGTCAATCTTCTTCAGGTTGTGGTAGGAGAAGTCTTTATCTTTACTACTCTGGAATATCTCTGGGGAAGGGTCGTTAAGATTTACTACATTGGTCAGGAGACAGTTCCTTCCTCTGACCTGAAGAAAATATCATCTCTAGTTTCCAAGGTTGTTTGCTATTCTTGGAAGAGATAGCTTGGGATTTGCAGACAAGCCAGATACATGGAGGATTATTTTCCAGCATACATGTGGGCAACATATTTTCCATAAACAAATAAATAATCACAAACCAAAAGCATGCAAATATTTGAGACCCCTCATGGCTTACAGGATAAACTCGAAACTTCTGAGCTTGGCATTCAAGGCCCCTCACTTCTTTCCCTTTCTACAATTCTTCATTTCTAATCCTCTGCTTGGACATAACTGGTTTTCTCATTGCTGGCTTTTTCTTATTATACAGTTTCCCTTCACGGCCTTTGCTCACTCTTTCTCCTACTCTTGGAGTGTCCTCCCTCATCTCCTATCTGCTTTTCTGAATCTTCCCTGTATTTCAAGAACCATGGTTCCTCATCAATCAGACATCCATTCTTTCCAGTTGTAGGCTAAGTACATCTTCCTATTTGGGCTTATGTTAAAATTTGAAATCCATCCTCTGTCAAGAAGAGAATGTGGTCTGATTTCTCTACGAGGAGACTAGCATTCCCGAGGCCCAGAACTCACCTATTTTAAGGTCAGATTACAATTGAGAATAGGGTGAATCACACTGGTCTGGGTCCTGGATAGCCTTGTGACTCAACTCCTCAAAGCCTCCTTAGATTGAAACAGGATTCTGAGAAGGCCAGGGCTGTGGATACTATTCTGGTTCTCTAAATCCAGGATTAAAACATGCCCCCAGAAGCTTTATTTATGTCACACTTTCAGCTTTAATCAGACTTCTAGAGAATGGCTTCTCTGAGACCCTGATTCAGTAGGTCTGAGAAGGAGACCTAAGAATTTGTATTCCTAACTAGCTCCCAAGTAATGCTTATGCGGCTGGCCCACAGATTCCTCTTTAAGAAGCAGGAGTCTAGATAATTTTTAGTGATCAAGATGTGTGTGGATATGTGTGCATGCATGTGAACCTCTGCAAATGATATTTCACTAGAATTAGAATCCAGAAAAAGAACGTATGTTTTCTGAGCATATTACATAACTTAATCTTCACATGAGAGGTAGAAGTTTTTTCTTTTTCCATTTTGTGGCTGTAAAAACTGATTTTAGACAGGATAAATGACTGTGTGAAACAAGCTAGAGAGCTGGGATTGACATTCATTTCCCTTCATTCCAAATCCCAACTCTGCCCATAGCACTAAGTTCAAGCCTGGTATTTCAGGTCTCTGACTAAGAACTTGAACTAACACCCTGAGACCATGGACTCTAACTGACTAGGCAGTGCTTTCAGCTGAGGTTCGCTGTGGAGCAGGCAGTCGAGGGTATGCATGTGGTCAACTGGGCTCTAGTTGCTGAGAGGCCCCTTGCAAGGCAAGATATCTCATACATGGAAGGGTGCCTGAAAGTTCACAGAGCTTTTCACCTACTTTGTAATTTTCTCCAAATTATCGAGACAACTTTATCCTCTCTAATTTTCAGAACCTAATAGCTTTTAAAGTCTTTTCTCAATATTTTACTCATTACTCTCTTGATTGGGTGGTTTAGCTTTTCTATTTTGAGATGGAGTCTCGCTCTGTTGCGCAGGCTGGAGTTCAGTGGCCCTATCTTGGCTCACTGCAACCTCCACCTCCTGGCTTGAAGCCATTCTCCTGCCTCAGCCTCCCCAGTAGCTGGAATTATAGGTGCCCACCACCACACCCAGCTAATTTTTAAATTTTTAGTAGACACAGGGTTTCACCATGTTGGCCAGGCTGGTCTTGAACTCCTGACCTCAAGTGATCTGCTTGCCTTGGCCTCCCAAAGTGCAGGGTTTCCAGATGTGAGCCACTGCACCTGGCTGGGTTGTTTAGCTTTTAACCAAATGGCATATACAGGTGGGCAGTGAATATCAGGAAATAACCTCTTGGGGTTGGACAGAAGTACCACCCCTCCTCTTGGCCTCCTTCCATCTCTGCTCCTTCTCCCAGTCATACCTTCCCCTGACCATACCCTCAGTCTCTGTATGATCTCAGCAGGGCAGAGTCTGGCCAGTAACCCATGGGGAGGAGAGTATTTCATGTGCTCATCTTCCGATTCTCCCTTTTATACACCAGGGGATCCCTAAAAGGGCATCAACTCCCTGGGCCATCAACTCCATGGCGGCCTCACCAAGAACAGTGTGGTAGCCCCTGACTCTGCCTAGAAATGTGTCAGAGCCGCTTAGGAAGCTTTATAAAAATGCAGATACCCAGCATCACCCTGGTGATTCTAAATTTCTGTAAATGGGCACCTACAGTGTTTATTTTTTGAAAAGCTTTCCGGGTGGTATTGATACAGCCTGTTCGTTGATCAAGGTTTGGGAACCTTGTGCATAGAAGGTAAAACACCCTCATATCAGGCTGGCAATCAAAGCTGAACCTTGTCACCACTTATTCCTGGTGCCCTGGGCAGATCATTTCCCCTTTCTTAGGCCACTGTTCTCACACCTATAACATGAGGAGTTGGGTTAGGTAATTTATTTGACTCCTCACAGGTTTAATTTCCTAAGACTCAGTTGGGTTTGCTTGGCCCTAAAAAAGCTCATCCTAACCTCAAAATCACCACATTCTGTAAAGCATGGCTCCTTGTTTAGCCCTCACTTATTTCATCCTCGGATGCAAAACAGATGGTCTTCCTTTCTTCCTTTCAAGGTTGCTGCAGTTGTTTGTGCCCACTTTGAGGACTTACCTTCTTCCTTATCAGTCATGTGGTGACACTAGACATTATCATTTTCAGGCAGTACTGTTTTAACTGGCTTAATTCAATTTGGCTTAAACTGACTCAGCATTACAATATGTCTAGCACTCTGCAAGGGTTTATGAGCTATGGTTCCTGCAGATGAGTGGCTTGTCATCTGGCTGGAGAAACACGATATCAGACATTGATCTTGGCAGTGACTACAGATGGGCTTTTAGGTTCTTAGGGATGGGAAGACTGGAGTGAGATGGAGGAGTTGGGAGGATTCACAGAGAGGCTCCCCAGCTTGGTTTCAACCAAGTCTTTAGCACAGGTAGAGGTCAGGTGGGCAGAGAGGAAAGGAGAGGCTGATACAGGAAGGAAGATCATCCTGGACACATACCCGGAACAATCTGTAGAACAGATGGGAGATTAATTGGAAGGAATGTCCTGTGAAGTACGAGATGAGAGTGGGGAGGCAGATTGGTGCATTAAAGGACTCAGAACAGAAACTATCAAGAGAGTAAACAGACGACCTACAGAATGGGAGAAAATATTTGCAAACACTGCGTCTGACAAATGTCTAATCTCCAGCATCTATAAGGAACTTAAATAAATTTACAAAAGAAAACCCCATTAAAAAGTGGGTAAAGGACAGGAACAGACACTTCTCAAAAGAAGATATACCTGTGGCCAACAATCACATGAAAAAAGCTCAGTATCACTGATCATTAGAGAAATGCAAATCAGAACCACAATGAGATATTATTTCACAGCAGTCAGAATGGCTACTTTAAAAAGTCAAAAAAAGACAGATGCTGGCAAGTTTGTGGAGAAAAGGGAACACTTACACACTATTGGTGGGAGTATAAATTAGTTTAAACATCATGGAAAGCAATATGGCAATTCCTCAAAGAGCTAAAAGAGCTTCCATTTGACGCAGCAATCCCATTACTGGGTATATACCCAGAAGAATATAAAGCATTTTACCATAAAGACACATGCCTGCGAATGTCCATTGCAGCACTGTTTACAATAGGAAAGACATGCAATCAATTTAAATGCCCATCAATGACAGACTGGATAAAGAAAATATGGTACGTATGTACACCATGGAATACTATATAGCCGTAAAATTGAATGAGGTCATGTCTTTTGCAAGAACAGAGATGAAGCTGGAGGTGATTATCCTTAGCTGCAAGTCTCCTGGCATAATATAAAGAAGCAAACAACAGATGCTGGGGTCTACTTGAGTGGAAAGGGTGGGAGGAGAGAGAAGAACAGAGAAGGTATCTATTGGGTACTGAGTGATGAAATAATATGTACAACAATCCCCCTGACGTGTGTTTACCTATGTAACAAACCTTCACATGTGCCCCCAAACCTAAAATAAAAGTTAAAAAAAAAATAAAGGATTTAGACACTGTCCCATAGCAAAAACGAATCTGAAGCAGATCTTGAATGAGGCAAGGGGTGATCAAAGCATTATATTCTAGGAAAATAGTTTCAGGCTGAGGCTTATACAATGGTCTAGAGAAGGGAAACAGCAATTGTGGTACTAGTCAAGGAGCTAATCTGTGGCTGTGGCTGCTACCCAGCAGGGAGCCCATTTCTGGGTCTGCTCTTCCTTCTTTGGGCTGATGAAAACCCCTTGTCTTGTCCCCTGGTACAACAGGATCTTAGTCAATTTAGTACACACTCAAACACTTATTTTTTTGTAGCACTCAGGCCGCATAAGGATATGAAGACATCAGAAGAGGTACCCTCATTTCAAGAAGACTGTAATCTAGTAGATAGCTGTGATCCTGATTAGTAGGTCCTGGTGCTCTGCCAGTAAGGTTCAAGAATTGTTTGTTTCTTTCACACCCATTCATCCCCCTTCTTCTGAGCACCTCACTATGCACCAAGAACTATCAAAAGTGCTAAGGGGAATTCAAGTCACTGTCAAATACTCTCCCTGCTCTCATGGGTCTATACAGAGAAACCCGTGACTGTGGAATGGCAAAAGTAACCATCACCTGCTAAACTGTGAGATTTCACTGTAAATGAAATGGAAGCCTAAGGAGGAAGAGAACATTGTGATGACAGAGGTCAGAGAAAACTTCTTGGAGAAAGTGAGTCTTCATGTAGCAAGGCAATAGGAGGTGCCCAGAACAGCACAGTCCAATAGTCTATGATACAAGTCACAAAAATCACTTTTAAGTTTTCTAGTGGCCACATTGAAAAGTAAAAAGAAACAGGTACAATTAATTTTAGTATGTTTTTTAACCAAATTATTCTTTAATCTAAATTATTATTATGTTGACATGTAATTGATAAAAAAATCTTTGTGATCCAGGGTATATTTGGCACATATGGTACATCTCAATTTGAACTAGTTGCATTTTGAGTGCTCAATAGCCATATGTATTGGGTAGCACAGAGGGGTGGGTGGGTGAGCAATTCCATATAACTGTTGATCCCTAAATGGCTGATCTGGAGGAGGGGACTCTGGGAATCGGCTAGGTGGGCACAGCTGTTGCAGGAGGAAAAAGGCTGGTACCATGAAAGAGAAGGCTGTAGGAAAATGAAGAATGAAAATAACTGTTAAGTTCTAGGGAGTTAAAAGACTTGGTGCAGGGAGGTACACTCGTTTTCTGACACAACAAACAAATTCTAAATGGCTCTGGGAGAAAAGAGGCCCTGAATAGGAGCTGCATTTCTAGAGAAATGAGAGTCCTTAAAGCTGTCTGAATAGAAAATAAGGTTATCATTATGCCTTATCATTAGAAGAGAGAAGAATATTAAAAGGACTCAGTTCAGCTTGAATAAAAAAGATAAATTTCAAGTAAACTGGCATAGAGTTTATCCATGACTGGATTTGCTGTAATAAAGTCAGTGAGGGAATAAGCTGGGTGATTTACAGGGAGCCTGCTTCTGTAAAATTTACAAACTGCTGTGATAAAATGTCACCTTTTATGATGCATTTCACCCGGGTTGCATATATAAAGGGCACTGCAATGGAAAGAGTTGCAAAAACAAAGCAGCAGCCTGGCTCCCCAGCTGCCTCTGTCTGCTTTTCCAGCAGAATTGGGGATTTATGGAAGATGACCTCCCCATTCGCCTTTTCTGGTTGTGGCTTGCAACCAGTGAAATTGCACCACTTCCTTTAGTTTTTATTTTGTGACCTGGGGTGAGGGGGACTGCTTTCAATAATGTAGTCTAGGAAAACTTGAGGCAGGGTAGGGAAACAGCAGATGAGGAAGGAGAAGACTATTGATTCTAGAGGTTTCCAATCCAGTGGGGAAGGCAAACACACATGTGAGTGATTGAACACCAATGTAGCAGGGTTGAATTTTTCATACAGTCCATTCCGTAATTTTTTAATAGATCAAAGTATATCTGCTATGAGTCTCCATCTACCTGTTTGATGGGAAATTAAATCTTAGTCATTATTAGGGTTTCCTCCCTGACTGTGAGATCATGGAAGAGTCTGGGGCTTACCCGGTTCCCCAGACTGGGGAGGAGCCAGATCCTTGGTCCATAGTGTTTTCATTTTCACATTTGCCCTCTTGTCTACACAGTGGCCATATAGAGAGTGATCCTGTCCCTCTGTTTCCCAGTCGTGATGCTCTGGGGGAAGTTCACAGAGATGCGCCTCTTATGCCTCCCCCAGTGACTACAGACTGCCATCCAACAGCCCCCAATCTCCTATCCCACCCATGCAGGGCACTGCCTCTGAGTGAGGGCACTAGAATCTTGCCTTAACCTCTGTCTTGAAAGAACTTCAACTCTCCTCACCTCTGTTGGCTTCTCCCTTTCTCCTCACAGTACTCATGTCCATATCCATGCTTCTCCCGCAGCCACGTGACCTCAGTCTTCCTTAATGGGCCTGAAACTTAAATCTCTTCCCTCCTGAATCTGTGTGTGTGTGTGTGTGTGTGCGCGCGCGCGTGCACGCACATGCTGGTGTTTGTAAAAGTCAGCTTGGATCTTGGAAAGAAAACATTGTTAGCCTTCTTATTCTCAGGTGGATATAGGGAAAACAATGTTCATACCAGTTTCTTTCTCGTAATTCTCCCATTTATACTAGGTAGGCAAGGATAAATGCTTTAATGGGACTAGAAGTGTGGTGCCTTGGCATACAAGGGATGCGAGATTACTTCAAACATGGTGGAACCAAGGAAGGCTGCACGGAAGAGGTGAGACTTGATCAAGGTTGTGAAGGCTCCAAGAAGTTTGCTTTGTGCAAGAGATCATTTCAGGTAGAGGGAAAAGCTTGAATCAGGCCTGCAATTTGGGAGATGGAGCCTGGGAAGGATATTTATTTGGTTGGTATATGTGGGTGAGGCAGGGGGCTGGGGGAGGTGGGAGTGGGCTGGGGTTTGAATGAGTGGAAGAGAGGTGGGTGGCTATTGTGTGGGGGTGCTAAGCTGTATAAAAAATAACATGGCTCTATCGAGTCTTTAGGTAATGTTTGGCAGTTTTCAAGTAGTGGAAAGAATTTCATTTATAAAACTGGATATGTAGGTGGCACTGAAAACAAGAATGCTTTTCTGAGATACTGCCACAAAAATGCTTGTCCACCAGACACCAGAGAAAATCCAGGCAGTCATAGCCAAACAGGTACTTAGATAACTTTATCCAAAGTGCATTCCTTTGTGTTTGCTTACCCAATACCTAATTCTTCATTGCACTAAGGGCCTGGGGCAGCATGTGCACCTTCCAGTGCCCGCATCCCTGTCCATTAATAGTTCTGTGTGCAGCAGTCAATGTCAAGTCCATGCTTATTGACCTGCATGATCCTAGGACGGGGAGGACTGCTCTCTCAGAAAACAGAGCCCAACAGAGGCCCCTGGGGTTGCATTGGCTTGGGAGGCTGGCAGCTGCAGGCAGGCTTGCTGGAAGGAGAACCTCAGGATATGGTATTGGAGAACCATGATGTAGTTAGTAAAAGCTGGAAACAGACAAAGCAAAAAATCAATCCCTTTAGAAACAAAGAGAATTGGGAGCAAATTAATCCAGGGATTGAGTAAGGTAAGTGGTTTAGAACCAGTGCTGAACCAGCAGGAGCATGCTCACATTCCTCAGCTACTGGCTACTTGGTACATACGGTGGTGGGTGGGTGTGGAGACTTGCAAGGACTACAGACCTAGTTTGCTGATGAGGGAGTAGAGTTGTCTGGTTTGAACTTTACCTTCCCCTGAGTTGCGAACTCCCTCTTAGCTGAAGGAGGGAAACATCAGCTTCCTTCTTCCACTCTGGCTGTGTCAGAAAGTGCCTGGGTAGCCTCAGAGAGTGGCCTAGACAGTCCCCTCTGTGCAGACACAACCAGTCACATCTGGATAACATCCGAAACCCAAATTGTTGGGCTCAGTGCTTCTATGCCTCGGTTCGCTGTTTTCCTCAGTCAAGTCAGGCTTTGGGAACTGTCTATTAAGTCCCTGTCAATTGCAAATGATATATCTCCCAAATTAAGAGTTTAACTAGATTTCATTCTGGGAATTGAGCAAGAGCTGGCAATAATTTAGCTTATAAAACTGTAGTTTAATGAAAGTATAAGACAATAGGCCTGGTAGAGGCTTTTTACTATCATAAGATGAGAGTTTCTATGGGCTGTTCTGACAGATTTACTGTTGTTTTAACTTAATAAGCTATTTCTGTTTTAGCGTTGTTATTGTTTCTGCAGTTACAGGACACTCTGTATTGCTTTATTGTATTATCTATCCCTCCCTCCCCCTCAATTTTTATGATGGCATTTTTCTCTTTGCTTAGCTTGTAAATATACGAATTTTCTCTGATCCTCCCAACTCTTCCAAGCACATGTAGAAACAGAGCAGCTTGTCAGCACATGGGGTAGAATTTGCCTAGTCTGCCTGCCTGCCTCCGTCCACCCCTCTTCCTTCTTCCCTCCCTCCCTCCCTCCCCCCCTCCCTTCCTCCTTCCCTCCCTGCCTCCCTTCCTCCCTTCTTGCTTCCTGCTTTCTTCTTTGTTTCCTTCTTCCTTCCCTCCTTTCTTTCTATTCTTTCGGTTCATAAGGGCAGCCTCTTCTTGAAGTTGGCACCTTCCTCTCAAATACTTTCCATGAATTTCTTGAAGTTATCCAGATAAAAATAACATTAATAAGGTCTTATATTTGTAAAGCATTTTTAGCTTTTAAATCTGTTGTGATCTTTATGACTACTTTCTGTGGTGGGTCAAGCATGTTTATTATCTAAAGCATGTCTACACATTGGAAAATGAAGTTCTAAGAGGATAAATTAGCTGCCCATGATAATCTAGTGGGTAAATGGCAGAGTATAGACCAGAACTCAGGTTTCCTGGACAGTGGTTGAGGTATGTCCAATAATAGAGTGTTGGGTTGAGAGAAGAAGCACCTTCCAGCAGCAAGGACTAATAACTAAAGTGGTAGTCTGTTGGCTGCAGAATCCTCTATCACTAGTTCCATTATTAACTCAGATGATACAGAGCTTTCCCCCCTGACAACCCTTAGAATTGTAGAATTCCCCAAGAATTGTAGCTGCGAAGGAAAGGTAAATCCAAGTCTTCTTCCTTTACTGTCATTGGACAGAGCTGGTCAACATTTGATAGGCAAAAAGGTTGCCACAATTAAGTAGAGTAGGGTAGTTAGAATGTTGGCCTAGAGCTGGTTTAAGGAAAAATATCAAATCTAGTAGGGAAAGGAATGGAAAGAGAAGCAATACTTGTCCCAGGTACACTGTTTTAGTCAATCCTTTTAACAGTTCTGCAAGACAGGTGAGTCCCAGCTTACAAAAGAGAATCAGAAAGATCAAGCAGCTAAGCATGTGGAAGAGTTGAGACTCAAACTTTCCTCTAAAGCCAATAGCCTTGGGCACCCATCCACTTCTGTTTCTGCCCTTTCTTCTCCTCAGGTACTCAGAAGCCATATCCTTAGTGAGAGTCTTCATTCTCTCCCAAGACTAGGGGTTAAAAATTTAGCAGCATCTGATTGTCTCTGAAAGAGATAAAGGGCCAACAAACCCAACCCTTTTGACTCTGTTTGAATTTTAAAGCCTATGACATAAATTAATCTGTTAAATTAATTTCTTTTTAGAAGACAGTAAGGGGTGAGAAAAAGTGAAATACTGTTCCTAGAGTTTTAGGCAGTCCATCAGGCTCCAGTCCTTGCTCATCTGCGTCTGTCAGCTTCTGGTTCCTGAGATAGAATGTGAAGATATGTTCTGGTTTTAACATTCTGGGTTTTTATGACTGAAATCATTGACAATGATTCCTCTCTGGGCCTGGCCTCTGTGCTCTGTTCAGGAAGGGCATATACTCAGTGTGTGCTGCCCATCTGTAGATTTTCTATTTGTTGGAGCTGGCTTCTACCTACCTCACTTTCTGCTTTCTGTGGATAAGTCACAGCCTTCAGAGAATTTCCTGCCCCAAAGTCGCTAACCCAGCGGAAAATCCATGATTGAGGGAAGGGAGCTTCAGCCTATCAGGCTCACATTCTCTGTTATGTCTCCTTGTGTTTTCCCTTCCCTCTATAGACTTCAGAGTGAAGATTTCTAGGATTTGAGTATCAGAATAACAGAGAGAGGGTGATTTTTTTTAGAGATAGAAATTCTTCTTAATCTGAAAAAACCCAGTTTATCTCTGTAATTTATTGAGCCTTCGTATAATGTCAACTTTCCCCCACTGTCTTCCTTCTTTTCTTTTTCTTCCTTTTTAAATCATTAATATTGTTTTTATTGAGAATTTTCCTTTGGGGCCCCAATCAGAGAGAATGCTAAACAGGATAGATCATGGAGGTCCTCCCAGGAGCCATTCTGATACTTTTAGGGCCTGTTCCTAGTGTGGTTTAGAAGTGTCAGCACTGCTAACTTGGTGTTGTGCTTCTTGATTTCTTATATTCCTAGAGACTGTTTTTACTATTATTATTGGTATTCTTTTTTATGCTCTTTCAGCATCAGCATTCCTAGTTCCACGTGACTACCTGATTTATCACCGATAAGTTAATTTGAGCCAATTCTGCTCTTTCTTTGAGCCCCTAGTTATCAGCCCAAGTCTCAGCATCGTAACTCTGAGAAGAGAATATATAGGGTATGGGCCCAGGCTCTGATATGGCTGGTTGCAACTCAGAGTAGTTATTCTGTAAGCACTAAATTCAGTTTGCACCAAAACCCAGCCTCCAAGATCAAGAATATAACCAATTTTTGGCAATGATTATAGACCCCAGACAAAGGACCTGCCAAAAGTTTTGAGGAGACAGATATAGTCAATGTATTATTTTATAAAGTATTTACTGAGATTTTGAGATAATTCAGGTCTCAATTGTGTTTTATTAATCTCTGAATCCCTAGTGTAGAGCTCAGCATCCAGCATGTTAAGGCATGAATACTTTGAGTAGCATTAATGAATAAATGAATGAATAAGTATGTGCACAGCGCTGATTGTAAAGAGGAGAAATCAGAGGTTGCAGCATTTTTGAAAGGCTTTTGTAATAGTGAGATAAAATGACAGTGATTGATCACATATGGAAGGAAGAAAATAATAAAAACTGATTTTAGGTTTATTATTAAAACTTTGGAGAATGGAGATATTATGTCTTTAGAAATGCAGGATTTAGATAAGGGACCAGGATTGATATGGGGAAGGGAGAGGTCAACAATTGTATAGGCATGTTGGGATTGAAGTGATACTGGGGCATCCAGATGAACACAAAGGAGACTGCAGGAGAGAAGACAGGCGGTCAGAATAGGAGGTCAAGACAGAGGTCAGAGCTGGGGGTGGGGATGCTGGAATTCTCTTCTAGTAGATATGATATTTGCTGTGGGAGAAAATGAGGTATCTGAGGGATGGAGTGCAAAGAAAATCAAAGAATGGCTGAAAAACGTGGCTTGATGAGAAAGCAGTCTTTATATGAGTTTGGTGGGTCTGACTAAATATACTTTAGTCACATAGAAAGCTAAATTAGTTATGGTACCATTTCCAATGCCATATGCCAACTCCTAATGACCACTGTTTAAAAATATACTGTCTGAAAGGAAAAAACAAATTTTTCCTTGTGATATGGAGATCCACCCATTTAGCCACCCATCTATCCATCCTTTTATTCACCTACACCTACATCCATTTACCTGTTCATCTCTCCATCTACCCATCCGTCTTTCTATTATCCATCCATCCACCTATACCCCACTTACCCATCCACTCACTCGCCTATCCATAATCTCTACATTTATGGCTGTTCTAAAATAGGCCAAGGAATAGGGACTTTTTAGCACTACTGATAAATCTTAACACTCAATTGATAGTAAAGTGAAATTTTACTTGGAGCAAAATTGTCAAACAGACCTAAACCCCAGAACTGATATTTGGACATTTTCCCTCTTACTTCTTCAGCCCCTGAAGAAATAAACCTGAAAAAGGGGTTCTAGAGCCTTCAGAGGTCAGATGTCAGTCTTAAAAATCGTTTATAAACCTCAGCAGTGAACTTTACACACTTTGCTCTTTGTTCTTTCTCTCAGCAATTCCATTCTTCCTTCTTTGTCTCTAGGGTCTAGATCTTGCTTAGTTCCCTGTCTATGGAAAATATAGTGACTGATATTTTTTAATATGGGTGGGTGATCTGAGAGCAGAGAGAGTCCCATTGTGGTGGTTGGTGGGAAGGAGTGGGTGGATGAGCTGTTTTATGGATAGAGTTTTCATTCCGGATCCTGGAAAGGGTAATATGAAAAATGTTTAGGGGTAGGGGCATCCAAAGGAACAGGAGAAGAAAACTCCACCTGGTTTGTTGCTTAGTTCTGAGATGGTGGAAGATCCCTCTTCCCTTCATTCTCTATCTCCTCCTCTCTTTCGTCTCCTTCTGGTGTGTTCTCATCTCTCTATGCTGGAGTGAAATCATTGACCCGCTCCAGTTCAGCTTTCTTAGAGTTTTGGGGTCAGCTATGTTTCCTCTTCAGTGGGGATGAGGATGGATCCAGCTCGCTCTCTATCTCTCCTGTGTTCTTGTTCCCTATCCTGTGATCCCAGAGGAGGAAGGTTAGAAGGGTCTGTGCTTATAGCGTGGTAGAAAACTTACCTTTTTCCTCCTTATAGGTTAGTTTAAGGAACCAATCATGAGGGACAATTCTGAAGGGCCGCATTTGCACTGAGTCTGTCCACATATGTGTTCCAGTGGTATCACCTTCTCACTATGTCTACCTGCTTTTTCTTCTGCTCTAGACTGTACAAAAATACGATGCCCCACAATCTGCTGTATCCTTATGATAATTTTCCCTTCTGTAACCACTTCTCCTTTGGAGTCCTCATATTACCAGCTCAGTGCAGCTCTGCCCAAGCCTGATCTTCCCAGATGATAGGTTGGCTCCAGTCCAAGCCCCCAAATAAAAAAAAACCTAGAATAAAATCAGTAGCCTCAGAGTTTCATTCTCCGGGGATCCTTTTGTAGCTGGCCATCTGCATTAGTCAAAGGGGTTCTTTATAAAAGGAACTTGGAATGATGTTTTACTTTGAAAGGCCAATAAACACTGTACTTGGCTAGTAGGGATATATTTTGGGCAGAGGCTCTTCCCACAGTCCCTCTAGGCTCCTTGTGACAGTTACTATCGCAAGGCTGGTCTTTGTGGCAGGGCACAAGTCTTAGCAGTTAAGAGCATGGATTTTGGAACTGAACAGGCTTGGTTTGAATCTGGCCTTGTCAGTCCTCATCTGTATAACTGTAGATAATGTCTTTTACTTTTTAAAGCCTCAGTTTATGCATTTCCAAAATGTGGATGTTACTTGTCTCATAGGATTTATTGATGTGAGAGTTAAATGGGATAGTTACAAATAGCTATTTACCTATGGGTGCTTAGTGTATACCAGGAACCAGCCTAAATGGTCTCTGCAGGAGCCACATAATTTTGTGCTCACAATAACTGTATTATGCCCATTTGGTAGTTGAGGAAGTTGAGGCTAAGAGGGGCTAAATAACCTGCCCAAAGATTCATATTTAGCAAATGGCAGAATTGGGGATAACTCTAACTGTATGATTCTGCATCTTTGCTCTCAACTAGTTCACCCTATGGCCTAGATTATGAGAGTCCAGACTTTTGCATGTAGTTAGGACTCAGTAAGTGTCAACTATTATTGTATACTGCTCCCTTAAGCCCAAATTTATCTGGCACTTTTACTCATTTATTTTACTCATTAAATATCTAGAATGTAAGCTTGATGAGGGCAGGAATGGGATTTTTGCCTGCTTTGTTTACTGTTGCATTCACAGTGCCTAAAACAATGTTTGGTACAATTCTATACCAAGTCAAGACATTCACAAAAGAATGCATTTACTCAGTCACTCAGCCATCCATCAACAAAGATACTGAGTATCTACTATGTGCTAGACTCTGGGTCAGGTGCTAGGATAAGATAGCATCTCTTACCTTGTGGAGCTTATAATCTGGTGAGAAAAACAGATTTATGAACCAGTAATTCAATTTAAATATAATATATTTCAGGGTGTTACCAAATGCTAGGGCAAGTGGAGGGGACTGTTTTCTTCTCTTTTAAGCTGTTGCCTAATTTTTATTTAGGGTTGCCAGCTGATATTCTTCTAGTCAGCAAATTCCTATCAGAGTTATCTTGCATTCAGCTGGACGAGGTGTAATTTCCTGCAAACAGAAGGCAGGAGGCAGGGCTGTGATTGAAAGTGCTTTGCCATGCCAGTTGTGCATTGCCCAACTCCGGGGGTGACATTAATGTAGACTATGATGGGAATGGTGCCATCATAGTTTTGCAATGTGGTGGGCCTGTGAAAGCTGCCTTTAATTCAGGGCCTGGGAGATTGGGGATGATTTAGATAAAGTTTTGAAGGTACTTCCTAATGTACTTTCTGGGTTGCAGTGACCTGTTTAGAGGGCAGGACATGGTCAGTCAGTAAGTAGTGTGAACAGACTGCATTGCTAAAGGAAATAAGCTCTACTGTGGTATCATTGCTGCTTAAGCCCAGTTGAGTGTGAGCCACAGTGATATCGTCAGGGACATGACTATGACTTCTAGGTTTTTTCTTATGCAAACTTGGGCCTCTTTTATTTGCCACATATCCCCACTCAGCACTATATTGGAGTCTGGCAAAGTGGGATGCAAGCCCAGCCTTTGATAACCTTCTGGGATTGAAATTAGTAGGATTTTTTTTTAAACAAGTCTTCTTATGCTTTCCCAGGTCTCTCTTACTGAGTGGAGAGGGGAAAGGGGTGAGAAACTTCTGAAATTCATTTCCATGGGGTGGCAGGGACTCAGTGCTCAGAGTACACTGAAATTTTAGCAGTAGACTGGAAAATAGTGCTCCTAAAGGGAAGAGGATGCTGCAGTAAGGGATTTAAGTCTTGCTGACTAGGCTGTGTCCCTTACGTTACATTAATTTGTCTAATGTAGTGTGTCCCTTACATTAGAACTTGTGGATCTGCCCTGTATCTGGATATAGGGTCTCTTCATAAGCCCTATAAGGGGACCCCAAAAGGGGTCAATCCTGACCCCTTATATCTAGGATCTGATGCCACCGTACAGGGTTTTGAGGCACACCCCAAGCTTAGCCAGTGTTTTTCACCTGGCTCGGTCTGCTTTTCTTATATTTGGATCTTCTCCTGTGGCAACTTAGTTCCTGTCTTTTGTCTTGGGGACTCCAACAAATGTGTAAGAATTTCAGAGTAGGCTGAAAATAACTCTGCTTTGGAAAATTAGAAAAATTAGAATATGTAAAATTCTCTCTAGATTTGGGCTCTGCCACTCATTGACCACATAAGTTTTGGAAAAGTTAGTTTTCCTTTGTGGGTAATTATTTCTCCCATATCTTTAAATGATATTTTCATGTAACTTAGGAGGAGGTCCTCCTCTGAGACATCTTATGAGCATGCAATGGTCTGAATTTTTGTGTTCCTGCAAAATTCATATGTTGAAATCGAATCCCCAAAGCAACAGTATTAAAAGATAGGGCCTTCAAGGCAACGATTAGTTCATGAGGACCCAACCATCAAGAATAGGATTCGGTGCCTTTATTAAAGAGGCCCAAGGGAGCTTACTTGCCCCTTTCACTATGTGAGGTCACAGTGAGAAGATGGCCATCTATGAATTAGAAAGCGAACTCTCACCAGACACTAAATCTACTAGCACCTTAATCTTGCCTTTTCAGCCTCTTGAACTATAAGAAGTAAATTTCTGTTTTCTTGTGAGTTTATGATATTGTTATTGAAACCTGAATGGACTAGGATAGAGGATAAACCAACATGACAAACGACAAGATGTTTGAAGTGATATTTGTTCTGTATGTGAAATATGGTGGCTTGTTTGCCGTTTCAGCACAGTTTGGCTCAATTCCATGGATCTATGGACACAGAAAAGTGTCTTTTAGTCCCCAGACATCAAGGATTGGGCCCTACTCATGGAAAGGAAATAGTGGCAGCAAAAAGCAACTTTAGTCTGCTTTGGAACAAAAATGAAAATATTCCATTAGATCTGGATTCCCAATGGACTACATTAGTTGCAATAATACTGGCTGCTATAAGAAATAAATTTCCAAAGTATCAGTAGCTTAAAATAGTAGAAATTTATTTCTCCCTGTTACAGCCAAATGCATGTCTTCATTGTCAGCGAGTGAGTTTTCTCCCTGCACTGTTTAGAGACCCAGGTTTCTTCCACCTTGCAACTCACCATCCCCCCAGGGCAGTGGTTCCTGCCTTGGCTGATCATGTGAATCACCTGTGGAGCTTTAACAGCTGATACCAGGATCCCACTCCAGAGATTCTGGTTTCATTGGTTTGGGTGTGGCTCTTGTAATGGGATTTAAAAAGGCTCAGGGGTATCTTATGGGTAGCCAACGTTGAGAACCACTAGCACATTTTGGAGTTTGTACTTTTGGCCTTCAGAAAGGGAAAGAAATGGTGAAGATGGTGAATTTACTTCTCAAAAACCTCAGCTCATGGTCGGCGAGGACACTATTTCTTCTCACGTTTCATTGGCAAGAGTAGCTACGTGGCTGCCCTGGGTGCAAGGTAGGCTGTGAAATGTAGTCTCAGGTTGGGTGATATTTTCTACCAGTGGCTTTATACTATGGCAAGGGGACATGCATTTTGGTCATTTATTTATTTGTGTCCTGGGGCCAACAGGTTGACTTCCCCAGACCCTGTGAGACCTGACCGGTGGCACAGAAGCTTGGAGCTGTTGTTAATTCAAAGAGCCCTTATGTGGGGGTAGATGGGGGGTATCACCTGATTGCCCTGGATTTGGCCCACCCCACATTCTTGTCTACATCCAGAGGGCAGTTTGTTATGTTTGTTGTAATAAAGAGTGTTGTTTTTGCAGGTAGGCAAATGCGGTTCAAATCCTCACTTCTTGCTAAACTTGTGATTTTGGGTATGTTAGTTAACATCCTTACTCTTCGTTATTCCCAAATGTAAAATGTGTATAATTACATCGATGTTGAAATGCTTTATTATAGTACAAAAATGCCTACCTTGTTTTTAAATAAGATAATGTCTGTCATGGTGCAGGAAAGGACAGGCATAGAGCAGGGGTAGGATCTTTGCAGATTCTTCTCACTGAAGGGAGCTGGGAGGGGCTCTCTGTAGTGGCTGGGAAAGAGGGAGTGAGGAGAGAGGCTGTGTTTTACTCACAGTCTAAGAACAGCCTCAGGACCACACTGCTCTTATAAGATGGGTAGGGATGCCCCCAGCAGGCTAGAACCTCCTTTAGAGTTGGGGATCAGGCTCCTTTTATCAAGCCAGGGACACCAGGTATGAGTTACCATTTCTTTTCCCTGCATCCTCCCAGTGCTAACTGCCCCCAGTAAGGAGAAGACCTTACTCCTGCAGTCCTGTGCAGCTTGGGTGCGAGACCTCCTTCTAGACAAAACTGTCTGAAGAGGGGAGGAGCCCATCCTGAGTCAGGCTGGGGTCACTGCTGGGGCTGCCGAGGCTGCTGCCTGGGGCTGTAGATAAGGAGAGATGGCAGAGATAGTAGGAAGCCTTCCTGTTAGTGCCAACAGAAGAAAAGCTGGGCACAGATAATGCAGCCTGTCATTTCCTAGCCTGGAGTATGACAAGACTGGCTTTGTGTGACTCAAATTAATTCTCTGTGTGTCTGTGTGTTTGGCATGGGGGAAGGGGTGGGGAGAGTCCATGGAAGAGAGAGAGGCTGGGGCAGGACTGGGAAACTGACAGAATCTTTTGGGGCTTTCCCATTATCTATTTCTACACCTCTTTCCTCTTCAGCTACCAAGCACCTTTGGAATTCCTCCATATCCCTTCCCTTGGTTGACCTGCAGTGAGCTGGGGGTGGGATTATCCCAGGTTCTTTTTTTTTTTGAGACAGAGTTTCACTCTTGTTATCCAGGCTGGAGTGCAATGGCGCGATCTCTGCTCACCGCAACTTCCACCTCCTGGGTTCAAGCAATTCTCTTGCCTCAGCCTCCCGAGTAGTTGGGACTACAGGCACGTGCCACCATACCCAGCTAATTTTTTGTATTTTTAGTAGAGCAGGGTTTCACCATGTTGACCAGGATGGTCTTGATCTCTTGACCTCGTGATCCACCTGCCTCAGCCTCCCAAAGTGCTGGGATTACAGACTTGAGCCACCGCGCCTGGCAAAAGTGAAGCAGCATCTGCTCAGGTGCCACTGCTTGCCAGCTGATGCTATGAGTGTGTCTGACATTCCAGTCAGATGGTATCAATACCCGTTGGGAAAAATCTTTCTCACATTGTAGTTTGTGTTTTGGGGTCCTGAAGCCCTCATCTTTTTGCTTCTCCTGGTATTCAGAGTCTGTAGGGAAAGCTTCTGTCATAAAATTGCTGAAAATGACACCAAACACCTACTGTGTGCAATGCACTGTGTTCAACATTTTCTAGTGATGATTCGGGCTTCACAGCAGATGTTCAGGATATCTATTTTTATCCCATTTTTACCACGGAGGAAAATAGTTTCAGAGAAGATAAGGGATGTGCCCAGAGTCATGTGGCTTGTTAAAAGGTGCAAAACTGTCTGGTTTAAAAGTTGGCTCCTGCGTGCTTTGATTCCCAGCTGGTTTTCTAAAACATCTTTATAGATGAACAATGAATTATTGTATGTAAGAAATGGGATGCTATTTATGAGACAGAGTTTTATAGTCATAAACCCAAACATACCTCTCTCTATCCTTCTGGAAAATGTTATGGTTCTGTATCAGAAGTCAGAAAATTTAAACCCTGAGATTCCGATGTGCCTGCTGTGCCTCCTCGACCTAAGATGACACCCTATTATTTTGGTACCATCATCAGCAAGCCTGTGCCCTTTTGTCTGCTCCCTCTGACCGACCAGTATGGGGCAGTCTTGCTTTTTTTCTCTCTCTCTAAACTATGCTCTCTTCCAGTTCTAAGCTGGTATTCCACCAAGAGGATGTGGCAGTGGAAGTGTGAGCCCCCACATATGGAAGGATCAGAATTTCTGAAGAGATGTGTATTTTTTAAAGCATATTCAATATTATATTTGATTTGTTTTAGTCATGATACTTAAATTGTGGTGATAATGTGTAGTCCATTCTCATGCTGCTATTAAATACATGCTCCAGACTGGATAATTTATAAAGGAAAGAGATTTAATGGACTCACACTTCTGCATGGCTGGGGAGGTGTCAGGAAACTTAGAATCATGGCGGAAGGGGAAGCAAGCACATCTTTCTTCACATGATTCAATTACCTCCCACCAGGCCCCTCCCATGACACTTGGGGATTATGGGAACTACAGTTGGAGATAAGATTTGGGTGGGGACACAGACAAACTATATCATAATGTTAAATAATACTAAAGGAATACATGAAATATAAGTTTATCAAAAAGGACCACAGATTAAAATTTTAAGAAATATAGTAATTTAAAATAAGGTTTGAAAGATGAACATAAAGTATCTCGCCTTTCTCAGAATATTTTAACGTGGATATGACAAAGGAATGATGGGATTTCTATGGTGGGTCAGGCCAATGAAGGAAATAGGGGAGAGACATTTTAGGAGTAGGAGACTTTTCAGCAGCCCCAAATTGTACTCCATGGGGCCCAATGAAGGGACTGAAAGCATATTGGGTAGATTCAAGTGCTTTGTGCCCTTCTTGACCGTCTGAGTGGTCTCTTTGACTCCATGAAGGTTCTGGAGTCCTCGGGAAGCTGCTGCCAGGCCAGAGGGTTTGTGGTGATGGATGAAGATGTGAAGGACAGAAGACCTTGTCTGGAGTGGAGAGAGAACCCATTAGATCATTTTGCTCTAATTGCCTGAGAGACTGAACTAGACTGTTGGTGATAGCCATTTTGCTTATAACCAGTAGAGGGAAGAAGCAGGACTTGAGGGAAAGAGAAGAACACCACATTCTCTATATCTAGACTAACTCATTGGGAAGATCTGCCCCTGGAGGCAAATGCTGGCAGGCTCTTGGCCTCCATGCTTATCTTTAGGAAGTAGATGGTTCAGCAGCCCCTATTCACACAGACTCAGTTCAGGAATGGGAACAGCCAGTCTAAAGATATATACATCAAAATTCTGATCTAGACCAACTGAAATATTTCCCTGTTCCACTCTCAAGATTGCACCTCCTCACTTTGGGAGTTTTTGAGTAGGAATGGGGGATCTTGCCCTATGTTCCTTTCTACTCTCTTACTACTTTTTTTTGCTTCTGTTTTGATTCCCCTATGAGTTGGTGTGAGAGGGAGGGAGAGAAGAGGACAGTTTTTACTGGCTGGGTGGATATGTGCTTCTGGGGCCTGGATTGTCTCTCTGTTGAGTGCTTTTTAGGTTCTTTGGAGTTTTCCTACTGGGCCCCTCTCCCTGTCCTCTTATTTTAGGTGTTCCCTGGGACTGCTGCCTCAGCTTCTGGACACTGGATATACTGCCAGCCTCTTACTGGCATCCTTCTCAGGGCCCACGGAGACCTCATGTCTTTTTGTTTCCCCTGAGCGGCTCACATGTCACTCATGGGCTTGTTCCTTTGCAGCAGCTTCTCTCAGCTATCACCAAGCAGCTGCTTTTTTTTTTTTTTAAATCAACTTCTACATTTCCTGTGCCAGAGTCAGACCTCAGTCTATAGTCCTTTGTGATCTTTCTCAGACATGAGCCAGGACCAGTCCCCAGTGTTCTCTGTTGGAGAAGCCACATGACAGTGCATCCTGAGTGGTTGCCTTGGAGGCCCTCTTTGTTGAGTTGTTAGAGGCAGCTCATCCCTATCCCTGAAATGAGAGTGGAGTGGTGAATCACATCCTAAAACCACTCCCTTCAAAGAAATTTTTAACTTTAACATGTGGCTATGACAAAGGAATGATGGGATTTCTACAGTGGCTCAGGCCAATGAGAGAAATGGGGGAAGAGGCATTTTAGAACTCTCTGTCAATTAATATAAGATCCTTCTATGACTCAGTTTTGTATCCTTAATCAGGTTGAGGCCTCATGGAACAGATTCATCTTCTTTCTCCTTGTAAATTCTTACCCTGTGCATGTCTGCCTGGGAGGTCTGCCTTCCACTTCCTTTGATATACTGCTGTCTGTCGTTTTGGTGCCTCCATCAAAGTGAGGCAGATGCATTGTTCTAATATCCTGTGCATGATCCATCTGATGTTGGCTATTGTTCTTCAAGTACACTGTCTCTCTGAGTGGAGACATGGGAGTCCTAACAGTGCTATAAGCATACCTACCACACCACATACCTGCCATACCCACAAAGCAGTGGGGTTTGGGGATGATGCAGCTGGAAAGGGCAGAGGATATCAGAGTGGGATGAGGGGTTAAGTGGATGGAGAAAAGGGACCTCATATCCCCCCTGGTGACAGAGTCCTTTGGATGAAACTTTGACCCCATATGAGCTAACTGCAGTATCCTAGGGAAAGGGTATAATCTTTGGATCACATCAGCCTAAGTCTAAACTCATTGGGACTTAGCAAGGACAAGCTGCCCACCTAGAAAGAGCAGGAGGCAGCTTTATGTGATGCTAATGCCTTGGCTCACACTGTGGAACCTCCAAAGCTTATCTTCCTCCCTGGCCTTGATTCAGCCTTTTCTCAGCTCCTTGCTGAATTACAGCTCTGTGTCCTTTGAAGTTGAATATAAAGGTGGACTGAGCTGCCCAGGCTTATGCAGCTTTCAGAGGCAGAGCCCAGGCAAGAGCATAGGTTGCTTGCCACCTGATGCTAGAAGTCCCAGGGAATGTACCCATTGCCAAGAAATGCCTCCCATCGTCTATGCATTCTGCCTAGTGGAGAAGTCCACTTACCAGGTAGGGTGAGGGCCTCAGTGCAGAGCTCCAACAAGGCTCATAATCTCCTTTAGAACCTCGGAGCTTTCGTCTGTTGACTCCTTGCCTTTGAAGCAACACTACACAGGGGCTGGGAACACAGTCGCTGGAGTGAGGGGACATACATTTGAATCTCTATGTTTAAATTGCAAGTTGTAACATGGTGAACCCCCTCTCTACTAAAAATACACAATTAGCCTGGGTGTGGTGGCGGGAGCCTGCAATACTAGCTACTTGGGAGGCTGAGGCACGAGCATCGCTTGTACCCGGGAGGCAGAGGTTGTAGTGAGTCGAGATCGCACCACTGCACTCCAGCCTGGGCGACAGAGTGAGAACCTGTGTCAAAAAAATGTGATACAATATGATATGATATAATACAATACATATATTGCAAGTTGTATAACCTTCAGCAGGTGATTTTTTCCTGGACCTTAGTTTTTCTATCTGTAATTTGGGAGTAATGGCAACGTGATTATGAGATAATCCATGTAAACCATAAGGCACATATTTATCTCTATAACTGTTAATTTTATCAAATTACTCTGTGGCAACCCAGAAAGAAATATACTTGGCACTTAGCAAACACAAAACAACCACAACCAAACACACACATGCACACACACTTGCACACACACCCTTGCACACACACACACATACACACACGCACACACACGCCACTCGAGGATATAAAACATTCTACAAATGACAGAGGTAGTGTGGGAGAATCTGTGTTTGGAAAAGACCCTTAATTTGACAAATATGGAATTCATAATCATGCTCATGTGATTTTCACACAGTGGAGCGCTTTCCCCTTCCAACAAGTACACATTGTTTTGTCTTTCTGGAGACTGCATTTTCCTAAAGGTAGCTTGGATTAGTGAGCAGGGGTCAGTGATAAGGAATCTTGCTTAACAGGACAATCCTATTTTGGAACCATTTCTGATGCCCAGTTTCCTTACCCCACACCTCCCAACCCCTCAACCCCATCTTGTTAATATTTACAGTTGCAGTTTGCTGTTCTAGTACAAAAAGCCAGAAGTGCTCTCAAATTGCCTCATAAAATAAGCTCAATTTAGAAAGTCTTATGCACTAAGGATTTATTAGCTCCTCACACTCTGGAAGCCTGGAGTTTTATTTTGAGCCAGTTAGTTGTGCACCCAAACCGGCTGAGTAATTCTACCCTTGAGACAACAGGCCAGTTGGAGGCAAGAGTTTTTAAGCTGCCAGCGACTTCCCCTTTAGCTTACGGTTGTGTGTGTGTGTGTGTGTGTGTGTGTGTGTGTGTGTGTGTGTTATGGAGGTGGGTGCTGCTTTTCCCAGGGTGTAGCCATGACCCAGAAAGCCCAAAGTTTTAACCACTAGATGTTGAGAGTAGGGGACAGACATTTCCACAAAATCATTACCAAAAATGATTTTTCAGTAAAATTTACAGATAATACAAGCTCCATATGTGGTCAGAGGGAGGATGGGGGTAATGCAGAAAGGTTGCATATGAAGAGTTAAATCCAAGTGGGAGGCAACCTTGCCAATGTGGTCTCAAGAGGCTGGATGAATAACTGAGCCAAGAGCAGAGAAGGACAGGTCAGGGTGCACTGGGTTGGTCAGGAAAGGCTTCATGTCATAAAAAGACAGGATTATAACTGGACCTGCAAGCTTTGGTTTATTTGGACAGGCAAATAGGAAGAGGAAACGCTTTGAGTATTATTAAAAAGACCTCCATTTGCTTTGGTGTTCAGCCAGGACTTGTCTGCCATTTTAAGGGGAAACTTACTGATTTCAGAACTATGCTCAGTGCAAACTCCCACACCAAGTATTTGGAAATGTAAGGACAAAGGGGAATTATCAGAAAGCTATCTCTATCGCTTCCTACTTTTTACTCTCCCACCTAAGGCTTAAGAACTAAGTAACTCATGCAGGCTAAAGGAAAAATATAAGTTGTAAGTTACACATGTATTTAGCAGCAACCTATCTCCTGAATTTTTTTGGGGGGGTGTGGGGAGGTAATTCAACATCTAAGAAACTCACAGATTTGGAAGTCAGCTCCAAACACCCCTGAGGACAAAGGAGAGGGCCTGCCACAGGCCTGTCTGTGAATATCACTCTGCAGGAAATAATAGTGGGGGTGTCTTCTGGCCAGAATCTATTTTGAATTAGTTTTGTGAAAATTGAGGTTGCTGATGTGGCAAAGTCCAGGTAAGGGTTGGGGGGGCAGGGGGTGGGGTATGGGGTGGGGGAATAAGGGTGGAAGGCCAGAGTGCTGCTTGAAGCTGACACTCTGAAAAGTTCCCCAAAAGAGGAAGAACATAGTAGAATCTACAGTCAGGAGCCACTCAGTGTAGAAGCAGTCTGGCATCTCAGTTATGACCCTGGAATATCCAGAAAAGGCTAAAAGATGTACATTTTGTTCTGTGTAGTAAGTTAGAAAAGAGTTTGTGAAAGTCTATAAAAGTTGGTCAACGATGTTGACATATCAAAGGGGAAGTTTGGGGTGTCCACATCTGGGAGAAGAGAGTGGGCCTGTCCTGAGAGCTGACTCTGTTAGGTACTCTCAGCCATTGCATCGTTTGGTCAGCACAGCTCTGGTGAGGTATTCTTTATTCCATTTTTCCTTTGGGGAAACCCAGGCTCAGAGATACTAGGTCACTTGCCTGTAGGCAAATAGTAGCTGAGGAAGGATTTGAACCCACTTCTTAGGGCATTACAAATCATATCACCATTTATGTAGAAACCTTGTTTTTCAATAATGTGCAGGACAGGTTTCGTTACTCCTCTTTGTGGGTCCTCTTCCAGGCTGCCTGAAATAATGCCATCTGAGGACAGGCACTGGCTTGGTTTAATGTGAGTGATCAGTGCCTTGTGCCCCCTGATATTTAATAAATGTTTTCCAAGGCTAGAAGGAGAATGAGAAGTGGTAATTCATCTACAGTGACTTGCCCATAATGAGAATTCAATAAATGTTATCTCTCATCATGATGATGATGATAATGAAGATGATTAAATAATCTCTGCCAGAAGGATTTCCCCTGACATACTATTGATTTCTGCAAAAGAATCGGCCTAATAGGATAAAGATTGTCATCTCAGCATCATTAGTTATGAAGCATTTATGAAATGAAGATGAAGAAACAGGCTCTGTAGCCCAGAGCTTAACTCCCTGATCTGCTGTATCCCGATAGTACTACGGGGCTCTCATCTTATGTCATGGAGGGCAACGTATATCTCTTAGTAGTTTTTGTTCTTTTAGGCAATGAGAAACATAAGAGGTTCTTCTCCTTCTAGAGCTAGGATAACTTTCTAAATGCTCTATTGGAGGTTTTCTTTAGGAATATACACCGCTTTTCAAGTCTGCTGAGCGACAAATGTTTTCCTAGCTGGCAACAAGCTGTCCCATTGCATAGCTGAAGCACATCCTCACTTGACCAACTCCTCCATTCCTTTTGTGAAGGCGAAATATTATGCAGAGTGAAGTTCCCATCTGGGGCTGAAAGAAGATGAGGGGACAGCATCTTTTAGCCTTGATTTTCACACAAGAACACCAGAAGGGGAGTTAATTACCAATTAGCTTGTGCTGAAGGTAATTGCTAGAGAACTTCAGAGTGGGGACAGAGTTGATGCCTGGGTTGACGTGGTCAAGCAAGCTTCTTGGAGGACGTAGTTCTGAACTAGTGGGGCCCGAAGTAGTCCTCAAGTCAGATAAAAGACTGTTTAGCTTTGAATCTCAACTCTATCACTTATTAGTGAACTTGGTAGCTTTCTGCATCTTTCTGTGCATCAGTTTCTTCATTTATTAAATAGGGATAATAGTAACACCTACCTCATAGATTGTTTTGAGGATTAAATGAATTGGTAGATCTCAAGTGCTGAAAACAGTGCCTGACACCCAGTAAAAGCTGAATAAATATTAGGTAATTTTATTAAAGACTGGGGAGGTTTGGGTAGTCAGGGAGGAGAAGCCAGATCTCAGAGGCAGGAAAGAGAATTCAGGAAAGAGAATTTACCTTCCCTCCCAGCCAGGGCAGGAGACCTGACTCTTCCCATTCCCTAGTGACACAGCTGAGGGCAAAATGTTTTCCTTTTGCCATCCCTGAAGACATAAGTACGTGAATCCCTTGGTGGCTACAAGCTGGTAAACAGTTTTCTGAAGAGCTTAGTTTGCTTTTTTGGAAGATATTTGGGCCTGGGGAAATGCTGGCCCTGAGGGGGACATTTGTTTCTCTTAGGAAACGCAGCTTGTTGGAAATTCAAAAGACTTGACTGCTCAGCTTCACTCAAAGCCAGGCTTGAGCCCAGCGACTGGTTTCCATACGAGACTTGAGGGAAGACCTGGGTCTCGCCTGAGGTTGGATCTGTTCTTAAGACAACATCAGAGTTCTTTTAAACATGCAACAGGCGTTTATTGATCATCTTCAATGTGCCATGTTTCTGCCTTTGTGGAGCTCACAATGTATTAGGTGACATAGACAAGTAAAGAGGCAATTACATTGTAGTGTGACAAAAACTCTCATGAGAGAAGCATAGAACACTATGGAAGCAAGTGGGAGACACAGCTGGCCCAGTCCCGGATGGTGGAAGAAGAAACATGTAAATGAAGACCCAGAAGAGGGCCGGGTGTGGTGGCTCATGCTTGTAATCCCAGTGCTTTGGGAGGCCAAGGTGGGCAGATCACCTGAGGTCAGGAGTTTGAGACCAGCCTGGCCAACATAGTGAAACCCCATCTCTACTAATACAAAAATTAGTTGGACGTGGTGGCACATGCCTGTAATCCCAGCTACTTGGGAGGCTGAGGCAGGAGAAATTGCTTGAACCCAGGAGGGAGAGGTTGCAGTGAGCTGAGATCTGGCCACTGCATTCCAGCCTGGGTGACAAAAGTGAAACTCTGTCTTAAGAGACCCGGAGGAGGAGGATTTAGCCTATAGCTGTGGGTTTAGGGAAAGGGTGGGAGTGTGGGAAGTAGAAGGAATGTCTAAGAGGCTGTGAGCACTGACCTGTGGACGTGGGCCAAGGTTAATACTGTGTGTGCATATATGCAAATGTGTTGTATGTGTGTGTAAGGGGAAAGAAAGATGGGATGGGGTGGTGCAGTTTAGGATAGTCATGAAAAACCTGATCTGGATTAAGGAGGAAAAAGTCAGCTTTTATAATGTCTGACTGGCCAACTTTGGGTAAGTCCCTTCACTTGTATGGAACTTGTAAAATGGAGAGAGTAATAATATAAATTTGGCCTATTTCCCAAGGCTATCTCATAAGAGTACATCTGAAGGAGCTTACAACATACAGTAGTACACATATTTAAAGAATTATTATCATGTTACTATTTCATTTAGGAATCATGTTATGATTTCATTTAGACTATAAATCTGTAGTACTAGGAATATGTGAATGTGAATGATTAGGAGTCATTATGAACAGTATCTTTAATATTTCCACTGTTATTATTAGACGCAGAGAGGTAGAGCCTCTGCTTATGATGGTGGGCAGTGTTTGTAAATGGTCAACCAAGCTGTCCATCCCTCCTGCCTCCACCTCCTCTACCTACTTACACACAAAAGGTGGTGACTGACAGAATATATTAAAAAAATGGAGGTTGTATTTCTCCAAATCCAATTTACAGAGCAGCAATTCTTGTGATTACTTTTCCATTATTGGTTTACAGTTATTACTTGGCCAGATGGGTCAGGCAGTGGTGGGAGCATTGTGGATGGTGGGATAACATAATACAGTAGGGAGACTTCCCTGCAGAGGGATGATGGGGAGGACTTCAAAGACAACCTCCAGAAATAGGGCTATGGAAGCCAATCTGGTCATCAGAAAAGTCAATTAATCTTCCATTCTGACTGGAAGGCCACAATGTGAACTTGGCAGGTTACTCTCCTTCTCAAAGTCTCAGCTTCTTTATCTGTAAATTGGAGATAATACCAATTTATATATAATAAGCATGTCAGATTTTATATAACTCATCAATAAATGAGTGAGATGACATGTATATAAAATATGTCAGATTTTATATAACTCATCAAGAAATGAGTGAGATGACATAACTTGCTTACAGGATAGTTCAAAGAACCACACATAATATAGGCAATAAAGAATGCTGAAATGAAATTTACAAATAAGTGCAAACCGAGTCTATTAAAAGGCAACAATCGATTGCATTCTGCTGAGGAGATTCATTTGCATTTCAATGGATGAAAGTTATTTGCATCGTTGTCAGTTTTCTGCATTTTACAGTGTTGTAGAATAGCTAAAAATAATCATAACCCAGATTATGCCTTGTTTTCCATTTATGACACCCAGTAATCTTTTTGGTCCATTTTAGTCTTTCTTACAATTTTCCCTCACTTAATTAAATAGAGATAATGCATACAGAGTACTTGACAAAGAGTAAGTGCTCAATCAATTCTAGCTATTATAAAAATCATTGAAATAATAGTAATAATAAAAATTTTCTGCACTGCTGGCAGAGTTCTCTCTCCAAAGTACAGCTTTGTTCATGATAGCTTCTTCTCACATTCAGTGACTCATCATTGTCTCTGAAATAAATTCCACACTTCTTAGCTAGTTATTTAAAGTTCTTTGATCTGTTTCCATCTAAACTTGCCAGTCTGTTTCCTACACATAACTTTCTGCAAGGTCTGTCATGATGCCTAGAATTTTACCAGTTGGGATTGATCTTTTTTGATATTGAAGAGTTTGGGGTCTTTAAGTGCTCCCTCTGAAGATGCAAATGTCACCAAGAGGGGATTTTGCCCGGAAATGATCTGGCAGCAACAGAGTTGCCCAAATTAGCAAGTGTATTAGTATGCTTGGGCTGCCGTAACAAAATGTTTAAGCTTGGGTGGCTTAAACAACAGACATTATTTTTCTCACAGTTCTAGAGGCTGGGAAGTCCATGATCAAGGTGCTAGCTGAGTCAGTTTCTCATATTGGCTCTCTCTCTAGTGCAGATAGCTGTCTTCTTGGTATGTCCTCACATGGCCTTTCCTCTGTGCATGTGGAGGGGGAGAGAGATTTCTGATGTTTCTTCCCCTTTTGATAAAGGACCCGAGTCCTATCATATTTAGGTCCCCACCCATATGACCTCATTCAACCTTAATTTCCTCCCTCAAGGCACTATCTCCAAGTACAGTTACATCAAGGGGTTAGGATTTCAACATGCGAATTTTGAGGGGACACAATTCAATCTATACAGCAACATACTAGAAGATAGAGTTTAGTCAAAAATGGAGACTGGGAACTGAGTGCAGTGGCTCACATCTGTAATCCCAGCACTGGGAGGCCAAGGTGGAAAGATCACTTGAGCCCAGGAATTCAAGACCAGCCTGGGCAACATGCCAACATTCTATCTCTACAAAAAAACACAAAAATTAGCTAGGCATAGTGGCGCATGCCTGTGGTCCCAGCTACTCTGAGGCCGGGTGGGAGGATCACTTGAGTCCAGGAAGATGAGGCTGCAGTGAGCTGTAATCTTGACATTGTACTCAAACCTGGGTGATAAAATGAGACCCTGTCTCAGGAAAGAAAAAAAAAAAAGATAGAGAAACAGGGAAGGCCGGCTTCACCATTGCTTCACAAAATTATTCTGCTGAGTTTTCTTTGTGGTAGGATCAACACAGCTCTTACTTGGAGGACTCTGAACCTGACTCCCATATCTCAGAACAGGAGTCCTAGCTGGGGAAGATGAAGTGTGGGATTAGGTTCTCTTCTGCCACTCTCAGCCTTCAGTGGGTGTTTTTTCACTTAAGCTAAAAACTTGGGACAGCTGCTTAGGACTGGCTGAGATTTTCACTGGAAGACAAATGCCCAGAAATGCTACTAAGTTCTCTTGAAAGATTCCCAAGCTTCTGTGGTTTGCTCTTTAGAGTGGCTAACACACATGATTTTCTTTGTTCATGCTTTTGATTTTTGTTGACATGGTTATTTTAAAGACATTTTCCATTCATACCACTCTTTAGGAACATTAGAGGGGATCATTTGGCTTAATCAGAATGTCTAATCCATCACATCACTAATAGGTTAAAAAAACTGCAAAATGGATGCCTGATTTTGGGGTAGCAAAACACTTGGAATTAGCTAATGAGGTTTTCGATTTGGGAAAAGTATTATTTCTTTTTCAAAGTGTTATATGTAAAATTCAATTACTAAGATTTACAGGAACACTTTTGGGTAATTTGAGAAGCACTTTCAGTAGATCTATCATATGAAATTGTCTGCTGAGTGGGTAGATATCACTTTCTATTATTATGGTTTGTTTATTGGGAGCCAAGTGGGATGAGAGTGTTAAGTGGTGTGCACATTAAGTTGAGGCAGTGAAACATAGTGAAAAAGAAAAAATGACCTGCTGGATTTAGAGGCTAATAGACCGCAAATTGTCACTAACTAGCTCTGTGATGTTGGTTAAGTTCCTTAATTTTGTAGGCCACAGTTGCCTTATCTGTAAAATGACTGTTGATAACCTC
Organism: Callithrix jacchus; assembly: GCF_049354715.1. Taxonomy (NCBI): domain Eukaryota; kingdom Metazoa; phylum Chordata; class Mammalia; order Primates; family Cebidae; genus Callithrix; species Callithrix jacchus. The sequence goes on along the minus strand of NC_133515.1, from coordinate 65,804,996 downwards.
AAAAGTTCTGTAGTAGTTAGAGTAGTTTTAGCTGTTGTAACAAACTCCACAATTCCAGTGGCTCAATCCAATAGAAATAAACTTAAAAATACTTTTGGCTGTTGATGTTCTCTTTTCTTTTTTAAATGAAATTTTTAATTGAAGTAGGGCATGCATGCTAAGAAATGCACAAATCAAAAGTGTGTAGCTCGATTAAGTTATGAAAAAGTGAATCCCTTTGTCACAGCACCCCAGAAACATTTTCTTTAGCTCTCAAATCACTCCCACCTACAAATTCTTCAAAGCAACCACCATTCTGACTTTGAAAATCCTAACTTAGTTTTACTAGTTTTCATATACCATATAAATGAAATCATATATTGCCACTGATATGCATAAAGTACGTATACTTTTGTGATTAACTTCTCTGAAAGAGCTGTAATCATGAGATTCATGTATATTGTTGTATGTAGCAGCAATTCACTAATAGTGACTGTTTCATGGTATTCTATTATATGAATACACCAAAGTTTATCCATCCTCTGTTAATGGATATTTGGGTGTTTATGGATAATGCTACTATGAACATTCTCAGATGTTATTTTGGGGTGTGTGTGTGTGTGTGTTTGTGTGTGTGAGTGTTGCCCATTTCTATATGTACAGATTTAGGCATTGCATTGTTAAAAAGACACCGTTTTCAAAGTGGTTGTACAGGTTTATTCTTCTAACAGCAGGATATGAATATTCCTCTTCCTCCCCATTTTCACCAATACTTGGTATTGTTGATCTTTCTAATTTTAGCTACATTGGTGGGAATAAAGTGACATCTCATTGTATTTTTAACTTACATTTCCCTAAGGAGCTCATAAGGTTAGGAAACTTTTCAAATGTCAATTAGCCATTTGAACATTCTTTTTGTTAAGTCACTATATGTTTCTTACCTGTTTTTGTATTGGGTTGTTTATTTAACAACCCAATATAAAATAGTCAATCCTTATCTATTCTGCTTATGGGCTCTTTGTCAGCTCTATGCCACAATAATTTCTTTTACTGCTTTTTATTAAAAATGGCAATTAATGCTAAATGTCCACCTTTATAATAAACAAATACTTGAGTGTGAATCATGGCAACTCACACTAAAACAAAATATACTTCTGATAGTCATTATTTTTCTGTTGGGGACATTTTAAAATCTCTTTTTTCACAAAACAAGAATGTACCTATACAGAGGCTCACAATATATCCATCCTTTTAAACAAAAAGGCAATGATTCACAAAAGACTATGAATAGAGCATGTAACTAGTTGATACAAATATAAAAGGATTTGTTAAAATCAGTCACATCTAATTCATCTGAAGTGTTCTTGTATGAAATATCACATGAAGAAAAGACTTTATAATGTCTAAAAAAGTGGGTTTGCTCATAGACAATCTGACGAGTTTCCTGAGACATAAGGAAATGCAACATTATTTTCTTGAACCGTTTTAGTTCAAGACTTTCCACTTAATAAAGAGCAGAGGATCTGAAACTGAAAAAATATATTTGAGTACAAACAACTTGTGAAACTTAACTTTCTTTTCATTATTAGAGGGTTTTACTGAACTTAAACCAACTTGTCTGCTCAGTATGTAGTTCAGATGTCAGAAGATGCTTCTCTGTTCAGGAGCTTCTACTGTCTTTGATCCTATGTGTCAAGTATCTACCACAGGCAAATGGTTTTCTCCCCATTTTGTAGTAATGCAATCTTCCTATTAGAAAAAAGAGGTAACCAGCTCCTGTAGACCAAAGGGACCAGAGTCACAGGCTAAGGATTTCCTCTTAATATTTTTTATTTTGATGTTTGAACTCTTGATGCAACATTCTAGAACAGGATGTTCAGGACCTGCTATGCCTAGGGGATTGACAAAGGCAAAAGCTCTGTTTATTTGGTGTGATTTGATGCACAGATGAAAAACATAACACACAATAACAGAAGTTGGTTGTTAATAAATCACATCCTGGTCTTTCAGCACTTCCATAAGCAGATGACATTTTCAGCTTTCTGTATTTTTAATTTTGATATTTGAACTCTTGATGCAACATTCTAGAACAGGGTGTTCAGGACCTGCTAGGACCAAGGGACTGACAAAGGAAAAAGCTCTGTTTGTTTTGTGTGATTTGATCCACAGATGAAAAATATAACACACAATAACAGAAGTTGGTTGTTAATAAATCACATCCTGGTCTTTTAGCGCTTCCATAAGCAGATGACATTTTTTGTTTTCTAGCTCTTGTAGTTTTAACACTGCAACATCAATGATGCATATGTCCAGAATCAGTTAAGAAGACTGTCAAATTCTTTTAGTTCATCTCATTTTCTGTGTCAGGCAGTGTGGGGAATAAGGATGAAATTTGGGGTATCTTTCAGTGGACCCTGAGCAAAGCTAAAGGGCTCTGATTCGTGCATGTTGCGGGCTGCCCCTCCTAACCTGCTCTCTGTGAGGGCCTGTTCTAAAGCTTTCTCATCCACCAGGCCACCACGGAGTGTGTTCACAAGTAATTCTCCTTTCTCATTTGCTTTATAGTAAAGCCATTGGTGAGGTTGTGGTTATGTTCGTTGAAATTGCAGTGTAAGGAGAGGCAGTCATGCTGATGCACCAAATCCTGCAAGGCATAGACCCTCTGCTCTATCCCACCCTGCAAGTAGGGGTTATAAAACATGACACTGAATCCAAAGGTCTTGGATTGAACTACAGCGGTCTGGTTCGTGCTACTGAAGCAGATGAGGCCCAGTATCTTCCCAGGGATGCAGGCTGCTTCTGATCCACCTCGCAGATCTGCTCCACACTCTGTACTGGCATGCCTTCCCGTAGTACCTGGTACAGCCACAGTTTCTCTGGTACAGATTGCTGATGTAGCAGTTGGTGGAGTCAGGTGTTTCTTTCTCGGCTTTGGAAGGGGTGTTGCACACAGCAATCCTGAGCTCTCAGGTAGCCTTGATGTCCACATTGTCCTGGTCACTGCCTAGCCGCATAATCACTCTCAGAACCTTGAACTTCTCCGGGTCCTCCATGGTGACGATGATTTTGTGGTAGGTCATAGCACCCAAGGCTTCATCGAAAACCTTCTGGTGGATCTCTTGCATGGACTGTGCATCACAGAAGGCCATGGTGACCAGGTCCTTCAGGATGGGCATCTCCATGGTGCATTTGCAGTGGTCCAGCAGTGCTGCAAGGGGTGGGGTATCTGGGGGCAGATACCTTGACAGATTCTGTCCAATTGCTGTTTTTTGACCTTGTGCTTATCCACAGGGGCCATTCTTTATGGAACTGTGCAAATCTCAGATCAAAAGACAAAGCAATCCTCTAAGAACTTAGGGGAACTCGCAGGAGTCTGCATGCATTATGAACCCAATATAAATCTATCCACTAACTCTATAGACTGATGACTGATGTGATTTTCTCTACTTCACTTTGAATGTCCTAAAGATTTTGCTTTTTATTACTCTAGAGCTCATATATATTCACATTGTTGTATCCTCATTGAAATCTATACCCTTTGGTATTATAAAATACCCTTCTCTGACTTGTTAAATATTTTTTAGCCTGAACTCAACTTTGTATAATATTCAGATTGTGATTTTCTCCTTTTTGTATGCATTTGCCTAATATATTTTTGTCCATTCTATTATCTTCAACTTTTCTGAGACTTTATATTCAGCAAAGAATTCAATCTTATGTTATGATATAATCTGAATATATATTTTTAAAGAGGTGAGTTTAACTCTTTCACATTTATTAGTATCATACATCTAATATCTCAGTCCTCTATCTCTTTACATAGTACCTATTGGATATGGCCAATGGATAGAATGAGGGCACATCTCTTCCTCTGTTTGCTGCTCTGCCTCCTGGTACTACAATTATATTATCTTTCTTCCTATTTGCCTTTGTATCGTTCCATATAATTAGGTCTTCGATTTGATTTTTTTAAAGTTTATTCTTTATCTTCAGCATGCCTCTCCTCTTTTTCTCTCCCTCTGTTGACTTTTGTTAGTTATAATAATTCTACATTGTCAGGGCATATAACATTTGCATTTTTGTTCTGTCTTCACTTGGTATTTGTTTTAAGCTTAGTAATCCATTTAAGAAAAGGGGACGTTGTCTTGTCTTTTTGTCATAAATTTTCTAGTAATCTTTTGGTTGGATGAAGTTAGGCTTCTAGTAGATTCCTGATGCAAATAAGAAGGTTTTTGCAAATAATCCAATTTTTCCATTTTATTTAAAACTATATCACAGTTTCAATAAATATAAAAATCCTTGAATCTCACCTTCTTTTCAGAAGATTTCATAGGTGTTACACCACTCTCTTCTACCACTGATCACGGCTGTGAAGAAATGTGAGGCCAGGCTATTTTCCCTCTTGACTTTGTGAGTCTAATTTTTGTTGTTGTTGTTTAGCCTAGACAGTAGCTTAACTAGAAGTGGTATGTTTTATGATTGGTTTGGGGAGTGCAGTGGCGCAATCTCAGCTCACTGTAACCTCCACCTCCTGGGTTCAAGCGATTCTCCTGCCTCAGCCTCCTGAGTAGCTGGGATTACAGGCACGTGCCACCAGGCCTGGCTAATTGTTTGGTATTTTTTTTTTTTTTTTTTAGTAGAGATGGGGTTTCACCATGTTAGCCAGGATGGTCTCGATCCCCTGACCTCATGATCCTCCCACCTCAGCCTCCCAAAGTGCTGAGATTACAGGTTGAGCCACCGTGCTTGGCCTCTTTCAAGGAGTATATGTTATCTCACATGATTTGGAAGCTGCAGTTTAGACTTTCTCTCTAGAATCTGTTATTCAGCTCCTTCCTGCATGGCCCCTTCTAAATTACGGTTGTTGTTTGCAGCTCCTGAATTTTTGTAGGGAGAAGTGGTGTGTGTTTGGGTGTCTGTCTGCGCTGCTATAACAGAATACCTGAGACTGGGTAATTTATAAATGACAGAAATTTGTGTCTCATAGTCTGAAGTCTGGGAAGTCTAAGATCAAGGAGCTGGTAGATTCAGTGTCTGGTGAGAGCCTGGTCTCTGCTTCCATGGTAGCTTCTTGTTGCTATGCCCTCTGGAGAGGACTAATGCTTTTTCCTCACATAGCCAAAGAAACAAAAGGACAAAAGAGTCAAATGCTATATAAATCCCCTTTAAAGGCCTTAATTTCATTCACAAAAGAGGAGCCCTCATGACCTAATCACCTCCTAAAGGCTTTATCTCTTAATACTGCTACATTGGAGATTTTGAACATGAATTTTAGAGGCACACAGACAATCAAACCATACAGTTTCACTCCCAATCCCCCAAAATTCAAGTCCTTCACATATACGAAATGCATTCTTTCTATCTCAGTGGCCCCTAAAGTCTTAACTCATTGCAGATTGAACTCAAAAGTCTGAAGTTCAGAGTCTCATCTAAATATCATCTAAATCAGATATGGCTGAGACTCAAGGTATGATTCATTCTGAGGCAAATTCTCCTCCAGCTGTGAGTCTATGAAATCAAACGAGCTATCTGCTTCCAAGATACAATGGTGGAACAAGCATAGGATAGACCTCATTCTAATGGGGAAAAATAGGAAGGAAAAAAGGGGTAACAAATCCCAAGTAAGTCTGAAACCTGACAAGGCAAACATTAAATTTTGGGGCTTGAGAATAATCTCTGACTCCAGGTCCTACTTTTTAGACACTTGAATGGGGGTTGGGTACTAAAGGCTTCAGGGAACCCTGCTTCATGGCGTTGCTGGGTACAGCCCATGCTACAGCTCTCATGCGTTGAGGCCTAGAGGCTGTGGCTCTCCTGGGCTAGAGTTGCACATTGGTGGCTCTACAGTTGTTCAGTCTTGGGGGAAGCCACACCCCCATGGCTTCACAGGGCATCCCTTTAGTGGAGGCTCTCTGCAGTGGCCCTGACCCAGTAGCTCTAATGGGCATTGCCTTAATTGGAGACGCTCTGTGGTGGCCCACCTCTGTGGAAGTTCTCTGCCTGGGCCCCAGGTCTCTCCAAGGCACCTTTTGGAATCTAGGTGGAGGCAGCCATGCCTCCTCAGCTTGTGCGTTCTGTGCACCTGCAGAATCAGTACCACGTAGACACCACCAAGGCTTATTGCTTGTGCCCTCTAGAGTGGTAGCCCAAACCACACCCAGGATGGCTAAGGATTGCTGCATTAGCACATGTGGAGCAAAAACTTGAGGTGGCCCTGGGCAGCAAGTCCCAAGTCCTATGGCTGCCCTGCGCTCGTCCCTTGAAACCATTCTGCCTTCAAAGCCCTGGTACTCTGACCTATGGTGAGAGTGGCAGACTCGAAGATACCTTTCAGGTCATTCTTCCATTATCTTGATGAATAGCACCCAACTTTCTTCTATTTATACGAATCTCCTTATCAAAATGTTTGCTTGGCTATATCTTTGGTGTTCTCTCCAGAACATGCTTTCTCATTTTTACAGGCTGAGAATCTTCCCATTAATTTCCACATCCCTTTTGGTTAAAAATTGTGCCTTTAATTTTTCTCTTTGTACATTTTACTGTTAGCAGTGAAGAATAGCCATGCAGCCCCTTCAATACTTTGTTCAGGGATTTCTTCTGCCCAGTATCCTAGTTCTTCACTCTTAAGTTTCATCTTCCGTAAAACACTAGGACAAGGACACAATTCAGTCAAGTGCTTTGCCACTTTATAACAAGGATGGCCTTTCCTCCAGTTTCCTATATCATATATGAATACCTGTTTCCCTCTAAGAACTCATTAGAATGGTCTTTAGTGTCTTTATTTCTACCAACATTCTGTTCACAACCATTTAGATAATCTCTGAGAGAAACGAGGCTCTTGCTACAACTCTCTTCTTGTGAGCCATCATCAGAATCTCCTGTAATGCTCTGTTCACATTGATACAGGCTTTTTCGTGCCTGTATCAATGTGAACAGAGCATTACAGTTTGCTTCCTCCAAACTCTTCCAGCCTCCGCCCATTACCCATTTCCAAAGCCACATCCACATTTTTAGTTATTTATTATAACAACATCCCACACTTAGTATCAATTTTTGTCTTTGTCGTGTTGCTATAATGAAAAGCCTGAAACTGGGTAACTTATAAATAATAGAGATTTGTTTCTCACACTGTGGAGGCTGGGGAGTCTAAGATTAAGGCACAGGTAGATCTGATGTTTGGTAAAGGCCCGGTCTTTGTCTTGTAAGATGATGCCTTGTTGGTGTGTTCTCACGTGGCAGAAGGTGGAAGAGCAACCCGGGCCTGGCTAGTTTCCTCCAGCAAAAAACCTTCCTAATTCTATTCACAAGGGAGGAGTCCTCATGGCCCAATCACCTCCTAAAGCCCTACCTCTTAATACTGTTGTTCAACGTGAATTTTGGAGGGGCACACATTCAAGGAAGGGATCTGAGGTTTTAACTACCTTCCGGTTTTGCTGAAGGTGGACTTGCTTTTTGTTTCTCTTTGTTCTTGCTACTTTTGCATAATTTTGTATTTTTTTTCCCAAGACAATAAGAAGGAAATATTGCAACCTCCTCTGAGATCAAGATCCAGCCACTACACTCCAGCCACTCTGTCTCAAAGAAAAAAAGGAATTGTTGATTCTTTGCCATTATGTTCAAATGATCATTTCAAGGTTCCTATAGGAGGACCCTGGGATGATGGCATCTGGCAGTGACTAGAAATGTCCCTCAGCATGGCTGACTCAAAAGAAGAAAGTCCACCACTGCTGTGACTAGATTAATTTATCACTCTGATTTGTTTCTCCACTTCAGCTGGCATTTAAGTGATCACATCCATAGTCTTAATTTTTAAAAATCAGATATATAAGATGTAACAATCAAGTCTCTCTTGTTTTCCTCTAGAAAAAAAAAACCTCTTTAACTTTTTACTCTCAGATGGTAGAAAACAGACTGTAAATTAGTGTTTGAGATAGTATTTTGGAGAAAATCTGGGAATAAAGTTTGAACTTTGGTCATGCTTGATTGGTAGCATGACAGCGAAAATATTCTATGATTTTTTTTTCTTGAGTCAGCTTTTCTTATAAAATTATCTAAGATCTAGCCCGATAAGACCAATGAAGAGATGAAGAGAAAGATGAAAGTAACCCCTGGTTTGTGATTTTTGAGAGGTTCTTGAAAACGTCTCTGATGAAAAATGTGTCCTCCATGGGCTTTTCTTCCTGTTTGACTTTGCAAGGATAGCAATGATTTTCTTTGAGCCTCCTCTTGCAGTCCTTTTTCAAAATGCAGGTTTTCACAGGTGAGGCAATGCACCAAGGACATGTTTTTAACCAGCAGTGAGCTGTCTATGAGCCTGTCTTCTCATCTGATTCACACAACGGTTTTTTGAACAAGACTTCTCCAAGAATTTTTTGGCTCTTGCCTCAAGGGAGGCTGCCACATTTTGTGACTGATACTGGACTAGCCCATCAATCCAATGGATTAAGCTGTAACGTGAAGTTTGGGTACAAAGGCGGGGCTGAACACTTTTACCTCTCTCTTTCTGTCAGGTTTCAAAACCATCTCCCTTCTGCTCAGGTGATTGGCCAGAGCCTGAAACTGGTTAGCTTCAAAGGGAGGGGTAGAGTGGGGTTAATCAGGTCTAAAACAATCTGAACCCAGTCTTTTGTACATTTTTTAATGGTCTCAGCTGTTTCTCTCATTCGAAGTTGATAGTCATGAGTATCTTTGCTGCAATATGTAGATAAGTGAGAGAGTAACTAAGGGATCCTTTCTTTGACCTTGAGCATTGATCCAACTCAGCCTTTAATCAGAGCTGTGCATAGGCGTAAAGCATTCTTGTGCAGCTGGGAACAAAATGGTACTCTGATTTTCATTCTGCATTTGTTTTCTGTGAATACCTTCCTAGAACTTTGCTGGGAGGGGCTGCAGTAATTAACTGGGCAAGATGAGGTCATTCTCTGGTTCCTGACCAAAATATTATTATATGTAATAATAGCACCTGGTACTCTCATCCTAACTTCTAAGGTAAACTCATTGAGACATAAAGACCAAGGGCAGGAAATGCTCTGTAGAAAGGCCACCAGCTGAGAGAAAGAAGTCCTGGAACATGGGATAGTGGACTCAGAGAGCCTTTGGGGCAGATGAATGTGTGTGAGGATGTGGGTGGTGGGGCTGATGGCGGCAGAGGATAAACTTTTTAAATCAGTGAATTACCTTGTGTGAGCATACGGCTGATAATATAACTATCTTGTTTACAACTCTACAGTGCCTCCCCATTGCTTGTTCTGAGGATCAAGTCTAAACTCTTTAGCAAGAAACCTCAGGCTGGGTGTGGTGGCTCACGTATGTAATCCAAAGTGGGCAGATCTTTGAGATCAGGAGTTCAAGATCAGCATGGCCTACATGGCAAAACCCTGTCTCTACTAAAAAAAAAAAAAAAAAAAAAAAAAAAAAGGGAAAAACATTAGCTGGGCATGGTGACATGTGCCTGTAATCCCAGCTACTTGGGAAGCTGAGGCAGGAGAATCCCTTGAACCCAGGAGGAGGAGTTTGCAGTGAGCTGAGAGTGTACCACTGCACTCCAGCCTGGGAGACAGGGCAAGATTCTGTCCCCCCCACCCCAAAAAAAAAGAAACCTCTGCTTTGATGTGGACCCTGTCTCATGCTGTCTCACACCTCACTCTGTTCCAGATACACTGACCATTAATTCTTAGGCTAAGCAAATCCTGCATTAAGGGTCTCAACCTCATTTGTGCTGTTCCCTCTCACAATGCGATTCCCCTGCAAATACCTTCTTTTTCAGTATGTCCCTGTTTAATGTCCCACTTCAGAGAAATGTAGTAGGTGTCCTCTGTTTAACCCAAGTGTGCACATAACTCAGGTGTGTAACAGATATGGACTACTGTATATTCTATATCTCAACTATCTTAACTTTTAAGCCTCATTTTGTCTAATGGTGTGGAAGAACCCCTGCAATCTTGTTAATCCATTAAGCCCAATCACTTCCAGGATTTTCTCTGTAATTCCAGAATTAAATTTAGTCATCTGGGATGTTTTTTCCCACCTTTAGGTCTCCATGGGGATGTGTCTAATTTGTGGGGGTGCTTGCAAATTGTCAAGACATTTGGGAGGGTATCAAGTCCTTGGTCTCTAGCCACACAGTATTTATTTCTGTGACTGCTTTGAGGCTTATATCTACTTATGGTGTCTGTCCTATTGGCTTCTATCAAGGTATGCCATCTTGTCTGATCATGGAGGGGTGATCATTTTCAAGAGAGAATTAAGTACGTTCTCATATCCTCTGTAGCAGGGCAGTCCACCACCCAACCCCTGATAATATGCTGCTTTTCCTGGTCATAAGACATCCACGAAATGTGCTGACTTTCCCGCTTACAGCTAACTCCTGGGACCATGTAAATATGTAAATTCACTCTTCAATTATTTTCCTTTTAAAGTATTATCATGGAGTAATCCGATACTCTGAGTCCTTCAGTGTTTTCTGATTGATCCTCAAGCATAGGCTTTGAGAACTCAGAAAGCTCTTATTTCTCAAGAAACCCAGCTCTTGCCAATGAAAGCTTTGGTTTCAAAGTCAGTTTGCTCTTAGAGCAGATTTAAAAGTGTATTTTGGAACTCAAAATCTGTGAATGGACTGTTTCTTTGTCTTTGTATTTTTATAAAAATTCTGTTCATTTTTTAGAATATAGAATTCTGACTATATAGGGGAGAGTCACTCTAAGAAATTGTAGGATATGGGGAAAAGTACTTTGTTCAGGAAATTAATCCACCATGGAAGGTGCTCCAATGTCAGGACTGGATCAGGCCCCACTGTTTTAGTCTGAAATTATGTACTGAAGTGACTTGGGTCTCTATTCGTGTAACATTTGTGCATCCCAACAAACTCTGAGCTTCATGAGAGATCTAAGGCTTTGCTGTCTTGTTTACCACCAAAGCCCAAGCTCTAAGTATAGGACTTGTCAGAGAGTAGGTGTTCCACAAATTCCTAGTAAGTAGTTAAATAATCTGGGGAGAGAGAAGAGATCAGTGTGGTAGCAGGAGGGTTCTGGAACGCAGGGGCAGAGTTGGGGGCTGAATGAACAAAAGTGGGAAATGGCTGCAAGCTAGTTTCTCTTGATGAGTGCGGTGATGTTTGTAGTACAGTGAGGGCTTAAATATTGCTGTGGAGCCCATTGGTTCAGAATCTTTGTGCTCTACATAGATTTCAAGTAAGCATTGGAGTTCATCTGGGAACAAACTCTGGGTTAGTACTCATGTTCGTGTAATAAAGGACAATAGCAGAAAATACCTCATCTGCCTGTAGGTAGCATTATTTGCATCCAAATGTGGAAGGCTACTTAAAGGATCCTCCCCACACCCACCCCTTTCCCTAAACATGGACCTAGCGCAGTTCTGGCTCACTACAGAGGGGGCTGTAGGTTGCCATGGTGAGGAGAGGGCTTTGTAAAGTTCTGTGCTCCTCTCTGTAGCACTGAGGTCAGAGGTTTCCTGCAGAACACACAGGCTGGCTTGAAGAAAACAAGTTAAAAATAACAAGTGGGTAATTCACCTTCTCTTTATATCAGGCTGTCAGGAAATTTGTGAGTGTTGTGTGTGTTTTTGTAATTTGAAAAGCATATCTGACTTTTATCTTGTCAGAATTGATTATTTTGGGTTTTAAAAGGCAATACACTCAATCAGGGAGCAAAACTGTGGAAATTCCTGACGTGAAAGCAGATGGTGCAATTTCTTACTCATTCGGTTCTCAGGGAATCCTGGCACTTTGCTGGTACTCCAGAAAGAGGGATAATGTCATTAGAGTCGCTGTGTCAATTTGTTTTTCCCCAGAAAAGGACACAAGAGGAAAATGTAAGCATGGCTTAGCTAAATCTCTGCATGACTCAAGCTCCAGCGGTTGGTGGCATGACATTGGCCTTGGAGCTTGACGTCAGAGAGAGATCTTTAGAAAATGGGTTCAGAGACCAGGAGGGGTTCTCCAAGGCCAGATACCCAGCCTGTTTAATTTACAGTGAGGAAACTGAGGCCCAGAAAGTGAATTGACCTATCAAGGTGGCACAGTTCCTTGACTAGTGGCAGAGCTATATGTTAATTAAACCGTGTCTTCTCAAACACTTATTTTCATACAAATCACATGGACAACATGTTAAAAATGCAGACTCTAATTCAGGACATTAGAGTCATGGCCTAGAATCTGCATTCTAACATTCTCCCAGAGGACACTGATGTTTCTCTATGATGTTTCTGCACTATGATTTAAAAAAAAATTATGTTACTGGGACCTAATCACAGGCCATTTCTGAGTACCTCCTTCAGAAAGGATTGCGTTAAGACATGGGAGGAAGGCTCAGGAACCCAAGGCTACTGACCTGGCATGGATTTTCACCAGGGCATGCCCACTAAATAGAGTATGCCCCGTAAAACCAGAGAGGCCAGGTGTGGCTTGTAAGGCTCTGACTGTTCAGTTCATTTTCTTTTTCTTTCATTGTTGACTTTGTCACTGTTTTCCTGCTTCTCCCACGGAATACAATCTGAGAAAGATAGGATGTGTGTTAATTGTAGAGACTTTACAATAATCCCCCCACCAAAAAATAAAAAAAATAAAAGAGAGATTACTAGGTATTCTGTCGGATTCTAGGTATTCTCTAGTATACTCATCTGGATTATCTGATGCGATTGTGGTCTTTTCCTCTCATTGTTTATGCTCTGTTTTTAAATCTCTTTTAAATTCTATAGTAGAACCTAAGCATAATGCCAATGATTCTTGTGCCATGAAATGCAATGCATTATTACTATGTGGATATTGACCACATCTATTTTAAAATTTATTTTGGCATTCCTGATTGCCTATATGTTCTTTGAATTATTGGCACTGAGTGTAACAGTTTACTGTTCTCTCATCAATTAATAGGTTATATAAAATATTTGACACAAGTTCCTTTTATGTTTTATATTTGTGCAGGAGTTACAACTTTACCCTTAAAAAATTGTCCTTTAAAATGAATTTTGATTATTTAGCTGAATACCTTTTCCTAAAGAGGTAAAATTGAATTTGCTTTTTAATGTGAAAATCTAGGGTCTTAATTTTCAACATTTATGTAACACTTAGAGTCACACCATCTTGTGGAGCCTCAGAGGGTCTTAAGTTACTGATGAGCCAATTAAATCTCAGGAAAATGAAGAGATTTACCCAGGAACACGTGGCTAGGATGGGATAGAGAAAGGAGTCTCCTTTTACTCACACTACCTTTAGTTATTGTGTATTTAAATGACCCAGGTCTTTCTTCACCATTGTCCCAATCGGTGAGTTGACCAAACGTAGGAGAAGCATAGACGTGGGAAGGGGCCCAAAGAACTGGTGCTCTCTGCCTGTTGTATGGACCCTTCTGGAGAAGAGGTCAAGAAAAATGAGAAGGCTTGTGCCTTGCTGTGGAAGATTTGTGTCTCCAGTTGTTTACCTGAGGCCTGTGGCCTGCAAAGATACAGCCATGAAAAGTCTCTCTACAGCTAAATGGCTCAATGCCATTGCAGATGGACATGGCCATGATGACAGTGATGACAATCATAAAAATTCTAGGAGTGAGCATGTGCTCTGGAATCAGACGGACCTGAGTTTAAATTATGCTCTGTTCATAACAAATTGAATACCCTTGGTAGAGTTGCTTAGCCTCCTCAGAACTTTGTGCTTTCCCATTTTACAGATTAAAAAGCAATGTCATAGAATTATTGTGAAGAATTTTTGAGATAACATGAAAAGCACAATGTAGTTCCTTGTCAGTATTCATCAAATGTTCTTTTCCCTTTTTTTAATCTTCACTTTTGCCAAGAAATATGTTCATTTACATTCAACTCTTTACCCAGAAGAAAGTTAACTGCTCAATGACATTTACTGAACACTTGCTATGAATCCAGCCTGTGGTAGGGACTATGGGGTATACAGAAATCTAAACTTTCCCTCTCCTGCTTTCAATGAACAAACAGTCTAATTAAGGTGAGAGTAGTAACTGACCTGGAACAAATAAAGACATCAGTGCATTGAGAATTTGGAGACATGAGGCATCAGTGAGGGTTGGAAAAGGTGGTTGTGGGACAAAGGGGAGGTGGAGGTGGTGGGCGGGAGCATGCTGTGGGGAAGGAATTGGCTTAGCACCCTCAGAGAGGGTGCTAGTGGAGAGCAGCGGGAGCCCAGGTGGGGAAAGCAGGCCCGTGCAGGCTTGGAGAGAACCTTGGATGCATCTTGCTACAACAGATGACAGCAACCCCTGGCGGGTTCTGAGCCGAAATAACTGACTGTGCTTTGCAAGCCCAGATGTTGTCCTCTGGAGTTTCTTTTATGGAATTCTGTTTGTTGCTGAGTTCCCTGAATTTCTCCTGGAGGCCAGAGATGTCATTTGCTGGTCTGACACTGATTCAAAAGTTGACTCTGAGGAGTGCTGAGGAGGAAGCTGATTTTTGTGGGAAGAGATGACAATTTAAATGCCCCATGAGGCAGCTCCCTCAGATTCCTCTACACCACCCTGTTTTTCCTCTGAGTGTCTACATTTTTGATTACTTTGAGCAGGAATATGTTATCTGTAATTTTTCATTATAAGTCTGATTAATTTTTTTTTGCTTTGCAGTCTCAATTTAATGAAACAATATAATCTTGACTGCTAAAAATTGAGCTTTGATACTCTAGTCAGTATTTTTCATTACCATTGTCATTTCTAGATAAGACTCTTGATAATAGAATTGCATATGAGCACTTTATGAGAATTTTGACAAACCTCCATTCAAAACCAAGGCAATTTCAATGACTTAGGGAGCAGATGCTGTGAGCCTTGGGCAAAAGGGATGAGGGCAACTACTTTTATATGGACATGTAAAAGGGTTAGCGTCAGTGCAGGTATAGTGGCAGATCATCACGACCATGCGCACATATTTATCATTGAAGTGGGAGACACTGGGCCCTGGAGCAAGGGGAGATAGGAAACATGTACATGAGCCACTTGGGAGGAGAGACAAGGGGCCATTTATGGAGATGAGATGTAGAATGCAACTGATAAATGATATTGATGGGAGCAAAGCCAGTATAGCTGCCAGCCCCTAGAGTGACCAAGATGATAAAAAATAAAAATAACAGATATCCTTGCTGCGTATTTTATATATACTATGTAATCTGATTTTATAGATAATAACAGATTGCATTAAAACCCTGGTCTTTGTGAGGCTGACAACTGACCTCTTCATGGTATTGCACTGCCTCCCCAGGGAGACATATTCTAAGTAGAAGGGATCTTGACTTGAGGTTAAACTATTACTGCAGAGTTCAGATGAGTCCCAAGGAAAGGTGGGTTGTGCTTGCTGCAAATCTATTTGTGTGGGAGACTGGAGAGTGTCTGGGAATGAACAACTTCTCAGTGAGAGAGAGAGAGAGAGAGCTAAGTCCTCTCTAGACACAGACCTCAGGCCTTCTCTGGTTCGGTCTCCATAGAATGATACATAGATACTAGGAATCATAGGATGATTGCCCATGATGGTACCAAGATGTTAGGGCTAAAAAGATTAAGACTGGGTTAAATGTATCCTTGAGACCACCATAAAGTGATGAGGAAAGTAAGATTCTTGTGACAGAGGTGGGAAAATGTTTTTTGAAAGGTTTGGAGTAGAGGGGCCCTCTGTGAACTGTCCAGGTGAGGAAAGTGGATGGGGAGGGAAAGGGAAACTTATAAACCATGTCCCCATTCAGTGTTTGATAAACACAAGCAAAATTATTTTGAAAATGCATTTTAGTTTCCTAGGCTGTATCTCTTTAACTGTGACTTCTCTCTGATGTGTCTGCTAGGTTGGTCATGGTTTTGAGGTTTTTATGCCGACATACTTGGTATTAGCCACGATAACTCATGCTCACAAGGCACTTTTGTATAAGTGGACATTTTTAACCAGGAAAATGGGCCTGGTTCAAAGGGTTATAAGTGTAAAGTATCAGCAAAATCGAGAAAACAGAACCCTGTCTTCTTTTTCTCTTTTTAAATTTTTATGAGATAGGATCTTGCTCCGTCATACAGGCTGGAGTGCAATGGCATGATCATGGCTCACTATAGCCTCAGACTCTTGGGCCCAAGTGATCCTCCCACCTGAGCCTCCCCAGGAGCTGTGTGCCACCACGCCCAGCTATTTTTTAAACTTTTTTTTTTAAAATCAATATGGGGTCTCCTTATGTTGCCAAGTCTGATCTCAAACTCCTGGGCTGAAGTGATCTCCTGTCTCAGCTTCCCAAAGTGCTGGGACTGCAGGCGTGAACCACTGTTTCCTCTCATTTCTCATAGTGATGCTAGTTGATGTTGCAGCACAGCAGCAAATTACAAAAGTTTGCTGTTGCTTGAATTTCATCGAAGTATAATTTTACTGGCTATACAATACCCGCTATGGAAACAAAAAACAATTTTGTCTTTTTCTTGAACTCACCAAGAGGTGACCAGGGCCAGTTTTACCTCCCATCACCAATCTTCCATCCCTGTAGAAAATGTAACCTTGACCCAAATAGAAAAATTTCTAATAGATTTTTGGATGAGTGACCCAATATTCATTAAGTCCCTTCTCTATTTGAGTACCAGCATCTGTGCCTCCCTTCTTGCCTTAATATTGGGGACCACATGTTAGACCTTTGATAAGTAACTGTGCATCAAAAGAGAACAGACCTTGACAGTCATCAGAAGCATCAGAAGGTGGGACCCATCTCTGTCTGTTATATGGCCATTGCCCTTGTAACAAACATCCTTTTGTTATAATCAGACACATCATTTGGGTGACTCAATATCCTTAGACTCAGTTTACCTGTAAAATGAATGGGCTGAACTAGGTGGTTTCCACACTACATTTTTAAGCTTTAATGTTCTAAGAGTCCATGATTTCAGGCATAAACAATAGGCAATGAAGGTCTCCCCGTCATCTTCCATTATGCCACAGCCAATTGTACTTCGGGCACTGTTTTTGAATCTTCTGTTTAACATAGAGTCCAACTTGATTCTTGATTCCGAGAAAACTGGTTTCCATAGAGAACTGGAGTGAACAGTTCTCTCTCCTTAAATATTTTTGGCTAATTCTGTAAGAATACCCAGCTGTCCAAATCTCTCCTGGGTCCTAAGGGAAGTATGAGAGCTCACATAGGCACAACAGGTCAAAATTAGGAGAATTTAGTTGAATAATGGCAGCTGGTGGGACCAGCCGTGGATGCTGGTTTACACTGGTCACTTTCCCAGTGATTGTGGCAGTAAGTTGGGAACGCCACAGAACCAAGATCATAGAACACATGGGCACTGCGAACCTGGGGTGGGAGAGGAGATGCCACAGAATGTTCAGCAGGAAAGAAAGCACAGGTGCTAAAGGTAAGAGTCTCTGGCTTCCTGTTAAGGGACAGAGTTAGGACCCAATGACCCAGCACAGTGCTGGGTAGCTCAAGGGTCCTATCTCAGTCTCTTTAGGTCAGCTCTACCCACATGAAACCAGGGACAAGACCAGCTATTGGTCACATTGAACAATCTGATGTAACTTCTAAGCCCTATTGTGGTCGCTGAAAAATATCACTCATGCGTTGAGATGCATAAATGTTATTTGAAAACCAGCACTTATTTTCTGGTGATAAAAGAGTTGTCTTTCTTTCATTATTGTTCCATCAACTCCAACTCACAAAGGGGATCAGATTTCAAAGAGCACTCAGATAATTGCATGCTCTGGTAATAAAGAGGTTATAGTCTCTTCTGTTGTGATGGCAACAGAACATTTTAGGAGTTTCAGCTCCCCTCTGGCTTCTTCACTTGTGATGTGTTTTTGGGGAGGGATTCTGGATATGACTCTCTTTGTCCATTTTCTCCAATTAAATTCCCCTGTACCTTTGTTCCAAATAATTTAGATGAAACATCAAAGTCATGTGCTAACTGGTCGATAGCACTAAAGTTTCTGTCTGGTTTTGCCTGGAGGGACTTTTAAACCACTTTCTAGGAGAATCGGGGGTTTAGCTGTTGTACTTGGTTCTGGTTTTTCAAAATACTTGCCTCTCCGTCAGTCTTTCCTGTTTGTTTCTCATACTGGAAGGAACTATCCTTAATTCGGCTCGCCACAACACTGGCCCATCTATCCTTCCAGCATGAAGGGCATTCCACCAGGCCCTGGGGCCTCTCCAGGGATTCCTTTTGCTGCAGAAAACAGGTGGACTGCGGAGGTGGTCACTATCTTTCTCCCTGTAGGTTCCCTTCCAAGTCCTGCCAGAGACCACACAAGGGACACTTTTTGAGACTGTCTGTTGACAGGTATTGATAATTACACCTGGGCTGTAAGAACAAACCAGGACCATTCCAGGCAAACAGGGATGTATGGACCCCACACCACTGGACTGGGCATTCTTTGGCCGTAAGTCTTGAAATATGCCATTCTGGCTATCCAGAAAGATCTTCTCATATCTTATCCTTGTTAATTCCTCTTCATTCATTCTTCAGGTTTTGCTCTGGATGATGACATTTCTTCTAGGAAAACTTCCCTGATCCTCCCTAGGGCTGATTAGAGACCCTACTTCCAAAATGTCCCCTTCCTCCCACCAAAAAAAATATTTAGAAGGATTAAGACTTAATATTTGCTAGCACAAGAAGGCAACAATAATCAGTAATAATTTAATTTTATATTTACAAATAACTAAGAGTATAATTGTTTGTAACACAAAGGATAAATGCTTGAGGGGATGGATGTACCATTTTCTGTTATGTGATTTTTTTATATGAAAATGTTTCTTTGATTCTTTTTTTATAAATATGATTTTTATTTAATTATTTATTATTTATTTTATTTTATTATTTATTTATTTTTTTGAGACAGTCTCGCTGTGTCGCCAGGCGCTAGGCTGGAGTGCAGTGGCATGATCTTGGCTCACTGCAACCTCCTCCTCCTGGGTTCAAGTGATTCTCCTGCCTCAGCCTCCCGAGTAGCTGGGACTACAGGCACTTGCGCCACCATGCCCAGCTAAGTTTTGTATTTTTTAGTAGAGACAGGGTTTCAACATGGTTTCAATCTCTTGACCTTGTGATCTGCCTGCCTCGGCCTCCCACAGTGCTGGGATTACAGGTGTGAGCGAAGATTTTCATTTTTTACCCAGCCATTTAAAAATATATATATATTTAAAAACATATATTTCTAAATATATACAATACATATATTTCTAAATATATATATTTATGTATATTTAACATATATTTAAATATGTATATTTAATATATATAGTTCTAAATATATGTATTTATGTATATTTAATATATATTAAAAATATATATATTTTAAATGGCTGGGTAAAAAATAAAAATATATATATATTTTATTGCACTTTAGGTTCTCGGGTACATGTGCAGAACATGCAGGGTTGTTGCATAGGTACATGCGGTGTGGTTTGCTGCCTCCATCCCCCCATCACCTATATCTGGCATTTCTCCCCATGTTATCCCTCCCAACCTCCCTACCCACCGCTGTCCCTCCCCCCTTCCCCCACAACAGACCCCAGTGTGTGATGCTCTCCTCCCTGTGTCTATGTGTTTTCATTGTTCAACACCTGCCTATGAGTGAGAACATGCAGTGTTTGATTTTTGGTTCTTGTGTCAGTTTGTTGAGAATGATGGTTTCCACATTTATCCATGCCCTACAGGACACGAACTCATTGTGTTTTATGGCTTCATAGTATTCCCAAATGTGCCACATTTTCCTTGTCCAGACTGTAATTGATGGTCATTTGGATTGGTTCCATGTCTTTGCTATTGTAAAGAGTTCTGCAATGAACATACACATGCATGTGTCTTTATAATAGAATGATTTATAATCCTTTGGATATACACGCAGGAATGGGATTTCTGGGTCAGATGGAATTTCTATTTCTAGGTCCTTGAGGAATCGCCACACTGTCTTCTACAATGGTTGAGCTAATTTACACTCCTACCAACGGTATAAAAGTGTTTCTATTTCTCCACATCCTCTCCAGCATCTGTTGTCTCCAGATTTTTTAATGATCGCCATTCTAACTGGCGTGAGGTGGTATCTCAATGTGGTTTTGATTTGCATTTCTCTAATGATCAGTGATGATGAGCATGTTCTCATATGTTTTTTGGCCTCATAAATGTCTCCTTTTGAAAAGTGTTCATGTCTTTTGCCCACTTTTGAATGGGTTTGTTTGTGTTTTTCTTGTAAATCTGTTTTAGTTCTTTGTAGATTCTGGATATTAGTCCTTTGTCAGATGGGTAGATTGCAAAAATTTTTCCCCATTCTGTTGGTTGCCAGTTCACTCTAATGATTGTTTCTTTTGCTGTACAGAAGCTCTGGAGTTTAGTTAGGTCCCATTTGTCTATTTTGGCTTTTGTTGCCAATGCTTTTGGTGTTTTAGTCATGAAGTCCTTGCCTATACCTATGTCCTGAATGGTTTTGCCTAGGTTTTCTTCTAGGGGTGTTTTATGGTGTTAGGTCTTATGTTTGAGTCTTTAATCCATCTGGAGTTAATTTTAGTGTAATGTATCAGGAAGGGGTCCAGTTTCTGCTTTCTGCACATGGCTAGCCAGTTTTCCCAACACCATTTATTAAACAAGGAATCCTTTCCCTATTGCTTGGTTTTGTGAGGTTTGTCAAAGATCAGATGGTTGTAGGTGTGTTGCCTCTGAGGCCTCTGTTCTGTTCCATTGGTCTATATCTCTGTTTTGGTATCAGTACCATGCTGTTTGATTACTGTAGCCTTATAGTATAGTTTGAAGTCAGGTAGTGTGATGTCTCCAGCTTTGTTCTTTTTGCTTAGGATTGTCTTGGCTATGCAGGCTCTCTTTTGGTTCCTTATGAAGTTTAAGGTGTTTTTTTGCAGTTCCATGAAGAGGATCACAGGTAGCTAATGGGGATAGCATTGAATTTATAAATTACTTTGAGCTGTATGGCCATTTTCACAATATTGATTCTTCCTAACCATGAGCATGGAATGTTTTTCCATCTGTGTCCTTTCTTCTTTCCTTGTATGATGTAATTATTACACATTTCATACCTGTGTCAAAACATCCCATGTACCTCATAAATATATATTCCTACTATGTACCCACAAAAATCAAAATTAGAAATTAAAAAACCAACAAAACTTCCCCTTCCCTGTCACAGCCATCACACCGTCGTGCATGTGCACATGTTCTTTCTCTCATATGCACACTGGGCTCTGGGGCTGGGCACACTATTTGCCTTGTCTCTGCGGCATAGCAGCTAGCTTCTTGATTGCAGCTTAGTAAACATTTATTGAATGCTACACTGATTTCCCTCCTCCTTTCCCTCCCTCCCTCTCTCCTTCCTCTCTTCTGGTGCCTTGAATCTTTAATGTCCTCCATAGTATTTTCCGGTATTTAGTTTTGTTAGGGCTTACTTCTGGTTCCTCTGCTCCTTAGTTTTCCTCCTCATCGTTTTTACTTCCAGCAGGCTTATTCTTTTCTCTTCTCTGCTTCCACTGTGTCCTGTGCTACATAGCTCAAATTCTCTTCTCACTCTTTCCCCATCTTAAAATAGTGACTAAGCTGAGTGGCTGGCTCCTTTTGTGAAAGTGCACTCCAAGAATAAAAGTGTCTAGGCAATATGACCTTGGAATAAGAAAAATAGGAGCCCAGAATTTGCTAGCCTATAAGATCTCTGCTTGTATTTTGAGTTAGTGATGAATTAATTCCCTTTAGCAGGTGTGCTTGCTTGTAAGTCTTTACCTCTGGTATCTTCCTTTACAATTTGGTCCTTTTCATGACTGTAGGTTTGAAGTAGGATGGCTGCTGGGGTGACTTCTATTGCTAATGATAAATTTCATGTGAATCTTCAAGCATTCCAGATCTTAGAAGTATGCAACATTGTTCTTTGTCTTCTCGGACACCGGAAATCTGAGATGTATGGAAAGATACCCTGCTTGGCCTGGATATTCCTCAAAAAGATGAGGCTTATTTGGAAGGAGGTTATTCTGTAGAAATCAAGCTTTCTTTCCTGTGCTGGCCCTTTGGAGTCCACTTTCTTCTTTAGTAGAACTCTGTTTTTAGGCAGTTTTTCTCTTTGTATTTGTTCTCTTTTTCTGCCTTTATTCAGAGCCACAAATGAATCTGGTGTCTCTGCTCACTGCTGGCTTATCTAAGCTTCTTTGTCACCTTGTATGCTTTATCACACATGGCTGCTAAGGAGCCTGTATCCCAAAACAGAAGGCTAGACATTGGTATGCCGCAGCCAGCTGGCACTGGCCCATGAGCACCAGTCCTGTGTAGCTCTCAACGCAGCATTTGGTGACATCACATCAGTGTTTGAAATCTGCCATAGTGGGAGTATTTACACCATGGAAATCAGCAAACTTGGCGAACACTACACATCGAGGGGTATGTGCGTATGCACGCACCCACCTTGTTATTAAACATTTGCCGGTGCACCACTCGCTGGCTGAGGCATCACAATTCTAGTTCTGTGCTGTCCAATATGGTAGTCACTAGCTATATGTGAATATTTACATTTAAATTAATTAAAATGGAATAAAATTAAAAATTCAGTTTCTCAGTCTCCCTAGCAATGTTCAAAATGTGTAATATTGTAAGCACATGTGGCTAAGTGGCTACTGGATAGGTGCAGATATGGAAAGTTTCCATTATGACAGAAAGTACTGGGCAGCCCAGACTAGCTGTTTCGTCTGTTGGACGTTCGGTATCGTGGTCTAGTCTGAGGTAGTAGGATGAGAGTTGGGTATGTGTTGTCTCCACAATTCACATACGCCAAAGGTGGTTTGCACTGCAATCTATAGATTAGGGGGTCAGCAAGTTTTTTCTGTAAAGGCTTACGAGTACATTTTTGGCGACTGGACCATATGGTCTCTATTGAATGGTCTGTAACTATTCAACTTCGCTACCGTGGTACAAAAGCACCTACAGATGGTACATAAAAACATAAACCTATCTGTGTTTCAGTGAAACTTCAGTTACAAAAACAGGTAGTAGGCCGGATTGGACCTATGGGCCATAATTTGCTAAGCCCTGATCTGTGCAGAGATCTAGTTTTTCAATGGAGCTTAGAAATATATTTGAAAAATCCCATTTGGGTACATTTTAAAGTGACCAAGTTCATTCTATCTTAAAAACTTCACTCTGCAAAATTTCAAACAGACATGAAAGTAAAGACAGTAGTATAGCGAGTTCACATGTACCCAGCCACCCAGTTTCAACAATTATCAATACAGGGAAAATCTTATTTTGACTACCCACCTCATTATATACTATTTTTGTGTATGAGAACATTGTATATTAAAATACGATAAAAAATTCAAAGAACATTTAATAAAATAGGAGCTTTTTAATCTGTACAAATCAAACTTTGGATATTTTCAAAAGCAGGCTTATCTTATGGTATTTGATTATCATCAGTGACTCCTGGGAACCAGGCATTCTGAATTCATGCTCTAAAAGCATCTCTGCCTCCCAGGATAAGAGGCTCTCTCCACCTTGGTAGTGTGAGGCAGAATTGTATGTCATGAATTTGCTTGCAATATTAAAAATGAAATGGGCTGTGTGGAGCATGCAGGAAAATGCTTCTGCTTCTTTGTATTATCTCAGCCCCTGGGCTTTTCTTTAAGCCCAGTCCTTGTCTCTAGGGAGCAACACAGGCATGTTGCAACGCTGCTGTGAGCTTGGCAGCGGTTCAAATGCAGAACCCTCCTCCTGTCCTTTCCCGTGCACACCCTCCCCTGGCTTTTGCTGTGAAGAGGTCTCAAAGATGGGCTTTCTTTCAGTAGACAGAATGATAGAGTCAAATCAAGTTAGAATGGAAAAGGGCCTTCATGAGTATATAGCTCAACTCTCACAATTTGCAAGTGCTTCAGAAGGGCTCAGAGAAGTAGATAATTTCTCCAAGTCCACACAGCTAGATTCCAGCAGAGCAAGGTCTAGGATCGAGTCTCCTGATTCCTAGTTCAGCATTGGTGAGGAAAAGAACGTGGAAGAGGGAGTCTTGTACCACATCACCAGCTACTTCTTTGCTCTGAGTTCCACTCACTTGGGCTCTGCTAACCTATTTTGTTTTCAGCTGACTATTAACTATCCAATTCCTGGCTAAAGCATGTTGCCAACTCGAATAGCAGCTGATGGTGTTACATCTCTCGAAGAAAACTGTGTTTTAATAGCAGTGGCTTGGGCATAAGATTGATGCACTGATGCTAAGGAGCAAGTGAGGGCTTTTAGCTTGTCCTTCCTTTTTGCAGTATCTCTCTCCTCCTGGCTCAAATCAAGCTCTTTGAATGAGAAAACCTACCTCTTCTCCACCACATACACACAGAGATACCACCTCCACAGATAGCTTAAGAAGGTTCTTGTAGCCCTAGGATAAGCTCTGTTCCCTAATGAATGATTCACCCCCTCCCCGAATAGCTAGAGTCAGATTTCAGTGACTCGTGTGATGTTTAAACATGAACCCAAGTGGTTTCCTCCTTCCCTGGACTTCGATTTCATTAGAGAATGGATCAGTGACTGAATCAGCAAATTTGATGAGTGATTCCCAGGGTCCTCTGCTGTTAAAATGATGAGATGATGGCACTTCTCTGCATTAAAAAGCTCCAAAAGCTTTCCATTTTCACTGGAATAAAAGGCAAATTTCTTCCTTTGCCCTCAAGGCCCTGCATGCTGCTCACCCCTCCACCTCTCCATTTTCCCCTCGTGCCTGCTCTCCGTTGCAGTGCATCTGTTCAGGGACTGAAAGCTCTTTCTCATCTCAGACCTTGCACATGCTCTCCCTCTGCCTAGAATGCCGCCCCCTGGCTTTTCAATGGACTAATGTCACGTCCTGAGAAAAGCCTACTCCAGATCCAAAATTAAGCTTCATTAGGCTCCATAACACATGTTCTCTTTTGTGCCACTGATCACGTATCCTTGTTTTGTGTTTTTGCTGATGTAACATTTTTCTTCCTACCTAGACTTAAGTTGTATGAGGAGAAGGGCCACAGCTTATTGATAAATACCTGAGCCTACCATTACGCCTGGCCAATCAACATTAGATATATTTTTCTAATTGTCTCATCCCTGCCTCTTGCAATTTTTAATTTTTCCCAATAAGTTTGCAAACTTTTTGTATTTAGGAATCAAGATTTCTACTTCTTGTGTTTTTACCACAGTACCTAATATAGGGCTTATTCAATAGCTGTGCCCACAACTTGAGGAGAAAAATACCACCCCCACCAAAAAAGCGGACATTTCCTGACCATGTGTCTGGAGGTACATGGGCCAAATAAACTCATTCTCGGTAGAAATGAATTCACAAGACCTATATGATGTGCTCTGAAAGCCAAGATTTTGATAATAATATAGTTCCCCAATTACCTGAAAGTTGCGTTTAAAAATGCAGGTAAGGCTGGGTGTGGTGGCTCATGCCTGTAATCCCAGCACTTTGGAAGGCTGAGGCAGGCGGATCACGAGGTCAAGAAATCAAGACCATCCTGGCCAACATGGTGAAACCCAGTCTCTACTAAAAATACAGAAAATTTAGCTGGGTGTGGTAGCACATACCTGTAGTCCCAGCTACTCGGGAGGCTGAGGCAGGAGAATTGCTTGAACCGGGGAGGCAGAGGTTGCAGTGAGCTGAGGTTGCGCCACTGCACTCCAGCCTGGCGCCTGGTGATGGAGTGAGACTCTGTCTCAAAAAAAAAAAAAAAAAGCAGGTAAGGCTATAACTGAGGGAAAAAAAGAAAAACCCAACAAACATGGTTTTTACTATATAGAGAAGGGACTGTGGGGATCAGAGCTCAGTGAGAAGATGTTCCTTTAATTTTGTAGTTATTCTATGGAGAATGTAATTTAATTTTTTTTCAAAAACTAATTTTTAGAGCAGTTTTAGATTCACAGCAAAATTAAGCAGAAAGCATAGGGCAGTACCATATTCCCTCGCCTCACCCACCCACAGCCCCCCACCACATCCATAGCTTCCCCCACCAGAGTGCATATGTGTCACTGTCGGTGGACCTACACTGACACATCATTATCACCCAAGCCCATCGTTTACATTAGGGTTCACTCTTGACGTTGTGCGTTCCATGGTGCTGGACAAGTGTATAGTAATGTGTCCACCGTTATGGTATTATGCAGAGTATCATGCTGCGGTACCATCCCTAGAATCCTCTGTGCTCTGCTCTTCATCTCGCCTTTGTTTGTAATCCCTGGCAACTGTTGATCTTTTTACTGTCTCCGTAGGTTTGCCTCTTCCAGAATGTCATATTGTTGGAATCATGTAGTATGTAGCCTTTTAAGATAGGCGTCTTTTGCTTAGTAATATGCATTTAAGCTTCTTCTGTTGATACAGTTTTTTGAAGCTGTAAAATTATCTAACCCAGCCTTTTTTCAATGTGTGTTTCATGGAAGGTCACTGAGCCTCTAGGTGAAAAAGTGATTCATGGTCAATTAGGTTGGAAAACCTGACAACCCTTTTCTCCTTTGGGAGGGTCAAGTTCACATTAGCATTATTAGCATCACTTAACCCACCATTTGCCTCAGAGACTGTTCCAGAAAGACCTATTGATCACTTGCTACAGGACATGGTTCATGAAGCCCTCGTCTAACCCAGTGTCTTATTTTATCCCCCTTTCTGTTTTGATTCCTGCTCAGACAGTGGCTCCCTCATGTAGGGGGGAGATCCCAGAAGCACGAGGCAGGCGCAAAAGGCCTCAGCCTATTTCCGTACAAATAATGAAGAAGAAAAGTAACTAGAAATATAAGCATAGTAGTTACTAGTTATTCATAGGTGATCTTACTTCTTTTACTAATGCCTCTCAGGTCGGAAGTGTGAACCTGGGGCAGCACTGTAAAATGAATGACTCTAGGGCAAGTCACTTTAAGCCCTCTGTCACGCCTGCATAAGGGCTGCTGGAGGGAGCCTTGGCTGTGGGGCAGCGCCAGCGCTAGGAAAGCGCCTGCTGTTTAGCCAGCTAGGGAAGGAGATGTCCAAAATGGCCGAGACATCTCCTTCCTGGGAAAGTTTGGAGAAAACTCCGCTTCTCCAAGCTCTTGTGGTAAGGCCTGACAGCTGTCGGGTGGGCCCATAGATATCTGGGGGCTTAGCTGTCTCTGTGTGATGCTGTGCTTCAGTGGTCACGTTCCATGTCTACTCTCATGTTCTGCTTCTGCATCTGGTTCCATTTTTCTTAGAAAAGATACTCAGTAATAGGAATATAATTCTTAATGTTTTAGTTCTTTCTTGATAAGTATGGAAAAAGTACTGCTGCACTATGCTCCTTACCTCCTTTGGGCGCCAAAAATTCCTGAGCCCCTACCTGAATGACACATGATGTACTTGACCCTATCACTGCCACGCCCTATCTACCCTGCCCCCTACCCAACCACCATGAACATGCCCTACCTACACTGCCCCCAGATTTGCAACTCAATAAAAGTGAGAGCGTCCCGGCATTTGGACCCACTGCTGGTCTCCACGATTTGGGTAACAGTGGACCCCGGGGCCCAAACTCTCTTTTCTCCATCTCTGTGTCTTGTGCCTTTTATTTCTACAATTTCTCATCTCTGCACCAGCTGGGAGCGGCTCACAGACCCCTGTAGGGCTGGACTCTATACCCTTACATTATCTTTGACTCTCCTGGTGGAAATAGTACCAAAAGTACTTCACAAGCAGTATTTTAGCAGTACCACATGGTCTATGCCAAATTTATCTGTCCAAATGTTGCTGTGGTAACACAAACAGCCAAACACTAGATAACACAAACTGGCAGGGAGAACAAAAATTTCTTTTAATAAATGCATGGCTGCCTCAGACCGAGCACATTCATGGTATGTTAATTTAAGGTTGTGGAGGAACTGCGAAATGTTTAAGACAGACTCACTGGTCTGAAAGTTTACCAGTGACTTATGCTTTTGGAATAGATTCATGCATATGTCTGTTCATATCGCACGGTTGTTGGTCATTTGAGTACATGTCAAAAAAGCTTACATTGGAAACTGGCCAATATCTGCTAATTTTGTGCAAGTCTGATACTGTATTGATATTTCTGCTCAAGTTTGGTAGCTGGTCCATTCCTCCTCTGTTGTCTGAGGTAGGAGCTCTTATCATGTCGCCTATTAGCAGTTGCCCTAGTGGACAACGTTCTACTGTTCCATGCTCTGAGTACGTACATCCTCTTCCTTCTGTCTGCAATATTCTTCTTCCTCTTGCCTGAAAAACATTCCTCTTTCAAGGCCCGACCTGGGTGTCTCTTTTTGGTGAAGATTTGTGGGACTCCAAAGTACTGTCTTCCACAGAACCTTCTGTGTAGAACCTTGTCTGATTTGTATTTACAGCTTTCATTTTCTCACTGTTTCACAATTTCTTGTCATGCTAGAATGCAAATTTCTTAAGGATAATTAGAACATCGTATTTCTCTACCCCAGAAATCAACCCCATACCTGACACATGGGTAGACATGCTATAAACATTTGTTCAATGAATGAAGGAAGGAATGGATAAATCAATCACACAAATATATAAGTCCTTAAAATCAGCAATTAATGTTGGAGTATGAACAAACACAAGTCTTGCTGATTGCTTTTTAAGCTCAATAAGCATCAATTTGATGAGCTAATCCTTTCAAGTATAATAAGCATAATTTAGATTTTTAGGTTTCCAATGAAATGATCAAAACAGGCACACGCTGCTAATTCTCCTCCTAATAACAAAAGCTGGTTGTTTCACAGTTTTAGCTACGGCAAGGCACACATACCCCCTTTTTTCCTAATTACTCCATCTACCCTCAAAAGTTTAGGAGTTGTTTCCTTATAAAAATGACTTCATAGGCTGGGTGCAGTGGCTCATGCCTGTAATCCTAGCACTTTGGGAGGCTGAGGTGGACGGATCACGAGGTCAAGAGATCGAGACCATACTGGCCAACATGGTGAAACCCAGCTCTACTAAAAATACAAAAATTAGCTGTGCATGGTGGTGGGTGGCTGTATTCCCAGCTACTTGGGAGGCTGAGGCAGGAGAATTGCTTGAACCCAGGAGTTGGAGGTTGCAGTGATCCAAGATGGCACCACTGCACTCCAGTCTGGTGACTGGCAATGGAGCGAGACTGTCTCAAAAGAAAAAAAAAAAATTATAAAGTTAAGCAAGAGTTGAGGTTTAGGGAAACAATGTAGTATTTGCTTTTCCTCTTTTTAGCATTAGCTATGTAAAACATCTCTCAAATTTCCTGGGTTTCATTACAGTTCACTTTAGTGCAGAATACTGTGTGAGACGGTGATAGAGAATGTTGAAGTTTTTCTTTATGCCTTTCTTGACTCCTGCTCTGGTTTTTCTTTCCCTACAATAACACGTAAGCCCCATCATTGTAAGACTGCTGTCTTATTTGGTTCCTGGTGTATTCCCAGTGCCTAGTTAGTGTCTGCTGTCTGGTAGTTTCTTCAAAAACATATTTAGAACAAATATGTGCTGAAAGATGTGGTCAGAGTAGGAGGGAATAAGCACATGAATGCAAGTAGTGACCCTAGAGAGAGATGGAGAAGTGGGATGATGCGCCATCACGGCAGATGCAGCGCTGGCTGTCCTGGGAAGCGGTTAGATAGAGGGCACTGGGAAAGGAAGGAGTTAAAGTAGCAGCAAAGTGTGGAGCCTGATGGATTGAAATGATGAGGAAAGAGAAGTGAAGTTGGGAGCAAAGTTGTGATCTCTGATTTGGGTACGTTGAGTTTGAAGTTCCAATGGGAGATAATCCACAAGACAGAGAAAAATGTGAAATAGAGCTTAGAGTAGAAGGCAGGAATGGATATACAAACATGACACTCAAAACCGTAATGTGATAGATTGTCAAAATAAAGACAAAAAGAGAGAAAGGGAGCTCCAAGTTAGATCCTTGGGGGATGCATACGTCGTTGGGAGGCATGGAGAAACTAAAAACTAGAAGCGTTACCAGAGGGTACAGGTCAAAGAATTCAAAATGGGAGACAGTACCTCGTCAATGGTGTTAAGAGCAGCAGAGAAGCTCTTGGTGTTTGCGTTAAAAATGATTATAGAATTTTGCGTTTAAAATACATATATTTGTTTACTATGATGGCAGCAGTTTTCATAAAATAATGAGTAGTGGGCAAAATCTAGATTGCTAAAGGACTGTTCAATGCTCATCTAAGATACTTCATGTTGTTATATTTGTAGCTTCTAATAAATGTTCAAGAAATACCTGTTGTTTGAGAGTGAAATAACATTGACATTCTTTTTAGAAGCAGATATTTTTGCTGGGGACTACTTGCTTATATTGCCTCTGGAACAACTTTAATGAAAGTGAGTCCAGCACTTACCAGAAGCTGTGATTATCTACACTTATCTGCTGGTGGTTTGTTCTAGTTTTCACCCGGAGCCTCATTGGATGTCAAGCTCCAGGGAGCTAAGAGCAATGAGTCTAAGTATATTTATATTGACTTAGTAGATGCCCAGATCTCCAAATAATCTTAAAATTATGTCATGTTTTGTGTAATGAAAAATTAATTATTTTATTCATAAATTATTTTTGGAAGTTTGCTGAAAATAACATAAGCCTAGATCTGGGGGTTGCGGAGAAGTACCTAAGATTTACTGTGTAGCCTGCAGTTACTTGATTTTACCACTAGATGGCGATCTTGTATTAGCCTGGCAAGCTGCCCACTAACAAAGGGGACATGAAGTCGACTACGGGTGGTTGAAAACTATTACATTGAAGTAGAGAAGGTTTTTTGATGTTGTGAAATAAAATGGTTGATGATATTTGAAGTAATAAAAATTAGGGAATGTTACTGTTCTGACTGTACAGACTATGATGAACTGAGAACACTTGAGTATCTGTTAGAAAGCTACAGTGGGGGAAATACGGAGAATACGGTTTTAAGAAGCCCCAAATCTGCATTCTAGTTCGCCTCTTTCTGCTTGCTTGTGGCATATTTGGCAAGTCATTTTATTTCTAAGGGCTTCAGTTACTTCACCTGTAAAGTGAGAGATGATGATATCTACCTCGTCAGGGGCTGTGCCAATTTTCCCCAAGATCTTTTCCTGTTATTTCAGTGATGGGGAAAAAGAGGTGGAGGTTTAGGTGTCTTCAAGAAGAGAAGAAAGAAGTCACTAAGCAATCTTGGATGGTCATTGTCAACGTTTTTCTAATTTTAATTTTCTTTCTTGGTCAGGTGGATAAAGTCTTAGTAAATGATATTTCTCTCATTGGGAGAATCAGAACTGAGAGACTGAGAGTCTGCTACAGACGGAGAATAGAGAAAGGAATAGAGAAAAAAGCTGAAAGGAGAAATGTTCTATAAAAGCATTGTGGGGTGTGTGTGTGTGTGTGTGTGTGTGTGTGTGTGTGCATGTGTGTCTACTTAGTTAGATCTAGAGCCACAGAAAGGTGCAGAAGTAGAGAATGTTCATCGTTGCTGGGAATTCCATTATCATTGATTAGCTGAGTCTCCTTAGCTGTCACTGAAGTCTCATAAAAAACCATGATGATGGTCTTGTGCCCTAATTTTACAGTTGAGGGACTTAAAGAGGGTTTGTAATATATCTTTATTTAATGTTAAGGTCTTATTTTCAATCTGAGTCAGCGTAATTAATAATGGCTGTGGCTTTTATTTCATACTTAATCAAAGGGTCTTATATGAGGGACATCTTAGCCATGTATGCAGAAATTACGTGGCTTATAAATTATTATTTCACTAGGAGAAAATAATATGTTTAGTGGGGTAAATTTCTTGGAGGCTCAAGTTACAACTGTTTTTCTCAGTTTTCCACAGGATGCTATTCAAGTGCTAAACTGCCTTTGGCAGAGAAAAGGATTTTGATTCTGTTCTCTCTGATCCAGAAATTCCATAATGGAGCCACAGAAAGTGTCTTGCTCAATTTCAGAGTAATTAGTGATCACCCTGACTTTATTGAAGGAACTGGATTGTATCCTTTCTGACAGGAGAACCCATGAAAGACTTTATCCTAACCATTGTCTCGATCTTATTGGAATAGAACAAAATCAAAATAGGTAAAGATTTTGATCATTCCTGGAAGGAAAGAAACAGATAAAGACTTGGGAGTTTGAAAGCATATACTGACATGGATGAATCTGGAGAACATCATCCTCAGCAAACTGACACAAGAACAGAAAATGAAACACCGCATATCCTCACTCATAGGCGGGTGATGAAAAATGAGAACACATGGAGACAGAGAGGGGAGTACTAAACACTGGGGTCTATTGGGGGGAAAAGGGGAGGGCCAGTGGGAGGAGGAGGTGGGGAGGGATAGCCTGGGGAGGAATGCCAAATGTGGGTGAAGGGGAGAAAGCAAACAAAACACACTGCCATGTGTGTACCTATGCAACTGTATTGCATGCTCTGCACATGTACCCCAAAACCTAAGATGCAATTTAAAAAAAAAAAAAAAAGAAAGCATATACTGGGATAAAAAAAAAAGAATTAGATGAGGGCAGGAACTGTACCCTACAGAGGATATGGTTTTATGACTGTCTATTCAGTCCCCTCATGAGTTTCTGCCTTTGAGAAATTTTTGGTTTTTGTTTGTTTTGAGATAGGATCTCACTTTGTTGCCCAGGCTAGAAATAGTCTACAGTGGCATGATCATAGCTCACTGTGACCTTAAACTCCTGAGCTCATGATGCTTCTCCTGCCTCTGCCTCCCAAGTAGCTAGGAATACAGGCATGCACCACCACACCCAGCTAATTAAACATTTTTTTTTAAGAGACAGGGTCTTCCTATGTTCCCCAGGCTGGTCTTGAATTCCTGGCCTCAAGCAATCCTCTCACCTTGGCCTCCCAAAGTGCTGGGATTATAGGCACGTACCACTGTGCCTGCCCTGAGAAATGGCTAAAAGTAGTCAAATATTCTCTCTCTAATACCTCTTGTGAACTTTGATCAAGTTAAATTGATTCTGAAACTCTCTCTTTGGATTGAGAATGGTCGAGAAAGCTGTGTAGCCTGAGTTCAGCTAGAACATACTTAGCTCTGTACTTAGCCAAGATAACTTTTTAAAATAAACTGCAAGATGGAGGGTATTAATGACAGAGTTTTTACTAAGTAGCCTTAGGATTTTCAGAGTCCCATATGGCTCGAGTCTTTGCATATTGTTGGTATTTTTTTCTGAACCCAACAATGGAGAACAGCAGTGGAGAAAACATTGGCAGATCTCAACCATTTTCATTAGCTAACATGAAAATGTGAGGACTCCTAGGAAGATGAATGTATTTGGCTGTCGGGCTAGGAGAAATGGCAGCCTGGAGAGGAGGAAAGCCAGGGACATCCAAGGGATTGGATGAAACATTAGAAACAGCTTTCTAGTGTTTCCTTTTTTTCCCCTCACATTACTCTGGGTGACTGGTTGCCTAGATCTGTGGGCAAGAGAGCAACAGAATCAGGCAGAAGTGGCAGGGTAACATCAGGGCAGCTCTGGAGCCAAAATGTGAAGCCAGTAGTCACTTCCCCTGGATTCCCCCCGAGCATTCTTGCCTTCTTCTTCTACCTAGTGGACTAGTAAATTACACAGGCTTTCAGTTCTTAAGAACACAGCTGGTGATGAGAGGTCAGAGAATGCTTGGTGGAGTGGTGGTGGGGATTGGGGAATGGTTAAATTCATATTGCGACCTTTGAGACTTTCTACCTGGAAGACCACCCTCCTCCAACTCACACAGAGAAAGGGTAAGGCCTAAGTTTTTACCCCTCTTCCAAGTAGACATTATTGGCAAAAGCAGTCATTATTTGCAAAAGAAATGGAAGATGAGCTTACGAGAAAAAAATAAGATGTGAGTAGTAGGAGTTCTGTCAACGTAATATAACAAAATAAGCTAAACCAGAGGAAACAGAATGGACAACAACTTAAAAAACAAGTATAGTAATTATTCTTAGGAACATAAAGGAGACTCTTCAAAGAGTCTCCTTTGAAGAGAAGCAAATATGAAGAACAAATTGGAGATACTGAATGTCTAAATACAATTGCTGAAATTACTCAGTAGATGGGCCACATATCAGAATGCATACAGCGAAAGAACGTATCAGTAGACCGAAATATTGAAACAAGGAACTTTC
This sequence comes from Callithrix jacchus, assembly GCF_049354715.1. Lineage (NCBI taxonomy): Eukaryota > Metazoa > Chordata > Mammalia > Primates > Cebidae > Callithrix > Callithrix jacchus. The sequence goes on along the minus strand of NC_133515.1, from coordinate 65,770,988 downwards.
TCAGAAGACATTGGAGAAGGATAAAGAGATATAAAGACTCAAGTCAACAGATATGGAGGACTGAAGCTGAAGTGTAAATATCCTTCCAAGAGGTTCATATAGAAAGAAAAAAAGGCCTCAAATGGAAAGGACATAGGGAGTTCACGAGAGAATAGTTGACTACTTTTAGCCATTTCTCAGGGTGGGCACCGTGGTATGTGCTCCTGAATAGAAAAGGTGACCTCCTCACGTAGGGATGTTCTACAGTAACATTAAAGAATATTAAAGAAAAACAGAAAATTTAAAAAGGCTTCAAAGACAAAAACCATGTTACCCAAAAGGAGCATGAAAATTAGATGACAATCTTAGTTTCCAGGAGCTACGTCAGGTGTGGGAAAGCAATGAATTAATATCTTCAAAGTGCTGAAGAAGAAAAGAAGACAGCAAAAAAAATTTCATAATGGGAAAAATTATTACTGAAATGTGAGATTTGAAATACAGATATTTTGGGACGTGCAATGTCACATAATAATTGCTATCAAGGAATTTGTTTTGAAGGAACTCCTGGAGGATGTATGGCATCTAGAAAGTTAAGTGCGTTTTGGACGAAGCAATTAAATCCAAAAGGATGCAATGACTCCAGGAGGAAAGGTGAATAAATAATGAACCAACACAGAATACACATTATTGTGAGTGCACAAAGATTGATTTTTAAAAATTAACCGTGAAATTAGCCCACAAAGGATTTATCATTGAATCCAAAGAGTCAGCCTCAAACAGACCAGTTTTTCATCTCTAAGGAAACAGTTCAACAATCAGAAATGATTCAAAGTGACTTAAGTATTTATTGGCATTTCTTAAAGATGATGCAATGGTCATTCTTATGCGGGTGTTCTTGTGCATAAGACTAAATCTTCTTTGGGGCATATTCCTGGAAGTGAATAAGTCTTGTGTGCATTTTTACTATAGCCAAATTGATCTCTAAAATCCTATAAATCCCTACCCATGAACTAAAATTTGGAATTTCATTGAATTGCATTAAATTTAAACATTCATGTGGAAGTGAATTGATATATTTGTAATATTGAAAATTCACATTGGTGAACATAATTTATCTCCTCATTTACTTGGGGCTTCTCTGGATAAGTTCTATATTTTCTTGTGCAAGTCTTGTCCTTATTATTATATTTACTCATGTGTACCTTATAGTGTTATTGTGAAGATTTTTTCCCCCTTTTCTACTATATTTTCTAACTGTTACTAAAGAGACATAATTAGATTTCTTTTGTGGATTTAAAATAAATTGAGGTATAATTTGCATACAACAGAATGGATAGACATTAAGTGTTCATTTGATTGGTTTGATAATTGTTTATGTCTGTGTAACTGCCACACAAAACATAGACTATTTCCATTATTGTAGAAGGTTCTCCTTTTCAGTCGACGCTCTATCCCTTAGATGACTTCGTTTAGACTGATATCATTACACATCAGCTTTTTCTGTTCTTGAACTTTATATATACGGAAAAATACACTATTTACTCTTCGGCTCTGGCGTCATTCACTTAACATAGTGCTTTTCAGATTAACTTATCATTCTGTGGTATATATCAGTAATTTATTCATTTTTATGGCTGAGTAGTGCTCCATGGTATAAATGTATCACAATTTATTTATCCACCTTTAGATAGACATTTGGGTGCTTTTCCAGTTTTTGGTTTTTATGAATGAGGCTGCTGTATACCTAACTTTCTGTTATGTATATTCAAAATTCCTCTTGTGTAAGTAACTAGAAGTGGAGCTGCTGAGTCCTACGTTAAATACGTTTGTCCTCCGCTCTCTGTTGGGTCGTTTATCTTTTTGTTGTTTATTTGCAGGAGTTCTTTATGTATTCTGGAACTGACTGCTGGGTTAGATCTGTGTCTTGAATGTTTTCTCTCGGGCTTTGCCGTTTCATTTTCTTAATGTGTCTTTTGATGAACAGAAATATTTAGTCTTTATCAAGCCCAATGTATCAGATTTTTAAATGTCAGCACTTTTTGAGTCCTGACTAGAAAGTCTTGGCCTGCTATCAACTTATAAAGACAGTTTTCCCTAAAAGTTCTAGTTTTAGCTTTTAGAAGCTAAAAGATATACTTTTATCTTTATTGTGTTTTCATTCAGTTATTGTTGCTGTTTTATTTTTAGCATATATTCTTAACTAAGTATTTTCTACATCTAAAGTTACGATATCTCTTCTGTTATCCGAAGCATCACAAGGACTTATATTTATCTCTTAGAGCCCCTGTTTCCCTCTGGCTTTACTTCTCTTCGCAGGTCTGGGGTGGACAACTCTTTTAGTCATCGTATTCTGGAAAAACTTCTCTGTCCTCGCATTTGACCAGTGTTGGCAGATAGGGGTCACAGTTGTGCCCTCTGGGGTTACAGCTGCATTTGCTAAGCTAGTTTCTGTGGCTAACCATGCCTTGCTGCCGGCTCCTCTGTAACCCACTGCTAGACAGGGGCTCACGCTGGGCTCTGGCACTGGAGGAGTGCAAGTCATGTGACATGGCTGGGCTGCTCTTTAATGCTCCTTCATTTCCTTTTGGCTTTTTCTTCTCCTTAAGCACCCATGTCCCCAGAGCTTTAACACTGCCCATCTGGCTGCCCAGTAAGCTCTAATTCCACATAGGTTTACTCTGGCTCCCCAGTGCCCTGACTTTTCTACCTCCATCACACAAGTGCTGTGTGCCCACATTCCTTAAGGTAAAGCAATGTGGTGTGAGGAGCTAATGAAATCACATTAGTTAAAGACCATTCCTAACAACCTTTGTATTTCAGCTGGACCGATATTTGTAATATTTGGGCAGTTTCTGACATTCTTTCTTATACTCCAACTCACACATTCTTTCAGAAACTGGGTGTTTCCCTTTCACTATTCATGTGATCTTGAAGAAATTACTGAGAATTCTAGACAATTGTAATTTCTTCAGTTGCAGAAATAGTGAAGGGTAGAGTTCAAACTTCAAACTAGTTTAAACTAGGTCTTTGGACATGTTTCATGCTCTTTCCACCATCATGCATCTGATTGATAGGATAGGGATTTCAGGTGTTGTAAGGTACTGATAAGGAGATTCCTTTTTTTGTTGCTCTGTTTTATTTATTTATTTATTTTGAGGTGGAGTCTTCCTGTTGTTGCTTGGGCCACAGTGCAATGGCACAATTTTGGCTCACTGCAACCTCCGCCTCCCCGGTTCCAGCAATTCTCCTGCCTCAGCCTCCTGAGTAGCTGAAATTACAGGCGTCTGCCATCACACCTGGCTAATTTTTGTATTTTTAGTAGAGATGGGTTTTCACCATGTTGGCCAGGCTGGTCTCGAACTCCTGACCTCAGGTGATCCACCCCCTTTGGCCTCCCAAAGTGCTGAGATTACAGGTGTGAGCCACCATTCCTGGTCATGGAGGAGATTCTGAATTAATGTGAGGAAACAGGTAAGGGAAAGAGGAGAACTGGGGGTGGGAGTAGTGAGCTTTAACCTCTGAATCACAATGGCACAATGGAGGACGCTGCTGAACAGACATTTAACTCGTAGATCAGTGACCTTACTAATTCATCCACGGTTGGCAAAATGTACATTAATTCGTTAATTTAAATGTCCTTTCTCTCTAGTCATTAAGTGATAGAAGCACAGACCTCCTTTTTATTCTGTTGAGGCTGAGAAACATTATAAGGATTCTGGAGCATCTTGGGGAAATATCTGAGATTCGTAGGCAATGGTAAGCTTTGCAAATGTTTGCCAGACTTGGAGTAAGTGGTTGAATATGTGAAATTAGAATTGGTTGCCATATGTACTGCAGAGGCACACTAGAGGGTAGAAGGGATTGTGGAAAGTCTAGTGCAACTCAACAGATCCTTGACTGTCCTGTCTCAGGTAGCATCCTCTCCTTCCCAAGATTCTCCTGACGACAACCCTCCTTCATTTACTTATATTAATAGCACTGTCCCAATCTGTTATATTGCTTCTTTCTTGTTTATTATCTGTCTTCCCCACCGGAATGCAAGCTCCATTTGGCCAGTGGCCACCTTGTTTATTGTGTACCTGTCTGTATCCGGGAAGTCTGACATAATACACTATAAACTCAGTAACTATTGAGTGAATGAAATAATGAAAAAATCCTGTTTGATCACTTGCCAGCCATATAATGCTAGTCAATATTTTCAACTTCAGTTTCTGCATCTGTGAAATTGGATAACACAAACACTCACCTTGCTCCATTGTTGGAATAATTACCTGAAATTGTGATGTAAATTCATAGCATGATATTGGAAGTGTTAGGGCTCAGAATGTGATACCCCACAGTATAGTATCTTGGCGTGATAAGTAATTTGAACTGGAGGAAACTGAAAGAGCCTCAGAAAAAAGTCTTTCTGGACTTCTCCCACCTTTCTTTCTCCTGCTCGCCCTTCTCCCCCAAGGGAGACCAAAGAAACTAGAATTCCTCTTCACTCCTCTTCCCTAAAGAGAGCCATAAAACCTGGACATATTACTCTAACCTTCCCCTGACTTTCTGTGAAGGAGCTAGCCATAAAGAAATTCTCTGACTTATCTTGTCTGATAAGAGATCACGAGACCCTCATTCCAGAATGAGTCCTGCCCTATACCCAGGAGAGAGAGCTACCCCACAGAGGCCAAGAAGAATGTGAACAGACAGATCTTGCTGGGTTTCCTCCCTCTGCCTGCTGCCATTAGACCATACCCTTTTTGTCCAAATTTGACACAGCTGTCCATTCACTGAATCTGAGCATACAAATGGACAATTGTCTTTGATACTTGGGTCTTAATTTCTGAAGGTTCCTGTGACATGTACAACTTTGATCAAATAAATTTGTATGTTTTCTCCTATTCATCTTTCTCTGCCAACCCTAGGCGGGTTGAGGAAACTTTTTTGACAGACGCATGATAAGAGCTCAACTAATATTAGCTCCTTTTTCCTAAGATGAACCTCTGTCTGAGTGGCTGTCAGTCAGTAGAAGAAATCAGATGGGATATTCCCATTTTGCCTCCAGTGAATATGTTGTTTTGAAGAAGGTAAATAAATGTGTAAAACTCCAGGTAGGGCATCCTGCTCTCTCACTGGGCACAGTGCCCTGCCTGGTAAAACTGAATTTGGTAAAACCCTTTGTGCTCTCACAGTAACTTGTTCAAATGGTCATGCAGGTGGAATTATGTTTCCTTGTCTATTTCCTGAGCTAGTCTGTGTGGGGGAAGGAAGGCATTTTGCTAATTTTTATAATCCTGCTGCCTAGCACAGTGCCTGCTTCCTAGTAGGTGTTTAATCAATGGACATTGAATGAAAAGTGATATTTGAGCTGAGTTCTTATAGATAAAGAAGGCATATCCAGGGAAGACATTCTAGGCAGGGTGCATATCATGTGCAGAGGCATGGCAGCCTAAAAGGGAAGGCATGCTCCAGGAGGAAAGCTGAGGAATTTGGTAGAATAGCAAGGGAGCAGGGATTCAGCTTCTGAAGGTGAAGACTTCAGAGGTGAGGGGGCTATTTCTGGAAATTTCAAGATCAGGATTGTGGCTACAAGTTACCCAAGTCTATGAAAGTGTAAAGCACTGGGAATAGGTAAGTCAAAGCATCATAAGACTGAGATCCAGGCTGGGTGATCCATGAGGAGGCTGAAGTCTTCGGGAAGGTGCAGCAGTGGGGAAGGAGATGGCAACTGAGTTAGGTGCCAAGGGTGCTAATAAATATTGGATCTGAAGGGCAGAGCCAGGGTCGAAGTGCGTGTGTCCCAAGTGAAGGTGACAACACTGACCTGCAAGCTGTGCTTTGGTTTTCTCAGCTGTGGGGGATGAAGAACACTGACTCACCTCTACTCCTTCATGAAGACCACCACTCAGGTCTGCAGGACTCGGGCAAGGGCGGAAGTGGAAGTCCTGCCCTGCAGAGCTTCTTTTCTCTGTGTGCCCTGGTTGTGCTGAGCATGCATTATGTCACCCCAGCCTGCACCTCTGAGTTCTGTTTACACCCTGCAAACAGCCATCCTCAGGCCTGTGGCATACACACTGCAGGTATAATCCGCCCTTGGGTGCAGAGGGTCAAGGGAGATCTTGAGTATGCAGGTAGGAGATTTTTGGGGCCTCAAGTATCAGAGCATGTTCAGTGCAAGTTTGTGTGCTCATTTCCTGTGGCCTCATGGCTCCCAGATTCCTTGCCTGTGGGTGGAGCATGGACAGAGGAGGGCAAGAGAGAGCAGGGTCCTCTAAAGCATGGTGTCTAGGAAGGGGGCCACACTTCTGCCTGCATCTTGCTTTGTTACAAACCGGCACTCAAATGTGAAATGCCTGAATGCAGCAGAGAAAATAGCCACGGCCATGCAATGGTCTTATTCGTTCCCAGAAAATGGTGTCTTCTATGGATGAACAAAGATACACTTAAATTAAAGATTATTCTTCTCTGGAGGAAACACCTTAGAGCTGTCAAATTCCTTCTTAACTACACTGGCTCACAGTCAAGTTTGGCCAACGAGTTAGGGCTCTCCTGAGCCAGAGTACGTTTCATGGACTTCTATTTTTCTCTCTCCCTGGCTTCTGCTGAGCTCAGCTGCATGCCAGTCAGGGGTGGCCTGTGCCTGGGATCAGGAGGAAAAAAGGCATCACAGGGAATTAGAAAAAGTTCTGCTCAGTGGAGCACTGAGCTTTGCTTTGTGACTCTATTTTCCTTGTTCATCTGATTAAATTCATATCATCAAGGCTTCAGCATGGACAGTGAGCATCAGCTGTGTGAGAATGCAGTACCTGGTCAGCTGCTGGCCTAGTGTTGCTGCCAGTAGTGTCTGATCTAGGCTGCTGCCCTTATTCATGTTAAGGCTGGTGCTTCTAATACCTCTACTTTTATGTAACCGTAGGAAGTGGATGCATTCAGTTGTGACAGTCATTAAAGCGACAGTCCAGACTGGAACCGAGGGATTTGAATTCTACATGTATTCTGCCATTGTTTAGCTGTATAACCTAGATAGGTCACTTAACTTTGAACAGTAATTTCTTCTTTTATAACAAGGGAACCGTATCCTCCTTTCCACCTCACAGGAATGTTTGGAGGATCTAATGAGCCGATGTCTTCTGGAATGTGTAAAAAAAAAAGCCTATCGAAATATAGGAGATTATTATCACTATGGTGTGAACCATTTATCATATTCTTTTGAAAGTGACAGCCCCACAGGAGAGCAGCTTTGCTGTGGGGAGGGCGGAGAGCTGATGGTGGGAGAGAATTGGAGTGAGGGCTGGGAAACCAGGAGAGTGGAAAAGGGGGAGGATGGGGTGCAGCAAGCTGTTAGAGGAAATGAAAAGTGACTGAAATTCCAGATCTAGTGTTAAATACTGGGCTAGGCCATCTACACACACAAGCTCAATTAATACTTATTACAACCTTTCAGGTATCTTTTTTATTCTTAATCATGCTGCTTCCAGCCCTTTAGAAATAGAGAGATTGAAATGATCTAGCTTCCTGTATTTTTTTGTCTTCATTTCTTGCTACTCTCCCTCACCCCATCTTCTCTGCTCCAGCCACATGGACCTTGTTTTTCTGGAGCAAACCAGGTTTGCTGTCTCCCTTGGCTTTTATACTTGCTGTGCCCTTTGCCTGGAACACTCTTCCCTCAATATCCGCATGTCTCACTTTGCTTTCCCTGCAGGTCTACTCAAGTCACCATCTCAGGGAGGCCCCCAGTGTCACACATCATGTCCCTCTTCCCTGATTTATTTTTTTGTCACCAGCACTTGTCACTGCCTAACGTCCATGCATTTTACTTAGTTTGTGTGTCATTGGTCACCTCTACTAGAATATGTAGGACAGCAATTTTTGTTTATTTACTACTGTATTTCCAGTGACTGCAATAGTGCTTGCTTTCAAGTAGGCACTCAGTAAATATTTGTTGAATGAGGGAATGCACACATGGAAAACAGAATTGTGTGGGCTTGCTCAGAGTTCGTTTTTGATTTCTCTAGGTGGCTTCCAGTGATATAATTTATCCCACACCAAATATTTGCATCCAAATACTGACCCTTATGTCTTTGGTTAGGCTCCCTCTCACAAATAAGTTTCTTGAATGTTGATCTAAAGCTATTCACTGAAACACACAGAAAACTGCCTTACACATTGCAGACTTCCTAGGAAGGAGGGCTTGGTATACTAGCTTGATTGATCTGTAGTCAATGCTCCAACATCGCGAGGTGGATGGAGGATTTCCTGGGCCATTTCCTAAAGAAGCCTTGGCTTGTGGCACTAGGAAGCCTAGGCTGGTTGCAGAGCATACTGCACCGGGAGTAGATGAAGGTGAGAATCTTTCAGGGGTCTCTGTAGGGATGTGGTATGTGAAGGTTTGCCATTACTTCATAGATGGAGGCAGTCTATTCTTCATGATATTTTTCACATTTTCTTTCTTCTTTCCCTCCCTTCCTTTCTTCATTCATTCCCTCTCTTCTTTTCCACCTCATTCCTTTCTTTCCTCTTTGCTCCTTATTTCCTTTTTACTTCCCTTCCCTATGCTTTCTGTGGCAAGGAAATGACCTAAATCTCTTCTGGATAGAGAGCATTTACACCGATCACCTCAAGGATATTAGAGGAGCATGCAAGAGTGGAGTTAAAGGCCAGGAGTTCTGTGCCTTCTACGGTAGTCATCAGAAGTCAGTGCACCCAACTTGTTCCCTCCCAATGGTACATTCAGAGATTAGAAATCAATACAAACAGATGTGGAAGAATGCAAATTCTCATAGTTCTTTCAAAGTCTTAGAAAACCAGCCCAATATTAATTACCTAGAATGGGAAGTTTTTAGGCTGACTCCTCAGTTCAAGAGGGCTGGCTCTGTTTAAGTGCAGGCTCCGTGTTTGTGTGTGTGTGTATTGGGGGGCAGGGTCATGAGCATGCTGTAGGTATTCCCAAGTCCCATGACTTAAGGAGGGAATTGTAAAGAACAGCTCTGGTTTGAAGTCACAGCTAGATTCCAATGCATACTTGATTACTATTAATTATATTTCCTTGGACAAGTCATTTCTCCTCTTTATTCTCCTGATTTCACATCTTTTAATGAGGGCCTTGGATAAATAAGTTTCTTGTGGTCCTGAAATTCCATGACTGTGCAATAGGGAGTTAAACCAGACTGTCCTGGGTAGTGGATGGTGCTGGGCATAGTTTTCACACTTCCTAGGCTCATTCTCCAACCCAACTTGCAAGGACAGATAAGAATAATTCTTCCAACTCCTGGGCCACAGTGCCTTCTAACTTGTTCAGTTGCAGGAGGCAGGTAGTTATTTGGGTGGCCTGCTCTCACTAGGTGCCCTGGGTGGCCTTCACCTTCACACTCTGCTGGCTGCCTTATTTCTATAATGGAAACACAAAGCTGTTTGGTAGCTTCATTCTTTTGAGATGAGAATCTTGTGTTACAGGTTTTGCTGCCTGTGAAACAATAACTTTTAAATCTTCCCTGGCCAAACTACATCTTTGAGCAACTCATTAATGCCTGGCAGTTTAAACGACCTTTGCTAATGGTACATGAGGGAAAATTGTCTGACAGTTCTTTAAGTGCAGAGCTGACAATGTCCTTTTCATCTTACTATGTGGAAAATATAACCACAAATAAGATAATTGTTTACATTCTTCTTTTGTGTCTGTTTAAGGAATGTCTCAGGATTCAAGGACTCCTGTGATACAAAAAAGCAAAAGGAAAGGAAGCAAGAGCACAACAAATAGATTGCTCCTACAGACTTTGGGATTTAGTATATTTTTTAAGCTTATCTATTCCAAATCAAAATGATCAGGGGCTGTGACTAATGCTGTTGGGAAGAATAGAATATGATGGGTCATGAAAAGGATCAAGCTGTCTTTACAGTTTATGTCTGACATGGGGAGGTGTTGGGATCATCACCTGTGGGGGTCTGTTCCACAGACCCCAGCTACATGACAGATGAATAAAGTACACTGACAAACAGATCTTATGCTTTGCCAGTTTGGCTGAGGGTCTGTGGCCACTTACAGTGCTGTAAACAGTTGTAACTGCTGGCCCCCACCGGTCAGTGGGACTCACATATATTCACAAAAGTTTAACTGACAAAGGCTTGAGTCAATACCACTAGAGTGAAAGATTAAAGGACAGGTTCCCATGCCCAAAGCAAATACCATTAGAGGGTAATCTCCCTGGTTGACTGCCCCACCTCCCAGAGGTCCATTTGGCTCAAAGGTTAGTTTTAAGACTGCATGAGTAAATAAGTTATTTAGGTAAACTCCCCCACATACTCTAGCTGTTTGCTTTACTGTTAACTAAATATAAAGGGGATTCAGGCTGCATTCAGCTGAAACTTCTACTGAAACTATGAAAAAACCCTTAGGCCTTCGAAAAGGGTTTGAGACTATATTCTTTAACTTTCTCTAATATTTTTCCCTTAATATTTTTTTGCCACCACCCTAAGTGAGTTCCCACAAGGAAGTTTTAAATATCTCCAGAAATATTTTCCATTACTCATTTTTTGAACTAGATCTGGGGACCCCAGACCATGGTATGTGGAGGCATGGGAAACCTAGACCATCATGGTATGTCCATTGGGCTTTTCTGCTGGGATCTAAGACTGAGCTCATTCAGTGTTTGGAGTTGAACTCTTTGCAACAAGTTTAATAGGTTTTCTTAAGACAAAGATGAACAAGTATTGGCACAAAGAGACGCAGTTAGGACCTGGCTTTCTTTCACATTGCCCCCTCCTTGATATTTGTCTTGCCATTCTCTTTTTCTCTCATGTCTCCTCTTTCCTATCCTAGTGCATTTCTTTTATTTGTTACTTCCTTTTTCTTTTGTCTCTTTTCTTTCTCCTTTTCCTTTTCCACTCCTATTCTCAAACAGGATTTCATGGTCAATGTAGGACTCTAGTGGTTTCCTTTAGATCTAAGTAGTTTCCAGGGTTTGTTTCAGGGAGGGATGGAACAGACTACATGGAGAGAAGAAGCTGTACTGCAGGTTATGGTGGAGGGAGGAGGACAGAGGGATGAAGACAGGAGATGTGAGGTGTAAAGGTGCCATATGTATCCTGATCTTGAATTCCAGTGGCTTCACCCCATGAGAGAGGATTTGGGTTGACTTGGGTTGGAGGATGAGGTTGCCTACCCATTCACTCCCCCTCTTCTACTACCTGCTTTTACCTTCCTGCTGGCAGACCTTGCCTTCCACCTGAGGCTGAATGTGGCAGAGGCTCCATTTGTGACTTCTCTTGATCAGGACAGCAATCTTAGGTAGTGAGTACAAAGGAAGGCTTTATTACAGCCTATAAGGAGAAATTTAATCCCTTTGAAAAGAGAGATGCACAGAAGAAAGACATCTCTTTATTTCTGGATTTGGTCATGTCTGCCTGGTGCATCTGGAACTGCTACAGCAACATACTATCATGAGGGAAAACATGGCTGAAGATTCCAAAGATGGCAGAGCAAAAAGATGGAAAGGTCCTGGGTCTTTGAGATCATTGAGCTACCAATCCAAGCCTGGAGCATTTTATGTGTAACTGGCCTTTTTTTTTTTTAAGAGTTCTGCTTTTTGCCACTGAAAGCATTTTGATGAGGGCCAGCAAATACAACCTAATAGTTGAGCTTTATTTTGTGTGGACTTTTATTTAGTCTCTATAATGGATTCAGTTACATTTTGAACAAACAACACATCCTATATATTTGTCTTCTTTCTTCAGTGTCCCTTAGTATGCAATAGCTGAAAGTTTATTCCCTGCTTGTGACTTTACCAACTTTCCTAATAAAATAAAATACTTTATGAACCTAAAGCTTGTGGCCATCAGTTTCCATGATGTTTTTCCTCTGATTTTTCTAATGACATGTGATACTGACCTAAATAGGCCCAGTGCCGCCTGTGGTAAGAGTTGCAGTATCTTGGTGATAGAAGTGCTGGGGGCTTTTCCTCTTATTATTATTATTATTCCTTTATTCCTTATTATTCCTTTCTCCATTTATTCTCTTACCAGGATGTATTATAGTGAGGGAAAAATGTCTTCTGAGTGTCTCTTGCTGTATATTTATCTCTGAACACATTCTTGCCTCTCAGAGCCACGATTTCTTAAAGTGATGTGTCATCAGCAGCTATGTTGTAGAATAATTAATACTCTATCGTATTTTTAATTTAGCTGCAACTTGCTTTTGAGTCCAGATTCAGAAATACATAGCCTGTGGTCGAAAATAAGGAAGATGAATGACTGCAGATGGAGCGGGGACAGCCCAACAGTGCAGCAAATGAGTACATGGGGGCTGGGAAGAAAAATGCTAGCTGAAAGCCCTTTATTTTTGTATAGTTCTAGATCAGTGCTCTCCAATTGAAGTGTACTGTAAACCTTAAATGCAAGCCACATATGTAATTTAAAATTTTTGTATAGCCACATTAAAAAACTTTAAAATAAATAAGTGAAACTAATTTTTAAATGTATTTGTCCTGATACCTCCCAAACAACATGGTCCTAGTATGTAAACAATGAAATTATTATTGAGCTATCGTCCTCTTTTTTAAAAACTAAGTATTTGGAATCCAGTGTGTATTTTACACTTAAAGCATATCTAAGTTTCTAAGTTCAGGCTAGCCACAGTCCAGGTGCTCAATAGTCACATGTGGCTAGCAGCCACTGTGCTAGACAGTGAAGCTCTAGACTATTTACAAGGACAATTATTTTATTTTGCACTTGATGCTCACAATATACGGAAATGGTGCCAGGTCACATGGGAAGAGATGATTGCTTTTTCTTCTGGCTCTATAAGGACTTCCTCATTAATGCTTTTGGGATAAACTTTTAAAATGTTTGCCAAAGGGTAAGAGGAAGAAGGACTGGCTTCTGACATTGAAAGAGGAGACTCAGAGGAGACTCTAAGCTTTGTGTGCTAGCCAAGGCACAGAGCTTGGTGGAATTTATAGTAGATATTTATGACCCAAATTATCCACATGGGGTCATTTATAAAATAGATGTGGGTAGTATGGTTATTTATCAAGAACAATATGCTGTAATGGAATGAGTTCTAGACTGAAGATCAGGAGAGGGCACTAGTTCAGGCACAGGTCTGGGGCGAGAGAAGTAAACCTTTACCAAGCCAGTTATAGAACTAGGCACTTCACAACTATTTTCTTATCCATTTCTGACAGTAAGCTCAAAAGTTAGATATATAACAAGCTCTAGTTTACAGAAATTGCAGCTGAGGTTAGTGAGGTCAGGTCCTGGCTTATTGTGGAGTCCTAATAATAGCTCAGTGCTGTCTGATTCCAAACTGCTGTGTTCTTAGCATTACAGTCCATATGCATGTCATATAATAGGTGTTAGGGTTCAAGTAGAGAAGCAGAACCAGTTATATATTTGCATGCATGTAAATATGCATAGGTGGTAAATATTTGTTACAGGCTTACACATTTGTGGGGACTGGTTAAGCTGTCTTTGTAAGGATTTCTCCACAGCTGATGCTGGAGCTTGATGTCCTCAGACTGGGGTGATCATAAAGGCAAGATCACAGCATGCTGGAAGCAGCAGCACAGGTAGAACTCCACAAGCACACACTGAGCCCTGCTTACATTCTTGTTGCCTCTGACCTTGGTGATAAAAGTGTCCTGCAGAAGTTGGTTCCTTTATCATGGAGCTTAGCAAATACAGTGGCCCAGGACCAGTCTGCGAACCTGAAGGAGGATGCAGGGAAAGGTGGAGCAATTGCAGACCCAGCTGCTGCTCCACAGCAGTAAGCTGAATCAGCATCAACAACAAAGTGTGCCAAGCTACAGAATGGCTGCCATTTCCCTCTGCCTTCCTCTTTTCCTAGGTCTTTGCTGTGGCCCACCCTAACTGGAAATACATGGGGAAGGGAATTCTGGGAAAGGTATTTCAAACCTATCCACGTTGACACCTTACAAAGGCTTCACATGGGTGTTCAATAAATATTTGTTGAATGAATGAATAAATAAACGAATACCATGGTGCTTCTCTTGGAAATTCTCTGGGAGTCGGAATACCTAATCCTGGCTCTGCCTCTTACAAACCAAACAATTGTGAACAAGTCATTTAACTCTTTGAGTCTTGGTTTCCTCATTTGTAAAACTCTAAGGATATTCCCTGTCCTGTTTATTTAAGAGATCAGTTGAGATAAAATGAACAAAAGCACTTTGAACATAATGTTCAAAACCAACATACATAAGGATAAAACATATGATGTAGTGTTGTATTTTTTAATGATTATTGTTGTTACTAATATTTCAGCTTCCCAATGTATCACATGGAATTAATAGTTCCTTACCAATTTACTCTAAAGGTATGCCAGGAAGATTAAATTAGATGAAATATGTAAAAGCACTGTCAACTATCTGTGTTATACTCTTCAAAGGCAAGACTGAAGTATTATTCATAACTCAGATACATTTTCACATTGTGTTTTGCTTTTGGGTCAAATGACTTAGAGGGACAAGTATGTGACTGGAACCATTGGTGACTCTGGGAGCTGAAGAGCAGTGGCCATTCCTTGGATGGGAGTTGTGGGCAGTGGATGAGGTTTCTGTCTTATAAATTTGGGCTTGCATTTCATAGCAGCCAAACTTGCTCAGCAGAATGAAGAAATCTCTGCGGAAGTTTTTGGTAAAGATGGCATAGAGGAAGGGGTTGGCACAGGAGTTGACGGGGTAAAACAGGACCAGGAGGATCTTCGCCTTGGACACAGTGATGAGGGGCACCTTGAGGGAGGCAGAAATGGCAAAGAAAGAAATGGGTGCCATGCAGACAAAGTCGGTGAAGATCAGCATGGCCATGCGCTTGGCGATCCTGGTGTCACTAGAGGAGGACACGATGTTGGGGTTCCGCACTGTGAGGTAGATGTGGGTATAGCAGCCACAGATGACCACAAAGGCCAGGACATTGAGCACAAGAAGGGACATGACATACAATTGTGACAAAGGACTGTCGATATCCATGGGCAGGCAGATGCTCACCTTCATGTAGCTGCTGATGCCAAAGATGGGAAAGAGGGCAGCTGCAAAAGCAAAGATCCAGCCCACCACCATGACACTGGCAGCATGACGGAGCTGTACCTTGCAGTCCAGCTGCATGGCATGGGTGATGGTATACCATCTTTCCAAGGTGATGGCTGTCAGAGTGTAGACTGACAGCTCACTGGCAAAGACAGTGAAAAAGCCAGCAGCATCACAACCTCCTCCAGTTTGCCAGTCAATGGCATAGTTGTGATATTGGCTCTTGGTGTGGATATCAACTGAGGCAATGAGCAGCAGGTAGATTCCGATGCAGAGATCAGCAAAGGCCAGGTTGCACATGAGGAACCGGGGGACTGTGAGTTTATATTGGCTGGTAGTTAGGATCACCAGCACTATGATGTTCCCAGTGATGGCCAGGATGCTGATAAACCATATCAGGATTCTGAGGATGTTGTACCCCATAATATCTTCACATGGGTTGAATGCATCTGGCTCAGGGGAGCAGGTCACCTCAACCACTTCATTGCATAAGCCATAATCAAACTCATTGTACATCATGTCAAATTCTCTGCTGTAACTGGACTCATCGTATTCTGCCAGGGAGACTCTCTGACCCTTAGCCTGAGTCATATCATCAACTTCTTGCCTTAAAATAGATTTGTTGCAAATTGGATGAAGCTCAGAGCTAGAAAAATACAAAAAGAAATAGAATCAACATCTCAGATCCAGAGTAGCAAATACATCATTGTCTTTGTGCAGGGTAGAAATGATGGGTTTCTTCCTGAGATTTTTTTTTTCTTCTTACATCATATCTGCCCTTCAGGCTAAGCTCAAGGGTTAATGCTGCTTACTGTAAGTGAATATAACAACTTGTATATATATTACTAGAGTTGGATGACCCACTGGGGAAACCATCTTGCCACAACCTGAATGTGGGGAGGAAGGCGCCTGAGACTAAGCCTTGCTGTTAAGTGAAAATAATTTATAGACCTGGTATCAACTCTGCCCTTTTCCTTCTTCCATCTCCATCCAGCTATCTCTTAATATGCCTGGGTAGAACAAACTCCTATTCCTCTACACTAAAATCACTGGAAGATCCATACTGTTCTCTTACTCAAATGAGAACTTATTGGCTTCTCTTATCTACATAAATTAGGGGATCAGAATCTGTAGTTAGTTCCCAGCCAGCCCCTACTCCCTGGCTTTTTGGTACTCAGGCTATCCGGAGGCCAGCTAATTTGCCTGAAATGTTATCAGGGTCTTTCCTGTTTTTTATTATCTCACTTTCTGGGGGCCACAATAGGCCCCAGGCATGTGTTTGTCTGCAACGTAAGCCTGGCTCTCTCCTATTAGTTTTCTAGTGAGTTCCCCAAAGAGCAAGTACAAGTTGCAAAAGGACATAATTTATTCTAAGAATGTAACTCATCCTCTGGGGAGACTACCTCTCCTTGGGTTCACTTTACTGTCTTGGTTTTCCCTTTAAACCCAAATGTACAAGGGGCCTTGTCAATAGGATAGAGGTACGTACAGAGGGATTCGAATGAAATCCAGGTGATAAATACTCAACCCATGAGTATACCCATAAATATTCCACTCCAGAGTAATGTCTCTCAATACTCTGCATGTAGAGACGTGGAAGGTAATACTGCTGTTTGTAAGTAAAGGCTTATGGAATGGGAATATTTTAAACTGGAACCTTTTTGGATGGAAAAAAATCACACATACACATGCCTACCTTTCCCTCCTTCCCCAAGGGGCAAGTTCACAGCAATATTAAGTGACTGTTTTCCTTAAACCTTGACATAATCACAGATATAAGTGGGGAAGTGAGTACTAAAACCCTCCTAAGAAGGAAAGAGGTGGCCGGGAGAGTAGAGGAGGTAAAGACCCCATTTGATGCTAAAGGATGAGTCCTGCCAGGTATTCCAACCTACTATACGTGGACTGAACCTTTCCCTATCCACCTGGATGAGAAGGGGCTGTTAGGAAGAATGTTCTCCTCTCTCACCCCTGGAAGAGTGAATTGAATTGCCAGGAAGTTATTTTCCCTTGGCCCAAGAGATTTTGTTTTTAAAGACTAAATGAGTAACATATACAGAATTGCAAGTGAATGGAAACAGCCCAGAAAATGTTTTGGTTTAGTCAGCAGTCTTCCAACAAAGGTGAGGCAGGCTCCATAATGGGCATAGAGGGGGTAAGAGGGTTATCCTATGGTCCTTAGGCTAAATCTGGACTCTTAAACCCTGTCAGTGAGTTAGCTGCTGCCTGATTCTAGGAAGAGAAAGTAAGTAACCTGGTACTTGCTGACTGCAGTTTGGTTCATTGGCCTTAGATCTGACTTAACTCTCCAGAAATAGCCTTCAATTCCTGGAGCTTATGGTCAGCATCTGTGAAGATTCTTACTGTTGATACTGCTGTCCACATATTTTAGATACTGTGCTTCCCTTTTCTGAAACAGAGGTGACCCACTGACGTGAAGTAAGGAGAAAGGTACATAACTTATGTCGCTGAGACAAGAACAGAAACAAAAGTGGAAACGGAGGGACATCAAGTCTTGCCTCTACAGTACCTTGGAAAATCCCAACTATCAGAAGAAGTTGGGAATTCAGTTTAGGGTCAGTTTGAAAAGTGGCACTCTTGGACTCTGGTCAGTCAGTGAACAGATGCTTGGGGGAGGTGTAGTAGTGTCCCGCAGCCTGAGCTTTGGAGGCAGCAGACCAGATTTGGACCTGTTTGCTCAGTGTAGGTCAAGTTATTTAGTATCTCTGAGCCTCAGATTCTGTCTCTGTGAGAAAGGAATAATAATATTAACTCGTGGAAGTTAAATGTGATAAAGACACAGAGTGTTGCGGTGCTTGTCAGTGAGTACTCAGCAAATGTCAACAGTATGAACCTTTTTGTATTGCAAAAATGGGGATGCTTCTACAAGTTCCTCTTCATGACGGTGGTTACTTAGGGAATTCTTGTCAAGGTCTAGGCTCTATGTGGGTACTTAGAATCATATGCCACAGCACATCAATTTAACTCTTTTTTTGTGAAGAAATGGCCTTCATGACATTGAATTGTGAAGAAACACAATTTTTATTGTAGTTAACAATAAAAATAAGAGCAAAGTAAAGCAAACTGAATACAGAATTGTGACAGGGAAATATCTGGTTCAATGACAGATGAAGAGTGCAGTTGATAGGAACTTTTGGGAAGAGTCCAGGAGGACCACTGGCCAATGATTTAGTCACAGGGGCCTCATGTTGACACTCTGGGCATTATTTCCAAAGGAGGATCAGAAGAATAATTTCATCATACAAGTTAAAACTCATATCCCACTACCAAACCACACCCACTATGATATACAATGAAATGACACTATTGAAAAAATACATCTGAAATTACCTTCTGAATAGTGTAATTATTTTGTGTTGTTTGTGTGTGTGGATTTGAGAAAGTCAAATATTCATTGCTAAAAATAGAAAATAAAAACCACCCTTTGCAATTTTTGTTACTCCATTTTGGCGTGTTGTGAAAGAACCATGTTCCTCTCCCTTGCAGTACCCTGACAGGCCTGGATGGTAAGTCACAGCAGCAGCCTAGAGGGATCAGAGGAGTCCTCATGTCCTGGGACAATATAAGGCAGACGTGGAGATTCTGGTGGGGAGAGCCTTGAGGCCATGCCTAGAGGAATGTGAGCAACACTATGAGATAACAAGTTGGGGTGTGTTGTAACTGGGCCAGATGGCACACAGCAAGCTGCTCGCGCAGTGATCTTAACAATTCCTTCCTTCTCTCTCTCTCTTTTTTTTTTTTTTTTTTTTTTAAAGACAAGGTCTTACTCTGCTGCCCAGGCTGAAGTACAGTGGCACAATTATGGCTCACTGCAGTCTTGACCTCCTGTACTTGAGCAATCCTCCCATTTCAGCCTCCCAAGTAGCTAGGACTACAGGCATGCACCACCCCACCTTGCTAGTTTTGTTCATTTTTCATAGAAAAGAGGTCCCAACACATTGCCCAGGCTGATCTCAGATTCCTGGGCTCAAGGAATTACTCTGCCTTGGCCTCCCAAAGTGTTAGGATTATAGGTGTGAGCCACCTTGCCTGGCCACTCTTAATGTTCTTTATTTCTCCTTCAGGGTATTCAGTTCCAGGGACTTGGTGGAAAATTGGTATCTTTCTCACTCTAGATGGAATAATTCTTGTCTTCAATATAAAAGAGGCAAGCCTCTGCTTCAGCCCAGGACCATAAGAATTCTGGTTATCGGGAAGAAATTTCTTGGCTCTTGAGCTAATCTATGAAGAGTGCCCATTCTGGATAATATCCCAGTGATGCATGAGAATTCTGAAAACCAGCTATTTTTCTATAAATCCTCCAAAAGGAGCTGAGTAGAGATGGCCAGCTACTTTGAAAATATTTTAGAGTATGTAGTGTTTTGTTGCCTTTTTTGTTTTGCTTTTGAGCAAGAGATAAGTCCACCCAGACCGGCCAATGTATGTTAAACGTTGAATAATGGAGATTGTTAAACAGTGAAACAATATCATAGGAAAGCTGTATTAGTTCTAGGCTATTGTATAAGAGTACTGAAAAGACATCATTTGATGAGTGCAACTACATGGTGTGGCTTGTGTAGGTGAGCTCAGGAGAGTGAGAGCTTTGAGAACTCTGATGCTCAGTAAGTTCTTACCTCCAACGGATTGTTTCAATGTCTGAAATGTGTGTGCACTCTCCAAGGCGACTTTCTCTTCACTGTCTCCAGATCCTGTCTATGATTACCTCACTTTTTTTTTTAACCAGTTAGCCACTAGGACTTGTCTCTGTTTAGATTGTCCTCTTTAAGTCTGGGCTTTCTTGAACCTGGCTTTCTTTGAGAGCCAAAGTAATGAGATGTCTTAAACTTTGTCCTCCCCATGAGGTCGTAAGATCCCAAGGTGGATTTGAGAGGCATAGTGTGATTGAGATGTGCTGCAGATATGTACATCAGTCTCTGGTATGGGATTTATGTATCTCCCTGCCAAAGATGACATGGATGAAAGTAGGCTGGGGCATTTATCAGGTGCAGAGCTTGGGACTTGAAGGATTAAATCCATAATGGTACAAAGAAGGAATAGATATTATGCACCAACTCTGAGTCAGGCACTATGTTTAGGATTTTTAACGTTTTTGCATTTAGTATTGCTATACGTTCTGTCCCATGGGTAGCCGTCTCCTGTGAGCCAATTTTCAAGAAAATGAAAGAATTCAACCATTCTCACTCTCCACAGAACTGAATTTTTGACCCAGAATGTGCCAAAGAACTTGAGACAGGGAAATCTCTCTGCTGGTAGATTATCTTCATGTCACAGATAGGTAGAAATTGTGGAGTAAGCTCTACACTGGGGAAATGCCCAAACAGGGCCTGAAGGATGGACTCACATTTGTCGTCTCCAGTTTGCAAAGGCACAGCAATGGCTGGGATAGGTGAGGCTGGCTTCCATGAGGGCGACAAGCTCTTCCAGACTAGGAAGTCTTTTTAAGTTGTAAGTCGACCTGGCCCTCAGCTTCTTAAGATTTTCTAAGCCATAGCTGGGCAGGGAATGGATCCTTGTTCTTGAAATATCTCTATTAAGAGAAAAGGTAAATAAAACAGGATTACTATGGACTTAAAACTTTTTGTTCTTGGTTAGCAGGCAAAATAGCAGACATTCTAGTGATATTCTTATGTGGATGGAGGAGAGAGACTCTAGTTCCTCCGTCACACCTTGGTCAGATCAATATTTGGCTAATAGGACATTTGGTTCCGTAGGAGTCCTGGGCCTTCTGTTCCTGGTGGGAGGAGTTAGATAACAGGCCACTGTGATTCCTGGATATACTTACATACTGACTAATTTGGGGCATAAGTGTTGCTGGTGAGTAGAATTAGCCACCTTCCCTTCTACAGTCTATTTGTACCTGCTAATTTGCATGGGAGTAAGAGATTGAAACCATTTGCCTGTACCATAAAACCAGCTATAAAAATATTTCTGATGAGCTGGAGTAGAATCCGTGGCCAAATTTCAGAAAAAGGGGCAAGAAGGAAACCCCCAAGGGGAAGAAGAGTCTGGCAGGCAGTAGGGGTGATCTTAGCACAAAGTCCGAGTGGCAGTACAGAGTGGTGGTTATGAACTTGGCATCTATAGCAGACCTGCCTGCATATGTACCTTGCCCCTCTCTCTATTAGATTTGTAACCTTGGTCAAGTATGTCGCTTCTTCATGGTTCAGTTTTCTCAGCTGTAAAATGGGAAGATAAAAATCATATCTGCCTCAGACGATTGTTGTGAAAATTAGATGAGTTAAATTACATAAAGAACTTCCTAACCAACAGACAACACTTAACATCTGGCAACTATTCTTAGTAAACATTGCACAGAGTGTGAGAAAGAGACAGTTGTTCTTGTTTTCTAGGAAAGTCTGCCTGTCCATTAGACCTCAGCACAAATGGCCACTAACCAGGTCCCTGCCCCGATGGGCTGCAAGTTCCTTCCCTTCTGGCAGCAACACCAGTGATGTGGGTGCTTTTCTGGCAGCACCGCTGGTAGCTGCAACCCTCAAAACCAAGACCAGCTGGTGAGAATGAGGAGATTTAAATGGCACCAGCTTGAACCTGTTGGGGCCAACAGCTTGGCCATGAGTGGGTGCTTCTGATGGGGGTGGTGGCAAGCGATGACCAGGATGAGTTCATTTCAGCACCCCTGGGGACCCTCGGATATACTTGAGGAAGAAGAATCTTTTAATGTTGACATTCCTTGTAAATCAAAGCAGTAGGCACTCAGAGTACTGAGTCTTGGGGGTGTGAATATATATATTTGCTACCCCATATGCTCTCACAATCTGGTAAAAATTACATTTTCAAAGCCTTCTTTTCATTGTGTAATTATCTTGCTCAAAAATTTATAATGGCTTCCTATTGTCCAGTGAAACCCCTCCCTAACTATTGCCCTATTTGTCACTTCCATTTCCCAAGCAAACTTGTACTATTTGTTCATACTTGATGTCACTATTTCCTCATCTCACAATCCAAGTGAGTTTCTCCCAAACCTCTGAAGAAATAGTATTCACTAAGTTCATGTCTTAGTTCTGATCTCCCTGATTTTGCAATTACATTTCACAGGTAGAATCCTCCTCCTTTCTGAGATACTCTCTTTATTGGCATCATATTCTCTTTGATACATTTTCCTCTGACATCTCCTTTTACTTCTTTTTGATATGTTTTGTTTTACTTCTCTTTTATCTGTTCTTTAAATATTGGTATTTCTCTAAACCCAGACCTCTTCTGACTATACCCAACCTTTTCAGGTGATCTCACTCATTACCTTAGTTTCAGGCACCAAGCATGTGCTGATGGCTTCCAAAATGTGTATTTCCATTCAGATTCTGCTCCTGAACTCCAAGTCCATATAATCAGTTCTTTGAACCCCACCATTTTGATGACTTGGAGGCATTAAAACTGAACTTACCATATTTCTTGTAAATGTTTCCTCCTTTTTTTCCATCTCAGCAAATGACTCTTCCAATTTCCCCTGTTGTTTGTAATGGAAACCTGGGTGCCATCCTTGACTCCCTCATAGGACATGTCTCTTGTTCTCTCAAGCCTAACTTTTAAATGTGTTTTGAATTGGTCGACTTCCCTCCTCTACTGCTACTTTGGTCTAAGTCACCATAATCTCTGCCTAGACAAACGGAATTGGTCTCATAACTGTCCTGATGACCATCGATTGCAATCTTTATACCACAGATGTAAAAAGTGCCTATCAGGTTGTGACTTCCTGCTTAAAACCCTTCAATGACTCCTCATTGCTCTAAGGATGAAGGACAAGTCATTGGAGAGAGTGTCAGTCATTTGCCTGATTTCTCTCACATCCATGCCATGCCCTTCTGTGCGCTCTGCTCTGTGTTGCAGGAGGGATAATCCCTGCAGTTCCATTTCCCAGGTACCACCCTATCAATCAGCTTTCACTTGGATTTAGCAAATGGCAATGGTGGGAGATTGGAGGGTAGGTAAAAAAGGGCATATCTCATCCCTCCTCTGACTCAGGCAACAACTGAGTCTTCTCTGTAACTCCAGCTCTCACTGAACAGATTCTCGGAGGATCTAGCTTCTACCAGTTGCCCCAGTTCCTGGATATTAGTAAGATGATTTCCTCATTTGTTCTTCAAGTCCTAGGGTTAGAAGTGGTTACCATTGCCATTTCTCTGGGCTGCTAATCCCCTGTTTGTTATTCAGGTAGACTTACATTTTCAGGACTAAGTTACCTTTATTATATATGTGTGTGTGTGTGTGTGTGTGTGTGTGTGTGTGTGTATACATGTGTATATAGATACATATATACACGTGTATATATACACACATGTATATATATACACACACATATATGTGAGTATGTGTGTCTGTGTGTGTATATACACGTGTATATAGATATATACACGTGTATATATATACACACACATATATATGTATGTGTCTGTGTGTGTGTGTGTGTGTGTGTGTGTGTGTTTTAAACATAGTCCCCTCTGTTAGCTGTCAGTTAGATCAAATATCCCGTATACTTACTGATTTGTTTTGCTTCTTTGTTCTGTCACTACTGAGAAAATTGTATTAAAATCTTCAACTATGATTTTGGATTTGTATACTTCTAGTTTTGTCAATTTTTGCCTTATATATTTTTGATGACTTTTTAAGGCTCATACAAATTTAGAAATTTTATACCTTCCTGGTAACCTTTGTATCCAGTAATACTCATTGGAAGGTCCTTCTTATTTGCTGGTTCCTCCCTGACCTCCAACTTGAGCACCCATGAACTCAGCACCCATACTTTTTTTTTCCTCCATCTTCACTTATTCTGTAGGTGAGCTTATCCAGTCTTATGACATAAACAGCATTTATATGCTGATGGCTCTAAAATTTGTATTTCTAGGTTGCTTCTTTCTCTTGAAATCCAGACTCATATTCAATTGCCTCCTTATAATCTCCACTTATATGTCTAATGGGCAGGTCAGGCTTTGGATAATAAAAATGCCCTTCTTGATCTTTTCTGAAAACCTGCTCCACCTTTCTAGTTGTTCGTGTAAAAACTTTTATGCCATCCTTGACTCCTCTCTTTCTCTCATACCCCATATCAAAACTCTCAGAAAACCTCTTTGATTTCATATACCATATATATCTGGAATCAAATTACTTCTCATAACACTCATTGCTGTCACCAAAGGGTAAATGTCCTGGTGTTCCAGGGCATTTTATCTAGCTCCCTCCCTTGTATTATGATTCTTCAGATCTGGGGTCCCTGGAGATAAGAGCCTGGCCCAGGAACCCTGTCTCTGTGAAGTCTTTGCTCTCTGCTGCTGTCCCTGCCTTCTTTCCATTTATACTTAACATTGTTTTAGAGATTGCCAACTTTTTTCGTTGCTACAGGAGATCTGCCTGGTTTCTCTCTTTCAGTAATCCTTCTTCTAGCCAGTTCTGTTAGTGACATTTGCCCTGTTTTCTGTGACCAAGGTCTTATCTCATCTGGCATTTGGCTTCCTCTTTTTTTTTTCTCAAATATGGAAAGAGCAAAGGCTGAGACCCAACTCCCTGTTTTGTCTCTAACAATTCAAGACTCCATCCAAGAAATGAGATTAAAAGATTTTAAAAGTCTTTTAGGAACAATTTAGACCAAGGCTATCATTTCCTTTCATGAACATTTTTCATATTTTTCCAAATGAGGAATACAAAACAGATGATTTTCTTAATTATGCCTCCTCCTGGAGTTTATGATAGAAAATTGGATTAATTGAAGGTTCTAAAGAGAAACAAGTTTTTATATTTCATGGAATATCATTGTATTATCTCATAAACTCTGTGGTGGATTAAAGATGACTGCAAATTCTTTGACACTCTTCCTATCAAGGGAAGTCATCTTTAATCCACCACAGAGTTTATTTATTCTCCTCTTGAATCTGGGCTGAACTGTGATGTCTTTGGATAAAAGAGTGTGACAGAAGTGTTGCTATTCATTATAGACTTAGCCTTTAAGAGCACTGATATCTTCTACATTGGCCTTACAGAGTCTTTGGCTGCCATGAAAGATCTCTGAATACCCTAAAGCTGCCACATTAGTAAAAGCCTAAACCATGCTGAGAGGTCCTGGGGAATGAGATGCCATATGGACAGAGCTAGAGAAGGCACCCCCCCACCCCCCCAATAAGCACAGATGTGTGTGCCAGGCACATAAGTGATGGGGACAACTTGGAAGTGGACCCACAGCCAGCCACCCATGCTGACAATGCATGGATCAGGGACAGCCATCCAAATGTCTGATGCACAAAATCGTGAGCAAAATGGAATGGTTGTTTTAAGTCATTAAATTTTAATGAGGCAATAGAGAACCAAAACAGACTCTGTTGAGGTTTTCATGATGTTTAACAGTTGAAGATGTATTTTTTCCTTGAAAGCCAGTAAGAGTGCAATAGCATTATAGCCTATATACTTTTTGCCTCTTTTACCACTTACTATCTTTTGCTTTATGTACCAGCTATTTGTGTTTGATCTCTTCTTAAAGGTAGAAATCTCTAGCATTCTCAGAAGTGCCTTTCATGTAGTAAGTATCCAGAAACATATTGCTTTGTTTGAAGATATACTGGAGAGTGACGTTGGAGAAGGATTAGGGAAGGAAATAGATCACTCCAGCTGACTGTGATGTCCTCTGACTTCCAGAAATTGCAGAGTCTTGCACCTTGTGTTATGTCTTCTATTGTTTCCTAAGGTTGTCTTTTCATGTACGTTTGTCTCCTCAGTCAGATTTCAAGTGCCCTGAGAGCAGACATTATTAAGACACTTTTGTGTTCTGTGTCCTTTCTGGCACAGATTTGGGCTCATGATATCTATTCAGTAAGTAGTTGTCTGATAAGCTGAGATGCTTCAGCATTGTAATAAAAATGAGAGGCTGGAGAAAATTTGACAAAAGAGCTATTACTAAGGGGAGATGAATGAAAGGCAGACTCAGAAATCCAGAAATCTAGACTTAAAGTGAGCTCAAGAAAATGGTTCTTCTGCAGTGGGTAATTATATGGGACTGAGAATATTGAAGTTACCAAGAAAGGGAGCAACCTTGTGCAATGTCAACAGGGAGACAGACGTGCCTTGTGCAGTGAGCAGAACGATACACTGGGTGGATTGACTTGAATGCAATCCAATGTTTAGGTGATAGATTGGGAAGCCTCCTTGGTAAACTTTATTGCCTTTCCATTTGCTCAGTGTTCTGGAGCTAGCTTGTTATTTTGGATTCCTTCTTAACACAGCTGCAAGGCACATGTGCTGCTGCCATTTGCACAAGGTGGGTTTGCTGCTGTGAGAAGAGGCATCTTGTCAGTGTCCTGGGATTGAGATCTTTCATTGGTGGATGTTGAAGGAGGGAGCTGGTAGGAAAGAGGCAAAGTTACTTAAAGTTCAATAAAGCAAAATTTTTAGCAAAAGTGGTTCCTGGATGACAAGGAAATAAAAGTCTTTGTGGAGGTATTTACTTAAAGCTTACTGTCTGAAGTGATCAAACAGAGAACCTGTCAAGACTTCCAAATTTTGGACTGACAGAAAATACAACATATCTCTAGTATCACTATGGATTAAGAAAATTCCACAGTAATTTATATCAGCAGGGACAAAGACAAGACAAGTACATCTTGTTCAGTATGACTTGAGACTTTAGCTACAGTAGATTCCCTTTTTTGCTCTCTGTTCTCCTAAAACATGCACATACGCTCATGCACACATGGGCCTATTTGCTGGCTACAGTTCTTCCCCATGGCCGAAAAATCTTATGATTGATTTTAATTCCTTTATGAAAACACTCTTCATTTTCATGATGCACATATACATGGGGAGAATAACAAAAAAAGACATCAGTTATGCACATCTTTATGGGAGTATGTTATTGTGACTCTGATAGTTAATTTTAGTCAACTTGAGGGCATAAAGGATATTCAGATAGCTGGTAAAGCACTACTTCTGGGTGCCTGAGGGTATTTCTAGAAGAAATTGGCGTGTGAATCCATGGACTGAGTAAGGAAGATGTGCCCTCACCCAGAAGCTGGGACCCCCTCCTTCTCCTACCCTTAGACATCAGAACTCTAGGTTCTCAGGATTTTGGACTCAGAGATTTGTACCAGTTTCCCTCCCTCACTCCCTTGGATTATCAGGACTTTGATCTCAGACTGAGAGTTATACCATCAGTTTCTCAGTTCTTGGGCCTCTTTCTTGGACTGAGAGTTATACCAGTGGCCTCCCTGTTTCTGAAGCTTTCAAACTTAGACCAAGCCAGGCTATGGCTTCCCTGGTTCTGCACTTTGCAGAGAGCCTCTCCTGGACTCCTCAACCTCCATAGTCATGTGACCCAATGTCCATAAGAAATCCCCTCCCCTCTCCTCTCTTCTCTCTCTCTCTCTCTCTCTCTCTCTCTCTCTCTCTCTCTCTCTCTCTCTCGTTTCTGTCTTTGAAGAATCTTGACCAATACAATGACTATTTGCTAAAGAGAGGCTTGGAGAGAGGCCCAGAACACATATCATGGCACAGTGAGGGAAATTTAGAATAGTTGTTCTGGGCAATCATACTTTGAGGAGTAAAGGGAACCATGGGATGGGATTAGATCTCTGAGCCTTGAAAGTCAGGTGGAAGAGTTTAGGATTCACATGAGCAGAAGGATGGTTTATTCAAAACTGGATTTTTGTAAGATTAGTCTTGATAACCTTGATACCAGCATATAGTGGGTGTTCAATAAATACTTGGTAAACTAATTGGAAAGAAAGGATTGAGGGTAAGAAGGGGACCAGGTGGATATTGACGAAATTCAGGCCTAGGATGATAGAGGCTCTCTCCTCCCACACTATCACTTCATGTGTTAGAAGCCATTGTGTCACATGATGACAAGAATTTATTAGGCATTTGCTCTATATTACTATAGCCATTTGTGGAAATTTTTGCAGTGGTTATTGTACTGGGAAGTGACACTCATCCCTTGTCCAGATGCAGAACAGTAGATACTGTTGTTTTTACATCTTTTACATCTATTTCTTACATCTTGCCAGACACACAGTAGGTGTTCAATCAGCATCCACTAAATGTATGTCGTGTAAGACCTGATGCTCTTAATGAGTACCTGAGAATGTTTACTCTGTTCCTGCCCTTGTGCCTGGAACTGGTGGGCTGGGCAAGGGGGAAGGGGTAGTTGTGGGCTGGTGATTTTTATCTTTCAAGCTGGGGTGTTCTAATGATTTTGGTCTTTCTTTAAAGAATATCATTTTGTTTAAAATTTCAACACATGCTATATTCAGACAGTGAGTGATTTTGCGGATTAAAACCTGAAAAGTACCAGTGAAGACCCCATGGGATTATAACTTGCACAGAAGAGATTAAGTAATTTTAAATTGTTTCAATATTGTTAGAATTCTTTGTTTTGAGATACGGAATAGCAAGAAAGACTGCATGGGTAGGTAGGTAATAAGAGGCGGAGGCAGGAGAGGCAGGAGTTAAAATGCACTCCGTGCCCCATTTAATAAAGTGTGTTATAGCCAGTGCCACAAATTTGATTTGAACAATTTCTATTTTTCCCAGCAAAGATGTTATTACAGGTCAATCATTTCCATAAGTGAGAACACATTTCTGGTGTATACTACACTGACAGATGGCTAGAAGACCTCTTTTTCATGATCCCAGGCTGGATAAAAAGGCAATTTACTATCTATAGGACTGTGGGTACACTGGTAATGGAAGAGAATCATTCTTATACAAATAACTCAGTGTTTGAATCTGAACTATCAAATGAATCTGAGCTATAGCCAAATCAATTTGATAAACCATCAGAATATGATTGTACTGGCTCCAGCCTGCAAAGGCAATGCATTAAATTTTCCCCACAGGAAACTGTTTCCCAAAGAAACAGCAATTGCTTGATTGCTTAAAAAAAACAACAACAAACAACAACCTTGAGTGAGTTCAGAATATCAGGTAGAAACTCAGATGGCTGCTGATATTCAAGGTCAAGACTCATAAGGGGGAAATGAGGATGCTGAGCTCCTCCTCTGAAACTTGATGAAGTTTGTCTGCATGCCCCTGGCTTTCTCGGCATCTATCTTTCTTTGCAATGGAACAGTGCAACCCTACACCCTCAGGTGTTCAGAGGCTCCCTATTCTTCACTCAACTAGAAATTTTGCCTTCAGGAAAGGTACTATCATCAGTTTGAATGTTTGGCCCTTAATTTTCTTAGAATTCCTTGCATATATCCATTGGGGAAAAAGGACTGAGCCAGTAAGGGAGGAAGATTCACCACAGTTGGCTTGTGGAGGAGATATTTAGGAGACTAAGCAAGACTTCCCAATTCCCAACATGGGTCCCAGAGCAGTGATTCTCAGAATGCTCTCTGGACCAGAAACAGCAGTTTCGCCAGGAAGATATTAGAGATACAAGTTCTTAGGCCTCAACCCTGACCTGCTGAATCAAAAATTCTAAACGTAGGGGCTGAGTGTCATGACTCATGCCAGTAATCCCAGTGCTTTGGGAAGCCGAGGCAGGAGAATCACTTGAGGCCAGGAGTTTGAGACCAGCCTTGGCAACCTAGTGAGACCCTGTCTCTACAACAACAACAAAAATGGCTAGGTGTGGTGGTGCTTGCTTGTAGTCGCAGCTACTCAGAAGGCTGACCCAGGAGGATCACTAGAGCTCAGGAGTTTCAGGCTGCTGTGAGCTATGATTGCACTGCTGCACTCCAGCCTTGGTGATTAAAAAAACAAACAAAACAACCCCCCGAAACCCACCCAACTCTGAAGATGCTGCTCTGGGGCAGCTGAGAACCACTCACAGCTGAGGTGGGTCATAGCTGAGTCTACTGTGGAATTGCCCACAGCTGACTTACTCCTCCACAGGCATTTGGCTCCTCCCCAGGGACAGCCTGCACCCAATGATTCTTGATATGGAGGACTTGCCCCTTACCTTAATTCAGTACAACTTTGAAGGACCATCTTAACTCCAGATCTCCACATGAGATCAGCTGAGCCTTTGGCTGCAAATGCGTTACCCTGATTCTGCTTGCATCAAGCATTCCCTGTACATTCTGAGAGCACCCTCTAGTAAACCTTCTGCACGCAGCTATGTCATAGGCTTTTTGCGTGTATGTGGGAGGGGCAACAGCAATCTGACCCAAGGCCCAGTCATGATCAGCATGATCTCTACCTACTGTGGTCTGAATGGCCTATGCATACGCCTACTCTCATCTCTTAACTCATCGCCTGAGGTGGGCTGGTCTACTGCACACCAGCACAAGCACCTTTCAGGCCAGGGTTTAGATGGTTTAGTGTGTCTGGTTGCAGAAGTGGGACGTGGAATAGGCCAGTTGTCTTCTTGCCTCTCAAGTCAGCAGAAGGAGAGGCTTGAAGAACATCTGTGGACTAACCTGAAGGCCCCAGAGAAAGGGTGGCTTGATGTTAAGGTGAAAGATGATCAGTTCTTTTGGCCCCAGGGGGAGGAGAGGAAATGAGTAATTGTAGGTGGGGCTTCCAGCCAGGATCCTGCACTGAGATGAAAATATGTGGGAATGTATTATCCCTCTCTACCTTTTTAAGTCATTGGGAGTGCTTCATAATTTTATGAATTTTCTGTAAATTTTATTTACTTAATTCTAGACAGATGTGTTCCTGTGGTAAGAAGGATAAAACAATGGGCCTATAACTTGAGGACCTTGCAGAATTGTTTCTGACGCTTTCACAGAGGCCCTCTTGCCTGCATTCACAGTGGGACTGGATGGGGGATTCAAGTTTTGTGTTTTCTGTTAAAAATTCTTAGGAGATACATTGTGCAGTGTCTTAACCTGGAACCTGCTTATGCGGCCTCGGGAGATGTCCTTCTGTGCCGTGTTTATGTATCACTGACTGGCGTTCTTAGACTGGGAGGTGGGTATTAATAGTTATTTTCCTGTATTTTAGCTCACAGCCAGTTGCAGGGGGCCTCAATGAATAACTTTTAGATGTTCAATTAAACCTACTTATGGCAACATGGTATGATGGGAACACATGGAATGTGAGGTAGAAGACCTAGTTTCTGGTCCAGGCTCTGCCCCTTCTAGTAGCAGTATGATTTTTAACAGGTCACTTCCATTCTCTGGTTCTGATTTCTTCAGCTGGATAATAAATGAGTTGGGGGATCTCATCCAACTTCATTGTTCTAGGGAGCAGACAGTAGGTTAAGATGCTATAGATTCAATATTGTACCTGGTACAGGTCACATATGGAAACACACCCATCACTGATATTCTGCCATGAACAGAAGATAGATGTGCCTACTTAGGAACATTCAAAACTCTTAGGGCTTTTTGCTAAGGGAAACTGACACGCTGCTATTGTGGGGAGTCAAAGACATCAAAAGTACTTTGTCAGAATTCATTTGTCTCCCAAGTACTGTAAGAACAGGGAACACGAACTAGGGAGTACAGGTTCTGAGTACTTCGTATACTTGAGTACATGGCCCACATGGCCAGCAGTCTCCATTTGTTAGCCCCGGGTCCTTCCTCGTCTTTTAGGCATATCATGACTTGATATTTTAAGTTGTATATTAACGTATTGCCTGACTCCCCTCTGTCCCCACCACCACTGAGAATATAAGCGTTCTATGAGGAAGAACTTTACTTTGTTCCCTGCACTTTGTATAACGCATGGCACAGGACTGATGCTTAAAAATTTGATGAGTGAAAAATATTTTTTTGTGTGTGTGTTTTATGCTTCAAATAATATTAGGAAATAGGTATTGTTTTTTTTAGCCATTTTTTAGGCAAGGAAACCGAGGCTTAGAGAGGTAAAAGAACTGGTCTAAACCAAGGCAGTGTGCTCTGTATCTCTGCTTTAATCACACCTTTGCTCCATTTGCACAGGTGGCCTATCTCTAGCCAGGCATTCTTGAATAGTCTTTGAACGTGGTCAGGATGACAAATCTACCCTGAAGTGTATATTTCTTTCATCAAAGCAGCAGAATCTCATGTAGAGATCACAACACACCCTTTATCATGAATAAAAAAATACTTATGGAATTCTCACTCCCATATCAGAGCTAATTCTAGAGGTACACAGGTTCTAGCCTGAAGGAGAACATTAGCTATTTGGTGAAAACAAGAGTGATGCAGATAGATGGTTGGTTGGTAGGTAGGTAGATAACCACACATGGTAGCCTATGCTAACTGCCAAATAAGAGGTTCAGTGGGTTGCTTCCAAATGCCTGACTTGACTTTAGGCAGGCTACGTAAGGATCACCTAGTAAAACTGTAGCTCTGTTAACATGCTTATCTGTTTCTTTGCTCCCCCTTCCTTCTTGTGCCTCATTCCCTCCTTTTGGGTTCCTTTGTTTGTCTTGACGTACTTTCTTCAGTAAGTGTAGTAGGTCTTGCTTAAAGCCCAGGAACACAGTTTAAAAAAGGCTTTTGGTAATTGCAATGCAGATTTTCCCCCGAACAAAGAAGCCATAAAGGCCACGAGAGTCACAGGAAGAAGTCACTGATGGCTGAGGTTGTCAAAGAGACTTGAGGAGGTAGAACTTCAGAATGATCCTTGATGGAAGGGGCAGTGTAGGTAAGAAGAGAAGAGGGGAAGTCACTTTTGGAGGGAAAGATGGAAGTAAGGAAATGACAAGAGGAGATGTCCTAATGAGGGCTATGAGGCATGGAATGTATCCCAAAAGATTTGAAAAGAGGATCCAAAAATATTGAGTATGTAGGTCTCATTGGGTTGAAGGAACCTCCTGGTGTTCATGATGATAGAGATTTATACTTTCCTTTCCAGGGAAGAGACATGTAGTCAAGTGGTTGTGAGTCTGTACCACCAGTCAGATCAGTTTAAATCCCTGCTGTAACTCTTGTATAACCTTGAGTGAGTGAATTAACCTCTCCAGGGAAGCCAGTTTTTCCTTCTGTAAAATGGGAATAATAGCTCCTACCACAAAGGGTGATTATAAGAATTAAATGAGAAAATGCATCTTAACTTCTTAGAACACCATCTGACACTCTGTACATGCTCATTACATGTTATTATTAGTGTTGCTTTTTTATGGAGAGTTAGACTGTGGATAAACTTTAAATTGTCTCTATAAATCTTTGCAGAGGACATGAATAAAAATGGAACTTGATGGCCAGCCCTGCCTTGGAAGTTCTCCCTCTGCTGCAGAGAGTTGACTTCTAACTTAAACAAACTGAGCTCTTACACACAGAAATGGGGAAAGCTACTCACAGAACGACTGGTCCAGAGGCTCCGTGGAAAACATCATTAGGCAATTCTTTTAAATTATTGTTATTGCTTAGATTCCTGGGGATGGGTTGAAGAAAGAGAAGGAAAACATAAAGCCACATAAATATTGCTGCTGTAAGAGCCATTTCCCTTTAAATGGGCTGGAAGAATAGTCGGGGCTACTTACAGCTCATCTAGTTGGGTTCCATTGAATGCACAGTTTTGTATTTCTTGAATCCCATTCTTATTCAGCCATCTGAAATAAAAGGCCTATTAAAAAACCAATAATGTCAGATGCAAACAATACAAGGGTTTCATAATTGGAAGCACTGAGCAAGGGCAGACAGCACAGGTTAGTGGAATAAAGAAAATGCCACCTTTAAAGCTTGGGGACATGGGTGGGAAGAAGACTGATTTATTTGAAGTTTGCATTATGTGCATGTATGGCCTATTCAAAGGAATAAATGAAAGTCAGGTTTGAAAAGGCACACTTAGGCAGAGCAGGCTGGATTATTTCACTGTAAGGTCTTTACACATGTCATCTGTGTGTAGAGATACAATGCGGGGAGCGGACAGATCTTCCTCATCCTGAAGGACAGGAATCCTACAATTATTGAACAAGTGTTTATAAGACAGAAAAAGAACATTCTATGTCACCTTTCTCTAAGGGCTTAAGCCTTTCACCCATGATCACCCACAGCAGCAGGCCTGGCTGTCATCAAAAGTGATCTAATTAAGTTGTCAGACAACCTGAACATCTCCTGTGACCCGTAGGAACCTGGTTATTGGAGGTTTGTGGAGGTGGCTCTGGGTTAAGCCAGAAAGGAAGAGAAATCAATTACAGAGAATGTGGGCTGTGGCAGGGCGAGGTGATGCGAATGGGCGGGGGAGGAGGTTCTCAGGGAGGTGGAGATGGGTATAGAACAGCTATCCTGATTGTACTAAGAAGGTCAGTGAGCAGGGTTCCCTGGACAGGGGAGCCCAAGGACACCTTGGGCTACAGCTCTGCATTGCTCTGCTCCTGAGTGGATCTGAGAACAAAAACAGATACCAAGGTCAGGAGGGCTTAGCCCGAAGAGCCTCTGACCACCTGCTCTTGTTTTGCTGTCAGGTTCTTTTCCCTTTTCCCAGCTTAGTGGGTTTGCAAATAACACTGTCAGAAAGCTGACCCAGAGAAGCTCTTGTGTGTCCAAGACTCTATTTCTTGGGCTGCCGTGGGTAGCCAGAAAACACTTTAAATCACAGGAGAACGACTGTATGTCTTTTTCCTCCTCTTGAAAACTAATTAGCTAAAAAATCCAGAAAGGAGCAGGGTAAATCTTTTAAGACATTCACAACCAACTGGTGGGTTCTGATGGCAATGGAGTGGCTATGCAACCCCATGCTGTTTGAGAAAGCATCTCCCAGGCACATCCGGACTCTTGACAGTTGCAATGTGGTAGGAATTGCTGGGGCAGTTGCCCCCAACCTGTGGGATGTAGATCCCTGGGGGATTTGGATCAAATACAGAATTCAGCAAGCTTTTTCTGTAAAGGACCTTATAGTAAAGTTTAGGTTTTATGGGCCAAAAGGCAGAAATTAAAAATATTATATAAGCACCTTAGGTACTTATAAAACAATTTCCACAATTTTTTTATTGACCAAATTTAAAGTGTAATAATTGAGTACTTCTTTTGTAATGTAGGCCTAATGTTATAAATAATTTTTTCTGGGGGATAACATTTTGCTTAATTTAGATCCAGTGTTAATGTTTCCTGTCTTAGCTCATGAGCTGGGTGTCACCTCTGGGTTATATGTAGTTGGCTGGCCTTTAATTTAACACGAGGGGTGTACAAATCCATACAGCCTCCACCTGTTTT
Organism: Callithrix jacchus; assembly: GCF_049354715.1. Taxonomy (NCBI): domain Eukaryota; kingdom Metazoa; phylum Chordata; class Mammalia; order Primates; family Cebidae; genus Callithrix; species Callithrix jacchus. The sequence continues at coordinate 65,735,938 of NC_133515.1, read as the reverse complement.
CTTAGAGACTAGATAATTGATATTTCCTGCATATAACTCTCCTGTCAATCGATGTTGCTATAATCAAATAAAACATAAACTAATTTTAAATAATTATTGTATTCAAATATCCCTTTGGCTTTATGGATGATCTCAACAGATACCTTCATGTGGGGAGGAGGATGGCGTTTCTTGATATCAACAGTGGATCATCACACAAAAAACAAATTATGTTCAGAACTGCTCTCCTTGGTTTTATGCTAGCCTGTGGCAATCTCAGACTAGTACCACAGGGAAACCCACATTTGTCATGCACAACTCTGGTCTCTTAAGAGAGAAACTACCTATTTTAAAACCAGATGATGATGATGATGACGACGACAATGATGACGTTGAGGATGACTACAATAACTTGGGCAGAACATCAACTAAGGAATAACTGAATCACAGGCCTACCTTAACCCTTTTGTGTCTTTGGGGACGAGACCAGTGGCTCACTCAGCAGAGGCTCAGGAGGCTACAGAAGCACACCCTGCTCTCCTCCTAAAGAGTGGAGGTGCTGGACACTCGGCCCTTTAAAACTCATTGAGGGGCAGGCAGGGGAGATGAACTGACTGAGGAACAGAGGAAACACGCATGAAGCAGGCCTTTCCTGAGGCCAGAGTGTGCTGGAGCTGTTACTCATGTCATGTTTTATTTCTTCTGAGTTAGGATATTCTCCTGGCTGGCCATAGCTAGGTGCTTTTCCTATTCAGGCTCTCTGCTTACCAGGGCAGAGTGGCAGTGGGGCAGGGATCAGAAGATTCTGCGCAATGGGTTTTTATTATTCATTTCTTAGATTCACTAGGCAAGTGTCTGATAATCCTTCATTGCTGGCTACTTTAAAAATACGTTTATATTTACTTTTAGAACAGGGCCTCAGAATTTTTTTTAACTTTTAGTTTCAGGGGAGCATGTACAGGTTTTTTATATAGGTAGTCTGCATATCACGAGGGTTTGATGTATGGATAATTTCATCACCTGGGTAATAAGCATAGTACCCAATAGGTATTTTTTCTGATCCCCTCCCTCTTCCCTCATGTAGGCCCCCGTGTCTGTTGTTCCCGTCCTAAAATCCATGTGTTCTCGTTGTTTATCTCCCAATTATGAGAGAGCATGTGGTATCTGGTTTTCTGTTCCTGCGTTAGTTTGCTTAGAATACTGGCCTCCAGCTTTATCCATGTTGCTGCAAAGGGTGCGATCTTGTTCTTTTTTTATATCTGTGTGGTATTCCCAGAATTTTGAAAATTGCTATCGATAGAATACTTTTTCAGTCATCAGTGCCACTGCCATGCTTTTCTTCCTGAGTGTGCTCAAATGTCCCCAGGGGAAGAGAGCAACCCTGCATCAAAGCTGCCCGACTAGAAACGATTGGAGACTTAAACTGTGTTGAGTGTGAAGGATCTGATTTTATTGTCTATAGATTAAGGGACAACCACAATAAGAACAATATATATTGTTTCCACAAGTGGGAACTTATCCTTTAGAGACACGTCTGAGAAACATTCACTCTTAAAAGAAAACTCCTTTTCTGAAAAGTGTGTTCATAAATTCTGAGAAATCAATGTCCGTGAACAGGAGTTAGTAAAGAGCAGACAGAATCTGTATGCTCCTTTTGTAGCTTTGGGTTTGCAAAGGTATGTCAGAATTTCTTATTTCCTCAGGTTCTTTGGCTCTAGTTGGGGAGAGTTGAGACCAGGGCACTTAGAGTGCTTTGCCTTCTGTCTTATGGTCTGGACAAAACAAAACAAAACAAAACAAAAAACAGTCCATGATACTGTGAGAATGATATGAGCACACTATGCAAAACTATGAGAATGATATGAGCACACTCCCACTTAATTATATATTTTCTATAAAAATGAATGAGTTTGCCATATTATAACATTCATTTTATGTCTCTGTATTTAAAATAAACACATATTTCAGGCAAGATCCAAATAAACATAAGCATCCTGATATAACTGATTACATTTATCACTAATCTCCCACTAAAAGCCCAGAAATCCTTTTACTGTTGTGTTTTGCAACAGGACAATAAGACTCGTGTACTCACTGTTTCCCACAGCTCTTTGTGTTATTAGTTTTATTTTTATAAAAGGCAGGTGGCCTTCACAGCCTTGATTATTCTGTTTCCTTTGCCAACTCCCTAGCTAACTGCCCCTCATCTTTACAACCCATTGTAAAACCCGCCTTTTCTCAGCTTGCTCTCCCTCATTTAACCCTTCCTTTAACTCTGGCATCACAGGCTAGTCAGATTAAATCATTCATTCTTTACTCTCAGAATAATTGCTTTTCCTTTTCCTTTGTCTATCATTCATTCTGCTTGATTTTAGTTTATTCCTTTTGCTTTCTCTTTCTCTTCTTTTCTGTACTCCATCACCTCATCTCAACAAACACACATCCCTTCACTTCAAATTTCATGAGCTTAAGTGAAATGATTCAGCATTACTCACCTGTAGCTTTTGTCCTGATACCTATGTATTTTGAATGCATGCCTTTGATGTAATTTTATTGTTCCTTTCATACATTCTGTTTCTAAGCTAATCTGTTTTCAAACTTTTCCTGTTATTCTCTACATCAAATACAGTGCTTAGCTTTCCTGATCAAAGTGTCATAATCTGTCTACTATTTCTTTTTCTTTTAACTGCTGGGTCTCTGAATCATATAATTGAAGAGGGCTATAATTCTTTATGGACTGGAACTTACGTTTTGTACATATAGGCATATTTTAAAAACTCATATTGGTATACTTTTTAAAAAAACACAACAGTTTGTAAAATAGATAAAATGCTTTTCATATCTTACAGATGTAATTGCAGTTACTGGGTCCCCCAAATGTCATTCTGTGCATCTAAGTTTCATGGATCCCGGGCATACTTAGGTGGCTCATACTCTCCTATTTCTTGGCCATCCTGGTGAGTGGATAAACTGCTATAGGGCCTACTGGCATGAAAGATTAGAAGGTCTTTCATTAACAAGACAGAGTGCATTTAAAAACTTTCCCAAAAGTCAGAGAGAGTAACTCAAGCTCATTAAAAAACTTAATTGTTTTAAGAAAATGAGAAGTCATCTTATGCTCAGCATGGGCCCGAACAGGAGCTGCTTGGAATGGTTATGAGGGAATCACCCTATCTTCCTGATTGGGCTTCCTTCCTGATCGTTTTCTTTGGGCAACAAAAGCCTTGCCAGGCAATAACTAGCTTTATTGATGCATGAGTTATTCTGTCCTTTGGAACAGATGTTGTATCACAGGAGACCATCATTCAAACAGCAATTTTAAATAGTTGTATCATACCACAGAATCATAAATTATTGACATGACTCCACATTGTGATTCTGAAATGTAAAGACAAGAGGGAAAAAGAACCAGAGAGTGAAGTGGAGAAATGCCAAAGTTACCCGAATTAAAAAGGAGCACCCAATTATAAGAGACCACCAAATGAAAAAGCAAATGTTACTCTGTTGGATATTTTCCCCTTACTTACAGAGTCACACTTTCAAAACTCAGCCCCGCGAAAGAATTTCTTTCAACTGCGTGGATGTTTATGTTATCTTGAATGTCTCTAGAAGAAAGTACAGACAAACAGATATTTACATCAGCCCTACTCATGTAATCTTCCCATATTTAGTTTAACTGGCATAATGTGGTCTTTAGCTTAGGTAATGTATTAATGTAGTTAGTTGTTGTTTAGCTCAAAGTTTGGGGAAAAATTGTCTCTAATTTATATTCAGTATATTAATTCTTACAAATGGAATTGTAGATATTCAGTGTCCCCCTCCCCAACCCTTTTTTTTTTTGAGACCTGGTCTCTTGCTCTGTCACTTAGGCTGGAGTGCTGTGGTGCCATCACAACTCACTGTAGCCTCGACCTCCCAGGCTCAAGTGATCCTCCCACCTCAGCCTCTGGAATAGCTGGGACTACAGGTGTGCACCACCATGACCAGCTAAGTTTTGTATTTTTTGTAAAGTCAGGGTTTTACCCTGTCACTCAGGCTGGTCTCAAACACTTGTGCTTAAGCGATCCGCCTGCCTCAGCTTCTCAAAGTGCTGGATTGCAGCTGTTGGCCACTGTGTGTGACCCACTTTTTTCTTCTGAAGGTTTTCTTAAATAATTTTACCCTAATGTAACAAACCTTTCACCTCCTAACTTTTATGTTTGTCTTAATTGGGCCTTCTCCCCATCTCAAACTTCTTATAGATAGTTTCCTTCCCTCTGTTTTCCTTGGGTCTCAGAACAATTTTATTATTGATTTTTCTTTTCCTGAATGAAAGGATGGGAAGAGCCTCATTTTCTGTTTGTAGTACTCATTCCCCCATCAACCTTCCCACAGGTCTGATCTAACATGTAGAAGTAAATGTAGAAGTAAGGGCTATAGAAGTAATGTAGTAAACAGCTTGGAAAAATATGAGAAATTCTGAAAGATATTCAGTGTTTTTCTCTTTCTCTTTTCCAACCCTGCTTAGCTCCTTCCTCCCTCCTTAGCTCCTACACCCCTTCCCCATCTCTTCCTTTTGTGTCTGTCCATATTCTTACAATTTCACTGTCGGAAATAGTTGCCATTACATGCTACCTTTTGTCTTTCTTTTTTCAAAATACAAATACCTTGGGAAAAGGCAAACATAGCCTGTCATTAACTCTTTAATATGAATGTGTGTGTTAGATAGTTTCTTTATGCCCAGGGTAGCATAGAAATTCTGGAAAGAAGAGGAAAAGATGTTGGAATACAGAGGGTGTTGTGTATGTGTGTGTTGGGCAATAATTAAAGCACTAAATAGTGAAAAAATAAGCAACTTTTTGATTTTGCTATATGCTGGTTTTGTGAACAATGCTCTTATTGAGGGGTCTGTCAGTTTCCTCCAAACTAGTATTAATTGGCCTGCAGGTAAAATCAGGGACCTCACTCTGGCCTCCTTATTTTTGCTAACCCAGAGCAATGCATTTGGAGGATGTAGACTACACAATGCATATTAAAGGCCCACATGGCTGTTGGCCAAGACAGATACTGAGTAAAGAGCTGGTAGTTGCACAAGGAAGAACTTACAGTATAACCTTTTGGAGAGAATGAATCTTGTGAACATCTGGAAGGTGCTTAATACCTGTGTTGGATATTAACCTAGAGAGAAACAAAATGAGAATGAGTGAAAATGAGGCTGGCTGTTTAAACAGTTGTTAGAGCATGAATTTTCCAGGATCAAAATATCAATTTTGAACCATGAGAAAAACCTACCAGAAAAGCCCATGTATACCTGAATTATGCTCATGTTTTCTATTTTAAGGTTCATTCTACAGTCTTAAAAGCTGGTGATTCCTTAGAGAAAAGAAACTTAACAGTTCAGTCACAAAGGGATTAGGATGCCACAGTATACATTTAAAAAAAAATGAAGATTGATAAGTTAATCTGACCCTAAAGCAACTTCTAACTAGTAACAAAATTTTCTTAAATTATCCTGTGTTTCCAACCTCATCATATGTGTTGGAAAACTGTGCCTTCTTCGTTCCAAGTGATTCTCTTGGGATTAGAGTGTGAGATTTCATGCCCTATGACCCTAGAGTATGGATGTGACCTGAACTGGGCCAATCAGACTCTCTCCTGGGATGTGGTTGGAGGTTGGTTAGAGCTTCTGCTGTCATCACCCTTAAGAGATGATTATAAATTTCTACAGCTGAAAATCGCAGACCTACCCTGGATCCTTCCCAAGTTCTGGTTATATTGGCCTGACTTTCCCAGGAAGCAGAGCTTGAGATGGATAGCTGTGAGTATATATTTCATAGTAAAATTTCAGAGCAATCAGGACAGGGAGTGAAACAGGGAAGGAGGGAAGCTAAGCAATACGAGCACTACTGGTGACTAGTTCCTAATTCCAAGGACTTGATTTAGGATATTTAAAAAATGTTAATTGGAGTGGGGGATAGTAGGGAGGGAAGATTGTGTCCATTGACTCCTGTTTCCTATTGGTAAAAGCTGATTCCATGGTGTTAATTCCCCACTTATGGCTTGCACATTGTGAATACCCAGTGAGTTCCTGATGGGCATCTCTCACAGTGGTGCCCAAGAAGCCCCAGAGCAGGAAGGAAGAGGTGTACAAGGCTAGGCTGGGTGTTGTTCAGTTGCACTTGAATGAAGCTGGATGAAATTTGGGTGGAACTGGCTGCAATAATAATGGTGAGGGTTTTTCGAGGCACATAGAAATTATTGGACACATTGTTCTTTGTCATTTTCCTGACTCCTGTGAGTTACTTAAAATCCTACTATCTCGCTACTCCCATTTCCCTTTTCTATATGTGGCTTACGTAAGTTGGAGGTGGTGAGAGTTACATGCAATCTAAGGAAGCCTCATTGATATATTCATCATTGCAAAGGACCATATGTCCTTTTGAGGTTATGACTCAAGAAGATTTGGTGCCTTGTTCTCTGCTTCTGTATTTAGAGAGGAAGTGACTGTAGTCTCTAGGTTCTAGGTGATGGTTCTCAGAGTTTTTTTTTCCCTCCTCTTGGTTCCCTGATATCCACATCAAAGGTCTCTTGGGCAATTCTTTTAATTACTTCAACAGCCCTTGAGTTGATCTCCCTTTGCTTTTTATCCAGGAAAAGATGTTCTTTTTGAAGAATTAATTGTGTTGTTAATTCACTTAAAAATTATATACAGAAAAATAAACTCTTTTGAGTGTAGAGGTCTTTGAGGTAAAAGAAATACATATATAACCATGAGCACAGTACAGATAATGAACAGTGTCATCACTGTCTAAATTCACTCATGTTTTCCCTTTGTACTTCATCTCTTCATCTACTTCATATCCCTAGCAAGCACTGATCAGCTATCTGTTTCTATAATTTTGCCTTTTCCAAAATATTATGTCAATGGAACCATCTATGATCTTCCCCACTAGAGCTCAGAGATGCTCTTCACACCACACAGCCACTGCTAGGGCATGCTGGAGTGGTGGTCAGTGATTAAGGACTGTTTTTTCTATCTCTTCAGTGCCTCTTTCAGCAATATGAAGTTAAAACCAGGTACAGTGACTGCTCACCTAATTTTTGGTTCTCATAAAAGTGTTTTTTTTTCTGTGTAGATAGTTGTTAATTTGGGGTCTTTGCATGGGGGACAATTGGTGGAGCTTTCTATTCTATCATCTTGTTCTGTCTCTATCAGTGGAATGATCTAGAATGTTATTTTTGGGTCTGGCTTCTTTCACTTAGCCTAACTCCATATTTCTCTTGATTCATTCACAGCAAAGCTTCTAGAAGGAGTTGTCTGCACATGCTGTCTTTGTTTTCTCATATCCCATTGATCTTCAACCTGTTCCAATCTGTTTTCATCCCATAACTCTTTTTATTTATTTATTTATTTATTTATTTATTTATTTATTGAGATGGAGTTTTGCTCTTCTTCAGGCTGGAGTGCAATGGCGCAATCTCGGCTCACCGCAACCTCTGCCTCATGGGTTCAGGCAATTCTCCTGCCTTAGCCTCCTGAGTAGCTGGGATTACAGGCACACACCACCATGCCCAGCTAAATTTTTGCATTTTTAGTAGAGTCGGGGTTTCACAATGTTGACCAGGATGGTGTCGATCTCTTGACCTCGTGATCTGCCCGCCTTGGCCTCCCAAAGTGCTGGGATTACAGGCGTGAGCCACCGCGCTCGGCCCCCATCCCATAACTCTTAACTGATACTGTGATCATCATGCCAAAGTCTACAAACTCACTAACTACCAAACTCACTAACTACTACAAACACTTTAAACTGTAAACAGTCACCTTCTTAGACTTTTCTGGATTATTTAGTTTTTTTTTTTCCAAACTTTCTTTTCTGTTGGTTTCTGTCATTTTGCACTCTTTTGTTACTGCTCCTTCTCCTCTGTTACTGCTTCTTAGCATTCTTTGTTGATTCCTTTTCCCCTATTTGTACTCTGGGTCTTTTGCATCACTTCTCTATACTCTCACTACATAGATCTTGTTTCCTGTGATTTTAAGTAGTATCAATATTATTACTCCTCGATTCATACTTGCTCTCTGACCTCGCTAGCCTATTGCTAATTAAAGCTTATTTTGCGTAGCTTTCTGAATGTCTCACTGACGTAGCCAGCTAAACTTGTTCCCCCCATTATCATCTCCACCAAACTGCTTTTCCTCCATTATTCTCCATAGATAGAATTGCCATCCATCAATTGTAATTTGACAGTTAAAGCTGGCTTGGCTTCTTCTTTTTTAAGTTCTAATATATAGTCCATTTCAAAGTCTTCTTAGATTCCATTTCCAAAATATGTCTTGACTCTATGCAGTTTTGCCCATCTCCACTGAAACCATTCTAAAAAAAACCCTAGGAATTTCTGTAATATTATCCTCCTTTCTTTCCAAATTCATTCTCCATGCAGCACTCTGGGAATTCTTTTCAAAAATGTAAATCAGATTGCTTTACTCCTTTGCTGTTAAGGCTTTGGTTCATTCCCATAACAGTAAAATTGACACGCCTTACTGCCTCCTTTTGAACCTTTATCTTGTGCTATTTCGCCAGTGCACTTTATCCCCAGTGGCTTTCTCTCAGTTCCTCAGATATATTAATTTATTTTGTTTCTCCAGATATTTGCATGTACTTTCTCTAGAAGGCTAACCATCCACTCTTACCTGGCCAACTTCATCTCACCCTTCAGAGTTTATTTACACATGTCACTTTTTCAGAAAGGAGCTCCCTATATGCCAATCTCAATTAGGGCCCCTGATTTATTCTCAGTATAACTGCGTCCTTTTTAGCACTCCTCAAAACTCTGAGCCATATATTGTTTTGTGTTATTTATCCAACATCTGCCTCTTCAACCAGAATATGACTCATATGAGGCAGGATTCATGTTTTTCCTGAAAACTCAGTACAGTAGTTGACACATATAATGGGCTCAGTGTTTACCAAGCTCTTTATTCCAGGTAATATGCTATGTGCTATCAAGAGATGAGTTCACAAGGAATTATTCACTGCCATGTTTATTACACCTTATTCATTTGACATTATATGGGTAGCAGTTTCCCCATCTCTCTTAGTAAATGAGTAAGTTTTATATAATTGAAGGAATGAAGAATTCATGATTGCACAATAAGAAAGTTACAAATGCGAGAGGACTCAAGATGGCGCTGTGAAAACAACCCAGGATTGAAGCTCTCGCTGGATGTGCGGAGAGGGTGAGTCGGGGGCGCATTTCCAGACGGATCTTAGTTGCCCACAGAACGGGGAAATTCCCAGGTATAAAAGAGACACGGGACACCAGGCAGAAGTTTTGGCTGGTGTAGCCGGCAGCCGGTGTGGCTGCGGCCCGCGCCGGAGCACAGAGGCACTCCACAGCGCTCCATACAAAAGCGCACTATTATGGGTGCCCTGTTCAACTGGCAAACTGAGACCTGAGAGGGCTGAACTTGAGACTGAACGGGACTTGGACAGTGAGCCAGCCCAGGAAATCCCAGGGACACAGCATTTGGGGTAGCGCAGTGTGACAAACAAAACGGGCATTCCAAACGCTCCTGGTGAGGAGGTTCCCTTAAAGCGCAGCTCCGTGGGGGAGGGGCGTCCGCCATTACTGAGGCAATCAGCCCCTACTGATGTACACGCCCATTGCTGACGCAGCCTGCCGTTGCCGAGGCAACCCGGTACAACAGAGAGACTCCGCCACAGGGCATAGCCCGTGGCAGCAGGGTGGAGACCGCAGCAGAAGGGTAGAGCCTGCAGCAACAGGGCGAACCTCACAACAGCAGGGTGGAGGCTTGGCAGGCAAATAGTGACTAGACTGCTTCCTAGCTGGGCAGGACAGCACAGTGGACACTCAAAAATAAAGCCCCAACCCCTTCAGAAAGAGCAGCTGGGAAAAAAAGGGTTTTTTAATGAGTTCTGTTGCAGCAGAATTAAACATAGCAGCCTAACAGCCCTGAATGAACAATAGAGCTCACAGCTCAGCAATTGAGCTCCTATAAAGTACAGACTGTCTCCTCAAGCAGCTCCCTGACCCCTCTATATCCAAAAGACTGACATTTGGCAGGCATCATTCTAGGACAAAGATAGCAGAAAAAGAAACTGGTAGCACCCCTCACTGTTCTGCAGCTGCTATAGGTGCACCCCAGACAAGCAGGGCCTGGAGTGGACCTCAGCAGTCGTACAGCGAAGGGGCTAGACTGGTAGAAGGAAAACCAAGTAACAGAAATACTTCATCATCAACAATCTGGGTGTCCATTCAGAGACCCAATAGAAAAGTCAGCAACTACACAGATGACAGGTGGATAAATCCACAAAGATGGGAAGAAACCAGCGCAAAAAGGAGAAAAACACCCAAAACCAGAACACCTCACCTCCTAGAAAGGACCAGAACTCCTCACCAGCAAGGGAACAAAAGCTGGACGGTGAATGACTGTGACGAAATGACGGAATTAGACTTTAGAAGGTGGATAATGAGAAACTTTTGTGAGCTAAAAGAACATGTTTTAAATCAATGCAAAGAAACTAAGAACCTTGAAAAAAGATACAAAAAAGATTCAAGGAAATGATAACAAGAATGGATAACTTAGAGAGGAATATGAATGAATTAAAGGAGCTGAAAAACACAATACAAGAACTTAATGAAGCATGCACAAGTTTCAATAGCCGGATTGACCAAGCAGAAGAAAGAATATCAGAAGTCGAAGATCAACTCAATGAAATAAAATGAGAAACCAAGATCAGAGAAAAAAGCACAAAAAGGAATGAACAAAGTCTCCAAAAAATGTGGGACTATGTGAAGAGACCTAACCTACGTTTGATAGGTGTACCAGAATGTGACGAAGAGAATGAATCCAAGCTGGAAAATACTCTTCAGGACATTATCCAGGAAAAATTCCCCCACCTAGCAAGACAGGCCAACGCTCAATTACAGGAAATACAGAGAACACCACAAAGATATTCCACAAGAAAAGCAACCCCAAGGCACATAATCGTCAGATTCAACAAGGTTGAAATAAAGGAGAAAATACTAAGGGCAGCCAGAGAGAAAGGTCGGGTCACCCACAAAGGGAAGCCCATCAGACTCACAGCAGATCTCTCGGCAGAAACTCTACAAGCCAGAAGAGAGTGGGGGCCAATATTCAACATCCTTAAAGAAAAGAATTTTCAACCCAGAATTTCATATCCAGCCAAACTGAGCTTCAGAAGTGAAGGAAAAATAAAATTCATTGCGAACAAGCAAGTACTCAGAGATTTTTGTCACCACCAAGCCTGCTTTACAAGAGCTCCTGAAAGAGGCACTACACATAGAAAGGAATAACCAGTACCAACCATTCCAAAATCACACTAAATGCTAAAGAGCATCAACATAATGAAGAATCTACAACAACTAATGGGCAAAACAGCCAGCTAGCATCAAAATGGCAGTATCAAATTCACACATAACAATATTAACCCTAAATGTAAATGGACTAAATGCACAAATCAAAAGACACAGACTGGCAAATTTGATAAAAATCCAAAACCTATCAGTGTGCTGTATCCAGGAAACCCATCTCATATGCAAGGATACACAAAGGCTCAAAATAAAGGGATGGAGGAAGATATACCAAGCAAATGGAGAGCAAAAAAAAAAAAAAGCAGGAGTTGCAATTCTTGTCTCTGATAAAATAGACTTTAAAGCAACAAAGATCAAAAGAGACAAAGAAGGCCATTACATAATGGTAAAAGGATCGATACAACAAGAAGAGCTAACGATCCTAAACATATATGGACCCAATGCAGGAGCACCCAGATACATAAGGCAAGTTCTTAATGACTTACAAAGAGACTTAGACTCCCACACAATAATAGTGGGAGACTTTAACACTCCACTGTCAATATTAGACAGATCAACCAGACGGAAAATCAATAAGGATATCCAGGGTTTGAACTCAGACCTGGAGCAAGCAAACCTGATAGACATTTACAGAACTCTCCACCCCAAATCCACAGAATATACATTCTTCTCAACACCACATCACACCTACTCTAAAATTGACCACATAATTGGAAGTAAAGCACTGCTCAGCAAATGCAAAACAACTGAAATCATAACAAACAGCCTCTCAGACCATAGTGCAATCAAGTTAGAACTCAGAATTCAGAAACCAACCCAGAACCGCACAGCTTCATGGAAACTGAACAACTGGCTCTTGAATGTTGACTGGATAAACAACGAAATGAAGGCAGAAATAAAGAAGTTCTTCGAAACCAATGAGAACGAAGACACAACATGCCAGAATCTCTGGGACACATTTAAAGCAGTCTCTAGAGGAAAGTATATAGCAATAAGTGCCCATATGAGAAGAGTGGAGAGATCCAAAATTGACACCCTATCATCAAAAGTGAAAGAGCTAGAGGAGCAAGATCAAAAAAACTCAAAACCTAGCAGAAGACAAGAACTAACTAAGATCAGAGCTGAACTGAAGGAGATTGAGACACGAAAAACCCTCCAAAAAATCAATAAATCTAATAGCTGGTTTTTTGAAAAGATCAACAAAATAGACAGACCACTATCCAGATTGATTAAAAATAAAAGAGAGAACAACCAAATAGATGCAATAAAAAATGATAAAGGAGAAATCACCACAGATTCCACAGAAATTCAAACCACCATCAGAGAATATTACAAACAACTCTATGCGCATAAACTAGTAAACCTGGAAGAAATGGATAAATTCCTGGACTCCTGTGTCCTCCCAAGCCTAAACCAGGAGGAAGCTGAAACTATGAATAGACCAATAACAAGGGCAGAAGGGTAGCAATTAAGAGCCTACCACATAAAGAAAGCCCAGGTCCAGATGGGTTTACAGCCGAATTCTACCAGACACACAAAGAGGAGCTGGTACCATTTCTTCTGAAACTATTCCAAATAATCCAAAAAGAAGGAATCCTTCCCTAATCATTCTATGAGACCAATATCATCCTGATACCAAAACCCGGCAGAGACCCAACAAGAAAAGAAAACTTCAGGCCAATATCCATGATGAACATAGATGCAAAAATCTTCAATAAAATATTGGCAAGCCAATTGCAACAGCAAATCAAAAAACTTATTCATCATGATCAAGTAGGATTCATCCCGGGGATGCAAGGCTGGTTCAACATACGCAAGTCTATAAATGTAATTCACCACATAAACAGAACCAAAAACAAAAACCACATGATTATCTCAATTGATGCAGAGAAGGCATTTGACAAAATTCAACAGCCCTTTATGCTAAAAACCTTCAATAAACTTGGTATCGATGGAAAATATCTCAAAGTAATAAAAGCTATTTATGACAAACCAACAGCCAGTATCATAATTAATGGGCAAAAACTGGAAGCATTCCCTTTGAAATCCGGCACTAGACAAGGATGCCCTCTGTCACCACTCTTATTCAAGATAGTACTGGAAGTTCTAGCCAGAGCAATCAGGCAAGAAAAAGAAATAAAGGGCATTCAAATAGGAAAGGTGGAAGCCAAATTGTCTCTATTTGCAGACGACATGATAGTATACCTAGAAGACCCCATCGCCTCAGCCCAAAAACTCCTGAAACTGATAAGCAACTTCAGCAAAGTCTCAGGATATAAAATCAATGTGCAAAAATCACAAGCATTCCTATACACCAATATCAGACTGAAAGAGAGCCAAATCAAGAACAAACTGCCATTCACAATTGCTACAAAAAGAATAAAATACCTTGGAATACAACTCACAAGGAACATAAGGGACCTCTTCAAGGAAAACTACAAACCACTGCTCAATGAAATCAGAGAGGACACAAACGGATGGAGAAACATTCCATGTTCATGATTAGGAAGAATTAATATCGTAAAAATGGCTATACTGCCCAAAGTAATTTACAGAATCAATGCTATACCCGTCAAGCTACCATTGACTTTCTTCACAGAACTGGAAAAAACCACCATGAACTTCATATGGAACCAAAAGAGAGCCCGCATAGCCAAGTCAATTCTAAGCAAAAAGAACACAGCGGGGGGCATCACACTACCGGATTTCAAACTATACTACAAGGCTACAGTAATCAAAACAGCATGGTACTGGTACCAAAACAGAGATATAGACCAATGGAACAGAACAGAGGCATCAGAGGCAACACAACATATCTACAACCATATAATCTTTGATAAACCCGACAAAAACAAGCAATGGGGAAAGGATTCCCTGTTCAACAAATGGTGCTGGGAAAACTGGCTAGCCATGTGCAGAAAGCAGAAACTGGACCCCTTCCTGACCCCTTACACCAAAATTAACTCCAGATGGATTAAAGACTTAACCATAAGACCTGGCACCATAAAAACCCTAGAAGGAAATCTAGGCAAAACCATCCAGGACATAGGAGTAGGCAAGGACTTCATGAACAAAACACCAAAAGCATTGGCAACAAAAGCCAAAATAGACAAATGGGACCTAATCAAACTCCACAGCTTCTGCACGGCAAAAGAAACAGTCTCTAGAGTGAATCAGCAACCAACAGAATGGGAAAAAATTTTTGCAGTTTACCCATCTGACAAAGGGCTGATATCCAGAATTTACAAAGAACTCAAACAGATTTACAGGAAAAAAAACAATCCCATTCAAAATTGGGCAAAGTATATGAACAGACACTTTATGAAAGAAGACATATATGAGGCCAACAATCATATGAAAAAATGCTCATCGTCACTGGTCATTAGAGAGATGCAAATCAAAACCACATTGAGATACCATCTCACGCCAGTTAGAATGGCGATCATTAAAAAATCTGGAGACAACAGATGCTGGAGAGGATGTGGAGAAAAAGGAACACTTTTAGACTGTTGGTGGGAGTGTAAATTAGTTCAACCATTGTAGAAGACAGTGTGGCGATTCCTCAAGGCCTTAGAAATAGAAATTCCATTTGACCCAGCAATCCCATTACTGGGTATATATCTAAAGGACTATAAATCATTCTAGTATAAGGACACATGCACAGGAATGTTCATTGCAGCACTGTTTACAATAGCAAAGACCTGGAATCAACCCAAATGCCCATTGATAATAGACTGGATTGGAAAAATGTGGCACATATACACCATGGAATATTATGCAGCAATCAGAAATGATGAGTTCGTGTTGTTTGTAGGGACTTGGATGAAGCTGGAGAACATCATTCTCAGCAAACTGACACAAGAACAGAAAATGAAACACCGCATATTCTCACTCATAGGCGGGTGATGAAAAATGAGAACACATGGACACAGAGAGGGGAGTACTAAACACTGGGGTCTAGTGGGTGGAAAAGGGGAGGGCCAGTGGGAGGGGGAGGTGGGTAGGGATAGCCTGGGGAGAAATGCCAAATGTGGGTGAAGGGGAGAAAGCAAACAAAACACACTGCCATGTGTGTAGCTATGCAACTGTATTGCATGCTCTGCACATGTACCCCAAAACCTAAAATGCAATAAAAAAAAAAAAAAGAAAGTTACAAATGCATCATTTAACATCAACAGCATGAGCTTCCATAGCCCCTGTACTTATGGAATATCTATAGATATCTGTAGATGCACATTGAGATTTTTGGTCTTTATAGAAAGAAAACAGAGTGCAAAAAATGGCTAAATTTATTGCAAAAAATGGCTAAAATTATTCCAGTAGTGCTGAGTTTAAGGTACTTAAAAAGATCTAGTGACCATCTAGTGAGATGGATTATTGGTGATAATTCTGTAGCTGAGACTCTCTAAAACCCCAAGATAATACAGGAAATGGAGTTCGGATGAACACTTAGTTTTCAATTCATTTTTCCCCTCTGATCAATAAATTCATGTCTGATGGAGGCTGGAAGTGGGTAATCAGCTAGGAACTGTATGTCTCAATGGGTTTGCTTTTGTCAAATGACTGTTTGCTGCAAAATTATTTTGATTCACTCAACCATGGTTTATCTTCAAAAAACAGTTAAAGGCCTGAGGGTAAAATGTCAGTGAATTTAAGTTCTGCAAATGGGTCTTTTAGAGAAAGGTAACTGACTCGGAGTTTTCCCTGTCTGCAGCCAGTTTTACATTCTAAGCTGGTGTTAGCACTCTTTAATGGCTGATTGTCCTTAATCTTTAGGTTGTAATAATGAAAGTGAGCCTCTCTTCCATCAGGATGAACTTGCTGGGGTCCTATAATTGCTGGGAACCGTTCTCACCTATTCCGCACAGGATAATGTGCTTGCTTTTCACAAACAGGTGACCCTGTGGCACTGAGTCTCCTTGTCCTAAACATCATTAGTGCTTTTATTAATCTTCAGTAGTGTTTATGGGCTCTTATTTTTTCTTAAGTTAACAGGGTCTGTGTTTGCTTGTGTTGCACTGGACTATGTGCCATCCTTCCAATAAAACCTCTGTTTTATACAAGGAGGAAGCCAGAGACAGTGTGCTGGTTTCAGGCAGTTTGTGAGTGAATTAAGACTAGCACAGATGAAACACTTAGAATGGTCTAGTGGCAAACTGTATGCTACTGATTGTGAATGCCTTAGGAGTTCAGAGAAGGGGCTAGAGGAACAATATGGGCTGGAGGAAAAATGTGAGGTATCTTAGAAAGTATAGAGCCTTCTGGCCTAAACTAAGAGTAGCAAGTGTGCATATTTGGACCACATGAGGTGGACGAAAGGATGGGAAGCAGAGAAAAATAAAACTAAAATCAGGGAGGAGGTAGAATTTCAGAAACTTAAAGCTAGATAAAGAAGTGTGGTAAAGAAAGCATGGGCTTGAAGGGCAAACATTAGAAGCCACTTTTTGGGGCTGCAAGGGGAAGCAAGAAGACGCGAAGGTTCCCTGAGCAGAGGTGGCCCATGTTTTTGCCAGCCCGTCACCTCAGGACTTCACAGTAGTAATGAGACCAAATTGATGGTGGTTGAGAACCAGCTGTGGAGGTAAACTCCTAACCCACTGGAGTAAGAACAGTAAAGCAGGAGAAAGGACAAGACATCCCTTCTTATTACACATGACAACCAAGTACATATATATATTTTTTAACCTCTATTCCATACCAAATCTACCATGGCATGGAATGATCAATTCTGAGACAGTGTGAATCAGCTCTCTCTTAGTCTAGGACTTAAGGCAGCCACAGAGTTCATGCTATGGCTTGAGTAGATCTTTGAGATGCTTTAGGCAAATTTGATTAAAGGAGAGGATGCTGCCAGTTGTGTGTCCAGTTTATCATTTTTGCCAAAGCACATTTCCTAGTAACCAAGGCTGAGGGTTTGGAGTTGAACTCTTCTCTACCTACTAATTGGTTTCCTATAATATAGGATTCGTTTGCTTTTAAGCCTTTTGATTCTTTTATTCTTTTACATTTTTAATTACATTTTTAAAGTCTCTTGCGTAACACTGAAGTTGACTCCTTCCTCCTGACCATTCTGAGAGAAGTCAGGGCAATGATGGATAGGAATAGGAAGAATGGGCTGATCTTAATTATATACAGTTGATTCTTCTTATTCATAGCAGTATGTTTTAAAAGTCACCTCAGACATGGAATTAGTGAATCACTGGCCCCAGGGGAAATTCAGGATTAGATTCCTTTGAGCCTTTGGTTGAAACATATTTGTCATGGTTTGATCAATATATAACCTTGTTTTATATGTGTTTCTGTTTAAAGATACCTTATTTAATACTTATTAATGATTCATGAACACGGAACTCATGTTCTGGGGTACTATAACTCATGTCTGAAGGAAACTTATCTAACACATATATATTTGGCATGTCACGGCCTTCTTGAAGTTAGGAACCTAGATGGCACTTCAGCACTGCACATGGAGGCCTTTTAAATAGTGACATCACCAAGAAAAAGCACAAACAAGGGGAGATAAGGCACTAGATAGACCATGCAAAGGGCACTCGCTTTTCAGCATGACAGCTGAAACAAGGTGTTCGCATGCAGGCTTATTCAACCTCAGTTGGGAACCTATGGCAAGACACTCAAATTTTTGTCTTCCTGCACAAGCACATGTCCAAGAATAATGCAAAAGTGTTTCAGGTATTGATTTTGGGTTGCAAAAACATTTTAACAAGTGGATTAAATAGCAAATACAGAATCTGCAAATAATGAGGATCATGGTATATGAAAAGACTCCTTTATGAGGTTTGCTAATATTGATATTTCTACTAATTACAGATCCTTTTTAACTGGGAATTTGCGTATCTATATACAACATGGTGAAAGATGCTAACATATGCTTTCTGAATCATCAAATAAACATTCGTTAGGTATAGTATCACAGAATCTTGGAGTTATATGGCAGAGCATGTAAGAAGGTGTATTGAAAAGGTCTTCAACTTAAGGTTTAGAGACCCTGGCTTCCAGTGTTGTCCCTCTAACTACTGGATAATACCAAACAGTTCACTTACCTTTTCAGAGTCTCAGTTTCTCTCTGTAAAATGATTTTGTGTAAGAAATTATGTTAGAGAGTAGGAGAGCCTGGTTTCTCGCCTTTTCTCAATTTCAAAACTAGAACTATTTAACTCTCATATTTAACTAGGACTCTTTGTCTCCATCTCCATGGAAACCAGACTCCCTAGTAATCAGGGGAAATTGAAGGAGTTCCAGGGTAGCATTTCCTAGAGGTCAGTCCTATCAGCCAGGCTGCAGATTCTCTTTGGACCTAGCTTCCTAGATTAGCAATCAGCCTCTGTTTTTGAGCAGGGCATAGCTTCTAAGGTAATAGTCTGGTGCCAGATGGTCTGGTTTCAAGTCCTAGCTTTATCATTTTTTAAGATGTGTAGCCTTAGGGGTTAGTTGAAGTCTCCAGGGCTCTCAGATCTCTTACCTTTTACACAGGGAAATAAGATTTACCTTTTAGGAAAAATTAGCCCCACATCCAGGCACTATTACTGCTGTGGTCATGTTCCAGCCTTATATTCCAGTTGCTGTATCTGAGATTCTGATTTCCTCGATCCACTAGGACCTGGGTCATGTCTTACATCTCCCTAGTTCTCTTGGGTGCCAAAATACTGTTTCCTTGTCTGAGTCCCTGTGCGACCTAGAGGACACCTGAGTAGCCTGATGGTATGGCTGGTGGAAGCCACAGTGGAGTTTCCCAGATTCCTCCTGCCTCTTTCTCTAATTGCATTCTGCTTCCTTCTGATAAACCTGCCTGGATCAACCTTTCTATGTGTCTGACTCTGTTTAGCCTCTGGCTCCTGGCTTTTCTGATCAGGATCATACTATCACTTAGAGGTTTGTTGAAGTCAATTACTACCCAGAGTTGATAAACTAAAGATGACTTGCACATTTTTCTACAAAAAGACAAGTGATCCAAATTTGTTGAGTTTTTCTAAGACAAGTGGCTGTCAGAAATAATGGTACTAAGCAGATATTTTCTCATTAGACACATTTGATTTGTCTTTTTAAGGGAAAGGTAATATATTAATAATGGGGAGGAAAGCAACAGTTTTGGAAAAAAATCTGTGCTTTGGAAAAAAATCTGTTCTATGGAAAAAGCACTGGGAAAAATGTATGGAAATTGCTAATTTATTGCAGAAAGTGATGTATTTCCTCATGTATGAAGACTCACGGTACGTATTTTAAACATAAGGAAATGCAATTTTCCAACCAGTTTACGTTTTTCATGGAGTTTTGAATGCTTTCGTTAAAAATATAAAACATTCAACATTTTCCAGGTAGTTTCCAGGTACTAGTAAAATTCAACTGGTCTATTTTTTCCCCTAACGTCAGCCAGAACATCTGATTGATGTTAGGGAAAAAATATACTAGCTGAGTTTTATAAACGTATTTGCATAGAAGGATATAAACACTAAGTATGATGACTCAGCGAGTATATGTATGGAGCGGTTCTTCCACTGGATCTACCTATTTTAGTGAAGGTTTGTTCTCATCTTTGACAGCCATTAAAACCTAATATTACAATGACCTCTTAGTTAAACTAAGGATCAAAAAAATAAGCACATCCCATGAAATTTCTTTGTCTAAAATACTGTTATTAGTGAGAGCAAAACAGGTTTTTGTGCTATGCAAACTGGTATATAATAGGAAAATGTGGAAGCGTGTTATTCATCTCAATTTCATTCTTTAAAATAGTATTTTTGCATATGTGTGTAATGCACACAGGACTGCAGTCATCTGTATATCTACTTTATCAATAAAATTATTTGGGGACTTATGCTTTATTTGTTTATTTGTGTGTGTGTGTGTGTGTGTTTGCTCACTGATGGGGTGAGGAATCCAGATCGTACTGTCCAATGTATAGGATACTTGGTTTGGGAAGAGAAGCTTGTAATCCTGAAGAGCTGCCAGGTGGAAATGGTAATAGATATGTGCTGCTCTGTTCTGGAAAGTAGATATAGGATTTATAATAATAATGGTCAACATTTATTGAACACTTCCTATGCACCAGGTACCGCACCAAGCACTTACCATCGATTATTTTATGTATTCCTCTTCACTACCTTAAGAGATAGGTAGCACTACCAGCCTCATATTAGAGTTGAGGATGCTTAGGTGAGAGAAGTCCAGTAGCTTTCTCAAAGCCATGTAAGAAGAGGCAGAGCTAGAGGTTGAATTTAGATTTTTCTTAATCTAAAGCATGGGTGGTTATTGTCTTAACTTAAAGACAGATTCTAATGCATTATGGCAGTTGTCCAACAAGAAATGGATTGTTTTGCTAAGCATGTGGTTCCCACCTCTGCAACCATAGAGTTACTATGTCCAAGTAACTGTA
Organism: Callithrix jacchus; assembly: GCF_049354715.1. NCBI lineage: Eukaryota > Metazoa > Chordata > Mammalia > Primates > Cebidae > Callithrix > Callithrix jacchus. The sequence continues at coordinate 65,715,234 of NC_133515.1, read as the reverse complement.
TGGAAGGCTTTATTCCCAAGGAGGACCTTGGACTCTGTGACCACTAAGATGCCTTTCAGCATAGAAACCGAGTATTTCTCTAGAAACAATATTTCCAGAAGATACAAACACTTTGTTTATGAATGAAATGCTACAATAGTCAAATAAGTTTGGGGAATGCTGGGTTAATAAAGTTAAGCAGCTTCCTTGCTGCAGGATTCTCAGAGCCTTTACCATGGTAAATAGATATGTGCTATAAATATGAGGAGAAGGAAATATTTACTCACTATTAATTTTTAGGAGAAGGAAATACTATGCTGGCTTTCCCCAGACATGCTGACTTTGGACTCCCACTTCATTGTATAGTATATCCCAAGTTTGGTGTTTCCTAGTTCAACCTTGGAAGCTCTGCTAAAAGCTAAAGCATTTATGCCAACTTCTTTTACTGTAGACTCATTCTTTAAAGATGCTATTACTATTAGGACATTCTCTTAGGTAGAATATTCCATCAGTCAGCACACTCCATTCTTCTACCATGATGTACATCAGAAAGTTCACAATATACAATATCAGAACCGTATTGGTGAAAGGGCAGACTATGTCCAGTGAACTTTGGTTTACTTTCTACCAGCAAGTTTGCATATTTTAGGATGGACCTCTTAGGTTACAACTGGGAGAGGTAAAGCAAGGGACTCTGTATAAGTACACTAGGCTTGTAAATGATGCCAGTCACAAGGTCAGATTCCTACCCCTAGTCCAACAATCAACTTCTACATGTGACCAGATGAGGGTAAAAAGAATCATGTAAAGTAAGTCAAAAGGGAACTAAACCGAGGAGAAATCTTTGACAAAATAGGTCTGACTTGCATGTAGAAAAATAAATAAATGAAGTTTGTGATGGGCTGTCACTGTTGATGTTGTTTGTACTTTTAACTGGGAGCAAGCTATAGGATATCTCTGTGGCTAAGGCAGAGCTCAGTGTAGCCGATGTCATAATTGGAGTTTTCCCTGAGAAACAAAGGTAGAAAAAATGTCAAATTCCAGGTTTCCGGAAACCAGTTACACAATCCTTAACCTCTCATGCACACTGGGCATGAAAACAGTGTGGAGAGTTGAATTTGGGGAGAGACTTTGTGAGCAGGGTTTCTGGAGAAAGCTGTGGATTTTCCCCTTCCTATCCCTGTACCAGCACTGCTTGCTGCTTCACTTAGGTTGAAAGAGGGACTTTAAAAAGACCATGTAGAAAGTATCATAACTGCCCGCTCCAGCTTGGGGAACACAGTGACCAGGGTCTGAATTTGGGCTGAGTGAGCAGCTGGCTAAAGTGGCAATAGACCAGAACACTGCTAACTGAAAAGAAACTGCGCTCCTAGGAACTGGTTACACAGTGACCTAAGAAAAAAAGACTCAAAAATAAACTTGCCTTATTATTTGTGTAGCACATACCTGACAAAGGCATTTTATAGGATTTCATTTGACTTCACAGTAGGCTTCTAAGGCGAGCATAATTATGATTACCGTTTTACTGATAATCTGAGAGGCAAGGCTCACAGAGAGTAAATGATCTGCTCAAAATTTCTAGATCTGAATCAGAAGTAGTAGTGGTTAACACTCACCTATTTTATTGCCACAAGCTAGACACCATTGTAAATGTCTTAACCTGTATTAAAGTAATTTAATCCTGCCCATAATGCTAGGAAGAAGGTACTATTATAATCTTTATTTTATAGATATGAAAACTGAGGCTTAGAGAGTTGAAATTATTATAGCTTGTCTGATGGAAAGTAGGACAGATGGAACCTGAACCCAGGTACTCTGGCTCCCCTGCCTCTTGTTGACGTTGCTTCCATCATCCTGTACTGGCTGTATAAGAACTTCTAAAACGTAAAGATGCCTCTAGATGAGAGTCACAGCAAACAGAGTTACCAAGCAGCAACCTTTTGAGACCCTCTTGGATGCTGTTGTTAGAATAACTTTAATCAAACTACCAATTTGTGGCAAGCAAAACTTGTAAATTACATGAGGGAGTTGCAAAAGAGTTAATATTTTAAACAGTTTGTACACCCTTCCCACAACTCATTTCTAATATTAATTATTTAGAAAGCTCTTTCTTATGTACACTTCAACTTAGCCCAAGAAGATGATCGCAAATTCCTAGTGGCAAACATATTAATAAAGTGTCAATGTTGTGTGCTGAGCACTAGGCATATTGGCGTTGGCTTCATCCACATCCTACGTCCCTCTAGCTGTGCTGCGTTGGGAGGCAGGATGAACTGGGTTGGAGTCTGACATTCCTGGGTTCCGTTCTTAATTCTATCAACTACGTAATCTCTGAGTTTCAAAGACCTCCTCTGTAGATTGGGAAAAATGTATACCTCACTGTTCTAGAAGATGGGAATGTAACGTGTGTGAATGGAATGCCTAGTTCAGAGTCTGTCATCTGGTAGACACTCAGTAAGTTCAGTGTCCCTGGGCCTTCTTCCCCAGTGTAATTTCTTAATCCCATTTTGTAAGTTTGGGCCAATACAGTCAACATTTCTGAACCTCAAGCTTCTTATCTGTAAAATGAAGCCACCAATAAATATTTTACAGGCCTTTTGTAAGACTAGTTAATGAATACAAAGTGAAGGTGCTTTCTGCATGAAGATTTCTGTTACTCATGCCTGTGTCATCCGGCCATGCCTTATGCAACCAGCGACACTTGCATTTGTTGTTTGCTTTTAGCTTTCAAAATGTTCCCACACCCAGTTTCATCTTGCCCCTTCCTTCCTCTTCTCTCTTTACAATAACCTTTTGTTAAGAAATGAGGGAGTTATGTTTTTTCTCCATTTTCCTTGAGGCCCAGTGTATTAGTCCGTTTGGTAGTTTGATTAAAGTTATTCTAACAACAGCATCCAAGAGGGTCTCAAAAGGTTGCTGCTTGGTAACTCTGTTTGCTGTGACTCTCATCTAGAGGCATCTTTACGTTTTAGAAGTTCTTATACAGCCAGTACAGGATGATGGAAGCAACGTCAACAAGAGGCAGGGGAGCCAGAGTACCTGGGTAATTTATAAAAAGGAGAGATTTAATCGATGCACAGTTCCTCAGGGTTGGGGAGGGCTCAGGAAACTTACAGTCATGGTGAAAGGGAAAGCAAATGTGCCTTCTTCACATGGCAGCAGCAAGGAGAAGTGCGGAGCAAAGGGAAAAGGCCATTATAATATCATCAGATCTCGTGAGTACGTGCTCACTATCACAAGAACAGCATGGCGGTAACAGCCCCCATGATTCAGCTACCTCCCATGAAGTCCCTCCCCAATGCATGGGGCTTACAATTTGGATTACAAATCAAGATGAGATTTGGCTGGGGACACAGAGCCAGACCATATCACCCAGGGAGGCCCTGTTACTCGCTTACAGGTTCTTACAGGCAGGGCCAGGGCTGGAACCTGGGTCTTTGGCTCTTCTGTAAAGAAAGGGGCTTTTCCCTGATGGCTTACTGAATGCAACCGTGTCCATGTGGGTCCCATGATTTGGTTCTTTTCCAGAGAGACCATGATGAAGGACTTCCCCTACAAGTCCTTCAAGCATGCCAGGCTCTCTCTTCTTAGCACTGCTCTCTTTGAATTCCAAATGAGTGAGGGAAAAGTTCATTGCCTCTTGAACTAGATGTTATTTGTGGATTGTTTGCTGTGGGTGAGCTCGTGATTAAACCACAGCAGAACATTTTTGTGATGTCTGTTGAAGATGAAAATATTCTTCTGTGGAGCATTTGTCACTTCAGTGTTCATATTCTGTGACGCCCCAAGATATTTCTCTAAAAGCAGCAGCTGCTCCCCTCTCTCTACCCAAACAGTAAGGCTCCAACCACACCTGCCCATATTCTTATGAAGGGCCACTGTGTGCAGACCCTGTACTCTGTGGTGGCCAAGAGATAAATGGGACACAGCCCTTGCTCTGGATTGGATGTCAGTGGAATCTAGCGGGGAACTCTCCAGCTAGTTCACGGTTTCCTGGTCCTGATCTGGCTGAGTGGTGAGTCCCTGGATGCATTCCTCCTGCAGACTTGCCCTTTGGGAAGACAATGTTCCTCCCAGAAGGACAAATCAAGAGTTTGGGGGCAGCTGGGACAATTCAGCTAGAACATTCCTGTACCAGGATCTTACAGCCTAAGAACACGTGTTATGAAAGATAAAGTAGATGAGATGAACAAGTACATAGAAGCAAGGAAACAGTGAGTCTCTCCCAGCAAGTATTTCAGAGTGGAGTGAGAACCGGGTGCAAGCACCTGTATCACAACCAGGTTTCTATGAAAGAAAAAAATGAGTGATCCTCCCTCCCTGCACTAGGGATATAGTGATGTTGAAAACCTGGTCCCCCACCCCCACCCCACCCCCTGGAGTAGTGCAGAATCTGGTTGAGTTCACTTGAGTGACACTCTCCCTTCTCTCCATATCCTGAGGACCCTGGCTGCGCACTGCCCTGCCCTGCCTCCTCTGGCCCATCCCATGGAGATGGTAGCTGTTAATGTGTGGCCTATCCAAGGGATAATTGCAAATTCAAAAGGGTCTGTAAGGACAAAGATACCTTTTAAACCTCCCAACATGAGTCTTTAGTCATGGAATAAGAGGCAGCAGTTTATTTTCCATGGGGTGGAGTTTTGCCCAAAGTCTCTTCAGTTTGCACTGTCAAAGCTGTCATTCTGCCTGTGCCCCAGGCAGGCTCTGCTGAGGATTTTTCCTTCCCAAGCCAGCTCTAATGGCTGCTGGGTGCTTTCTGCCTCTTAAACATCATTTTCACATCCAGTGCCTCTCAAGCTCTGCTGAGGTGGTTGTGAGAACAAATTTGTCAGGGTCTGAAGGTGACAGGGATACATCCGTGACTGTCTTTTAGCTCTAGGAGCTGTACTTTAGCAGTCCTTAATTTATGAACAATTTACAGCTGATTTAAGTTTCTCACTGCTTCTGCAGGATCTCAGTTTAAAGGGTCTGTTTGAATCCTGGGGAAGGATTTGGGCCTCATCTGGGAAGTGAAGTGGCTGCACGATGCGAAATGTTCTTATCTTGCAGAATCACTTCCTCTTTCCATACAGGGCTCCTCGTATTGGGCCTAAATATGCTGAACTCAGGACAGGCAGTGACACCGGGAACCTCAGATTCATGAAGGTCACAGTTCAGAAACCGAGCTCTTGAGGGCTAGAGTAGATCTTAGAAGATCTTTCCTTTTCCTCATTTGACTCGCCTCTTGAAGCATATTTTGCTATTTTCAGTTTGCAGATGAAGAAATCGAGGTCTGAAGGGATTAGTACATCGCTGGCTGATGGGGGTATCCGATGAGGATGATACCAGCAGTAAGAAATAAATCAGAGCTGAGCTTTACTACGTTAATTTGAGACTAGCTTCTCGCCTAATCCTCTTTAGACTTATCCTTATATCTGACTTCTGGTGATGAGAGAGACAGGTCTTATTTCAAACTGAATGAGGTAAGGATACATCTTCCTTGTAAGAAGGTATATCCTATGAAAATTAAATTGCAGCAAATCTGAAAATGGGCAGAATATATGGTCATCTCTGTGCTATTTGAGTGGGTCCTGTGGAACTTTTCTCTCCCTCTTGGAAGTCCCCTGTCAGGGAGTCCATCATTACCAACTCTTGGGTTAACATTACCTTTTTCAGTTTCCTCTTTCAAAAACACAAATTCTCCTTGAATGGAGAATATCAGAACCTGAATATGTTGATATGAACTGATGGATCAAGTGATGTCTTTGCTGATGGAAAGGAATTGGGCTTCTTGCAGGAGAGAGCATACTGAACAGGTTAGAGGAGAAGAGGGAGGAAAGGTTAGCAGCATGAACACATCACCATCTTTACAGTCAAGAGATGGTCCTTGTCTCCCTGAAGATGACAGTCTTACAGTAAAATCTCACCTTGAACATTAGTGTTCTGGAAGGAAGAGCTGGTCACATTTTCCTAGAATTGACAATGTTAGGCAAAGTTGGCTCTGCCAGACAGATTACTGAGAAAAGAAGCAATTGTAAATCTTGATTGTGCCCAAATATCCTCGTAGTCATGGCAACATCCTTAGATACTTGCAACACTGACAGCCGGGGAGATGGCTAACAATTTCTTCACTATAATCACAGTCCTGTATACGATGACTGAATTCTTGATGAGTGATATCTGCAGGATGACTCTGTGTGGGAGGTGCTAAGGGGAGGGTATTGGGGGAAGAGAGGCTTTTAGGGGTTACTAAAAGTGAGTGGGCAAAACAACAACAACAAAAACACTCGACCACCTGGATCCATGTCCAACCCAAAGGTGAAACATATTCCAGTGATTCTGTCTTGGAAATGTGTCCCATCGAACCATGCCTTTCTAGCCCTCTGGGTGCCACCATTACTGTATCCCTGACTATGGCAACTGCCCTGCGATGGGTAATATTGAATGTCAACTTGAATGGATGAAAGGATGCAAAGTATTGATCCTGGGTGTGTCTCTAAGGACATTGCCAGAGAAGATTAACATTTGAGTCAGTGGTTGGGAAAGGCAGACCCACCCTTAATCTGGGTGGGCACCATCTAATCACCTCCAGTGTGGCTAGAATATAAAGCAGGCAGAAAAATGTGAAAAGGTTAGACTGGCTTAGCCTCCCAGCCTACATCTTTCTCCCATGCTGGATGCTTCCTGTGCTCAAACATTAGACTCCAAGTTCTTCAGCTCTGGGACTCAGACTGGCTTCCTTGCTCCTCAGCTTGCAGATGGCCTGTTGTGGGTCCTTGTGATCATGTGAGTTAATGATAGTTAATAAATTCCCCTGCACATATATATCTAACCTATTAGTTCTGTCCCTCTAGAGAACCCTGACTAAGACATGCCCCTTAACAGATCTCCCTGCAGTATAGTTGTATCCTGCTACCCAGGCAATTTACAGTCCAAATCATTCTCATTATGTCACTTTGCTGCTCAAGAATATGTTATAACTTGTTTCTTCCTATGGTGTTGGGCCTACATTTCTCTGCCTTAATTTTTCTCTGAATCCTATCCAACTTATTCCATCTAAATCTAGTCATAATCCTTCCCACTACACACCTTCTTTTTAGCTGGGACTCAGTTTCTTTCCATCCATTATCTTCTCCATGGTTCTTGCATTCTGTGCATTTAAAGTACTCATTTCTTTCTTTCACAGGAAATTTATTCCTTTACATCTTTCCAAATCATATTTATCACTCAAGTTCCAGCTATGTTACCCCCAAAATGCCCACAAGAATCTTTCCCTGACTAGTCTGGACTAAGGCACAGGGTCAGTCGTCTCATTCATAATCAGCGCCACACAGCTCTACAGAGGCATGGCTATTTCCAGCTGTTAACGTTTGATAGTCCTTTCTCCCCAGAGGACTGAGCTCCTTGAAGTGAGAGCTGTGCATTGATAGCTCCTATATCTCATACAAGCCATCCCTTTCATCCTTTCTCAACCACCCTTTCTTTTTTATTTTAAAATTTAATTAATTAATTTTAAAAATTGTACTTCAGATTCTGGGATACATGTGTAGATCATGCAAGACTGTTGCATAGGTACATATATGGCAATGTGGTTTGCTGCCTCCATCCCCCTGTCACCTATATCGGGCATTTCTCCTCATGTTATCCCTCCCCAACCTCCCTACCCCCTATCCCCCCTGCAATAGACCCCAGTGTGTGATGCTCCCTCCCTGTGTCCATGTGTTCTCATTGTTCAACACGTGCCTATGAGTGAGAACATGTCTCAACCACCCTTTCTAAAACATGACTCTCTCTACTTTCCCTGCTTTATTTTTCTCCATAGCATCATCACCACCTGACATTACCCAACACTGTTTGACAGGACAAATAAAGCCTCTGCCCTTATTGAGCTTACATTTTAGTTGGAGAGACTAATAGCTACAACAAAGCCTGTGGTGTATTATGACCTCAGTAAGTGGCTGTTGAATCATTGGTTGAGTGAATGAGTTCTTACTGATTGGCCAATTCACTTCAAAAAGGATGAAGGCAAAATGGGGAGCCACCAGGCCTTTCCACCATGCACATGCTATCATAACTGCTAAAAATGAACCCAAATATGGCTCTTTTTCCACCATCATAGAAAAGTGAATATAGGTAAGCCCCAAAAGTATAAGAATGATTCATTCTGTAAAGACATTGCATCCTCCTGTCAGAAGAGCCCTATAACCGAGGACTATAACAAGTCAGCTTACATCTCCTGTAAAATGGCTACATGTCCTGCTTACTCTGTGGATTTTTGAGGTTCAAATGCAACAAAGGATGATAAGTGTTAAGTTATAAATAAACATAAAATGGGGAAGCATTATTCAACCAGCTGTTTGTGTGAAAAACTGGAATTATTTTGAAGGGGGATGGCAAGGGAGGTCATGGACCACTTGTGTCGAAAATAAAATAGGCATAAAAGTCAGGGTTAAGAACTATTAGAGCTCTGCAGGATAATGTAGGTTTGCTTGTTTGAAGGACCTTTTTGGATATGTCAGGGGTTCTGTAAGAAGGCTCCTTTTGTCTTTTGAGAAACATGAATGGTGTATTTCCATGATAGAATGCTGAGTGGTGGATTTTGTCCAAAAGAAGCAGTTAAAGAGGCCTTCAAAACCTAAGAAATAATGGAAGGGAAAGGAAACATCATCACTACCATCACCACTATCATTCATGATCATCATCATCAAATCAGAAACATTTGTTATGCCTGGATGATATACCAGAAGCTTTACAATCAGTATCTCATTTAATCCTACACTGGTCTTAAAAGGTAGGGAGTACCATAATTTTATTTTTTCCTTTAATTATTTTTTTAAGAAGAGGAGAGAGCTGAGATGCAAGGAGATGAAGTCTCTTGCATGGGCACCCTAACTAGTAAATCACAGGGTCAGGAATTTAATAAGAATGAATAATATTTGTTGTGAATTTTCAAAATGTCGATCTTTTCTCTAAACACTTCATTTGTTTCAATCCAATGAATACAACTCAGTGATGCAAGGAATGTTAAGATTACTACTTTTCAGAAAAGAAAGTGAAGGCAAATATGCAAGCTTATGCAGCTAAAGAGGGAAGGAGCTGAGACGTGTGCCCAGACAGGTGGGACTAGAGTCTGGGTGCTTCCTCACTGCTCTCAGTTACCTCTGACTCCCTGCCCTCTGTCCGTTTGCCATGCTACTCCAAGAAACAGTTCAGCTTTTATAACCAGTAAAGCTATTTTTAATAATCCTACCATATCAAATTAAAGAGAGGAACACAGAAAAGAGAGAGAGGGACCTAGCAGAGTGTTGGGAATGAAACAGCCTGGATTGCTGAGGGGAGTCCCAGTGAGGAATCTCCTGGAATTGTTCCCAACTGGAGAAAGCAGATGGCATGGCAGCCATTAACAGGCATGGTAAGGAGGTCTAACAGGCCCACATCTGGGTGGAAGATGGCTATTAGTGGGGCATGGGAGTGGGGCCTACAGCACTGTGTGAAAGGTTTGCTAAAATGGCACTATGGTTTATTGAGCAGCAAAGCAAGAGAAACATCCAGCTGCCTGAGAATGACTGTGACAGGATGCAAAGGCAAGAAAATATTGTGTAAACCTTATTTACAGATCAATAGATAATCTTTCATACACAAAAGGTCAGCTCCAGGAAGACAGAGCAGTAAAGAAAGAAATATTGCCTGTAAATACAATATTGACTTTAAAACATCCACCCAGATGAATTCTTTGATGCATATTCTTCAACTTAAGGAACATTTCTTTATTCATGAGGGTTTTTTCCTAACCACTTCAAGTTCCTCAGCGAAGCATGAAGGCATTGATGAAGAGCACTGATTTCTAGTTGTCTTGAATTCTGTGCCATCAAATGAGCAGCATGAAATGGCATCAACAGGGAGGACTTCAGAACAACGTTTTTAAGGACGCATGTGCAGCAATTAGGACATTCAAGTCAAATAGCGACTCACCCCTACCCCTTGCAATCTCCTGCTTCAGTGGCTGTGATGATTAACATTTATCATGGCTTAAGAAAAAAACAAAGTGAAACAAAACGAACAACTCAATCCTGCTGGTACCCACTGGATTCCTTCATCCATTTTGCATTTTTTCTTTGTCTTGAAATAAGTAGTTCATCATCCCAAAGAACATCTGAAATCATTACCATCTACGTCAACCTCACTGCTGGATTACAAAGCTGTTAGGACTGCTGCTCAGATGAAAATAAGCACGGAAGATGTGCTATAGACTGAACTGTGTCTTCACAAAACTTAATTGTTAAAACTCTCATCCCCACTGTAACTGTATTTGGAAATAGAACTTATAGCAGGTAATTAATGAGGTCATAAGAGTAGGGCTCTAACCTGTTAGGATTATTGTCCCTATATGAGAAAAGAAACCACAAACTCACTCTTGATCACTCAAGTGTCTCTCTCTCTCTCTCTCTCTCTCTCTCTCTCTCTCTCTCTCTCCCCTTCTCACTCTCTCTAACAGTATACAGGGAGAAGGCAGCTGTCTGCAAGCCAGAAACCTAATTGGCCAGTACCTCTTGGACTTAACAGCCTCCAGAACTGTCAGAAATAAATTTCTGTTGTTTAATCAATTCAGCCTATGGTATTTTGTTAAGGTAGCCCAAGCTAACTACTGTAAATGGAAACTTGACTAGTTTCATTTCTTTGACAAAATCTTTCCAATTTAGAGGACTACCTATGAATTTAGGTAATCCCTCTTAGCAGTTTGGAAAATATTTCAAAGGGCTAGAGTGTCTTGGCCATACATATATATGGCAACTCTGCCTCCAAAGGCACTTCTACCTACTCTCTCTCTCTCTCTCTCTCTATCTATAAATATATATATGCTACATATATAAACCTGACACACACACACACACATGCACACGCGAGCACACGTGCACACACACACACACATATGGCAGGTAGAAGTGCCTTTAGAGGACAGAGTTGCCATGCATTGAGAAGGAGCACACAATTGGGAAAAGTCCACTCTTGGCAATAAGTCAAAGGCTTAAGATAGAACACTGTTAATCTCAACTCCCTAATGGGAGATCTCCATAGCAGTGGATGTGCAAACATTTTGTACAGTGTAGAATTATATAACTGCTATAATCTGAACATTTGTGTCCTCCCCAAAGGTCTATGTTGAAACTCTAACTCCCAGTGGGGATGATATTTAGAGGTGGAGCCTTTGGAAGGTAATTCCGGTTAGATAAGGACATGAGGGCAAGATCCTCATGGTAGGGTGAATGCCCTCACAAAAAGAGGAAGAGATATTCTTTCTCTCTGTGTATTTGTACCAAGATCAGGCCATGTAAGGATATAATGGGAAGATGGCTGTATGCAAACCAGTAGGAGGGCCCTGACCAAGAACTGACTAGCTGGCCCCTTGATCTTGGACTTCCAGCCTCCAGGACCATGAGAAACAAATGTTTATTATTTAAGCTACCCAAGCTACAGTAGTCTGTTAGAGCAGCTCAAACTGACTAAGACAATGATATGTTATTTTTCAGAGCAATCAAGGAGAATTCCTCGACAATGACATAATCCCTTCCAAATCCTTACTTGTGCTTTTCTTTCCTCAGGTTTAGTTAGAGAGCAGGTTTAAAATGCCCTGGGAATAATAACCTTCTCTCAGAAAAAGATGTGGCTGGAATCAGTCACCTCCAGCTTTGTGTGAACTTGATACAGGACTGAGGACTACTCAATACCCCAAAGTGAGATTAAAAGATGCAAAGAGGAGGATGGACTTAGTGGCAGATGGCACAGATTTCAACCTTTTTCAGAGGCAAAGGCATAGCTGTGTTTTCTCTGTTCTGCCAAGGATCTCCCTCTCTTCCTTCCTCGGTCTGGAACTGTGCTTTGCATGCCCACATCCTTACAAGTTCAAGTATCTCTCCTGCCCTCATCTCCTAAGGGAAGGACCAAGGGTCCTCATTAATAAGAACAAATGGTGCTGACTGCAAGGTGTTGGCCAATATTGAGGTCAAATTTTGAATCCTTTGGTTTCAAATTTTGCAATGATCCCTCATTTCTCATTTACCTGTTCCCAATTCACCATTCTCAGATAGGCTATTATTACCTTAGGGTAGGGAATATCTCTATGTGATGGGCTGGTTTTCTTCTTGGGTCTGTCTTTGGCAGGGGGGCTTTGCATTAGCTGTTTTTAATAGTTTATGAATAAAGATGCTTCTGGGGATGCCTCTCCATGTCCTAGAGAGCATTTGTTCTGACACTGAAGGCTCTAGGGTCCCCATATTCCACCCTGGCATTTTCCAAAGCAAAGAAAGAGAAGGATCTGGAAGGGAGAGATGGAGTTGAGAGAAAGAAGGAAAGAAAAGAAAGAATGAAGTAAACTTACTTGGTAACAGGTACTAATAATTTTATATTTGTATAATTCTCTGCAGTTTTTATACAGAACAATTTGCAAAGTGTTTTTTATTAAAGGCATAATCTTATTTGGTTTTTACAACCACTCAATTTATGGATAAGGAAACCAAGGTTTAGAGACAGTAATTAACTAGCTAGCTAATAAATATCAATGTTCTACTTGGATTCCAGTCCTTCTGAAGTCATAGTTTTTCATATGTAGGTTCTTTTTCATTCTGTTCATTTAAATTCAAAGGCATGCTCTAACTTCCTCTTTTTGAACCCATGCCAAGCACTTGGAGGAAAAAGCTGAAGGTCTTAATCGGCAGCATAATTCTCTATTCAACACTTACTAGAATTTTTCTGTGGATGGGATGGTAGACTTTGAGTAGTTGACCAGAAATAATTTGTCTACAAATACATTTATTAATGTTTTTGAGCACTTTGTAGTTGGCAAAATATTTTCATATCTAAATCTTGTTTGAGGCTCATATAAGTCACGTGCATATCAGTAGTCCAGTGATTGGCCCAAGATTTCTCAACTATTGAACGCTGGAATCAGGATGAAGCCTTAGATTTTCTGATTATGAGGTTCATGCTTTCTCTGTTGTCACATGTTTCCTCCACTGCTATGTGCCTAGGCAGGTTAGCCTCTGCAGAGAGCATAGCAAAGCTTCTGTCCCTAAGGAACATGATCAACTTAGAGATCAAGACTCCCAAGCCTGAAACTAGAGGAGCTCATAACCCTAACCTCTAAGCAGGACTGGCTACATAATTTGTGGGATGCAGTATAAATGAAAATGCAGAGCCTCTTGTTTAAGCATTACAAGATGGTAATAGCAGAGAATGAAACCCAGTATGCAGTCCTCTGAGTGTGGGGGCCCTTCTGAGCACAAAGTTCTATGTGCCCATGAAGCCAGCCTACCTCTGACAGTAGCTTAGAAGCAGATTACCTTGTTTCTCTTTTTCAGACCCTTTTTGGGTTATGTATCAGAGAGCAGAAGTTCCAGGTCATATGGACTGTCTTCTATTAAGTCTTTTATTCCCTAAGTTCTCATTCAGAGATCTAAGGCACAGGATGGCCCAGTGTTTTCTTATTATACCTGTTAACTCCAGTTCTTATGAATGAAAATTTAGACACAGAATCATATCATCATTAATAGCTAATATTTACTGGGCATCTACTATGAGAGGCACAGTGCAAAAATTTTTAAATACTTTGATGGCAAGAGTGGCTTCAATTCTGTGTCCTCTCTATCCTTTGTGTTGTGACTTTGCAGCTTTTCCCATCAAGAAGTAACATCTTCATCTTTTGAATTTGGATGATTCAGTGAATTGTTTTGGCTAACAGAATGCATCAAAAGAGATGGTGTGCTAGCTCTGAATTTTGGCCTTAAGATTCATGCAATCTTCAGCTGTCTCTCTTAAAACCCTGGGATTGCCATGAAAACAAGCCTACTCTACTACCCTGTTAGAAATGAGTGCCTCTTGGAGGAAAGCTGAGTCATCCCAACTGAGGCCATCCAGTGGGGTCAACTTCTAGTTGACCTGCCAATTAACAGTAGATGCATGAATGAGCTTAGCTGAGGTCAGGTAGACATAATTCAGATCAGCAGGACTATTCCACTGATGAACTCACAGACAGATGAAAAAATCATAAATAGTTGTTGCTTTAAGCCTCCATCTTTGGGTAGTGGTTGGTTTTGTATGATTATGATGCTAACAGATAACAGGTACACATGCATTATTATTATTTCCATTCTCTTGATGAGGAAACAATATGCAAGGTTAAGTCCATACCTATGATCACTAGCTAGTAATTGAACCCAGAAAGTTTAACTCCAGAGTCCAAATTCTTATGTGTTATTTTGTGGGGTCCCATTATAACACTCATGGCTCTGTCAAGCCCTCAGCTAATCTGAAAGCCATTTGGGTGGAGGGTGCAGTGCTTTTGCTGATAGGGGCAGGCCCAAAGGACAGAGCCGAAACACTAGGAATCTCTGCTGATAAAATACCATGTCTGTTATTAACCAAAACATACAAAATAAAATGCTGTAATTTATCAAAGGAAAAATGTGTATATGCAGAACAAGAGAGACAATGGCTTTGAAGTCAAGGTCACGAGCTAAATGCTAGCAGAAATTTTGGCTGCATCTCATTAACACTAAATTATGACTGAGTTCTGGAAGAGGTCCACATGACAGTCCCATTAATGCAAATGGCATTTCATATGTCTGTTTTTGTAAATGAAAACAAAATGCAATAACATTAGTAGAATTTGCTCATTAGACTAAACTAAAATCCATCACCAAGTATCTCTCCACCTCCACTTCTGCCCCTATGACCATCCTTGATAAAAAGCAGTTGCTCCCCAGAGACAATTGGGCCTTTTTGTAAAATAGGGTTGAACAATGTAATCATAATGGGGGTATCAAAGTACATGAGTTCTTACAGATATCGAAGGTTGGGAAGGTTCTGGAAGGCCTCAGCATTGATGTAGAGCAGGTTGTTGGCTTTTTCAATTCTACTGTAAAAGAAGAAAAAACATGCTAGTGATCTCAGTGGTAAGGAATGCTATAGTATTTTTTCACATTTTGCAGAGTACATGGTAAATTATTCATCCCATCCATATATCCACTCATCTAGTCATCTATCTATCCATCCCTCCATCATTTCAACAAATATTGAGGAAGCATTCAGTGCCTTTTATTACACTAACCTATGCAAACTAAATGTTTAATTCTCATTACCTGGGCCCTGTCCACCGGAGACAAACAGAGCATTGGCTGGGTGAGCTGTCTTCACCCTGAGTAGAGCTGCACCTTTTAGCAGTAAGAGTCTTTCAGGGTTGGAGGAGGCTAAGAGGGTAGGAATGAGACTGATATAGGGAAATGAGCTTTTGTCTGGTTGGGAGGCAAAAGAAAAAGAGCAAAAGTAGGTGAAAAGGATAAGGAAAAAGAGTAAGGGACAAAAATATATTGGAGGGAAAGAGAGTGAAATGGCAAAGAAAAATGAAAGTCAGGAGAAAATCAATATCTCTTTGCTTTTAACGGTGAAAGCCAAGCATACAGTAGCTGGGAATGGCCATTGATTCCCTTTATGCAGTAGACTGAGGCTGCTCACTCATGGAAAGGGGTGACTTCTGCCCTGTATTGGCCTGTGCTGTTTCTTGATCAACAGTCTGAAAGTGAGCATGTTCACGTTTGGATTCCAACACAGAGAGCCTGCCCTTTCCTTGTCTTGCTGGATCAATGTGTATTTGCAGAGATGCTCTCTGTTAATTACTTCCTTCCTGTTTCATTAGCTTTTATGTTGCTATAACCTGTAGCTACCTAGATCTAAGTACCAGGCAATTAATCATTTTAAGTGCAGTCAGTGCTACATGGAGGTGAGCACCTCTTCATGCAAGAAAGAGATGAAAGACCCAAACCATTACCTTAACTGTCCATTGAACTGTATCAAATGATGCCTGCTTGACCTTGCCCAGAGGCCTGGCTGCCCTTTGGTTCATTTCTCTGATAATCTCTCTGGGTTCTTCCCAACTAGGCCAAGCAGAAAGAGAAGAAAGGTAGAAGCATGAAGATAATGAGAAGAGGGAGGGAGAACATCAGTTGCAGAGTGCAGAGGCAATGAGGAAAAATGAAGGTGGGAGGCAGAGAGGGTAGAGGAAAGGAAAAGGGAGAGGGGAATTGCCAAATGAACAGACTGAGTATCATTCCTAAAGAAATTCACACACACATACACACAGTGTGTATGTATTTGTCCCTAC
Source organism: Callithrix jacchus (assembly GCF_049354715.1). NCBI lineage: Eukaryota > Metazoa > Chordata > Mammalia > Primates > Cebidae > Callithrix > Callithrix jacchus. Next base: position 65,699,123 of record NC_133515.1, on the reverse strand, counting down.
TGAAATTTGGCAAATGCTAAAAACAAAATCCATCCTTGTTAAAAATACACAAAAGAGTCAAAAGATTAATGTTCAAGTTGTTATTCGTGTGTGGATTTAGGCGGGCGACTTTAGATAAGCCTTACAACTTCTCTGTGCCTTTCCTTCTTCATCTGTAAAATCAGGAGGCTGTTCATTGGCCTTCCTAAATGTGTTCCGTGGAAATTTTGTCAGATGGTAATCAACAATCTCTAAAAGAAAACTTGCCAGGAACATTAGTTAACGAACATTTATACAATGTCCTTGGAGATTCTAAATGTGTACTAGCATATTATAGGCTCCGAAAAGTTTTCTTAAAATTAGCAAACCTATCTAATTTTATTTACCTAATGGTTCCTAGTCTTATTTGACCCTAAGATGTTTTCCTTTTGTAAAAATACTTAATATTTCCTGAGTTTTTAGTGATACACAGAATATACATTGAAAAATTGTTGACCAGTCCCTAAAGTCTCCTCTGGCTTTGATATTCTATGATTCTATGAAATAATCTATAGTAATTATAAACTGGTATAAAACAGATGTGGATCTGTGTGGGCAATGCTATTACATTAAACTGGAACATTAAGAAGAGAAAGTAAATTTGCTGGAGTAGTAGAGGAACTAAGGATCATTATAACATACTCACTCTAGGCCAGTCAATATGCTAGATCTAATTGACATTTATCATTTCCTTTATTCGTCACAGCAATCCTATGACATATGTAATTTTATTATTTCAGTTTTATAGATGAGGAAACCAAATCTCAGATAGTTATCTATCTTGGCCAAGGTTCTGTGGTAAATATACGGCATAGGCTAGTAGTCAGACAAGGTCTAACCAACTTCAAGTACATAGTGTGGCACTTATTTCGGGCTTTGACTGGAATAACTTTGAATGAAAGGATGACATAGAGGTACTTGCACACAGTCACTGGCAATGTTCTTGGCTACAGGCCGGCACAGGATGAACTAGGCTCTGAGCCGTGACCTGCATCACTAGATAGAGACACATTACAGTGCCTTTTAGGCTGACTTAGACATCTTATAATGGCAATCGAGGGATCTGAGGCCATGGCAGAGCCAGGGCTTCCTAGGAATATAGGAGAACTCTAAGGATATTTTCAAGAATGGCCATTAGCAAATTCCCCAGGCTTCTTGCTTACATTTCATGTAACTTGGGAAGGTTGGAGAACACATCTGCCTCTATCACCTCCAAGATGTCGTTCTGAGAGATTTCTCTGTGGAGAAAAAAATATATAATTCAAGCCAGTTAAGTTACACTCCATGAATATTTTTAGGGCTCAGCATAGAGCCTTGTGCCTCGGAGGATTCATGAGACACACAAAACTTCTTTCTGCCCTCAAAGAAGTCAGCTGTAGTAATAAGACAAAACTAACATACTAGATGCTAACACTTAAAGAACAATGGGAGAATAAGTCTAAGGCAGTGGTTCACCCTGGAGATTATCCAGTCTACAGATGTAGAAAGTGAGGTCCAGGAAGGAAGAGATTTGCCTAAAGAAATTTAGGGAACATACAGGATGAGAACAAAATTTAAGTTCCCCAGACCAGGGGTCAGTAAACGTCTTTTACAAGGCTAGATAGCAAATATTTTTTTGGCTTTTGCTGTGGTTATTTGTTCTCTGTCACAACTGCTCAACTGACGTTGTACCCCAAATGAAACCATAGGTAACACATGAATGAATTAGCCTGACTGTGTTCCAATAAAACTTTATTGATAAAAACAGATGTCAGACTGGATTTGACCCATTGGCTGTAGTTCAGCAACACTGCCCTAGAGCATTGAGTTGTTTTCTCTCTGCTAATCTGGCTTTCAGAAATGAGAACCTCTATCCAGTCTCTTTTAAAATAAACATACGTTTGTTGGCCACATAAATGTCTAACGCAGGAACAGAAAACTACATGTTCTCACTTATAAGTGGGAGTTGAACAATGAGAACACAGGGACACAGGGAGGGGAAGAACACACACTGGGGCCTGTCATGAGGAAGGATTGAGGGAGGGAGAGCATTAGGAAAAATAGCTAATGCATGCTGGGCTCAATACCTAAGTGATGGGTTGATAGATGCAGGAAATGACCATGGCACATGTTTACCTATGTAGCAAAACTGCACATCCTGCGCATGTACCCTGGAACTTAAAAATTAAGAAAAATAACAAAATAAACATAGATTTAAATTCCTTCCCACTCCAAGCCATAACTTAGGTGGAGGTTGTTGCAAGGCCATTGGCATTAATGATGTCTTAGCCTAGAATATTCAGAAAAAGATTCTTCAGGTCTCAGCTTTTTTTCTCCCAGAGTAATCTGAGGGCAGAGAAGAATGATGTCCACTATGCAGAAGCCCAGAGGTTGTGAGGAGACAGGGCAGCGTAATCAGTTAATATTTATAAAGTGTCTCACAGATGAAATGTGCTATTATTAGGCCTCCTGAGGAAGACTCTTATGCAGTTTTAATGCGGCAGCTGAGAGTGTCTCAGGAAATCTCACAGGCAGCATGCATTCAAATTGGCTGAGGTAGAAGTGCTGTCTGCTGGCCTAGGATTTAGCGGAAGAACTCTAGAAAGGCTCTTGATCAAGAGAAAGGCCTGGAGGGGAGGGAAAAGAGAAGGCCCATGGGGGAGGGAAGTGTGACTGTGAGCAGCAGCAGTGTCTGTGAGGGGGCCCATGACATCTGTGGCTTGTTAACCCAGTGGTGGCAGGGCCGTTTCTCATAAGCCCCCATGAATGAGGAGATATTTTGTGAGACGAGCTCCTCTTATTCCATAACATCCTTCATGATTCATTTGGTAAATTAAAGTCCTCACCATTTGCACAATTGAACATAGATAAGGGTGGTGTATGTGTGCTTCTAATTATGTATATATCTAATTATATATTTTTAATATATATTATATTCAATATATTCTATATATAATATAGAATCATCTATATTATAGTCTATATAATATATATTAAATTATATCATATAATTTTTAGTAATTATTTTTAATATATATAATAAAACCTATTTATATGTAATTACATATATGTACAGGGAGTTCTCGGAGGTACAAAATTGAGAAGGAGGGGGAAAGGAATGGAAGAAGAAAGCATTTATTTGATACAGTAGAGTGAAAGAATAGAGACTAAGGCATGCAGGAAAAGGCTACATAACAGGAAAGGCTCAAATGCAAATTAAACCATCTCCTCCAAAAGCTATCTCCAGGTTCACTAGCAGTTAGCAGTACATTTGGTCACCACTCAGAGAGATATATGTTCTTGCCCAAATTCATGTGTTGAGAATTCCCTTATCTGGATTATGTTTCAAAAAGACATAGAAATTATTAGAACATACAAAGTAAAGAAACACTTCTAAATTAGTGATTTCAGAAAGTAGTCCATATTTTAATGGTCTCAACTTCAGAGATAGTACTGGGTGTTAGGGTTGGGTAGAGGGATGCCTTTGGCTAGATGAGGACTGGGGGCAGGTGAACAGGGTACAGCCATGGAAAAGTACTTCACTGAGAAATTTAGACATCTTGTTCTGATCTAACCCAATTCTGTCTCTAGTTATTACTATTAAAATTTATTGAGTGTTTACTGTTTATCAGCCACTTTACCTGCATACTCTGCAATCCTTTTGACAAGCCTGTGAGGTTGGAATTTTTGTCACCACATTAGTTAAATGGCCCCGCCTGTATGAGGGACCAACTATGGCTGACAGAAGGACTCACAGACTTTCTTCTACCCACCCTGCCTCCTGCACCATACTGAGCACCCCTCTGGACCAGGAGCCTTTGTTGTAAAATAAGGGGATAGATGAAATGATTTGTAAAGTCTTCTCCTGAACAGTGCAAGGAGCCTTCATCTTCAAGCACAGAAACACTGTAGAAGATAATTTTCAGAGACGAGTCTTTCCTTTACTCATCTTCTAGGAGAGCACTTCTCAAATCTTAACACAACTGAGATCTTTTTAGAATGCAGAATCTCATTGGGAAGGTCTCCAGTGGGGCCTGAGGTCCTGCATTTCTAATAGCCCAGGCGCTGGTCATACTTTGTATTGCAAGGTTCTTTAGGGAAGTAGTAATAATATGCTACCAGGCTTTTTGCTGCAGTGTAAATATTCATGGGTGGATATGAAAAGTGTGATAGAGGAGCTCCAGGGGAATGAAGTACTTGGTTTACAAAATCTGCATTCCCTCTGGAGAGCCTTCCTTTACTCTACCAGCATTGAAGCTTTCCTATTGTCTGTGTTCTCACAAGACCTTTTTCATTTCTCAGTTAAAGCAATCACCACCAGTTTTCGTTATTGCTGTTTTTGGTACTTGTATAATTCATCTTTTTTTGTATCTCCAGCATCCGGTGGTATGTTGATATGTAGTTAGTGCTCAATAAATGATTACTGGATGAATAAATCGATCAAAGGATAGACTAAGGAAAAGAAATCTTCAGGTCTATGAATGTCATCTGCTAAACTGAAGGAGATGAAGTTTGTCCTCATCTAGTTTGTCTAGCCCAGCCTAGCTTATTTATGACTTAGGACTTTGTTCCAGGGAATTTTACTAATGCAGGGTATAATGTGCAAGTGACATGCACAAACATTTAGTCTGCTGACCTAATAGTATCTGGGTACCTTTATCTGTGCCTCTCTGGGTCACAGCTCTCTCCCTAGGCCTTTTCTGGCTATCAGATGAGGTCCTTGAATTGACAAAACAGCCATAGAAAAATTAAACAGGAGAGAGGACTGGCCCTCACATATTGCATTGACTTTGCATTCTGCTTTTTCTCCCTCACTAGGCTAGGAACTGCTGGAGGACAGTGACATTGCCTTGTGTCTTAATATTCTTGCTCCCAGTCAAGTGTTTGCTGAATGAATGAATGATTTTTGAGAGACTATAAAAGATTTTCCACCTTTGCTTTAGTGCAAGAAAGGGGAGAACTAATTCAACGCATGTTTGACAAATTTTGATTAAGCAGCTTCTGTGTTTCAGGCACCAGGAATCTAAAGATGAATAAACTGGATCCTGTGTTTCATCAGTCATCTCTAACTCAGCGAGACTAGTATTCCAGGCTTTCCTAAATGGATGCTATCTGTATTTGATGGGGTACATTTGAGTTATTAGAAAAAGTAAAACTTTTGGTATATTGCTTTTCAGTATAACAAGACAGAATATGTGTATATAGTAATGCATACTGTATATGTAACACATATATGTGTCATATCTTGTGATATTGAAATGCAATATGCATATAATGTAATTGTAACTATAACATTTCTAATACATATGTATCACATATAAGAAGGCAGGTAAAAATTCCTATGAAAATATGTTCCAAAAAGTTCATAAAGCTCTCAAACCATACACTTCCACCTTCCTTTAGAATTAGCTGAACAGGGATGATCCAAGATGGCCAAATAGGAACAGCTCTGGAGTGCAGTTCCCAGCAAGAATGCAGAGGGCAAGTGATCACCACATTTCTAAACGAATTTTTACTGCCCACAGACCAGGAGATTCCCAGGCAGAAAAGTGCCATGAGTCTCCAACATGGCTGTTTTAGCAGGTGCAGTGAGTCCCCACACAAAAATTCACACAAATCTGGGCTCATTTTCAACTGGAGCCTGGATGGTCCCACCCCCACAAAGTCCAGCCATCTGAAATGCTCTGGATTGAGAGTTTCACAGCAAGCACAGCTGGACCTGGGATAGTCCAGCTCTATGGGAGTAAGGTGGTCTGCCATTACCAAGGCAGTCCAGCACTACTGAGGAAATCTGCCATTACTGAGGCAGTCCGCCATTACAGAGACAGTCTGCCATTACAGAGACAGTCTGCCATTACAGAGGCAGACTTCCATTACCAAGGCAGTTCTAACTATACCTCTATAAATAAAACTGCAAGGAAGCTCACACAGTAGCTGGGCAGAGCCCATGGCAGCTTAGCAATGCCTCTGCTGGCAGACTGTGACTAGGCTACCTCCTCGCTGGGAAGGGCATCTCTGAAAAAAGGCAGCAGCATGTCAGGAACTTATAAATAAAGCCCCACCTTCCCAGGACAGAGCACCTGGGAAAAAAAAGGCAGTTATGGGTTCCACTGCAGCAGATTTAAATGTATCTGCCCAGCAGCTCTGAATGGAACAACAGAGCTCACAGCCCAGCGCTTGAGCTCCTATAAAGGACAGACTGTTTCCTCAAGCAGCTCCCTGATCCCCATACATCCAAAGAGACATCTCATAAAGGAGAGCTCAGGCTGACATCTGGCAGGTATCCTACTGGGACAAAGTAAATAGAAGAAGAAACTGGGAGCAACCCTTACTATTCTGTAGCTGTTGCAGGTGATCCCCAGGTAAGCAGGGTATAGAGTGGACCTCCAGCAGTCCAAAAGCAAAGGAGCCTGACTGTTAGAAGGAAAACTAAAAAACAGAAAGAAATAACTTCATCATCAACAAAAATGACGTCCACTCAGAGACCCCATCCAAAAGTTACCAACTACAAACACCACAGCTAGATAAATCCACAAAAATGGGAATAAACCAGCACAAAAGGGGTGAAAATATCCACAACCAGAATGCCTCTCCTCCTCCAAGGGATCACAGTTCCTCACCAGCAAGGGAACAAGCCTGGATGGAGAATGAGTCTGATGAACTGACATAAAACAGGCTTCAGAAAGTAGGTAATAACAAACTCCTCTGAGCTAAAAGAACATGTTCTAACCCAATGCAAAGAAACTAAGAACCTTGAAAAAAGGTTTGACAAAATGCTAATGAGCATAAACAGCTTAGAAAAGAATATAAATGAATTGGTGGAGCTGAAAAACACAGCATGAGAACTTCACGAAACATACACAAGTTTCAATAGCCAAATCAACCAAGCAGAAGAAAGGATATCAGATTGAAGACCAATGAAATAAAATGAGATGGCAAGATTAGAGAAAAAAGAGTGAAAACAAATGAACAAAGCCTCCACAAAATATGGGATTATGTGAAAAGACCTAATCTATGTTTGATAGGTGTACCTGAATGTGATGGAGATAATGAATCCAAGCTGGAAAATACTCTTCAGGATATCTAGGAGAACTTCCCCAACATAGCAAGGTAGGCCAATATTCAAGTCCAGGAAATACAGAGAATACCACAAAGATATTCCTCAAGAAGAGCAACCCCAAGGCACACAATCTTCAGATTCACCAGGGTTGAAATGAAGGAAAAAATGCTAAGGGCAGCCAGAGAGAAAGGTCAGGTTACCCACAAAGGGAAGCCCATCAGACTCACAGCAGATCTGTTGGCAGAAACCCTACAAGCCAAAAGAGAGTGGGGGCCAATATTCAACATCCTTAAAGAAAAGAACTTTTAACCCAGAATTACATATCTAGCCAAACTAAGCTTCATAAGTGAAGGAGAAATAAAATCCTCTATGAACAAACAATTGCTGAGAGATTTCATCACCACTAGGCCTGCCTTACAAGAGCTCCTGAAAGAAGCACTAAACATAGAAAGGAACAACCAGTACCAGCCACTCCAAAAATGTACCAAATGGTAAAGAGCATAGTCACAATGAAGAAACTGCATCAACTAATGAGCAAGACAACCATCTAGCATCAAAAGGCAGGCTCAAATTCACACATAACAATATTAACCTTAAATGTAAATTGGCTAAATGTTCCAACTGAAAGACACAGACTGGCAAATTGGATAAAAATTCAAAACCCATCAGTGTGCTGTATCCAGGAAACCCATGTCATGTGCAAGGATACACAAAGGCTCAAAACAAAGGGATGGAGGAAGATTTACCAAGAAAATGGAGAGCAAAAAAAAGGAGGAGTTGCAATCCTAGTCTCTGATAAAATAGACTTTAAACCAAAAAAGATCAAAAGAGACAAAGAAGGGCATTACATAATGGTAAAAGGATCAATACAACAAGAAGAGCTAATGACCCTAAATGTATAGACACCCAATACAGGAGCACCCAGATACATAAAGCAAGTTCTTAATGACCTACAAAGAGATTTACACTCCCACACAATAATAGTGGGAGACTTTAACACCCCATTGTCAATATTAGACAGATCAATAAGACAGAAAATTAACAAGGATATCCAGGACTTGAACTCAGACCTGGAACAAGCAAACTTAAGAGGCATTTATAGAACTCTCCATCCCAAAGCCATGTAATATACATTACTCTCAGCACCACATCATACCTACTCTAAAATTGACCACATAATTGGAAGTAAATCACTCCTCAGCAAATGCAAAAGAATGGAAATTATAACAAACAGTCTCCCAGACCACAGTGCAATTAAGTTAGAACTCGGAATTGAGAAACTAACTCAGAATCGCACAACTTCATGGAAACTGAACAACTGGCTCTTGAATGTTGACTGGATAAACAATGAAATGAAGCAGAAATAAAGATGTTCTTCAAAACCAACAAGAACGAAGACACAACATACCAAAATCTCTGGGACACATTTAAAGCAGTGTCTAGGGGAAAATAAATAGCAATAAATGTCCACATGAGAAGTAAGGAAGGATCTAAAATCAACACACTATCATCAAAATTGAAAGCGCTAGAGAAGCAAGACCAAAAAAAAAAAACAACTCAAAACCTAGGAGAAGACAAGAAATAACTAAGATCAGAGCAGAACTGAAGGAGATAGAGACACAAAAAAACCCTTCAAAAAATCAGTAAATCCAGGAACTGGTTTTTTGAAAAGATCAACAAAATAGACGAATAAAAAAGAAAAGAGAATAATCAAATAGATGCAATAAAAAATGGTAAAGGGGAAATCACCACAGATTTCACAGAAAAACAAACCACAATCAGAGATTGCTACAAACAACTCTATGCACATAAACCAGTAAACCTTGAAGAAATGAATAAATTCCTGGACACTTGCATCCTTCCAAGCCTAACCCAGGAAGAAGTCAAAACCCTGAAAAGACCAATAACAAGGGCTCAAGTTGAGGCAGCAATTAATAACCTACCAACCAAAAAAAGCCCAGGTCCAGATGGGTTCACAGCTGAATTCTACCAGACATACAAAGAGGAGTTGGTGCCACTCCTTCTGAAACTATTCCAAACAATCCAAAAAGCAGGAACCCTTCCCAAATCTTTTTATGAAATGAACATCATCCTGATACCAAAACCCGGCTGAGACTCAACAAGAAAAGAAAACTTCAGGCCAATATCCATGATGAACATAGATGCAAAAATCTTCAATAAAACACTGGCAAACCAATTGCAACAGCACATCAAAAAGCATATCCATCACAATCAAGTAGGCTTCATCCCAGGGATGCAAGGCTGGTTCAACATTCACAGGTCTATAAACATAATTCACCACATAAACAGAACCAAAGACCAAAACCACATGATTATTTCAATACATGCAGAGAAGACCGTCAACAAAATTCAACAGCCCTTTATGCTAAAATCTCTCAATAAACTGGGTATCAAAGGAACATATCCCAAAACAATAAAAGTTATTTACAATAAACCTACAGCCAATATCATACGGAATGGGCAAAAAGTGGAAGCATTCTCTTTGAAATCCGGCACTAGACAAGGAGGCCCTCTCTCACAACTCCTATTCAATACAGTACTGGAAGTGTTAGCCAGAGAAATTAGGTCAAAAAATAAATAAATAAATAAAGTAAAAAATAAATGGTATTCAGTTAGAAAAGGAGGAAGTCAAATTGTCTCTATTTGCAGATGACTTGATTGTATATCTAGAAGACCCCATTGTCTCAGCCCAAAATCTTCTGAAACTGATAAGCAACTTCAGCAAAGTCTCAGGATACAAAATCAATGTGCAGAAATCACAAGCATTCCTACACACCAATAACAGATTTAAAGAGAGCCAAGTCAAGAACAAACTCCCATTCACAATTGCTACAAAGAGTATAAAATACCTAGGAGTACAACTAACAAAGGATGTAAAGGAACTCTTCAAGGAGAACTACAAACCACTGCTCAAGGAAATAAAAGAGGACACACAGATGGAGAAACATTCCATGCTCATGGTTAGGAAGAATCAATATCGTGAAAATGTCCATACTGCCCAGAGTAATTTACAGATTCAATGCTATCCCCAACAAGGTACCTATGACCCTCTTCACAGAACCGGAAAAAACCACCTTGAACTTCATATGGAAACAAAAGAGAGCCTGCATAGCCAAGTCAATTCTAAGCAAAAAGAACAAAGCTGGAGACATCACGCTACCTGACTTGAAACTATACTACAAGGTTACAGTAATCAAACAGCACAGTACCAGTACCAAAACAGGTACCAAAACCAGTGGAACATAACAGAGGCCTCAGAGGCAATGCCACACATCTACAACCATCTGATCTTTGACAAACATGACAAAAACAAGCAATGGGGGAAAGATTCCCTGTTTAATAAATGGTGTTGGGAAAACCAGCTAGCCATGTGCAGAAAGCAGAAACAAGACCCCTTCCTGACACATTACACTAAAATTAACTCCAGGTAGACTAAAAATTTAAACATAAGACTTAACACCATAAAAACCCTAGAAGAAAACCTAGGCAAAAACCATTCAGGACAGAGTCAAGGACTTCATGACTAAAACACCAAGAGCATTGGCAACAAAAGCCAAAATAGACAAATGGGATCTAATTAAACTCCAGAGCTTCTGTACAGCAAAAGAAACAATCATTAGAGTGAACTGGCAACCAAGAGAATGGGAAAAAATTTCTGCAATCTACCCATCTGACAAAGGGCTTATATCCAAAATCTACAAAGAACTAAAACAGATCTACAAGAAAAAACAAACCCATTCAAAAGTGGGCAAAGGATGTGAACAGTCACTTTTCAAAAGAAGCATATGAAGTCCAAGAAACATATGAAGAAATGCTCATCCTCACTGGTCATTAGAGAAATGCAAATCAGAACCACAATGAGATACCATCTCCTGCCAGTTAGAATGGCAATCATTAAAAAATCCGGAGACAACAGATGCTGGAGAGGATGTGGAGAAATAGGAACATTTTTACACTGCTGGTGGGAGTGTAAATTAGTTCATACATTGTGGAGGACAGTGTGGCGATTCCTCAAGGACCTAGAAATAGAAATTCCATTTGACCCAGCAATCCCATTGCTGGGTATATATCTAAAGGATTATACATTGTTTCATTATAAAGACACATGCACACATATGCTCACTGCGGCACTGTTTACTATAGCAAAAACCTGGAACTAACCCAAATGCCAATTGATGATAGACTGGACAGGGAAAATGGGGCACATATACACCATGGAATACTATGCAGCCATAAAAAATGATGCATTTGTGTCCTTTGTAGGGACATGGATGTACCTGGAAACCATCATTTTCAGCAAACTGACACAAGAACAGAAAATCAAACACCACATGTTCTTCCTCATAGGTGGGTGTTGAACGAGGAGACTACATGGACACAGGGAGGGGAGCATCACACACTGGGGTCTGCTGGGGGGAAAGAGGAGAGGGACAGTGGGGAGTAGGGAGTTGGGGAGGGATAATGTGGGAAGAAATACCAGATATAGGTGACGGGGATGGAAGCAGCAAACCACATTGCCGTGTATGTACCTATGCAACAATCCTTCATGTTCTTCACATGTACCCCAGAACCTAAGGTGCAATAAAATATGTGTGTGTGTATAAACAAGAATTATCTGAACATTAGATCCAGAGACTTTACAATAAAGTCAAGATCTGAGTTTGAGTCCTGCCTGCATTTCCTCCTAGCTGAATACCTGTGGGCCACTGTGAGAGCCTTCTGAGCTTCAGTTCCTTGTTTATAAGATGGGAATAACAACTACTTCAAAGGCTTGTCAAGGGGATAAAATAGGAAGGGATGTGTGAAAGTACAGTGCTTGTCACATGGTAAACTGTAATGTCAACATGTCTGCTGATCACCTGCCTTCCTCTCTTTATGGAGTTTTGGACTGAATTCATCTGAAGCTGGAAGATCTTGTGCCAGTCCACCACTGTGCTGTGGTAAAACTCTCCAGCAAAGGTGCTAGGAATGCTGCTTTAAGCTTTATATAGAGAAATTCAGGTTGTTCCCTTAACCTCACCTATAGAATCATTTAAATTCTTAAACCAGGCTATGTTATTATCCCAACCCCCGCCCTGTTCTAAGTCTTAGAGTGAGATTGCCCATCTGGTCCACTGGCCACTCAAAGGAGATTAGGTAGAGCAGGTATATGCCTCAACATGGATTGTCTCCACACTGAAATCATAGCCTAAAAAGCATGCTTTTCCCTTTAGGAGAGGGTCAAGATGTGGTGAGGATGTTGCCAAAGGGCTGGTTTTGCCTCCTTAGATGACAGCCAGTGGTGCCCTTTCCCGACATGCCTGAGACTGTCTCGTCTCCCCAGATCCACTTCCTTCCCATGGGCAAGATGAGTCTTTGCTGGAGTCATCCTAAAGTTACCCCAAAATGAGACGGAGATAAAAGTACCTTCAGTGGCTCAGCCTAATTCAGAAATTTGAATTAAATGCTCTTGCTTTCAAATACATCAACAACAAACTATTGTGTTCATTTTTAGTTTTATCTTAATTTAAACTTTAAGTAATCTAAAATTTGATATAATACATCTCCCTTTCTTCCCTAAGCAGATGAGAAAAGGGACTAAAAATCACAGTCATACTAGCTAACATTTATTAAGCACTTACGTGTCAGGCAATTTTTCTGTGCTTCATAGTTATGAAGTTGCTTAATCCTCACATCAAACTTGTGAGCTAAGTGCCATCCTTAGCCCATTCTACAGAAAGGCTGGCACACAGAAGTTAAGTGATTCCCCCAATAGCACACATAAGTCAAAGTTCCAAGCAGCAACTCATATAATAAACGCCTTTTAGTACATTTTCCGTGCAAGTATAAAGCATATAAGATGGTAAATAGTCCTGCCTTTATCTTATATACATCTGCAGTTTGGTCACATGTATGAAAAGTTGTGAGTGCAGAATCAACAGAACAGAAGTGGAGGGCAGTGTGGGAAGGACGCCAGGTGCCCAACACAGCCGAGTAAACAGTAGGGCTTCAGTACATTTTATTGGAAATATCCCTAGACTCCACATTTCCCCCATCACATTCTCTCTAAATGTCAGCATCTCTTAAGCCTGTCTTAGTGTCCCTCAAGCTTTTCCTGTTGATGCCACCTTAGTCCCCACAGCCTCTCAGTTAGGACCTCTCTGCTGAGGAATTATACATCATCAGAATGAGCTTCCCTCTGAGACCAGCATCCCTTGTCTGCAACAGCCTAAGACACACATGTTTTGTGAACCCATCACAGACGATCAGTCTACAGCAACTTGATTCTTTTCCTCTCCAACTGTCTTCTCCTCCTGAGTCATGACCCCAAGCCAGCGGCTCTGTCTGACATCCCTACCGGCCCACTGGACTAACCTAAGTTTTGAATTATGGGGTCACCTTTGACTTCTTTCCACCTTTTAGTGTCCAAACAGATCTTAAATTCTCTCAATTACTCACTTCTGTATTTCTTGCAACCCTTTGTTGTTTCCCACCATCATTGTCAACACTTGCAATTTCCATTAGCAGCAGTTTTTAACAGTCATGTTAACGACTCAGAAGTACTCAGGAGTGGTATGATGTTGGTCATGGGTCATCGTTTTTCAAACAAATTAAGTGTATCAATTATTAATATTTGGGAGAGATTTAAGGTTATGTACATAATATGCATGACTAAGAATGGAGGGACAAGTAGAGAAGACTGTGAATTGGAAGCTGTATGAGTCCATCCCTACCTGGAAACAGGAGTGCAGCTAGTTCTTGTGCTTGGGAGCCATGCACAGGATCATTATTTGGGAAAGCAAATGGAATTGAAAGAGCATGATAAAAAGTGAAGGGAGGGCAAGGAGCCATGGCTCATGCCTATAATTCCAGCACTTTGGGAGGCCAAGGTGGGCGAATAACTTGAGGTCAAGAGTTTGAGACCAACCTGCCAACATGGGGAAACCCTGTCTCTAGTAAAATTACAAAAATTAACCAGGTCCACACCTGGCACATGCCTGTGGTCCCAGCTACTTGAGAGGCTGAGGCATGAGAATCACTTGAGGTCGGGAGGCAGAGGTTGCAGTGAGCAGAGAACACGCCACTGCACTCCAGCCTGGGTGACAGAGCAAGACTCCATCTCAAAAAAAAAAATATATATATATATATCTATATATATATATGAAGGAAGGACAAAGAGATTTTCTGGCAATAGAACAAGATTAGAGTTGGAAGCTAGAAAAGGTAGTCAATTTCTTTTTTAAACAGGAATTTACTGAGTTCCTAGTGATGAAAGACAAGGAGTTTGGTAGATAACAAGGGAGTGGATATCCTGTGTAGAGTAGAAAGACAAGGCATGTTGATCAGGTCATTTGGGTTTGATGTGACCTGACAGCTTTGGCAAAGGCAAAGGAAAGTGAGGTGTGAGGTTGGAGTAGCCTTTGACACACAAGGGACAGGTACAGTGAATCGTCCATAGGTTGGGACACTTGTAAGTTTGAGTCCTATAACTCAAGGCTGGCTGCAGGAATAATGATAATGATAATAATTAACATTTATTGGATGTTTGCTGTGGAGCAGGCACAGGGCTAAATGCTCTGCATGGGTAATCTCACTAATGGCTTTGTCTCATCAGGGCCCTGCTGACTCCTATTTGCCTTGGTTTACACACACGTGTGAATAGCAGAATGAACCTGGAAGCCAGACAGGCCTGGATTCAAATTCTAGCTTTATCATTGCCCAATCATGTGACCTTGGACAAGTGAATTAATATGCATGCCATCTATTTTAATGGTGATAATGAATATGCATGACATATTAATCCACCTGTTAGGATTTTCTGTGAGAATTATGGAGATAATATGTGGTGTGGAATAGATTGCTAATTGTCCTCCAAAATCAATTTCCCTCCTCTTACTCCTGGGAGCACAGCTGGACTACATTTCTTGGCCAGTCTTACTGTTAGCTGTAGCATTGTGAGAAGAAAGCCCTTCCTGTGGAAGGTTGAGTAAAAGTGATGTGTGCTATTTCAGGCCTGGTCCTGCGCCCACCATTGTGCTCCTCCATACACTGCTTCCTTTTTAGCTTTTGCTTGGAGGTGCCCAGAACAACCTTGAAAGCCACAGTTGAAGACAGTAAAGCTGCTTTTGCCCTGGGGTCCTAAATACAGTGCTGAGGAATACCAACCTGACCTGGACTTCTCGATGAGAAAGAAAGAAACTTGTTCTGAAAGTCCCCGACATTTTGGAGTTTGTCATCATATATCCTACTCCAATACCTAAGGTAAGAGTCTAGCACCCTCTGTGGTTGCTAGTACTTGTTCAGCAAACGCTGCTTACATCAGGACAAGGTAAGAGTTTTACATCTACCATCTGGTGAAAAGTGGGTACATACATTCGGTGTTAAATAAATTTTTATTGATGGATTAATTAGTATTGCATTAATTTGAAGAAAAGAAATAACCAAAAAGTATTCCTCAAAACTAATTCTATATTTGACCTAATGTAGCCGGAGACTGCTTTTCCTCAGTGACACGGTGTTTGCCACCTGTGATTGAGTTGCTTGCCCTCCTGTGAGCACATCAGGCAGCTGTTGTTGAATTATGGGGTATTGGCTGTTTTATTCCCTTTTTCAATTGTTTTGTGAAAAAACAACAACCACAACAAAACTCTGGCATGCCAGAAAGAACTGTTTAAGATGGGGACTACTAAATCCATTAGTGCACAGAGCCTGGGAGGGTGTTAAGATTAAGAAATTTGAACCTCCAGCTCTCTAAGCTCCAGAAATGCAGAGCTGCATGAGGATAGGTCTCTTGAGTGGTCAGAAGGAAGCCCTTCATCACTTTGGCAAATCACTGGAGCTTTCTGAGATCCATTTTCTTCTGTAAGATGTCGTGAAGGTCCTCTGTCCCTCAGTACATTTTAAACTCAATCCTTTATAGTTGGCTGGGCTGTTGAAGATCACATGAATAATGCATGTCATGCACTAGGAAAAAAAGCACATAGTGTTACACAAAGGTCATGCTGCTTACTATTATTTTTATTATTTCAGTGGAGTCAGGAGGCCTAGGTTCTAGTCCTGACTGCCACTAATTAACCACTCTCCTTGAGTCAAATCAGTTACCTTCTCTGGGCCTTTGTTCCTCATCTATAAAACAACACTGATGATCCAGATGATCTCCAGGGTTCCTGTTAGTCCTAGAATTCTGTGATTTTAATTATTTCTGTGATTCTGTTATTAAAAGGCAGCCAGCCTCATCTCATTGGCAGTCCTCCATGACAGCCAGCTTTCATTTGTAACAAGCTGGGGGGCGGTGCGGCTCCATGAAGCCTCTTCCTTAAGGCACTGCATCTTTGGGAGTAGCTCTGTGGTGGACCTATGAGGGAGCAGCAGCGGGGTAGCCAGCAAGGGCCATTTACCGCTTGAAGCGCTGGACAAGGGTGAGAAAGGAAACCTGACCTAAGCCATTATTCTCTTGAAGACAGCATACGTTTTATTGTAAGCTTAAAGAGGGATCCATTGATACCCCCTATAAGCCAGTAAGCTGGTGTTGATTACCTCCTTGACATATGTCTTGAGTCTCTTTGCTAAAGAAATAGCAAGTGTGTGTGTAAGTGTGTGTGTTTGTGTGTGTGTGTGAGTTATTGGAGGCTGTCCTGTCCACTGCTGCCACCTCAGAGCACCCCCAAACCTTCCTTAATAGTTCTCTCTAGGTTTGACTGTGTTTTTTTGATACCATACCTGTAACGTAACCCCCCTCCCCCCAATGGCTTTCTTCCTGCTTCCAGCCTCTGTTTTCACTCTGTAATTCATAATTACTCTATTTTTTATGGCCTTCCATTTTCCACCTCATTAACTCTTATCTTGGCATGAAAGAGCTTCCTTTATGAGCCGCAGTGAAGGAGCAACAAGGAGCTCACATTTGGCTGCTTTTGTATTTTGAGTCACGTTGATGGTCTTATTTTCCTCTTTGGAATCCTTGAGTGTAGCACCCCATAAGTGCCCTGCATGCAAAGCTCTTATCCAGCCTGCCCTTGGCAACCATTCAGAAATTTAGGGGTCTGTATTCTCTGCTTCATATTTAACTGGTTTTATATCCATTTCTGAATGGTAGTTATCCCCCATTCTACCCCTAAATTATAGGCAGAAGCCCTATTCCTGAACCTCCTGTGCCTCCTATTGATCCTGAGACTGTCCATATTTTTACAGTGAAGGGACCTGTAAGGTCAGGAAAAAGGAATGGTTTTTAAAGGCTTCCTTTTTTATGAGACTACCAATGCCTAGAGAAAAAATGCCATCATTCTAGGGAGGAATAAGAAGAGTGGATTATTTTTTAACGTGTATCTTTTATGTAAGTGATTCAGCCAGTTAAGCCACCCAAGATGTTGGGGATCAACAACTTGGCTCAGTATATGTTCAGGCCTTTGCTGTGCCTTGGAACCCCTTG
Organism: Callithrix jacchus; assembly: GCF_049354715.1. Lineage (NCBI taxonomy): Eukaryota > Metazoa > Chordata > Mammalia > Primates > Cebidae > Callithrix > Callithrix jacchus. The sequence goes on along the minus strand of NC_133515.1, from coordinate 65,681,640 downwards.
TTTAAATAAAAGCTTAGAGAGAGCAACGAAAACAATGGAATAGCTCCTATTGAGGATGGAGGGGTGCTGGTTGTGTGGGGAGGGTTGGGAGAATCCAGATCTCATTCCTCATGTTAGCAGCTTTGGAAAGGGTCCTCTGTACCCCTATTGATGTGCATAACTTAATTGTGAAGTACATATTTGTCCTTTACTAACATAATTTCAGGTAATGAGGATCCTGTTAGAAAGACGCCTTTTAGAAATTTTGTTTTGTTTTTTCAATGATCCTGAAATTAGAATTTCAGGGTAATCGGCAAAGGAAGAGATTTTATCGGCTATCTCCTAGATTTATTTTTCTACACATGCCCCCATTCCCCTTTTTCAACACATAAAGTAACAAAGATATAAGAAGCTCTAATTACATGACTAATTAATAATGGAGCTGACATACTCTTGATCTATGATGGTAGGAGTGTATTTTCATTAATGGGCTCAAGTTCCATGGATCTTGCTAGAGCTGTAGAACCAATGGGTCAAAGCTATTACTTCCAGGGAAGGGGTTACCTAGGTTATGAGCCAGCCAGCAGAGGTAGCATTGTATAACCATATAAGCACTTACTAGCTATGTGAAGCCGCTGAAGGTTATTTAGCCTCTCTGAGCCTTGGTTTTCTCATGTTTGAAATGGGGATAATGGTATTTACTGTATAAAACTTTGTGAGAATTGTTTATGAAATAGTTACATGTTAAGTATCTGAAGCTTAGTAATCGCTAAAGGAATGGTATTTATTATTGTTGTTATCTTCTATTAGAGTCTAGTCTAGTGACTATAAATCCCCTAGGGTCAAGACTTTGTTATATTCCTAGCTTGCATCGTGCACTCAGCAGGTACTCCATAAATGTGTGTTGAATGAACAAATGATAACCTCGGGCTTGAAGTCCTTTGCCTTATATTGAGTAAAGTAAAATCCTTAACGCTTCCACCTGAGCAGTGGAGTGGGAAGAAAACCCCATTCCAATTTTAAGGCCCAACCTTTAAAGTTTTCTCCAAGGAAGCCTTCCCTTGTCCTCCAGAATTAAGACATTTTCCCTTCTCTGAGCTTGCCTAGCACATTGCTTTTGCCTTTATCAAAGTATTTTATCATAGTCAGGCTGTCACACCAGCTGCACTTATGTTTGTAGGCCCCTGAGTGCTGGAGCTGTGGCAACTGTCACATTCTCCATAATACCAGGCCCCTCAAATCACACTTTGCAGTCTCTCAATTTTTATTTATTTGGCGGGAATAGGAATGAGCCAAACTTTATTTCTGGTGCTAAATCTCAAATTCCTTTGCAGGCCTCTTCTTCATACATATTCAGAAGAACATAGTTTCTGCCTTCAAGGAGCATCTAATTGAATAGAAATTGTATTCTCTTAGGAGTACATAGTGACCAGAGAGACTGACTTTCAGTGTTTCCTGCTAATAGCTTGAAACATAGTACGTGCTCCGTGTGTGATCATTGATGGGTAAAATGAATGAAGAAAGCAAAAGCGGATATTTTGTTTGCTAGTGAATAATAATAAGGCACATAAAAGTTAGGTGATTTATCACAGCTACACCGCAAGTTAAAGATAGAAGGAAGAGCAGAATCTGGGTGTGCTAACTCCCGTGCTGGTGTTCCTTCAAGCATGCAATGCAGCATCCCAGTGTTACGGATCCTATCCCCAATTTTCAGCTGTGAAGAGCCACTCCCTTCCCACTTGTCCGTGATACATTGTCTTTATTTATTTATTTTCCTAAAAACATAAGTATTTGGGGAAAAAGAATACCTTCTGACCAAATGTGCCTTTGGTGGAAATTCTGGGACCAGTTTATTACATCAAATCCTTATTTAGATTTCAGAATTCATTTGAATACATTAGTTTTACAATTTGCATATCTAATTATGTTTTCCTCTGTCACCAACCACAAGCAATTTTCCTCTTTTTAGGATCATTGTGTCTTTAAATGCAAGACATAAGACACAGGAATTACCATAGCAACTTGCTTTCCAATTAGACCGCAATTGCTGACAATCAATATGATTAGACAAGGTCACTGACTGGGTAAGCCCAATAGTCATTAAAAAGAGCTAGAGATGTGTAGGGACAGTGAGGAAATGTGAAAACTACTGGAAATCTCTCCCAGAGTTGAGTGTGATTTTTTTCATTGCTTGTTCCTTGTATATCCTAAAGATATGTCTTAGAGTAGCAACAGTTTATAACCTGCCAACAAGAACCTGGGAAAGGATGCTAAAGGATGTTCGGTTATGGCTGGTTTTCCTTTTTTCTAGTACCCAAACACTGTACAAAACTAAAGAGAGAAAATGACCAATTTGAAAGTGAGAATAAATAGTAGCTGAAAGGGGAGTTGATGAAGAGGCCAAGGCAGGAAGGCTGTTTTCAGCTCAGATAAGGAACGAGGGTATTCGAGAGGAAAATGTATGGGGCCACAACCGAGCTGCCTGCACTGGGGGCTGTGTGCAAGCTGCAGCCTGGCATAAAGCATCATGGGAAGCATGGCTGACCTTTCACCCAGCATCCCTGGGTCCCTTTGAGAGCCCTCCTCCCCACTGTTTCCCTATACTAGTATCTGCTGAAAGAAAAAAATATTTGCCCCCAAGCGTCAGTGTCTGAGGACTGACTAAAGTCTGATTGGAGGGGAGGGGATTAGATTTTAATGGGGAGCAAAGCTTTAATAAGGGAATTCTTATGAATATGGGGCATAAAGGAGCAGGGACTAGAGGCATTTTTAAAGCTTTAAGTCCTTTCTGGAGCCCCTTATATCACATCTGTCACCTACTATGATTTCATAGCAGGCTGGATATAAATGAGCTTTAGGTCCTCAGCCACTGGAGGAAAAGATGAAGTGAGGTAATTGTTCTAGTGGCTGAATTGCTGTCGCCTCTCAGGCACAGTACACCCCCACAGAAAATAAACACAAAGCCAGCGATCAGGGAGCATTTGTGTTGAGGAAACAGGACCCAGAGTCTGGAGGGCTCAAGTGTCTAATATCTGTAGGAGAACTTACAGTGATGGACTTTCTGCCTGCCACTCCCTCAGGCCTCTCCCCTTCCCTAGTTATTCTTAACCTGAAGACTGAGTAGGAAGAAACCAGTTCTAACACATGGGAGGATGAGAGCTGGAGCTCATGAAAGCTGGTGAGATGAGGCCTTGGATTTTCTGAGTATTGCCTGACCCCCTTCCAAGATCCCAAAGAGTTAAGAAAAGTCTGATCAGCAAAGCCTGTGGTCAGCGTCCCCAAATCTCCTCCATTATGGCTTCCTGTGGCCCTGTGGATACCTTTAGAGCAAAGCAGTGTATGCAGGTGTCAATAGCCAGCATCTAGTTTTAGTTTTCCATTTGCTTATTAGTGGTGTGGCCTGGGACAAGACCCTTTGGTTCTCCAAATCTCATGTGTAAAGTAAGTAAATAACTGTCTCTTATCTATTTCATGTGATCAAAATAAAGATTAAATTATGTCTGTGAAAGCATTTGGTAAACTGTAAAGCATTTAGCACATAAACACCTTCTTGGAATGATTAGAATGATTATTATCACTGGTGTTACTGCAGTTAGTTTTCTTCGATGATACTGCAATTCCATGCCCCAATCTATATTCCTCTTTCAACTTTCCATTAGGCTTTTCTTTTTTGAGATGAAACTCATAATTGACTTGATAAATGAACTTCCAGATCTATTAGTCTAGACCTAGCATTTCTTTTTTTTTTTATTTTATTTTTGAGATGGAATTTCGCTCTTGTAGCCCAGGCTGGAGTGCAATGGCATGATCTTGGCTCACTGCAACCTCTGTCACCCGGATTCAAGCAATTCTCCTGCCTCAGCCTCCTGAGTAGCTGGGATTACAGGCATGTGTCACCATGCCCGGCTAATTTTGTATTTTTAGTAGAGACGGGGTTTCTCTGTGTTAGTACGTCTGGTCTTGAACTCCTGACCTCAGTTGATCTGCCTGCCTTGGCCTCCCAAAGTGCTGGGATTACAGGCGTGAGCCACTGAGCCTGGCCTAGACCTAGCATTTCTTACCCCTGGAGAAATATGTGGAAGGGTTAGATGGAGGGTGACATTTAACACAGAATATGGTGTTAGAAGGTGGAATTTAGGCATTAGGGATAAGCCAGTGAAGGTACTGTATTTTAACATTCTCTTCTGGGGCAACAAGCCCTCCCAGTGCCCTTCACACAATGCTGCAGATGGGGCTCCTTCCTCTACTTACATCTAGTGTTAAATTCGACATGTTTTAATGTCTTTAAGCACTGAGGCTGGTCTTTATAGGCTTGATACTTTATATGAAGCATTGCTCTTTTAGAAATTGGGATGACTCTGTTAAACTATGTTCTTTATTGCTGCTGAAAGGCAAATCACTATAATATAGTGATAATTATAGGAGAGGGAGGGGGTCAGAAATGTTAACAATGTCCTAAAGAGGTCCTTCTATGCAACTTGCTCCCATGGGCATGGTTTTCTTACGTGCTTTATTTGATTTCACATTGCCTTTCATTTTCAAAGGGCCTTTGCCAGTGACAGAAAAGACCAAGGACAATTAGCATTTTATATGTATATTAACGTCATGCCCATCCAAGGGGCAAAGCCATGGAGTGTAACTCCTCAGTGGTATCCTCTTCTCTGCCTCCCACCAGGGAAGTGTTTTAGATCCAGAGACGTTTGTGGCTCTGCCTATCTTGGCTCTAACCACCCCTCCGTTCCACCCCAACTTCCATAAGTCGCATTTAAGGCTCATGTTCCACCTTGACTTCCTAATCCTTTATCAAAACATCAGCCTATGAGATCATCTTATTATGGAATTACAGAACTACAGAATAATGCTTACTGAGAGGAGGGACCTAAGAGATGATTTATTTTGACCCTTTCAGGAATCTAAGGCTTCAAAAAAGTGACTGGTCCCAGTTGCTCAAAACCACTCATGGGTGCTGGCGGTGTATATGTTACTATTTCCAGGCAACAGCTTTGCATTTTAATAAAGGACTATAGTCATTAAACCATGAGGAAGATGAAAATTTCAGGCACTCCGGCAAGCCAGTAGGAAGAGAAATCTTTGAGCAAGTAGTGCTTTAGATAGGTATTTCTTAGATCATAAGATGTAGAACTTGATAACTTTCACTTGAGGTGAACACCATTAGCAAGTTCAAGCATGTAGATTTCATTAGAAAAGTTGAGCAACACTTCTCTTACTCCTCTCTTTCTTTTCTCTCAAACCCATGATTGATACATGGATAGGTAGATATAGATACTATACTGCTAGATTCTAACAAAAAGAAAGGTAGATATATGTACCATATATTTTAGATTCTCTATTATGGACATTAACCAACATCTTTAGCCATGATTATACTACAAGGACACTCCCACTAGAAACATGTATCCAAATTGTGATGAGAGACACAGTGGCTGATTTTGTTCTCAAAGAAATTATTTTCTTCCTCTTTTGGGGTCTGAAATTTATTACCACCAAAAAAGAAGTAGACTTGTTACCTTTGATCTCTGTTTCATCATCTCCAGTCATCCTTTTCTATGTTCATTTATTTTGTTTATTTACTTTCCACTCTCCATTTAACATTGGGCCACTTTGAAGCTTTGAATGTCTTCCAAAGCTTTACTCAAAGAAACCTGGATAGGCTCTCTTCCTAAGGATTTTTGATGCTGGCTATCAGTTTTATATTATTTTGCTTTAAAATCTCAGCTTCTAAAAAGCCCGTTGAACATTGGAATTTCATATTCAATCATGATTCTAGGAGTTTAAAATATGGTTCTTCATGGATGCAAAAAATCCTCAATAAAATACTGGCAAGCCAAATCCAGTAGCATATCAAAAAACTTATCCACTACAATCAAGTTGGATTCATCCCTGGGATGCAAGTCTGGTTCAACATATGCAAATCAGTAAATGTAATCCATCACATAAGCAGAACCAATGATAAAAGCCACATAATTATCTCAATAGATGCAGAAAAAGCCTTTGATAAAATTCAACATCCTTTCATATTACAAACTTTCAATAAACTAGGTATTGATGGAACATACATCAAAATTAGAAGAGCTATTTATAACAAACCCACAGCCAATATCATACGGAATGGGCAAAAGCTGGAAGCATTTCCTTTGAAAACTGGTACAAGACAAGGATGCCCTTTCTCACCACTCCTATTCAACATAGTATTGGAAGATCTGGTCAGGGTAGTCAGGCAAGAGAAATAAAGAAATCTTACTCAAATTGGAAAAGCAGAGGTCAAATTTTCTCTGTTTGCAGAAGATGTGATTCTATATCTAGAAAACCCTATTGTTTTTAATAAGGGACTGTAGTCCTTAAACCATGAAGAAGACAACAATTTCAAGCACTCTTGGGAGCACTCAGCCTAAAAACTCTTTAAGATGATAAGCAACTTCAGCAAAGTTTCAGGATTAAAAATCAATGTGCAAAAAACATAAGCATTCCTATACACCAACAATAGACAAGCAGAGAGCCAAATCATGAGTGAACTCCCATTCACAATTGCTACAAAGAGAATAAAATACCTAGGAATACAGTTAACAAGGGATGTAAAGGACCTCTTCAAGGAGAACTACAAACCAGTACTTAAGGAATTAAGTGAGGACACAAACAAATGGAAAATCATTCCATCCTCATGGATAAGAAGAAGGAATATTGTGAAAATGGCCATACTGTCCACAGTAATTTATAGAGTCAATGCTATTCTCATCAAACTACTACTGACATTCTTCACAGAATTAGATTGCCTTAAAATGCATATGGAACCCAAAAAGAGCCTGTTAGCCAAGATGATACTAAGCAAAAATCACAAAGCTGGAGGTATCATGCTACATGACTTCAAACTATACTACAAGCCTATAGTAACCAAAACAGCATGGTACTGGTACCAAAACAGATGTGTAGACCAATGAAACAGAAAAGAGACCTCAGAAATAGGACCACACATCTACAACCATCTGATCTTTGACAAACCTGACAAAAACAAGCAATGGAGAAAGGATTTTCTATTTAATAAATGGTGCTGGGAAAACTGGCTAGCCATATGCAGAAAACTGAAACTGGACCCCTTCCTTACACCTTATACAAAAATTAACTCAAAATTGATTAAAGACTTAAATGTAAAACCCCGAATCATACAAATCATAGAAGAAAACCTAGGCAATACCATTCAGGACATAGGCATAGGCAAAGGCTTCATGGCAAAAACACCAAAATAAATTGTGACAAAAGCTAAAATTGACAAATGGGATCTAATTAGACTAAAGAGCCTCTGCACAGCAGAAGAAACTATCATCAGAGTGAACAGGCAACCTACAGAGGGGAGAAAATATTTGCCATCTATCCATCTAATAAAGGTCTAACATCCAGAATTTACAAGGAACTTAAACATATTTACAAGAAAAAAGTAAACCCATCTAAAAGTGGGCAAAGGATATTAACAGTCACTTCTCAAAAGAAGACATATTTGCAGCCAACAAGCTTATTAAAAAAATTACTGATCATCAGAGAAATGCAAATCAAAACCACCATGAGATATCATCTCATGCTAGTCAGAATGGCAATTACTAAAAAGTCAGGAAACAATAGATGCTGGTGAGGCTGTGGAGAAATAGAAACCCTTTTACACTGTTGGTGGGAGTGTAAATTAGTTCAACCATTTTGGAAGAAAGTACAGTGATTCCTCAAGCATCTAGGACCAGAAATATCATTTGATGCAGCAATCCCATTATTGGGTATATACTGAAAGGAATGTAAATCATTCTATAAAGATACATGCACACATATATTTATTTCAGCACTATTTACAATAGCAAAGACATGGAACCAACCCAAAAGCCCATCAATAATAGACTGGATAAATAAAATGTGGTACATATATACCATGGAATACTATGAAGCCACAAAAAGAATGAGCTCATGTCCTTTGCAGGGACATGGATGAAGCTGGAAGCCATAATCCTCAGCAAACTAACACAGGCACAGGAAACAAAGCACCATCTGTTCTCACTCATAAGTGGGAGCTGAACGATAAGAAGACATGGACACAAGGAGGAGAACAACACACATGAGGGGCTGTAATTGCAGGGGGTGAGGGGAGGGAGAGCATCAGAACACATAGCTAACGCATGTGTGACTTAAAACCTAGGTAACAGGTTGATAGGTTCAGTAAACGACCATGGCACACATATATCTATGTAACAGTGTTCTGAACATTCTGCACATGTATCCCAGAACTTAAAGTAAAAGAAATTTAAAAATTAAAAACAAATAATAATAAAATAAAATGTGGCTCTTGCTTTTCCCCCACCAAACACAAAATCCTCATAAATGTAACATACTTGGAGATAAAGAGAGAAGAAAGCTAGAAAAAGATTGATTCTGAGGAAGGATAGTCCTGAAGCTGGAATGTAATATACTTGGAAATAGTAAAGGAAAATGCTGGAAAAAGATTGATGTTGAGGAAGGATGATGCTGAAGAAGGATGCTGAGGAAGTCCGAAGGTCAAGCTTAGAAAGGCAGCAACCATATGCCAGACATGCCTTTGTTCCGTCTTTGGATCAACTTCTCTCCAATGGTAGCTATCTGTATACTGGAAAAGACAGTTTACTGCTATGTTAGACAGAGAATAGAGTCAGGAGTCAGGAGAATCACATTCTAGTCCTACCTGTTCTGCAAACTAGCTGTTGGCTTATGGGACAGTACATTAAATGGGGCCAGGTCATTTTATGATTTACGTAAATATGATAATACCTATATCACTTTTCTAGGATGATGTGAGGATCAACTTAGCAACATGTGCTGAATAGATAGGTAAAGAGTAGGTAGGGAAGTCTTGAAAAGTCAACTATATTCTGACAAAGGCAAAGTATGCAACAACCGGAAGCCTAATTCCCTCACCTGGCTGTAGAGCTGCTATGGTGGTGTGACTTGCTCAGTTCGTGATCAAACTTACTCAGTTCTAATTTGTAGATTTGTTGTCTCAATCCCAACTTTTTCTCTTCCCATAGTTTGAAGATATTTCTCTGTCCTGTAATTTAGATTTCCAACAATTCTTACATGTGAATGATAAGATTTAGCCTGTTCACTTTCTGTTGCTGGGTACGTGCTTTGATATTTGAATGTTTATATAGGAGCTTTTATTTTCTCCTCTGGTCTTTGGTTCAGGATATATAGGAACTTTTCCCTGTGTGTGTGCACGTGTGTGTATATACACACACTATATATAATGTATATTATATATAGATATATTGTTATATATAGAAACCTATATCATTATTTATATATATTTTATATATAAATATAAAAATTTGTTATATATCGTTATGTCTTACCTATCTCTCTATATTTATACTATACATCTATATATATCAATACATAGTGCAGAGTCAGTGCTGCAGCTTTGGAGAAATGGCCTTTGTTGTGTGTACTCAGCATTTTGTATCTATCATGTCTTCCCTCTTTCCAGCATTTCTTCTTTGTCTAGATGCTCAGTACCATCAGGTAGCCCCAGTTTGTTAAGGTAGAATGTAATCTACACTATGGCTTTTACTAATTTATTGGTTGCCTCTCTGGCATTTTCTTATATTTAAAGGAGATGGTGATAAACTATCACATAGACTGAAACATGATGTTGGGAGTTCTGGCTGACATGGAAATCTGAGATGAAAGCCTCTCCAGATCCAGCTCCACATAAATGCTGAATAAAATATGTCAAACATTTAACAAACTTTTAGAAAATTTAGAAACTCCACCTTCAATATGGTCAGAATGCTGAGCATACACTGAAGCCAAAAATGAAGGAAAATTTTTAATTAGCATAATGACTGGGTCTTGCAGCTTCAAAACCCACTTGGGAAGATGAGCCCAAGTTCCAGTCTTCTTTGTCTGAGAAAAACTAGAGATGAACTACTTGCTTAAGTGTGAAATAAGGAAAAGCTTCCCACTAGAGAAACTGGGGACTTTAAACCAGGGGAAACATCCAAGGAGTATCCTGAGGCCCTTGGGAAATAGTCACCTGCAAGTATTTATAATATCAGGCCAGTGACACATGATTATGTTGGGTGAGAATTCACAGCATCCACTGGGTACAGTGACCTCAAGAAACTAATTTAAATGTTAGAACTGGAGAAAATTAAAATGCTTGATAGCAGCAAATGTTAGGATATTTTCATACCTAGAGCATCTGATTCCCATTGAACAGGCTTCATCCCTCCTGCTTCTCACCCATTTCATGGGATGAGGGTAAATGTTACGAACCATAAAAGGAATTACCATACTAGAGAGAATATTTATGCTTCATTAATTGAGAATTTTTAAGAAACTGTAGATTTTTAAAGGAGTACTTTTAAGTGCTCAAAGAGATATAGAAAGATAAAAGAAATTAGAAGAAAAACAAGGAAGTATGAAAAAGAACTGATTTGAAAAAAGAACTAATGGAAAATACTAATAGAAGAATGTAAAGTTAAGGTAATTAAACACTTAATAAATGAATAATAGAATAAGTATAAACAATGAAATTAATGAATTGGAAAATAGCTGAGGCAATCACTTGTAATATTGCTCACAAACAAAAAGATGTTAAATTGGAAAGACAAGTGAAAAAATGTAGAGGGGAGTATAAGAAATTACAATATAGTCCTAAGAGGATATCCAGAAAGAGAGAATGACAACAGAGAAAGAGGGTAAAAATAACAATAAAAGCATTTCTAGAATGGAGCAAAGACTGCCTCAGTTTAAGGAAACCACTAAACAACAAGCATTGAAAAAATCCACAATCACTATTGAGACTACAAAGAAAAATATCTGAAACCCACCAGAGAGGAAAGACAGATTACTAAAAATTAGACTGACAGCTGACTTCACATAAGCAACAAAAGATATCAAAAGATAATCGCTTTATGTGCTGAATAGACATAGTTAGCCCAGATTTATGAGTTTATTAATAGTTCAGGGGGGTAAAGAAAACATTTTTAGATGTGCAGTAACTGATGAAAGCGACCACTCATAATTTTTTTTTTTTTTTTTTGAGTGAAGTTTCACTCTTGTTACCCAGGCTGGAGTGCAATGGTGTGATCTTGGCTCACCGCAACTTCTGCCTCCTGGGTTCAAGCAATTCTCCTTCCTCAGCTTCCCAAGTAGCTGGGACTACAAGCGTGTGCCACCATGCCCAGCTAATTGTTGTATTTTTAGTAGAGATGGAGTTTTACCATGTTGACCAGGGTGGTCTTGATCTCTTGACCTCGTGATCCGCCCGCCTTGGCCTCCCAAAGTGCTGGGATTATAGGTTTGAGCCACTGTGCCCGGCCATAAATTTTAACTAAAAGGACAATTAAACAATTTTCTTCAACAAGAAGAAAATTATACACAGAAGAAACAAATAGAGTTTAAGAAGCAAAGTCTCTGGTAAGTTATAGTAATATTAAATACTTATGCAGTTAAAAATACTAGTAGTTTTGGGGAATATAAAAACCAGATACAACTAAAATACTGAACAAAGATGACATAGAAAATTACAAGAAGGAGACTAGAAATAAAGCATTCTAAGGCTCTCATGTTGTTCAGATAAAGCAAAGTGACACTGATTAATTTTGAGACTTCATAAATATATTTTTAAGAATTGTAAAGTAACTATAACATGTTATGAACAGAAGGAGAAAAGGAGGGCTAAAGAAATTGTAGTAACATTTCAAGCCCTAACAGGAAAGATTCTATTATTGTATGTGTATTTGTGAACATATGTGCATATGTGCTGGATGAGTATGTCTTCTGAGACTACAAAAAGGGTCAGGAGATTGAGACCATCATGGCTAACATGATGAAACCCTGTCTTCACTAAAAATGCAAAAAATTAGCCAGGCATGGTGGCACGTGCCTGTAGTCCCAGCTACTCGGGAGGCTGAGGCAGGAGAATCGCTTGAACCTGGGAGGCAGAGGTTGTAGTGAGCCAAGATCATGCCACCGCATCCAGCCTGGGCGACAGAGCGAGACTACATCTCAAAAAAGACAAAAAAACATAAAAAAACAAAAAAGAAACCTTCTCTATTTCTGTGAGGCCCTGTATATGTCCTAACTAAATCTGAAGTATAGTTTTCACATCCATAGACGCAGAATGATGTCTTTTTTTTTTTTTTTTTGCAGGTTATTTTGTTGCAGCAAGTACAATCATACATGTTGCTGCACTCAATAGATTATTTTTCTCTGGAAAACCAGGCTGCAGGTGCCTCTAGGGGCGCTTTTACATCTCTGTTTTCTGGTCAGGTTTTAAAGGAGCCCAAGGCCTTTCTTTTTCTTGTGTTGCCAAGCTTGTATTCTGAAGATGTGATGTCTCTTACATTGATATCTCTCTAATGATATTCAACATCCATTGACTATCATGGTAACCTATCCCAGAATCCCTTTCAGAGAAGTCTCCATCTGCAGCACTGTCTAGACTCAGCCTTTGTGGAGGAGGGCACAGAGCAGCACAAAAAGGTCAGCAGGGCTCTACTTTATTATCTTTCCAAAATGTTTAACAAAAATTTACTTTTCTTATGAAAGGGTCTTCTTGCTGATTTGTTTTTATTCGGCAAGGCCTTCAGTTCAGACTAAAGGTACCAGGATCCTTGTAGGATTCTACTGTTTTCCACATTGGAATCTGAATTCTTTCCACTTATCACAGTCATGAGTGAGTTCTGGTTTTCTTGAACTATGAATTCTTTCTTGTCTCTTATATTTTAATGGCCATCGGTTTCCCCTAAAACATTTTGTCAACATACATTTACGTGAAAAAAGTAGGTTACAAAAGAGCATGTGTAGTATAATCTCATTTTTTAAATATATATGTAAATAGAGAAAAGGTTGTGGAATCCTGTTTATCAAAATATTAACCATGGATATCTTACAGTAGAATTATGTAAAATTTTTGTTCTTTGTAAGTTTCTACATTATAGAATAAAATCCAACTTCTATAAGGGGCAGCATTCCTGGATCCATAGCTTGGAGCATCTATAGGTTATCAAAGGAATGCATACAGTGAGTATATAGAGGTGTTCTGGTTAACCACGTATATACTGGAATTTGGTGAGCTTCTTGAAAAACAAATTTGATGTCTCTTTTGCTTTTCCTATTCAATTGCAAGTAGGTTTATTTATTTATTTATTTATTTATTTATTTATTTATTTATTTAAAAAAAGGCCTAGTGAAGTGTTTCAGAGGTGGCCATGGACATATTGTGAGATGGTGAGACCAGCATGGACTTCTATCTTGTAGACAGTGTACCTCAGACCAGGGGAGTGAGATTTCTTAGAAGAGTACCTCCCTATCCTAACCCTGCTCTAATTTTTCTCCCTGACCATCTCTGGAACTTATCATCTTACTTTCTATATAAGTTACTCAATTTTAAAAAAAGAGTTATTGTTAATTTGTCTGTCTCCTATTCGAAGAATCTAAACCATATGAAGGCAAGGATCTCTGTCTGCTTTGGTGGATGTTGTCTGTGGTGTCTAGTACACATGTGCTCCATAAGTATGGTGTTGAAGGTAGGAAGGAATAAATGTGAAATGGTTGTCTATATGGAGAGAGGTATGGTACAGTGCAGGCAAGGGAATGGCATGAGTGGAGATAAGAAGGTAAGACAAAGAATAGCATGGGCGTGGGGCCATGGGGTGTCTGACCTGGCTGCAGGGAGGGTCCTTGAAGATGAATAGTAGCAAACAAAGTTTAATGATTGGACTGAGAAAGATGATAAAAAGGGATAGAAAATTAAATGGAAGAGAATCAAAATAAGGGGTGAGCAAATTCAAGGGGATGGGCTGATAGCAGTGCAGGATTTCCTGACATAGCCTTAAATCAGGGCTCCAGCATTAATTGATACAGAAGCATTGATTGATTTACTGTAAAGGAAAAGTGGACACTGGTATGAGATTTGGAATAAGAATGGGCTACACGGTTTCTTTCATTGTCAGTCTGTGATCATATTACCTGAGTCAAACATTCAGAGTTTAAAGGCTTTGCATTTGGAATTATTTTCTCTTCAAACTACCTGACAATGCAAGACACCTATACTCATGCAGAAACGGAACACTTAGGGAGACATAGACCTTTTTCTTTAGGCTTCTTTGAAACTCTAATTAAATGAAATGGATCTGGGTCTCGTGCCTAGCTCTGATTTTTTTTCATACAGTGAATTTGGGAGGCACACCGTGAATATGTATTTGAGTATTTTGGTGGTGCTCATTTGTGATGAGTATGGATAGAAATGGAACTCACTCAGTATAAAATGTTTACATGCTACAATGAGCACGCCTTTGCTGTTTCTGAAAAGAGACAGCAAGCCTTTTTGCTTAGCTGAGCTTCTGAGAGTGACATGTCAGAGAGCTCCTCTGCCATGCAGAAATCATGAATTATACTAGAAAATGGAAATTGTAATTAGGATGGGTAGAACTGAGACCCTGTCTTCTTTCCATGTGCGTATCTGTTATAAGATTTCCAAGCTCTCATGAAGAAGTATTTTAATCTTCATCTTCTTTGATTGATGGTCCTAGAGGATTTTACTATTTCTAGATTGTTCCAAGGAAGGCCCAAGATAGGTCTTTCAATTCTAGAACTGAAAGGAAATCTGAGGAGGTCTATACCAGGCAATGCATTATTTCCTTGAGATTATCCCCTTAACATCCTTACCTGAAGGGAAGAAGATAGACTCTCTCAGCCTTAGGGAACCTGTCTCAGACATTTAAAGAAGTGAAGGAAAAGAAAACACACTGGAGAAATGGTGCAATGATAGTAGCTTAAAGGACCTTAAGCTAACCAGGCTGGGCGTGATGGCATATGCCTTTTATTCTATCATGTTGGGAGGCTAAGACAGGCGGATTGCTTGAGCCTAGGAGTTCGAGACCAGCCTAGCAACGTGGTGAGACCATGTCTCTATAAGAAATACAAAAACTAGTTGATGTGTGCCTGTAGTCCCAGCTACTTGGGAGGCTGAGGTGGGAAGATCACCTGAGACCAGGGAGGTTGAGGCTACAGTGAGCTGTGATTGCCCTGCTGCACTCCAGCCTGTGTGACAGGCTGAACAAGACCCTGCAAAAAAAAAAAAAAAAAATGGACCTTAACCACCTGCCCACTAGATATATAGTCATTCATTTTAGAAATATTTCTAGGGGCATAGACAAGAAAAGTTTACATTCTTCCATATCACATTGCATGCTATGGAGTCCTTAATATGAAAACTTACCTTCCAATTTTTGGAAACTTACCTCCCTGTGACTCAAAGCTGGTCAGCCACCCCTGTCATTAAGGATTATTTAAAATGAGAAGCAAACCAGGCTAGTATCAATGGGGGAAGGAGAAGATTTTGTATGCTAAAGAAGGAATGATAGAACAAGTGCAGAAAACACGACATCCTGAAAACAGAATTATCAGAGCAATGGGTAGGGAAAATAATTTGACAAAGGTGGGAGTCAAAATTCAATGCCCTTAATAAAAATGTGAATAATTTGTTGCCATTAACATTTTCTCCTCTATATAGGATGATCACAGAACCTCCACATGGCTTTATATATTACTGTATCTTTTGAGTTCTTTCAAAAGACATAGTTTTGCTTTTAATCACTCATTAGTGAACACTGGAGCAGTAATTTCCTTTTTTTGTGACTTTAAATGGCACATAGTAAGCTCTAAAGAGCCACATGTATTGATGAGGTTTGTCATTCCTAGAATCCAGGGACAGGAGCAGGTTAGTGACAAAGAGACAGAGGTTAATGAGGAAGGCCTGAAGATGTGGCATATTTGGTTCAGTCAGACTTTTCCATTTTCATATAAATAGAGGATTGCTAAGAGGCAGAGGCTAGTTATAGCGTATGTACTGACCAGACAGTCTATTTTTTTATGCCTAACATTAACAACAGTTTATGAAAAAAGGAAGAATATAGCAGATCCTATAGCATTGGAAGAAGCATACCAAGATCATCTGATTTCTACAACTGAGAAAACCAAGCTGGATAATAGCCATTATTCACTCGACTTTCTCTAGAGGAGATCAGGAAAACACTGTTGCTTTTTCAGCTGGAGCAGACTATGTCTTTTTGTGGCTTCATTCCTGTCCGAGTTTAAGGAAGGACTGAGAAATTTTACTCTATCCTCAGCAAGGAGAAGCACTTCTTAGAGCTAAGAGCTGTGGTTGCACTAACCTATCCCAGAATGGTTTGCCACTTCTCCTATGTGTGCTTCTGATTGGATGGGCAGGGTAGGGGGTGGGTAAGTGGTGTGCACATTTATTATTTACTCAGTGAATGCAATCCATAACAAAAGAGAAACTGAATAATTAATAGCCCTAAAGTGAATTTTATATGTATCCTGATTTGACTATGTAATTAGGCTGAGATAAATGGCATATATGAATCTCTGATTTCTCTGGTTCTCATAAGCCCAGGCTAAGGTATGTCCATTCTTTGGAGGCCTGACTTCGGCTCTTCTAAGTCAATGACACCAAGGAGTTTTAGATGTAACTTGAATCGGTCTATTCTAGAGACTACTATACTATCAGGACATTGATGGACACATTCCTAGCATCTTGCCTAGAGAATCATGGGTGGGGCATAAAAAGAAAAAAAAAACACACATGTTCTGATGAATTCAGATACAGTTATCCCAGTGCATGAAGCAGCTTCTTTTCTTCTGTTCCTCTTTGAATTTTCAGAGTTCAGTGGGAGCCACTGTGCATAGTGTGATCAAATGACAAGGACTGTGAGAGCCTGCAACCTCTTTAGGAAGATCTCAGATTCCCAGTATGACTTTGAATCTGACCATTCATATCTGCCACTCAGAACACTTTCCCCTCTCTTCTTTGATAATGAAAATCCTACTGTCTCCATAAAACCTTCTCCTGCTTCTCTGCCTCAAATAGATCTAACTCCCACCTCTTTCACCTGCTTTAGTACTCAGGATCTGGACAGCAACATTTAGGGGTTGCTGATATTCTGGTTTATCCTCTGTTTTACATGAATTCCAATTTCTATAACTACATTATAAATTTCTTAGGGGTTGGAACCAAATCCTATCTGTTCTTTTAACTCCTCATATGGAAGACTGGCAGCAATGAATGGATAGCTAGATTGATAAAAACAGTTTAGGAGCTAATAATAAGAATGAATATAAGTATATAAGTGATGTGCTGGTTTTTTTCTGATTATATAAAGTCCTAAACAGCTGGGGAAACTCACATTTTCAGGTGGTGAGGAGCACCTATTTTGTTTATTACTGTTTCCTCCAGGAACCTTCTCGCCCTCCCACCTTCCCCCATTCCTTTTATACACCACACTTAAAATTGGAGGCATAACCTTGTTCAAGAATGTGCAAAACGGGAACATGGTAATGAACTCTTGTTGCCGCTATAAACTTGATGAATGGCTTGTGGAGGAAGGGCATTAAATGGCAATCTCAGTCCAGTGATTAGCTCTGCGGCATTCCTCCTTTGGAACTCATGCAGACCAGTGTCGATTTCATTCTGCTCTAGGCTTCCTGTGGGCTCCATCAGGTGTGCAGAAATGCTACTGGGCCTTGGCTGGAGTGGTGGAGGGAAAAGGAGCAAAGAAAGTCTTTCTGTTTTTTTTTTTCCCCAGCACTCTTACTGCCTGCCTTCATCTCACCTCCCCCAACCCACTTCACTCACAATTGCAGCTGTGTTTGATCTGGAAGAAACCTTATGTGCTACATTGACCTGCACTTTTTCTCTGACCTTTGCCCACCTTAGACTGCCATGACATAAATGGCTATATTTAAACTCCTGCTTCTTGCCTGAGATACAGATTTTCTGTCACAAGAGGGAGTGCTCAGGCTCAATTAGCCCAGATGAACCATACAATGGGCTCTTGAAACAGTTGCATGTGAATTGCATTTTTCAGTGTCCAACTGTGTTTCCAGGGCACCAAGAGAGGGGCTTTCAGAAACTGCAACAGTACTTTTATAAGTGACGAATCGTACTAAAAACTGAGGACCATTTTAACAATGAAATATGATCTGACAATGACAAAGAGAATACAAAAACGATTTTTTCCCCATAATCTATCATTTGGCTAATAGCAGTGAATTAATTACGTGTTTGTTGTGTGCTTTTCTCTAATTGTTTCCTGTGTATTTTATCAACAGGAAATGAAGTAGAGGGTATGTGCCATTTCTCTTGTATCCTCTACCACACAGGTCCCAACACTGGAATTGTATTTCATAGACCAGCAGCATTGGTTTCGCCTGGGAGCTGGTTTAGGCAGCAGAATCTTAGGTACCACCCAGATCTACTCAATCAGACTCCACTGTAGTTAGATCCCACAGTGATTTGTATGCACATTAAAATTTGAGATGCTTTATGTAGGAGACATTGAACAGGAACTCATGAAATGCTCATTGAATTTAACTAAAAGAAAAATCCTCTCTTGCAGAGATGAAATCTTACATCTTGGCTAAGAGGTTCTGGTTGAATCTACATGTCACTAGAATGTTAATTTCAAGTGAAGGCAGAGAGAGGCAAAAACAAGAACAAAGAAAGTCAATAAGTCTAGTTGATTTAGGAAGTTTTCTTTAAAAATTATTTTGTTGGGACAGCTTGGGTCCATTCTTATTAATGGATATACTTTATTGGAGCATTTTCCCTATGGCGTGGAAAAGGTCAGCTTTGCACTTGGATTTTTACTGCTTGAATTAGACATCCATCCACTTCTAAAACATTATTTTTTCCCCCAGCGCCACATGCTCAAAGCTGAGTGGGAAGTAAGAAATGCTGAGCAAAACCACCTGCATATGAAGGTTACCTACTTGGCAGAAATTTAAGGGTTACTGTTTTCTTCAGACGTGGACACACTATTCTGTACTGATGTGAATATAAGATGCTCAAGATCTAATTTATTTTAATAGATGAGAGGCAACATGGCACAAAACAAAGCATTATATGGAGAAAGTGCACAGGATGTGGTATCAGAGGAAACTCACCTACATGATTTCCTAGATGTTAGTTTCAGGCCGGTTACCACATTTCTCTAAGCTTCATTTCCTCACCTGCAAGATGGGCACAAATACTTGTCCCAGCTGCTACTTAAAGGTTGGTGTGGGAGATTAATGAGCTAATAGGTATATGAGGCATTTTGAAATTATAAAACAGGATAGCCACATGAAGATATTAATGCTACTACTACAAACAAAATAGATGATAACTCTGAATTTGTGTTTACATATGTCCTAACTTCTTTCCATTAGGGAGTAAGGTTATTATTGTCCTATATCATATATTATCTGGGCTATATTTGTTGCATTCATAAATGCATGAACTTTGAAGGAAGAATGCCTGGGTTCAAATCCTGGCTTCATCGCTTATCAACTATGTGTTGTTGGGCAAGTCACATAACCACTTTGGCTTCAACCTGCTCACTGTAAAATTAGGATGATAATAAGATTCTTATGATCAGATAAGACAATGCATATAAAGTGACTTAGCTCAGTTTCTGGCAAAATAATCACGCAACAAATGGCAGCTGTGATTATTGTTGTTAAGCAACATGAGAACTCCTTGAGTGCAGGGACCATGTATCTTCATCTTTATTGCTCACAGCATTTAGCAGTGACTAGCACATAAATTTCATCAAATCCTGTCCTCATCTAATTAGCACACATTTTGTAGCTCAAGAAGAATTTGTTGAATCATTGATTGGTGGATGGATTATGCTTCTCTTAGTTCTTGGTGTCTCTTACAGTTGCTCACAAGTAGAGCTGAACAAACACAACAGCGTATTTGTGAGTCAGAAGAAGGTGTACTCAGCCCGAGGAAGCTCATTAGCTCTATGAGCCTCATCCTCACAGATATGCAGGGACTGATGGAAGTCACAATCTTTTACTCTGTGAACCTTGATAAATCACTTGATGGATTAGCTAGTGTCATTCATCAGCCTGCACTTGTCTTGACCATTTAACTCAAGTCTATAAATCCCCTTTTAAAAAGCCTCAACCAGCGATCTCAGATTTGGCCTCACATCTTTAAAGTTAGCATGGAGCTTACTCTCTATGTAGAATTGTTTTGTTTTGTTTTGGGACTTGGTGCTGCAGTAAACCACCACCCTTTTTCTCCCAAATCAAATGTGTTCTTTACTAAATGAAAAGTTATATCTCAACTGCCTTGATTGGACTAAGAGGTTATATGTACATGTGAAGAGAAGCAGAAAAGGAAATTTAAGGGAAGGTATCAAAGGAGTATATTTTAAACAAGTATGTGATGACTGGCACCTCAATTTTTAACATTCAGTAAAGAAAAATAAAAAGAAAACAGCCTGGGTTTCTATCTGGTCAGAAAGTGAAGAGCCCATCCTCAGCAGATGGGATCTTTAAGGCACTAATGTCAGTATGCTAATGGATGATCATCCTGCTCTCAGATCTAAGTGTATGTACATACAGACTCTGCAGTCCAAACAAGTAAGTCAGCCAGGATATGGTTTTTAATGTATTAAAGCAAATGTCTCTAAGCATATGTTCCATACTGACTAAAATCCCACCATTAGCAATTCAGTCCTTTGGACTGCACATTAACCACTTCATGATTTTTAAAAAAGCCAAATTGTGTTGGAGGAGGCAGTTCCCAAACTCCTTAGACTTTTGCTGTCAATAAGTTATTCAGATGCTGCTGTGCTTACTGGGAAAGAAGAATTACAAACAAGATTTAAAAACTTGAGAGCTGTCTTAAGAATGATAAGGTGATAAACATTTTATTAGCTTGATTGACTACCATTTTACAAATCTGTACATATATCAAAACTTCTCATTCTGTAGCTTATTATTACTATTTTTTTTTTTTTTGAGATGGAGTCTTGCTTTGTTGCCCAGGCTGAAGTGCAGTGGCATGATCTTGGTTACTCACCCTCTGCCTCCCAGGCTCAAGTGATTCTCCTGCTTCAGCCTCACGAGTAGCTGGGTTTACAGGTGCCCACCACCATTCCCAGTTATTTGTTTTTCTGTATTTTTGGTTGAAACAGAGGCTCACCATGTTGGTTAGGCTGGTCTTGAACTTCTGACCTCAAATGATCCACCCACCTCAGCCTCCCAAAGTGCTGGGATTACAGGTAAGAGCCACCATGGCCGGCCTGTACAGCTGAATTATATACAATTTTTACATGTTAGTTATACCTCAGCAAGACTGGAAAGAGAAAGTTTGGGATGATAAAAAAAAATAGTAAAACAAAAAATAAAAAGTGGTTTAAAAAAGTGGGGCTCTGAAAAGTTGGGAAAGGAACCAAGAGGTAGAGAGTACAAATCAATAAACTTCACCTGCCATTATAATTCCAGTGTGCCTAACCCTGTGCTAGGTGCTTTGGAGGAATATGAGAAGAGGGAAGGGGAAGGATTAGTAGTCAATGTACGTGTAGTCAGGCTGAGATACTATGAATGGGAAATAGCAAACATGCTCTTATTATTCATACCCTGAATTTGTATGCACTTTAAACTATTCAAAGCATGCTCACATCCAAGTGCAAATTATATGTTTATAAAACATTTGGCATCAACAATTGCTATCTCTCTGCCCAGACTCTCTCAGAACCTGAGACCCACTGGGATGGCTAACTTCTGCTTGACTCATTTAGGCTCCTCTGGCATTTATTCCAAGCTCCTATACTTTTCCTTTCTGCCTGTTTAACTTCTGGAATGGTCTGAACTATAAAAACACATCTTTGGCCATTTGATTGCTGTGTAGGCTGGCCAGGGTAAATCTGAGCACTGAAGGGGAGATTTATGAAGTATAAAATTCAGGTAATTTATTTGTTGGAAGGTGGACAGGCAAGTGGGTCCATATTCCATTTGAATCTTTTACTGTTTAAAGCATCTTATTAAGTCATAAACAGCCTAGATGGATGTGGTTGTGATGGGCATGGGCTAAATGAGGAAATAAAAATAAGTCGTTTGTGCATTGATTGGAGCTTACCTTTAGATTGCTTCTTTTTATTTTAAAGCCATCTATTTAAAAAAAAAAAAAAAAGCTAGCAAAGTCCCCAGAGCGGAGCCACAAGGATATTTTTAACTTGAGTATTATGCTGCCTTAATTGTATCTTCACTGGACAGACATTGAGTTACTGGCAAGGGGGAAACAAGGCCAGTTCATTTTCTGGTATACCTCTGAGCACCAACAAATATAATTCACTGGAAGGTCTCAAACACAGCTTGCTTTGTCAAGGAGAGTCCAAAGCAAAAGTGTGGCTGAAGCAGAAGTTGTAAAAGATAAGATAACCTCACATGGCTGTTGATTAGAAAATGGAAGAAGATTGTGTTCGATGGCAAGTCAGAAATGCCTTGAGTAACCTCTGTTCTATCATGGCACCTGGAATTCTTAGGTGCTGAATGAAAGGTACCAAGCAGAAGTCACCAGGACCATGAATGCTTGGAGTATCAAATGGCCAAGAGGGTGGAGAATATTAGAGAGGACTGATGTAAATGAGGGCATATCAGTGCTCTCTCAAGCCAGGGAGCATCTATGACATACATCTTTATTACCATGAGCTTATTAGCTCACAGTGGTCCTCTTGCCTGCATTCTTCCTATATTTTCTTCCTTGTAATCTCTTCCAGCCAAGGAAATCCCACTCTATTCTCATGGATAAAGCATAAGTGACTGAGGTGTGAAGAGTTATGAGTATAGGGTTGGGGGCATCTATAAAATTATGGATCTCAAAAACTCTGCTTTCTTTATCAGACTCATATAGCCCCTACTCTAATAGATAAAAAGGAATAAAAACAAAACCCAAATAAAAGAAAGAAGTAAAAAAGTGCAAACATATAAATAAAAAGCTAGTAACTTATTCCCTTTCTGATCTGGGCAGTTCCTAGATATTGTAGAGTTTATTTTAAGGACACACCTAGCAAATTAAAAGTAAGGAGACTTAATGGAAACATTAAAACCCCAGCAATCCAAAAAGTGAGAAGAAAAGAGCTTCTTGTGTTCTTGGTTGAAGCAATAAATACAACAAAAATAGTTATTTTCAGAATATTTATGGAGAACAGGAAATGACATAAGGACTTTCACCTTCTAGACATTAACTCATGTTGGACCTGGGTCAATAATAACAACTTAATTGGCCCAACTCCTACATTTCCCAACTGAAAACTAAGTTAATTTGCAACTTAACAGCCAGCTCAGTTTGCAAGCCCTTGGACTACAGCTACTCTCAGCAGGAGCTTTACTCAGAAATGAGTTAGCAAGCTGGAACTTAAAAGTAAAATAGCTCCAAGAAGGGGTTTCCTTCACTCTACGACTATCTCAGTAGAAAATGACTCTAGGTTCTGGTTTGTGGCAGTTCCAAGGGTTTAGGCACAGACATCCTCTCCTCTCATAATAAATGTCACCAAAGGAAGTTAATAGCTTCAATTTCCCCATCAATCCCTCTTTCACATTAGTAGGAACAATTAGGAAAATGGTAGATTCCAACTAAAAGAAGCCTTGTGTAGCAGAAAGGACCAGACTACCTTGGGTTTAAATCCTAGCTTCACCACGAAAGGATCCTCTGATGTTGCTTGGTTCATACCTTTTGTGAATGTCAGTATCCCTGTGTATAAAGTGTGGATTAACTGAGATGTAGTATTTAAAACACCTGACCCAGAATAGGTATAGAATAATTGTTGATTTAAAAATCAACTTTGTTGAAGTATAATTTGACAAATAATAAAATGCATTCATTTTAACTCTTCCATCTGTAACTACTACCACAATCAAGATACAAAATATCCTCACCACCTTAAAAATGTTTCCTTGTCTGCCTTCCCAGACAATCTTCATCACTACCCTGGGAACCAGGCAACTACTAATCTTTCTGTTACCATAGATTAGATTATCTTCTTTTTTGAGTTTCATATAAATAGAATCATATGGTATACCTTCTGTGTCTGGTTTCTTTGCTTACTACAATGCTTTTGAGAGATTTATCCATGTTGCTTTACATATTAGCAGTGTATTCTTTTTTATTACTGTTTAGTATTAAGTTGTGTGAGTATCATACCATTTGTTTACCCATTGACCTGCTGATGGATATTTGAGTGACTTTCTGTTTGGGGCTATTATGAATACATCTGTTAAGAACATTCTTGCAGTCTGTGTGTGGAAATATATGTATCTATTTATCTTGAGTCAATATAAGAAACTTATAAACTGTTTACCAAAGAGGTTGTACCACTTTAAATTCTCACCAAAGATGTCTAAGGGTTCCAGTTGCTCCACAGCCTCACCAATAATCTAGTATTATTAGCTTTTACTTTTGGCCATTTTAGTGGGTATGGAATAATATTTCATTATGGTTTAAAATTGCATTTTGCTAATGACTAATGATGAACATTTTTTCATGTGCTTATTGCCAATTTGTGTATTCTCTTTTGTGAAGTTATCTGTTCAGATATTTTGCCCATTTTAAATTAGATTGTGTGTTCACTTATTTTTTACTTCTTTATATGTGTAAAGATAATGTTCTTGATACAAATCCCTTTTCAGATATATATATTACAAATATTTTCTCTCATTATGTGGTTTGGTTGTCATTTTCTTGATGGTGTCTTTTGTTCCTTTTTTTTAAATTGTGACTTTTGAAAAGCAAAAGTTTTTCCTTTTAATGAAGTCCAAAATAACACTTTCATGTTTAGTGTGTTCTACTTAAGGAATCTTTGCTTATCCTGAGATTGTAAAATATTTTCTCCTAACAGTTTTAAAATTTTAGTTTTTACATTTAAGTCAATTATCCATTTAATGTTATATTTTGTGTATAACATGAGGTAATGGTGGGGTTTATTGTTTATCCTATATGGATACAAAGTTGATTCAGCATCATTTGTGGGGAAAAAACCTATTCTTTCCCTACTGAATTCTATAAAATAAATTCCTTCAGGATATAGATGATGAGAGAATTTTCCCAACTCATTTTATAATACAGGCAGAACAAAATCAAACAAGAAATGACAAGAAAATATATAGACTAATACTGCCACAAATATAGATTAAACATTTTTAACAAAATATTAGCAAGTCAAATTTGTTAATGTGTGTGGACCATTTATTTTTTACAAATACAAATCAGATCATGTCACTTTGTTGCTCAAAACATCCCATTTAATGTCAATCACACTGACACCCAAATGTGTCCCCATGGTCTATCAGGTACTATATGACCTCACTCCCAGCTAACTCTTTGATCTTATGTCCTGCCAATCTCCTATTTGTTTTATTCTTCTCTAGCTACAACATGTAGATACACTTTACATGCTCATGAATCTTCTTTGTACAAATCGGATTCTGACTAAACTATCATCTACCTCAATGCTTTTCAACTCTAGATGTACATTAGAATCATCAAGGGAGATTTAAACAATGATTAATGTTTAGACCCTGCCCTGGATAAATGGAATAAAAATCTCTGGAAATGATATTTGGGTGTGTACGTTATTTTTAAAGTTCTCCAGGGGATTCTAAAGTGCAACCGAAGAAAGGAATCACTCAACATCATTTCCTTGTTATTCCCAGGTACTCAAATCTCTTCCCATTCAAAGATCTAACCAGTCTAACACTGGACTTCCATTTTTTTTTTTTTTTTTTAACCAGGAGCCAGTAGAATCATCAGCCTCTCCTTTTTGCTTTGAGTAAGTAGGACTCAAGGCTGCTTTGCCCATTAACTCCCAGAATCACAGAAGGTTGGGTTAGGAGGGAACTTAAGTCATCTAACAAGGAGATTCTCAGAGGGACAAAGCTGAGTGGAACCCATATTTTCTAGCACTGTTGCAGTTACAGTTACTTGATTTACTTCCTTTCCTATTATCTGTGCTGAGTGATCCTGAAGAATGGAGAATTGGGAGGCTCCTCAACTTTTTTAATGTGCTTGCAACAATTCTCATTCAATAAATCTCTTTTTCTAACAGTCCCTTTGTTAAGTTAACTTTTCTTTCCCCAGTGATATGGGGGTGGAGGCTGGAGTGTCAGACTAGTGTTCTCATTTTTATATGCAAATAAATCACTTGATTATATTTTTTGTCCTTATGTTATCATGAATATTTCAAATGAATTTTATGTGGTTCATATTTATGGTTTGGGAGCTATTTCACATTTTGGCTCAATGCCACCTCATCTGCATATACCATATCTCAGCTGATGTTGATTGGTCTCATTTACATATTCATCATGTTCCTATTTCGAAAGATATTTTGTTATAAACTAGCTTTTCCCCCCACCTCCAGTGTTATAATAACACATAGATGTGTTTTTAAATTGAACTCATTTCCATACATAATTTTTCTGGTTACCATAAATCATTGCATTGTCACCTACTCCCCCCACCCTATTCAGTGTAATCTTCACACTTTATACCAAGCTGACATATGGCTCCGAAGTAATTAAAGACAATGTAAACAGTTTACAGTGCACTTTGCAAAGCCACTTCACATCGCAGAGTTTAATGATTTCTTTTTTTCCCCAGCAAGTCTCAAAGCAGTGAAGAATAGGGAGGTTTGAGATAGTGATGCAGATAAAAGCTAAGATGTGAACAGTGGCTATTTCATTTCTAATGGAGAAACTTCTGTTCCTGGTTGTTTAAAAAAAATGGTCCTTTCCCTATTGACTTCTGATAGAAGTAGAGGAGGCTGGGTTAAGCTGGGCTAATGAATAAGGAAGAATCATCAGCAAGGGTTGGGGCATTGTTTTCCTAATCATTCTAACAAGAGGAATAGGGGAAGAAAATAAATTAATCAAATGCCCCTGTTGTGTCAGATACTGAGATTGAGGATTAAGGTCCTTGAAAACTCTATGAAATAGACCTTAGTATTAGCATTTTACAGATTAGGGAGATGAGGATTAGAGAGGTGGAACCACTTGTACAACATAGAGACAGATCAAAAGAGAGAACAAAATAAAGAATTGTGAAGTCAGCATCTCTGCAAACTAGTCTAGTTCAATGTAAGTGAGGTAAATTCTTCTCTGCTATATCTTTTTCTATTGTTTACCCACTGTGTTACCTTGGACAGAGAATTTGATCTATTTAAGCCTGTTTTCTTATCCATAACATAGTACTAATGAAGTTACCTCTCTTTCTTGCATGTCCAGGAGGATGAAAAAAGTGATAAATGTAGCTCTGTGGGTGGGATCCAGCAGGTATGCTCCCAGGCCAACCTATCCAGCTGTGTGCCCATGTCTTGGTATAAGAAATAGCCCACAGATTGCTTTGCTACTGGCAGACATGCCTCCAGGCTGGCCAATTAGCCTTGCACCCACATCCTGGATCAAGAAACAGCCCCACAATCTACTCAAAGAAGATACACAGCCCCACGTCAGCCAATAGGCCACGCAATCATGTCCAAGGCCTGCAAAACACCCCTGTGGGCCACCCCAAGCAGACATACTCCCAGGCCAGCCAAGTAGCTATGCACATATATCTGTGCCTGAGAGACAGCCCCATTTAGGCATGTCCTTAAGCCAGTGGAGAAACCATACACCCATGCCTTTAGTCAGAATAAAAGCCACATTGACCCCAACCCCAGTGAGCCAGATCCTGAGTTGTTAACCCATTGTGTGCACACATGTACCCGTGACCTGAGGAACAGCCTGGCAAGCCTACCTCTGGCAAAGCCACAGCACAACAACCACAGACTCTCTCAGATTAGGCTGCTGAGACTGTTGCAAACATCATTAGCATGGATTATTGCAAAATAAATGACACAGAGACTCCACTATTGTATCCACCTAGAACCAAAGTCAAAGCACCTCACCAAAACAACACCCCAAGACCCATCCAAATGAATGTCTTTCCTTATAAAACATATTTTATAAAATTTGAAGAGGTTACTCTTTGACCAGATGCATATAAATCAATGTAGGAATGCATCAAAGATGGTAAAGCAAGAAAACATGACACCTAAAGGAACACAGTAATTCTCCAGTCACAGACCTTAATTACAAAGAAATATATAACATGCCAGAAAAAGAATTGAAAATAATAATTAAGGAAATTCAGTAAGATACAAGAGAATATAGATAGACAATTTAATCAAATCAAGAAAACAACTCATAACTTGAATGAGAAATTTGGCCGAGAGAGTCAAACAGAAATCCTACAGCTGAAGTCAATTAATAACATATAAAAGGAACCAACTGAGAGCTTTAACAACAGATTAACCAAGAAGAAGAAAAAATATCTGAACTTGAAGACAGGTCTTTTGAAAGAACATAGGCAAAAATAAATAATAAAAAAATAATAAAATCTATAGAATTTATAAGGCATTGTTAACCACATAAATATTCATATTATGGGAATTCCAGAAGAAAAAAAAAGAAAAGGTATAGAAAGCATATTTAATGAAATAATAGCTGAAAGTTTCCCAAGTCTTGTTAGAGAGTTGAACATCCACTCCCAAGACTTGGGGAAAAACAAATCCCAAAGAGAGTCAACCCCAAAGTCCTTTCCAAGGCATGTTACGGTCAAATAGTCAAAAATTAAATAAAAAGAGAAACTTGTGAAAACAAGAAGGGAAAATCCTCAAGTCACACACTAAAAAATCCACATTGGATGAAGAGTAGATTTCTTAGCACAAACTTTATGGGCCAGGGAGAACAGGATGATATATTCAAAGTACTAAAAGAAAAAGCTGCAAGATAAGAATATTATACCCAGCAAAGTGACCCTTCAGAAATGAAGGGGAAAAAAATCTTTCATAGACGAGAAAACACTAAGGGAATTGATCACAACTAGACCTGCCAAACAAGAAATGCGCAAAGGAGTTTTCCATCAGGAAGTAAAAAGACTGAAACAAACATCATGACAACATGCAGAACTCTAACACTCACCGTTAGAACTGATACACAAAGGGCAATGAGAAAGGAATCAAGCCCATCACTACAGAAAACCACCTAATTGCAATAATACAAATAAAAGAGGAAGTAAGAAGCAAAGGATGTATATAAAACAAGCAGAAAACAATTAATGGTAGGAGTAAGTCTTGACCTATTAATAGTAATCTTGAATGTAAATAGATTAAATTCCCCATTTAAAATATATAGACTGGTGAAATAGATGTTTTTTTAAAGACCCAAATATATGCTGTCTACAAGAAACTTATTTGTAAAGACACATAGACTGAAAGTGAAAGGATTAAAGAGAGATATTCCTTGTAAACCAAAAACAGACCAGGAATAGCTATACTTACATCAGAAAAACAGAGTTAAGTTAAAAGATGTAAAAAGAGAAAAGATTAACATTGTATAATAAAAATATCAATTCAGCAAGAAATTATTACAATTGGCACACACACACACACACACACACACCCCAAACACCAAAGCATGCAGATATAAAAAGCAAATATTGTTAGACCTAGAGGGAGGGAGAGATCAGAATTCATTAGTAGTTGAAGACTTCAATACCCTACTCTCAGCATTGGACAGATTGCTTAGAGTAAAAATCAACAAAGAAACATTGGATTTAAACTGCAACACAGACCAGAAACTTATAGAACATTTAATCCACCAGCTGCAGAATACACATTCTCATCATTAGCAAATGAAATACTTTTCAGAATTGGCCATATTGTTTCTATCAGGACAATAAACAAGTCTCAAAAAATTAAAAAAATCAAAATAATATCAAGTATCTTAGAATACCACAGTGGAATAAACTTAGAAATCAATAACAAGAAAAACATTAGAAAGCATACACTGCATGGAAATTAAACTGCACATTTCTGAATGATCAACGCGTAAAGAGGAAATTAAGAATAAAATTTAAAACTTTCATAAAACAAATGAAAATGAAAACATAACATACCAAAACCTATGGGACATAGTAAAAGCAGTATTAAGAGGCAAGTTTATGGCAGTAAACCCATATATCAAAAAACAAGAAAGATTTCAAATAAACCAATTAACAATGCAGTTTAAGGAACTAAAAAAGCAACAAACCAAAGAAAAAATTATTAGAAAAATAATAAATATCAGAGCAGAAATAAACACTAAAATAATATAGAAGGTCAATGAAACAAAAAGTCACTTTTCTGAAATGATAAACCAAATGAACAAACCATTAGCTAGACTAAGAAAAAAAGGGAGAATACCCAAGTAAAGAAAATCAGAAATGAAAAACATACACAGTACAGTAGCAGTAGTAGTAACATTACAGTGGTTAGCACAAAAATACAGAGGATCATTGAAGATTGCTATGAACAAGTATACACCAATAAATTTGAAAACCTGGATAAATTTCTAGACAAATACAACCCACCAAGGTTAAACCAAGAAAAAAATACAAAACCTGAACCGACCAATAATAAGTGACAAGTTTGAACAGATAATTGAAAATCTCCCAACAAAGAAAAGCCCAGGACCAGATGGTGTCACTACTGAATTCTATAGAACCTTTAAAAAAGAATTAATACAAATTCTTCTCAAACTATTCTAAAAATTGAATCAGAGGGAACTCTAACTCATTCTCATAGGCTAACATTGCCCTCAGATAAGCACATAGCAAAAGAAAGAAAAACCATAGGCCAATAACCTCGATGAAGATAGATGCAAAAATCCACAGCAAAACACTAGCAATTCAAAACCAACAAGACATCAAAAAGATAATATACTGTGATTAAGTTAGGTTTATCTGGGAAATGCAAGATTGTTTTAACATATACAAATTAATAAACACAATACAGTACAGCAATAGAATGACGGACAAAAGTCATATGACCATGTCAATAAATATAGAAAAGGCATTTGGTAAAATTCAACATTACTTCATGATTTAAAACTCTTAATAAATTAGGTGTAGAAGGAAAGTACCTCAACACAATAAGTGCCATATATGACAAACCTTCAACTAATATCATCTAGATTGTGGAAAAGCTTTCAAAGGGAGAGAGGATTACTTTAAGTGTGGGAGGATTTGCTCTCTTTTACTACCACAATCCACTTTGAGAAAACCATGTCTTGGAAAAACCCTAAATTAAACCAGCCCAATGTGAACTGAATGTTTGCAGTAACAAAGGAGTCTTCTGTTTTCAAAGGAAATCTACATCAGTGCTGTAAATATGTCAAAGGCCTATTTGCATTCTCAGGTTTATTGAAGCACTATTCACAACAGCCAAGGTGTGGAATCAACTTACATGTTCACAAAGAAATGGATAAGGAAAATGCCATGTGTATTATATATATATTATAAATAATATTGCTTTTATTATTAACATATGACATTAATATATTAATATTAATATATTACATTATATTTATATTATATATTATAAATATATATGACACACAATGGAATACTATTTAGTGATGAAAGGGAGTAAAATTCTGTTATTCGCAGCAACATAGATAATCTTGTAGGATATTATGTTAGTGAAATAAGTCAGGCACAGAAAGGGAAATATTGCATGTTCTCACTCATATGTGGAAGCTAAAAAATTTGACCTCAAAGAAGCAGAGAGTAGAAGAGTGGTTATTGGAGGCAGGGAAGTCTATGTGGGAGAGGGGATACCCAAAGACTGGTTAATAGATATAAAAGTAGAGCAAAATAGGGGGAATAAATTCTAGTGTTCTCTAGCCTACAGGGCAACTATAATAAACAATTTACTGTGTATTTTGAAATA
Organism: Callithrix jacchus; assembly: GCF_049354715.1. NCBI lineage: Eukaryota > Metazoa > Chordata > Mammalia > Primates > Cebidae > Callithrix > Callithrix jacchus. Next base: position 65,650,021 of record NC_133515.1, on the reverse strand, counting down.
TGTAGAAGAGGAGATTTTGAATGTTTCCAAAACAAAGAAATGATATTAATGTAAGATATGTTAATTACCCTGATTTATTACCCAATATATATGTATCAAAATAATACACTGTACACAATTATTATATGATTATGTTATGCTTATAAATATATACAATTTTGTGTTAATTAAATATAAAAGAAAAAGGAAAACTGTGGAACAAAAAACAATAGAAAAAAGAGGTAAGACATGAAGAGTTTTTTAGTTTATGTGTGTGCATGGTAGGGGTAATGCAGATGACATAATTATATATAAATTTAGAAAATATTATTGTATGTTGAAAATGAATGAGGAGGAAGAATGTGCTGGTAAATGGGGACAACACAAGTTGAAGGCTGTTGTAGTTACACAAGTGCTCTGGTTTAAATGTTTTTTCCCCTCCAGATTTCCTGTTAAAACTCAATCTCCAATTCAACATTGGGAAATGTGGCCTTTTGAAAGTGGTTTAGGGCCCGTAACACAAGGGTCTCATCATCATGAATAGAGGAATAGTTGTTTCTGCTGGCTTTAGAAGTTTTCTTGCTTCTCTAGTTCTTTTAATTTTGACATTAGGGTATCTGTTTTATATCTTTCCTGCTTTCTCTTTTGGGCATTTAGTGCTATACATTTTCCTCTATATACTGCTTTAAATGTGTCCCAGAGATTCTGGTATATTTTGTCTTCGTTCTCATTGGTTTCAAAGAACATCTTTATTTCTGCCTTCATTTTGTTATTTATCCAGTCGTTATTCAGGCACAGGTTGTTCAGTTTCCATGTACTTGTGTGGTTTTGATTGAGTTTCTTAATCCTGAGTTCTAATTTGATTGCACTGTGGTCTGAGAGACTATTATGATTTCTGTTCTTCGGCATTTGCTGAGGAGTGTTTTACTTCCAATTATGTGGTCAATTTTGGAATTGGTATGATGTGGTGCTGAGAAGAATGTATATTCTGTTGATTTGGGGTGAAGAGTTCTGTAGATGTCTAGTAGGTCTGCTTGGTCCAGAGCTGAGTTCAAATTCTGGATGTCCTTGTTAATTTTCTGTTTCATTGATTTATCTAATATTGACAGTGGGGCATTAAAGTCCCCCACTATTATTGTGTGGGAGTCTAAGTCTCTTTGTAGGTCTCTAAGAACTTGCTTTATGAATCTGGGTGCTCCTGCACTGGGGGCGAATATATATATATATATTTACGATAGTTAGTTGTTCTTGTTGCATTGATCCAGCCACTCTCAAAAGGCCACATTTCCCAGTGTTGAACTGGAGATTGAGTTTTAACAGGAAATTTGGAGGGGAAAAAACATTTAAACCAGAGCACTTGTCTAAGCAATGGCCTTCAACTTGTCCTGTCTCCATTTACCAGCATGCTCTTCTCTCTCCCTCATCCATTTTCCACATAGAGTAATATTTTCTGAATTTATCTCTGATTATATCATCTTTCACATTTGCCCCACATTGCACACACATTCACTAAAAAAATCTTCATGCTTTTCTTTGTCTCTTGAATTTTATGGTTTAAAGTCTGTTTTATCAGAGACTAGGATTACAATTCCTGATTTTTTTTGCTTTCCATTTGCTTGGTAAATATTCCTCCATCCCTTTATTTTGAACCTTGTGTGCCTCTGCACATTAGATGCGTCTCCTGAATGAAGCACACCAATGGATCTTGACTCTTTATCCAATTTGCCAGTCTGTGTCTTTTAATTGGGCATTTAGCCCATTTATATCTAAGGTTAATATTGTTATGTGTAAATGTGATACTGCCATTATGGTACTAGCTGGTTGTTTTGCCGGTTAATTGATGCAGTTTCTTCCTAGCATCGATAGTATTTACAATTTGGTATGTTTTTGCAGTGACTGGTACTGGTCGCTCCTTTCCATATTTAGTGTTTCCTTCAGGAGCTCTTGTAGGGCAGGCCTGGTGATGACAAAATCTCTCAGCATATGCTTGTCTGTAAAGGATTTTATTTCTCCTTTGCTTATAAAGCTTAGTTTGGCTGGATATGAAATTCAGCATTAAAAATTCTTTTCTTTAAGAATGTTGAATATTGGCCCCCACCCTCTTCTGGCTTGTAGGATTTCTTCCAAGAGATCCACTGTTAGTCTGATGAGGTTCCTGTTGTGGATAACCTGACCTTTCTCTCTGGCTGCCCTTAGCATTTTTTCTTTCATTTCAACATTGGTGAATCTGACAATTACGTGCCTTGGAGTTGCTCTTCTCAAGGAGTTTGTGGTGTTCTCTGTATTCCCTGAATTTGAGTGTTCGCCTGCCTTGCTAGGTTGGTGAGATTCTCCTAAATAATATCCAGAAAAGTGTTTCCTAACTTGGTTTCATTCTCCCTTTTACTTTTATGTACACCGATCAAACGTAGATTTGGTCTTTTCACATAATCCTTATTTCTTGGAGGCTTTGTTCATTTCCTTTCACTCTTTTTTTTTCTCTAATCTCATCTTTGAGCTTTATTTCATTGAGTCAATCTTTAATCTCTGATATTCTTTCTTCTGCTTGATCAATTTGGCTATTGAAACTTGTATATGCTTCATGAAGTTCTTGTGCTATCTTTTTCAGCTCCATCAGATTGTTTATATTCTTCTCTAAAGTGGTTATTCTAGTTAGGTTTTCATCTAACCTTTTTTTTTTTTTAGATGGAGTTTCACTCTTGTTAACCAGGCTGGAGTGCAATGGTGCGATCTCAGCTCACCACAACCTCTGCCTCCTGGGTTCAGGCAATTCTCCTGCCTCAGCCTCCTGAGTAGCTAGGATTACAGGCATGCACCACCATGCCCAACTAATTTTTTGTACTTTTAGTAGAGACGGGGTTTCACCATGTTGACCAGGATGGTCTTGATCTCTTGACCTCATGATCCACTGGCCTTGGTCTCCCAAAGTGCTGTGATTACAGGCTTGAGCCACCACGTCCGGCCTTATCTAACCTTTTATCAAGCTTCTTAGCTTCCTTGCATTGGATCAGAACATGCTCATAGAAGTTTGAGCTTTAGCTCATAGAAGTTTGTTATTACCCATCTTCTGAAGCCTGCTTCTGTCAATTCTTCAAACTCATTCTCTGTTCAGTTTTGTTCCCTTGCTGGCGAGGAGCTGTGATCCCTTAAAGGAGAAGAAGCATTCTGGTTTTTGGAGTTTTCAGCCTTTTTGCTCTTCTTTCTTCCCATCTTCATGGATTTATCTCCCTTTGGTTTTTGAGGTCTGTGACCTTCGGAAGGGGTCTCTGAGTAGACTTCCTTTTTGTTGATGTTGATGCTATTTCTTTCTGTTTGTTAGTTTTCCTTCTAACAGTCAGGTCCCTCTGCTGCAGGTCTGCTGGAGTTTGCTGGAGGTCCACACCAGACCCTGCTTGCCTGGAAATCACCAGTGGAGGCTGCAGAACAGCAAAGACTGCTTCCTGTTCCTTCCTCTGTTGCTATTAAGAAAAGCTTTTGGGAATGGGTTCTCTCTCCTCTCCTCTACTATGTAGGGACATGTTTGCATCTTTGTCCCCTTTTGCCCTTTTACTTTCCACTATGTGAGAACTCAGCAAGAAAGCTGTCACCAGAGGCTGGAGCCTTGATCTTGGATTTTCAAGTCTCCATAACTGAAAAAATAAATTTCTGTTCCTTGTAAATTATCTAGTCTGTGGTATTTTGTTACAGCAGCACTAATGGACTAAGACACCAAGGAAAGATTGTGGTAGCTGGAGAAAGACATGAGCGCACAGACTAGACAGACTTGGTCTTATACTGTAGTACAAAGTTGCTGCATTCTGATCTTGGCCTTAAAGAATAATCAAGGGATCTGATAAACTATAAATTCTGAATACAATCTGATAAATGTGCTGTTAATATTATGAATATATAAAATTCTGGTTTGGAAAGACTTGGAAAGTTCTGGAAAAGCTCTGCAGAAAAGTAAGCATTTCATCTGGTCCCTGACTGACAAGCAGGATTTTTTTTTTTTTTTTTTGAGACGGAGTTTCCCTCTTGTTACCCAGGTTGGAGTGCAATGGCGCAATCTCAGCTCACCGCAACCTCTGCCCCCTGGGTTCAGGCAATTCTCCTGCCTCAGCCTCCAGAGTAGCTGGGATTACAGGCACGTGCCACCATGCCCAGCTAATTTTTTGTAATTTTAGTAGAGACGGGGTTTTACCATGTTGACCAGGATGGTCTCGATCTCTTGACCTTGTGATCCACCTGCCTCGGCCTCCCAAGGTGCTGGGATTACAGGCTTGAGCCACTGCACCCGGCCCGCAGGATTTTATATAGTGAAATTTTAGACAGAGGGACGGCATCTACATAAGAACAGTGTGAAAGTGTATTTTGTTCATTTGTTTATTTATTGTTTCATTCTGCTTCAATTATTTTTAATCCCTTTATATGCCAGACATTGTCCAAATAACAAGCTGTTATCTTCTAAATATGCAATATGATGTCTGGTAATAATAGTGCTTGGGGAATAGAAAATTGTCCCACCTGGTAAGAGTGTAAGGTACACAGTGCATATGGTGTGAGATAAAGGGTTTTGATTTCTGTGCCAGGAACTTATGACTTAAGTCTGTGGCAAGGAGGATCCATAGAGGTTCTTCTGCAAGAGAATTTGAACAGTGAAAATCTGGCAGCAGAATGGCAGGAAAATTGTAGCTGGGACAGGCATGGCAGCTTCATACAGTAGGCTATATAAGTGCTGAAGAGATTTTGGGTCCAATAGCAGGAATGGGAAGAGGGCTGGATACCAGAGTACATTTGAGAAGCAGTCAGTAGGACTGGAAGAGCACCTTGGCATAAGACATACAGAATGCACCTGTGTCAAGGAAGACTGGATTTTTCTTGCTTGGGATCCTGTGCAGATGGTGACATTATTCACTGGGCAATATGGGAAGATGAGAAATTTAAGGATAAAGATATGCCAGTTCCAAATATGTTGAATTTCAGGTATTTTCAGTTCACTCAGGTGTAGATGTGTAGGCATTTTTCTAATTTAAAACAAGAATTATGGTCTCAAATGAGAGGTGGAGTTTGCAGATGAAAGTTTAGGAACCCAGGTATTAAGACATTATCTGACAACTGGTTGTTCAGGGGTGGAGTTAGAAGAAAAGAAAATTGCCAAAAGTAGAGCTCTAGAATTTCTAAAATTTGAAGGGCAGTTAAAGAACAAGAAAGATGAAGAGAACTGGATATGGAGCAATCTGGGAGGTTAATAGGGATGCAGGAGAGTGTGGTGTTCCAGAAGTTAAGTGGGGAAACGGTGTTGAGAAGAAGGACATTAATGGTTAATGAAATAAGCTACATATAAGGTAAATAGAAGAGGATAAAGTAGAAGTCATTGGATCTTGTAGCTATGGTATTTTTGAGATCTTTGACAGAATAGTTTAATAGTGTTGAAGAATTTTTGGCCAAATAGCAAGTGGGTAGGCTAAGAAGTGATTGAAAAGAAAGGAATGAAGGCAGCTCTTTCAACACAGTGGTCTTGATGGGGGAAGAGAGAAAAAGATAGCATGATAGGAAGGTGGAATTTATACAGAAAACTTTTCCTTTTTTTCTTTCCAATATGGATAGGTGCAAGTTGGTCACATGTGCAGAATGAATGTAAGGGACTTTGTGATTTGTGGAGAGGGAGATAGTGAAGAAAAGGGCAATAGTTACTAAGTTCAGGAAACTGGTAAACAGCTGGAAGAACACAAGTGAAGGAGGTAGGTCTGGAAAGGAGATGAGAACTTTTTGGTGACCAAGAGTAGAAGGCAAGACAATGGACAGACATGAGCCTGGAGACTGAGGGATACCAAAGTCTCCTCAGGTTCAATCCAATGCTGGGCCCTCTGCTAGAAAATGCTTTAAAGCCTAAGGGTATAAAAAGGGTGAAATAAAAAAGACCTATTTTATTTTTGGCATCTCACTGTGTCAGTACGGGCTGATAAATAAAGACATGAGGTAAAAATGGACAAGCTCTGTCTGGGCAAGTTGAGTTACTGAGCCAGCTGCTGTGTCTCTTGGATTGTTTCTTTGTCAGCTCAGTTCCACCATTCGTATTGCTACAGAAGGTCTTGTCTGATGCTGAATACCCGGTGAGGGATCATTCACGCTTGCTGGATTAAATTTGATTAAAGTAGCTTATTTGTGACATCTGAAATGTCTGTCTTTAGAATTCTGTGTAATTATTTTGATGTTTAGGGACACAGGGATATCCAATAATCATTTAGTCTGTGTTAGCTACAGGTGAGGGAATGGTGAATTCAACCAGGAATACATCTTGAGCACAAAGCTCTTGAACTGTATTCTTTCCCTGGTTTCCTTGGTGAACTCTGTTCAGCTGAGTGTCCTCATCTTCTCATCCCTGTGATAGTTGAATGTCTTCAATGAGGTAAACCCTGGAACATTACAGGTCTTAAATTGGACTCTCCTCCAGCTTGGGGATAGAAATCAGAAATCACGTAAGCCCCTTTTTAAAACTCCCCTCTTAATACACAGATGAGGAAACCAAGGCCCTAAAAGATAAAATGCTTTAATCAAGGTTATGCAGTAATTTTATATTAAAACTAACACTGAAACCAGAATTCTGACCACCCTCCTTTAAGCAGGTGGCTTAATTGCTGGGACGTAATGACATCTATACTTTGTGATTCTTTTGTTAATGGATTCCTTTCTCACTTCTTCTGACTTCAGCAAGTACTATTCTTAAAGGAATAAATTTAATGACTTCAACAGAGAAACATGTGAACTGAAGGCTTACTTTCTTGCCTTGATTTCATTCCCTTTTGTATATACTCTGTTTATTCTATACTTACTGGCATTAAAGTCCTGAATTGTCGCTGTCTCACTGCAGAGAAGAACATATCACCCTGGCCCTAAATGCCCAGGAGGTGGTACCCAGAGCTTTCAAAGGGAGAGTGGATTACTTTAAGTGTGGGAGGATATCCAATAGTCTTTTACTACTGTACCTCACTTTGAGAAAACCATATCTTAGAAAACTCTAAATAAAACCAGCCCAGTGTGAACTGAATGTTTGCAGTAACAAAGGAGTCTTCTCTTTTCAAAGGAAATCTTCATCCTAGTACTTCATCCTAGTACTTTTAAATGTTTATATATCAATTACTACTTGCCTGCATGCATATCTTGGGAACAAGAAGGCTAGAGAGTCTCTACAGCACAGATGTTAAATCCTGCTGTCAATTAAAAAGTCAATTATAAATAGTAGAAAGTATTTTTGAAAGAGGTTGGATGTCTGCAGAACAAAAGAGGCTTTAATTTATGAAAATTCCACTCACAGGTACTCTGGGAACAACCCCTTATTTGAGAAATGAGAAATATTGCTTGGATTGCTCTTTTGCTCATTTCAATGACCTCACTGAAAGATTTCACACTATCATTTAGAAACCATGGTGAGACAAAAAGTGTGAGGAGATGCAGAAACCTTGGCTGGTCATGTCAGTCTGGCTACTAAGTACAGTTCATCCTACTAGATGTGATCTGACGTTACTTTCTCTAGCCCCCTTGAGGCATTCACTCACAGCAGTGTCAGGTACATACATTCTCTCCAGGTCCCCAAATCCTGAAAATGCACCTTTTGGGATGGCTCGAAGCTTGGTGAGGACAAACCTCCTGCAAAGAGAGTAGAAATAAAATATCACAACCTATCCACTAATAAATAATTGAGTTGCTAATGTATTAAGATAGTATTAGCTAACAGCTAACACATAGTAAGTGCTTGCCATAAAGTAATGTTGAAATTGCTTTTACATTCTCTTAATCCTCTCTACGAAGTGGCGATATTGGCACTATTAGTCTCTCCATTTTGTATAAGGAAACTAGAGTTTAGGGAGAATAAAAAGTTTACCCAGGGTCACATGGCTGATACATGACAGAGTTGGAATATAACCTTGCTGGTCCCCACACCTTATGTTGCCTTCGGTAGTCCTGTGTGAGGCCTGTTCTCTTTCTCTACTCCAACCCCCATTACCTCTTCCTTTATTGTAATTCTCAGATGACCTTGCCTCCTATTCCAAGATGAAAATAAAACCAATAGAAGAAAATGTCTTTATGATCTCCTAGGGCTCACCGACTAATCAACCTGCCTGCACTTGTGCTTTACACACATTGCCTTCTTTCCTGGTGCAATGAGTGAACTGTCCAGGGTCCTGTCTAAGAATAGCTTCCCCAATATGCAGGTCTGTTTCCCTCTCGGCTAGTCCCAGTAACTGCTATGAAAATTTTCCATTTTCTTAACACATTTCATTCACCTTTTCCCTGCTTCTTTCCTGAATTCTGCTTACTAATATAAAAACATGCTGTAACGTTTCTCATCTATAAAAAAAGTCTTCTCTTAACCTCAGCCGCCTCCAGCTTTTGCCATTTTCTTCTGCTTGAAATCTTCGTCTCATGCCTGCCTCAGAATTCCTTCCAATGGCTCCTCATCTCACTAGGGGAAAAATCGGAGTTGTTTACAAAGGTCTTCAGTACTCTAAAAGAGCTTACTGCTTTTTATTTCCATAGTCCCTGTGTTCTCAATTTTGACAACAACCCTTTGTTCATCTGGTCTTGTCACAGTATCCTCTAGCAATTCCTTGGACATGCCAGGTTCCTTCTGGCTTAATGTTTCCACATTTGCAGTTCTCTTTGATTGAAACTTTTCTCTTCCAGATATCCTCATGGCTTGTTATTTGCTCAAATGTTACCATTTCTGTGACGCTTTCCCTAACCACCTATTAAAATAATAATCTCCCAAACTTGGCCCCAACCCCTCTTTCCTGCCACTTAAATTTTTTTTTGTCATAGCTATTCTGACATGTTATATCTTCTACTTATCTTTGTGTATTTATTTATTGTAACTAGAATTCAAGTTCCACGAGGGCAGAAATGTTGGCCTGATTTGTTGTGACTGTGTAGCAAATGCCTAGAACAGTGCCTGACATGACAGGTAGTCAATAAATATTTGTTGAATGACTGTATTAATGGCTATTGAGCATTCTGAAAATTCTAAGTTTGAGATTGTAGTTACAAGTGATCCTTTGGAAATCTTCATAATAAGAATATTATTCTTTCCCTAGCCTTCTTCCCTCTGGCTTTTTCTTGATTCGTAACTGATTAATAGGGATTTGGTTTTCTTTCATCTTTAACACTTCCTTTTGTAAGGCAGTCTGTGAGCAGGAATTGTAATCAAACACCATGGACTTGGATCGTTTCATAAACATTTTTTTGCTTTAACCATTTATTATTTATTGGTGTTAGTGAAATTTCCGTTTCAGATAGAGCTGCTACTCAGGCAATCAGGTCTTTTGTCCCCCCGCTTGCTTGTGCTTGGCTACAAGATGTGCCAACCCTGTGGTGAAGAATCATGAGAGAGAGCCCAGTGTGCTGTTGCTGTCCTGTGGGAGTTTATATTCTTGCTGGGAAGGCAATACTAGAAACTTTGGAACTGCTAGAAAACAGTTTAGGGCTATAGTTGATATAATAGCAATAAATGTTATACAAGGAATAAGATGAGAAAGATCCCAAAGTACACAAATATATAACAGAAAGATTGTTAAAGGTGAATGAATTTTGAACCTAAGCCTCAAAAATATTAGTTCATACTAAAAGCATTGTCTTTGTTAAGCCATTTAAATAAAAGGTGATTTAATTTAAGATCACAGAAGAGTATCTACTTCTAGAATATCCATCTAAAATGAATCAAAGTTAGCTCAATACTCTAGCTTAATTATACTCACTTAACCTTTGTTAATACATACAAGTTCCTTTTGTTCCTATTTAACACTAGACAGAAGAATGATGAAAATAAACAAATAATTAAAGATAATAAAATGGCTTTAAACTACTCAACACTCTGAAAGTATCAAAGAAATTGTAACATTAAGTAAAATATTAATGAGATACATGGAGAGTGAGGTCTTGAATAACGGACTCTTGTATTTAATAACATCAACTAGAAAGCATTTTTTGATTCAGCCCAGTAGTGTGCATGCTTTCTAAAATTTTCAAGGACTATGTCTGCATTAAGCAGTTCAAATTTATTAACGTAATTAAATATTTTGACACTTAAAATCTTCATTGACCTCTATTTCCTAAAAATGTTATAAACTAGATAATTTGAAAATATTTTCACAAAAAATTACCCAGAAGTCTTCTATAAAACATTACAAATATTACTTTAAATGCCTAGCAGAGCTCAAAAGGATATGAGAAATCCCCAGGGGCCCAAAGTAAAGCAGCTGAATACCAGACGGACTCCTGAGCAGTGGTGAATGCAGCCAGAATTCTAAGAGGGTAAAGTTAAACCAGGGTACCCTGGGGGAGTTTCTGAACTTAGAGGCAAAGGGATTTATATTTTAGTGCCAAACTGGCATATGAGATGAGATGTGGAGAACAGAATGTGAAGACATCATTTCTTGTCATCTCATACACATTCTAGAAAGGTATAGAAAATGGAGAACAAGTCATTTAAATTACAGTGAAATAGCATCTAGAAATGTTTCATAACTTATGAAAGATATAAATCCTCAGATTCAGAGATCTCAACAAATCCCAGGGAGGAAAACAAAAATCCACTGCCAGATACCTATGAATTAAAACTGTGGAGCCATTGAAGATATTTTAAATGCAAGTGGAGGGAAAAAGATAGACTGTCTTCAAATAAAAAAATAATTAGAAAAGCTTACAAAAATATCTTCAAAACTATTAGAGAAAATAACTGCCAATTTAAAATTCTATAATGTAGAAAATTATCATTCAAATGTGAGGGTAAAATGAAATGACATCTGAACAACTTTAATTAGCTATGAATAAACTTTTAGAGAAAGGATTTCTTTAAAGGATAAGAAAATTTAATCCAGGAGGAAGACGCAAAACACAGAAAGGAATAGTGGATGAAGAAATTAGTGTTTCCTATTGAATAGGTGAGTTTCTTAGTTCATTTGTGTTGCTACAAAGAAAAACCTGAAACTAATGTATAAAGAAAAGAGGTTTATTTCACTCATGGTTCTGCAGGCTTCACAAGAAGCATGGCATCAATGTGTGCTTCTGGTGAGGGCCTCAGAAAGCTTCCACTCATGGCAATAGGGGACGGAGAATAAGCATCAAGTGGCAATTGATGAAGGATGAGGAGGGAAAGGTAGATGCCAGGCTCTTTTCAATAATCAGCTCTTGTGAAAACTAACAGAGTGAGAATTAACTCATTACTGCAAGGATGGCAGCAAGCCGCTCGTAAGTGATCTGCCCCTATGACACAGACACCTCCCACTAGGTCACTGGTCCAACACTGGATATCAAATCCCAACATGAAATTTGCAGGGAACAAATATAAGTGAGTTGTCATAATGGCTGGAAACCCTACCAAGTCAATAAAGAACACTAAAAACATACTGACCAAGAACTAGGTTATAAAGAAAATTAGTATTTAAAAATTACTTTCTTTGATGGTGATGCAATTAAATTACTTAGAAATCAATAATAAATATAATTAGCTCTCCTCCCCCAATACACATATACCCATATGGAAAAACCAAAACCAAAACCAAAAGCAAAGCAAACCAACCAACCAAACAAACAAACAAATGAACACCCTTTAAAATCATACATGGGTCAAAGGAGAAATTACAATTAGAATTATTTAGATTGAACTATAATGAAAATACATATCAAACATATCAAACTCGTGAAATATCATTAAATTGCTACCTATAGCAGAAATTTATAGATGTAAATTATTGTACGAAAGAAGGAAAGAAAAGAATTAGAGAAGAAATTAATGAGCTAAGCTTCAAGTACAATAAACTACTAAAAGAAAAATAGAACTGTGGAAACAGAAAATTATGAACCCAATATTTTTTTTATTCCATTTCTGGCTAGAACTTAAAGTGATACTTGAAAGATGTTTCATAAGAAATGGAAAGAGCAGAGACTGTTGATAGAGATGTTTGAGAAGGTAAACACTCAGGTAGACATTATAATTTCATATTAAAGTTTAAGTTTACACTAACTTGCTATTTTGAAATTATAAGGTTAAGTTTTTCTTTGAGTTTATTACTGAGATGGGTAAGAAGCTTTCTACTAGTAGCAAAAGGCTTACTAAAATGGTTTAATGGACTCGACTTATAATATTTTATAACACTGAAAATGATTGTTATAGAGAACTAACTTATTTGAATGTTTACTGAAGAAAACTGGATTTACCACTTAACATTGTAAACTCTGCCTATTATAGAAGGCTTATTTTAACCAGCAACCTTCTGACATTTCATTATGACATGTCATAATTAACAAATTCAAAAGGTATACACACATTTCCTTTAAATCAGAAACATAGGTAACGGTATTGTACTTGATAAATTTTCATTTTTGAAACAAAGTAAATGAGAGTATAATAGATAAAGTTTAGAATACATTGCACCACAATTTACATCTTACTGATGCTTTCACATTTTCCTTTCAGAACTGGAACAAGACAAAGATGCTCACTCTTACCACTTTTATTCATAGTTGTACTGGAAGTTCTAGGCAGAGCAATTAGGCAAGAGAAAGAAACAAAGGTCATACAAATGGGAAAACAGGAAAGCAAATTGCCCCTGCTTGCAGATTGCATGATCTTATATGCAGAAAAACATAGACTGTACCAACAAACCTTTAGAACTGATAAATGAATTAGGTAAAGTTGTGGGATACAAAACTAATATACAAATTCAGTAGCATATCAATACCTAAACAGCAAACTGGCTGAAAGAGAAATCAACAAGGCAATCTCACAATAGCTACAAAAAATACCCAGGAAGAAATTTAACCAAGGACATAGAAGACCTCCTCAAGGGAAACTACAAAACACTGATAAAAGAAATTAAAGAAGATATAAATGTAAAGACATCTCATACTCATAATTCAGAAAAATTAATATTGGTAGCATGACAATACTACCTAAATCAATCTACAGGTTCAATGCAATCCCTATCAATTTTCTATCTATTTTTAAATAGAAAAAAAATCTTAAAATTTGTATGGAACCACCAAAAACACTGAAAAACCAAAGCATTCTAAGCAAAAAGAACAAAACTATATGCATCACATTATCAGACTTCAAAATATACTACAAACCTATAGTAACCAAAACAACAAGGTATTGGCATAAAAATAGACACATAGACCAGAAGAACAGAATAGAGAACCCAGAAATCAATCTGTGTATTGATGTCCAACTAATTTTTGACAAAGGCGTCAAGAACACTCATTAGGGAAAGGACAGTCTTTTCAATAAATGCTGCTGGGAAAACTGTTTATCACTATGCAGAAGAATAAAACTATATTCCCACCACTGATTCTATATAAAAATGACCTCAAAATTAATCAAAGACTTAAATGTAAGACCTCAAATGATAAAACTACCAGAAGAAAATGTAGAAGTGCTTCAGAATATTGGTCTGGGAAAAGGTTTTATGAATAAGACTTCAAAAGTACAGGCAACAAAAGCAAAAATAAACAAATGCAATTATATAAACCAAAAAGCTTCTTCACAGCAAAAAAAAAAAAAAAATAATCAGTAGAATGAAAAGATAACCTATATTTGCCAACTACTCACCTGACAGAAAACTAACTTAAACATCTCAACAGCCAAAAAAACACAAAAGTTGATTAAGAAAATAAGCAAATGATCTGAACAGACATTTCCCAAAATAAAACATGTAAATGACCAACAAATATATGAAAACATGCTCCCTAATCATCAGAAAAATGCAAATTAAAGCCACAATGAGGTGTTGTCTCACCACAGTTAGGATGGCTGTTCTCAAAAAGACAACAAAATAACAAATGTTGGTGAGGATGAGAAGAAAAGGGAACAATTAAATACTGTTGTTGGGAAAGTAAACTAGTACAGACTCTATAAAGAACAGTATGAAGGTTCATCAAAAAAAAAAAAAAAAAAAAAAAACCCTGCAAATAGAGCTACCATATGATCCAGAAATCCCACTATTTGGAATTACTATATCAAAGAGACATCTACACTTCCATGTTTACTTCAGCACTACTTCAGTAGCCAAGATATGGAATCAACCTAGTTGTCCAACAAGAGATGAATGGATAAAGCAAACGTGGTATATATACCCAATGGAATACTATTTAGCTGTAGAATAAAATCCTTAGCCAAAGAATAAAATCCTGTCATTTGCAGCAACATGGGTGAAATTGGAGGACATTATGTTAAATAACACAAGCCAGGAACAGAAAGTTGAACACCATATATTTTCACTAATATGAGAGAGCTAGAAAATGTTAATCTCAAAGAAGTAAAAAGTAGAACAGAGGATACTAGAGGCTGGGAAAGGTATGGGGAAGAGAAGGATAGGGAGAGATTTATTAAAGAATATAGGGCCGGGTGCGGTGGCTCACGCCTGTAATCCCAGCACCTTGGGAGGCAGAGGCGGGTGGATCACAAGGTCAAGAGATCGAGACCATCCTGGTCAACATGGTGAAACCCCGTCTCTACTAAAAATACAAAACATTAGCTGGGCATGGTGGCGCGTGCCTGTAATCCCAGCTACTCGGGAGGCTGAGGCAGGAGAATTGCCTGAACCCAGGAGGCAGAGGTTGCAGTGAGCTGGGATCGCGCCATTGCACTCCAGCCTGGGTAAACAAGAGCGAAACTCCGTCTCAAAAAAAAAAAAAGAATAAAAAATTACACCTAGATAGAAACTCTAGTGTTGTATATATATATATATAAACTCTAGTGTTCTATTTAAAATAGCAAAAAGGATATTGACATTCCCAAGAAAAATCAATGGTAAATGTTTGAGATGATGGGTATGCTAATCACTCTGTTCTGATCACTTTACACCATATGCATTGAAACATCACTATGTTCTCCATAAATATGTATAATTATTATTTGTTAATTACAAAGAACACATTGCAAAATTTACGTTTACCTTGAGAGAGGAAACCTGAAAGAGTAGAGAGAAAAAATAAACATAAGAATAGAAATGAATTAAAAATAACAATAAAGAGGATCAACAATACCAAAAGCTAATTCTTGTGAAAGATTAGGACTAGGAAGAATATTTGTTCATAATCAGCAAAGAATAAAAACTGAGAGAGAATAAAACCTCCCAAACAATTAGAACCATGAAAAGTGGCACTTAACTAAAGATATGATGATTTAAATTAGAGAACACTAAGAACAATTTTATTACATTACTTTTTTTCTTTTTTTTTTAAATTATACTTTAAGTTCTGGGGTACTTCAGTAGCCAAGATATGGAATCAACCTAGTTGTCCAACAAGAGATGAATGGATAAAGCAAATGTGGTATATAAACCAGGTTTGTTACATAGGTATCCACATGCCATGGTGGTTTGCTGCACCCCATCAACCTGTCATCTATATTAAGTATTTCTCCTAATGGTATCCCTCCCTAGCCCCCATGCCCCAACAGGCCCTGATGTGTGATGTCCCCCTCCCTGTGCCCATGTGTTCTCATTGTTCAACTCCCACTCATGAGTGAGAACATGCAGTCTTTGGTTTTCTGTTCTTGTGTTACTTTGCTAAGAATGATGGTTTCCAGCTTCATCCATGTCCCTGGAAAAGGACATGAACTCATCCCTTTTTATGGCTGCATAGTATTCCATGTGTATATATGCCACATTTTCTTTATCCAGTCTCTCATTGATGGGCCTGTGGGTTGGCTCCTAGTCTTTGCTGTTGTGAACAGTGCCACAGTAAACATACCTGTGCATGTGTCTTTATAGTAGAATGATTTATAATCCTTTGGGTATATACTCAGTAATGGGATTGCTGGGTCAAGTGGTATTTCTAGTTCTAGATCCTTGAGGAATTGCCCCACTGTCTTCCACAATGATTGAAGTAATTTACACTCCTACCAGCAGTGTAAAACTGTTCCTATTTCTGTACATCCTCTCCAGCATCTGTTGTCTCCTGACTTTTTAATGATTGCCATTCTAACTGGTGTGTGGTGATATCTCAATGTGGTTTTGATTTACATTTCTCTAATGACCAGTGATGATGAGCTTTTTCATATGTTTGTTGGCTGCATAAATATCTTCTTTTGAGAAGTGTCTGTTCATATCCTTTCCCCACTTTTGAATGGGTTTGTTTTTTTCTTGTAAATCTGTTTTAGTTTTTTGTAGATTCTGAATATTAGCTCTTTGTCAGATGGATAGATTGCAAAAGTTTTCTCCCATTCTCTAGATGGGCACTTAACTAAAGATATGATGATTTAAATTAGAGAACACTAAGAACAATTTTATTACATTACTTTTTTTCTTTTTTTTTTAAATTATACTTTAAGTTCTGGGGTACTTCAGTAGCCAAGATATGGAATCAACCTAGTTGTCCAACAAGAGATGAATGGATAAAGCAAATGTGGTATATAAACCAGGTTTGTTACATAGGTATCCACATGCCATGGTGGTTTGTGTTCACTCTGTGTTCACTCTGATGATAGTTCCTTTTGCTGTGCAGAAGCTCTTTAGTTTAATTAGATTCCATTGGGTTTTGTTGCCATTGCTTTTGGTGTTTCAGTCATGAAGTCTTTGCCCATGCCTATGTCCTGAATGGTATTGCCTAGGTTTTCTTCTAGGGTTTTTATGGTTCTAGGCTTTACATTTAACTCTTTCATCCATCTTGAGTTAATTTTTGTTAAGGTGTAAGGAACGGGTCCAGTTTTAGCTTTCTGTATATGGCTAGCCAGTTTTCCCAACACCATTTATTAAACAGAAAATCCTTTTCCCTTTGTTTGTTTTTGTCAGGTTTGTCAAAGATCAGATGGCTGTAGATGTGTGGTGTTATTACTGAGGCCTCTGTTCTGTTCCACTGGTCTATCTATCTGTTTTGGTACCAGTAGCTGTTGTTTTTTTGCTGTAGCCTTGTAGTATGTACTTTGAAGTCAGGTAGTATGATACCTCCAGGTTTGTTCTTTTTTCTTAGGAGTATCTTGGCTATGTGGGCTCTTTTTTGGTTCCATATGAAATTTAAATTTTTTTTTTTTTAATTCTGCGAAGGAAGTCAATAGTAGCTTGATGGGGATAGCATTGAATCTATAAATTACTTTGGGCAGTATGGCCATTTTCATGATATTGATTCTTCCTTTCCATAAGCATGGAGTGTTTTTCCATTTGTTTGTGTCCTCTCTTATTTCGTTGAGCAGTGGTATGTAGTTCTCCTTGAAGAGGTCCTTCATATCCCTTGTTAGCTGTATTACTAGGTATTTTATTCTCTTATTAGCAATTGTTAATGTGAGTTCACTCATGATTTGGCTCTCTGTTTGTCTGTTATTGGTGTATAGGAATGCTTATGATTTTTGCATTTTGCTTTTTGTATCCTGAGACTTTGCTGAAGTTGCTTATGAGCTTGAGGAGATTTGGGGCTGAGATTATGTGGTTTTATAAATATATAGTCATGTCATCTGCAAACAGGGACAATTTGACTTCCTCTTTTCTTGTTTCAATTCCCTGTATTTCTTTCTCTTGACTGATTGCCCTGGCCAGAACTTCCAATACTATGTTGAATAGGACTGGTGAGAGAAGGCATCCTTGTCTTGTGCCAGTTTTCAAAGGAATGCTTCCAGTTTTGCCTATTGAGTATGATATTGGCTGTGGGTTTGTTATAAATAGTTCTTATTATTTTGAGATACCATCCATCAATACCTAGTGTATTGAGAGTTTTTAGTGTAAAGAGCCGTTGAATTTTGTTGAAGGCCTTTCTGCATCTATTAATATAACCATGTGTTTTTTGTCTTTGGTTCTGTTTATGTGATGGATTACATTTATTTATTTGTGTATGTTGAACCAGCATTGCATCCCAGGGATAAAAATGACTTGATTGTGGTGGATAAGCTTTATGATATGCTGCTGGATTCAGCTTGCTAGTGTTTTATTGAGGATTCTCACATCAATGTTCATCATAGATATTGGCCTGACATTTTCTTTTTTAGTTGTGTCTCTGCCAGGTTTTGATATCAGGATGATGCTGTTCTCATGAAATGAGTTAGGGAGGATTCCCTCTTTTTCTATTGTTTTGAATAGCTTCAGAAAAAATGGTACCAGCTCCTTTTTCTACCTCTGGTAGAATTTGGCTTTGAATCTGTTTGGTCTTGGACTTTGTTTGGTTGATAGGATATTAATTGCTGCCTCAAATTCAGAACTTGTTATTGGTCTATTCAGGGATTTGACTTCTTCCTGGTTCAATCTTGGGAGGGTGTATGTGTCCAGGAATTTATCCATTTCTTCTAGATTTTCTAGTTTTTTTGTATAGAGGTGTTTATAGTATTCTCTGATTGTAGTTTGTATTTCTGTGGGATTGGTGATGATATCCCCTTTATCATTTTTTATTCTGTCTACTTGATTCTTTGCTCTTTGCCTCCTTATTATTCTGGCTAGCAGTTTATCTATTTTCTTGATCTTTTCAAAAAACCAGCTTCTGAATTCATTGATATTTTGAAGGATTTTTTATATCTCTATCTCCTTAAGTTCTGCTTGGATCTTAGATGTTTCTTGTCTTCTGCTAGCTTTTTGATTTGTTTGCTCTTGCTTCTCTAGTTATTTTAATTGTGATGTTAAGGCGTCGATTTTAGATTTTTTCTGCTTTTTCTTGTGGACACTTAATGCTATCAATTTCCCTCTAGACACTACTTTAAATGTGTCACAGAGATTCTGGTAGGTTGTGTCTTTGTTCTCAGTGGTTTCAAAAAACATCTTTATTTCTGCCTTCATTTCATGATTTGCCCTCTCTCTGTTACCCAGTTCCAAAGTCAGTTTTATATTTTCAGGTGTCTTTTCAGCAATGCCTAACTTTACTCTTAACAATTTACTGAATTAGTCCATTTTCATGCTGCTGATAAAGACATATCTGAGACTGGGCAATTTACAAAAGAAAGAGATTTAATGGACTTACAGTTCCACATGGCTGAGAAGTCCTCACAGTCATGGTGGAAAGCAAGGGGGAACAAATCATGTCTTACAAGGATGGTAGCAGGCAAAGAAGGAGCTTGTGCAGGGGAACTCCTCTTTTTAAAACCATCAGATCTCATGAGACTTTTTCGCTATCATGAGAACAGCATGGGAAAGGCCTGCCCCCATGATTCAATTACCTCCCACTGCATCCCTCCAACACTAGCCAAACCATATCAGCTAGTAAAAGAAGGAATGCTCTCCAACTTTTTTTATGTGGTTAGTGTAACTTTGGTAACAAAACTAGACAGGGACAATAAAAGAATGAAAATAATGTATGGACAGTGTGCATTTAGTAGAATCTAAATAAATAATACATTATTATCAGTATAAATGTGTCATAGCATTCAAGAGTTGCCAAATATTAGAAAGCTCTATCAGAGAAAATTTTCATATAAATAAAAAGCACCATATGATTTTCTTAATAGACATAGAAAATATGTTTGGTAAAATGGAAATCAATTATAAATGTTTTGAGACAAAAGAAAATTCTTTTCTGATAAGGGGTAATTCTATTAAACACTAAAATAAATATACTCAATGGAGAAATTTTAGACACTTTCCACTTAAAATTGGAATGAGACAATGGTGCTGTTACCTCCTCTATTTCATATTGTGCTAGATACTCTGGCCAACACAATAAGAATAGAAAAAGAAAAAGATATGTCAGAAATACTGATGAAAAACTACCATTACCCACAGAAAACATCACTGTCTACACACACACACCCACACACACCACACACACAGAATCTCTACTTTGTAACCAATCTAAGACATCACTGGTACAACTAATAAGAAAATCTAGTCAGATAGCTGGTTATATGATTAGTGAACAAAAATTATTCACTCATATTACTTTAAACTATTTCAGTTACAGTGACCACAAAACAAATATGGTAACATTAAGTACATTAAACCAAATATAGTAATATTAAGAAATTAGTCTAAGAAAAAACATGCTCCAGGATTTAGGAGAATTAATCAAATACTTAATTGAAAAAAGATTATAAACCCCAAACAAATGGAAATAAGCACATTTATAAATGGGAAGTTTCACTATTGTGAAGATGATCCATTTTAATCCATATTAATATATAAATTAATGCAAGGCCATCTAAAGCACAGTTGTTTTTTGCTTCTTTTTGTATGGTTATGTGGAAATTGACTAGCTTATTAATAGTCACATGAAAGAGCAAGTTGTAAAGAATAGCTAAAGCAATTTTAAAGAAGTAGAACAAGACTGAGGGGATTGGCATACCAGGAAAAACAATTTTTCTAAAGTTAGAGTGATTAAAATATTGTGATTTGACAGAGTTTAAAAAAAAATAGAGCAGTGGAAGAGAATAAAGAGCACAGAAATACCACAAACAAAAGAATATGATAAATGACAGTGTATTATCTAAAAATCAATGGTGGAAGATATGGACTAATCAATAAGGGATGCTAAGACTATTGATTTTCCTTGTAGAGTAAACTAAGACCTTTACTTATTACCAAATTCAATCTCAATTCCAAGTTTACTAAAGATATAAATGGGAAAAGTCAAGACTTTAAAACTTTTAAATAAAACATTTGTTCAGAAGACTTTCTTTAAAAAGGACACAAAAACCGTGCACTAAAATTGAAAAGTTAATAAATTTAACTATATTAAACATAAAATTTCTCTAAAACAAAGACACATAAACTGAACTGTAGTTTATGTATAAGCTTCAGACTAGAGAAAGATATTTGCAACACATGCAAGTAAAGTATATAAAGAAATTTACTAAAAGAGAAATACAACCCAGTAGAAAAATCGGCAAAAGATATGAACAGGCAATTTATAGAAGAGAAAATGCAAGAGATCAATAAACATACATAAAAAAAGATGTTCAACTTCACTAGTAACCAAGAAAATGCAAGTGTAAACAATACTGGATACTATTATGCACCATTATATTGGCAAACATTGGAAGGAAAATCTCACAGTATCCATGCTGGTGAGGTTGTGGAACAGTGGGATATTTTCTACAATCTCGATGGAAGAGTAATTTGCTACAACTGCTTTCAAGAGTGGTTTGTCAATATGCATTAAAGCAGAAGATACAAAATGCCCTTGGACCCAGTTATTGCATGTCTTGCTCTCTGCCACATGTACATCCAGGGACAAATAAAACATTAATCATAGCAGCTTAATTACCGATAGCAAAAAATTGGAAACACCTTAAGTACCCTCAAATAAGAACATGAATACACATTAATATATTGTGGTATACTGACACAGTGTCAAATTTATAAAAGAAAAAAGGCGTAAACTGAGATGCATGGAACCAGCTGGAAAAATTCCCAAAGTATAATGTTCAGCGCAAAAACCAAAAAGTTGATGAGGTATATCTACATCATGAACAGAATGATACAATTTTGATAAAGGTTAACAGCATGCAGAATAACATGTTATGTTGTTTTATATTAATCATGTCTTTTTATTTTGTATTTTTGATGGTTTGACATCTTTGGGCTTTGCTGACCCTGGAGAACCTGCCCCTCCCAGTGGTCGTGGCTAATTCCCAGAGACAGCAAACAACTGGTTCAAGAACACACCTTTCATATGCAAACCAACTAAACCAAAGTCTATACCCCCAGCCACCTCCTTTACAGGGTTCTTACCACTTAGGGCCTTATTCCCCTACCTAATTACCTAGGTCCAGGGTTTGCTAAAGTCATGCAAACCTGCTTTTCTGGTCTCTGGCCTGTTCCTATGGAAAGCACAATGAGAGTTTTACCCACATTTCCCCCTTACTTTCTCTGCCTTCTGATTGACCCTGTGCTTCTTTGTGTTCCTCTCCCTGCCCCGGGGTATGATTCGTTTCTCTTGGGATCTGTGAGTATAACAAATGATCTTTTCAACAGTAGTTGTCTCTTGATCTGTTGGCCTCACCATTATACATGAATAATAATAAAGCCTGTATTTTAAAACATTCTGGAGATGACCAACACCAAAATCAGTATAGTCACTTCTGTGACAAGAAGAGAAGAGGTACATAATTGTATCTAAAATATCTTATCTTCAAAAAAAAAAGAAACCTAAGCATTATGTACAAGTGTTACAACTTGGCAAAGCTAAGTGCTGTTTTATGGGTGTTTATTATAATATTCTCTATATTTCATGCTTGAAATATTTCATAATTAATTTTTCAAGATTGAAATTCTCACCAGGGCACATCCCAAGCATCATTTATTAATTCATTTGTTTTTAAACAGCTGTTTAAAAGTGTCATTACATCATTCTTGTCAGATAATACCTTTACCCCACTCTGTTAGGGGCATAAAATGCGTGAGTGAATTTTGTAAAGATTAAATGATTCGCCAAGATGACACTAAAAAATTTTTTTTGTCACTGTACTGCAGGTTACTTAATGTCTCTCCCATTATAAATGGGGTGGGTGGAATTTACATTTTCTTCCCTGAAATTGGGACGCTTTAGGATTCCCTTAAACTCTGTCTCTGTTAAAGATATTTCATAGTTTGGGCAGTCCATTCACCCTTGGTCAAATTTAATTTCCCTTTCTGGCTTAAAGGAGAATGGTTTAAAAGATTCCATAAAAATCTTTCTTGCGGTCTGGAAAACAGCCAATATTCTTTTTGAGAAAGCTGCCTTTTTATGATGGTCCAAGTGTAAATGACACTGGGCTCTGTGTTCTTTGAATTTCACACAAGTTTAAAAGTTAAAGTGAGAACAACTTGGCAAAGGATATACAGAAACACAATTGATTATCTTCTTGGCCTCAAAATGCTGAGGAGTTTTATGCTTCACACTCCTTAGGTCACACTCTTACTCTTACTAACTTTCTGGGAATATATTTAGGAACATGATCCAAAGAGGTAGATTGAACTAAATTAGGAAATAATCCAGATAAAAATAGAATCTAAATAACTAGAATTGGCTATTTATCATAACCCAGCAGATGATTACCCCACTTACAAAATAATTTGGGCATCTACTTGGTTGGATTTCTCATGTTGTTATACATGGGTTTTGAAGCCAGGTGGGGCAGGGAAGAGCAGCTGTTAGGTGGGAAGAGGGCCTTCCATATATAATTTGACCTTAAATTAAACATCAGGATTAGCTATCATCCACCTTCTGGGTATGCAAGTAAATTCAGAAGGTTCACCAGGGATGCTGCTATGGTTCAGATATTTGTCCCCTCCAAACCTCATTTTGAAATTTGATCCCCAAGGTTGAAGGTATTTGGATGGTGGGAGGTGTTTGGATCATGAGGGTGGATCCCTCATGAATAGATTAATGCCTTCCTTTGGGGAGGGCGACTGAGTTCTTGGTCTTTCCCCCAAGCTGGTGGTTATAAAGAGGCCACACCTGCCCCTAGTATCTTGCTTCCTCTCTTGCCATGGGATCTCTGCACATGCCAGCTCACCTTCACCTTTTGCCATGAGTGTAAACAGTCTGAGGCCCTCAGCAGATGCAGATGCTCTGAGATTTCCAATTATCAGAATCATGAACCAAATAAACCCTTCTTTCTTTATCTATTCCCCAGCCTCTGGTAGTCCTTTATAGCAGCACAAAATGGTCTAAGACAAGTGGCCGTCTCCCAGTGAGGATTCTAGAAAGAGAAGTGTCATTGTTCTCTACATCCCTCTTTCATAGTATAGAAGTGGTGGTTGTCATTCACCTTTAGCCACATGTGGGAAGTATTAGGAGAACTAATTAAAGAGGGTGACTTGTATTTCCTGCAATTTGGGGGTGCAGTAGTGGAACATGACTCAGGTCTGACCTCTAAAGATGAGAAGTGGCCAGTTGCTTTGAGAGAGAGAGAGTTTCAGGTCCACGGAGAATTGGGAGAAGATGTGAATTTTCCCTTGAGCCTGACCTGGAATCAATAGAAGGGATCTGGACTGCTCATCCTAAGAAAAATGGATTTGTCTGTATAGTGAATTGACACCAAATTAGTGGCTGTGTGGAGTGGACTGCTGGCAACCAGAGAGAAGAGGTATTACTCTTCTCAGGAATTGCAGGTGGAGGGAGGTCTCCAGGATGAGGAGTCCAGAAAAACTCACAGGAGCTCCTATAAAAATAAGAATTCGCTTTTGGGTATCTGCTACACCTAGAAAGCTCCAAAGCCAGATGGCCATTGTGCCATTAGTGTTAAATCCAACTCCTTTTCCCCTCTAATCTTCCTCTCTCTTTGGTCCAACCTAGGTGGGGCCAGAAACAACAGCAACTAAAGGAGGAGGTAGGATAGGGAAGAAAGAAAAAACTTCTTCCTCACTATTGGTGGGTTTCCAAACCTGAAGCAGGCCCATGTAGTAGAATACAGAAGCTCAAAACAGGATGAAAGAGGAGGGCTTTAGTACTAGCTGGCACTGGCTTTTATTGCACTCATGAAATTGGAACAGCTATGGGGCTTGTCCATAGGTTCTTCTGAGGTGTGAAAAAGCGAGTCAACAGAGTAGATTATGATTTTTGAGTTGGAAAAAACCTTCTCCAAGCCATTCTTTGTAATCCTTTATCTGTGGCAGAAAAAGTATCATGGACTTAAGTGGCAGAGGGGATAGAAAGACATGAAAAACATTCTCACTTCTATTTTCCTCTCTCTTATTTAGCTATTACATGGGCTGTTGAGCAATTTAGAAGAGAGAGGGAAATTGAACTTTACCTCTAGGCAGGATTTCAGTTAGCCAAGAAATATTTGCAAGTCAGGGCCCCAGGCGCAGGGATTTTCCACATAATACCAGAATGGCTGGCCAAAGGAGGGAAAATCCAATCGTCTAGATACTCAGTTTCCATCAGATCATTTATTCAGCTGAACTATTCAGTTAATCTATCGCATGGAGATACGTCCACAGGCCACTTAACTTATTACAGGATGTTTTGTCTTGGAGAGAAAGTTTACATTTACGGGACAGAAACACATGAGGCCAGCACCACTCCAAGCCCAGTTCTAAGCACACCTCATTGTCTCCTGAGTCTCCCTCCGTGATTTTCCCTGAGAAACCTTTCCAGAGGGGCGATTCTTCACTTTTACTGCCTTCCAGTGAACAAATGCTTTCTAATAGCTGTTTTGAATCTGCTTTCCTTTTATTTCCATTTATGTCCCCTTATCTCAACATCTGTGCTAGGCTGATGAAAGGGATTTAGGCACTGCTGCTTGCTGTATATCACTCCTGACTCATCTCCTCCTTCATACACCCTTTACATAGAGGTTGTGGAGACTCTTCTTCCTGACTACCCCCTCTCTTGTTTGCATTGGCTGGTTATGGAATTGCTCTCTTCACCACATTTAATCATCTGATCACCTTCAT
This sequence comes from Callithrix jacchus, assembly GCF_049354715.1. Classification (NCBI taxonomy): domain Eukaryota; kingdom Metazoa; phylum Chordata; class Mammalia; order Primates; family Cebidae; genus Callithrix; species Callithrix jacchus. The sequence continues at coordinate 65,624,774 of NC_133515.1, read as the reverse complement.
CTTCTTTCCTGAATCTGATACCTGATTTATAAGCCATTTATTTTTAAATGGCTCCTGGATGAAGAAGCCACATGGTGAAGAGAAAACATCAGTAGGGTTGAAAATTAGAAGTCTGAGCTCCATTCTTGCTCTGCCACAAGGTACATACGTGACTTGGAAAAGTCAAGTCCCATTTGTAAAGTGTGGACGTTGGACCAAATGCTCTCTAAGGACTCCAAGATAAATTTTACAATGTGGTTATATAGTGGAATCCTCTTCAAGTGCTCTCCCATTTCATCCTTATTCTGTTTAAAGTAATAAAGAGAATTTTGTGTCAAGTGCTCAACACAGAATGAGGCCCATCCTAGGGGATTACTGAATAGTAGCCAGCCCTTTTACTCTTGTCAGGGTCAACATCTCCTGAGCCTGCACCTTCCTTCCCATTTGTCTGTTACCACCCAGGACTCACCTTCATGCCCTCATGTCTGCAGCCTTGGCTGTGCCTTCCAACAGGTCTTCCTCCTCTGGTTTCTAGTGTCCAATCTGCCTCACGATTAGTGTGTTCCTCCTAAGCATTTTTGCCACAACACTCTCCCACTCAGCAACAAGACAAAAGCCCACAAAAATGAAAAACAGTCAAAGTCCCTTCATTTGCTCATGACTGCCTCTAAAGATCTTAACTCATTTGTCATTTACTTTAAACACACCACAATCTGTCTCCACTTTCTTTTCAACTTAAAGTTCTACTCCTCCTCCATATAAACTCAACTCTAGCCCTGCTCTCACTGTTTATTGGTTTGTGTTTTATTTGTACCAAAATCCCATGGGTTTAGATTCTCCTTCCCTGTGTATATGGGATGGTTCCATAGAACAGGAATTTGTCTTGATTCCCGAGGGCATAGTCAGTGCTTTGCATATTTCAGGCATTAATAAATATTAGAAAATGGGGGTTATGTTTATACTGGCAATTGCTCAAAGCTGAAGACATTTTAGCATCTCGTTCTTTAAACCATAGAAATTTTTAGGCCCTTAAAAATTATCCTAAACATATAAATCAGTTTTGTTTGAAACATCACCTAGAGCATATATGTATTATGAAAAAGGAATCTAGCTTTCAAATAATTTAATACAGACTTGGTGAAAAATATAGAAAGGTTTTCTTAGGATATGGGAGAACAGTTGGTATAAAGTAAAAACTATGAATTATTGGCCCATGAATGTAATCCAACCCAAGATACGTTTTTTTTTTCCAGCCCATACCACATTTTAGAGACATTTGAATAGGTGCCAGCACTTTACATTGTAAGAGTTCATCTGAAATTGCGGATTTATGGCTTCTCTTGAAGATACAGAAGATCTAGCAACACTGAGCTGCATTCTTACATAATCATAATTGGCTATAGTTGAGTGATGGGTGACACCTTATACATGGCATAAGTTATCAGTCAGAGTCCCTGCTGATCTGTCCTTCTGTCTTGTAACTTAGAACTTTCAGTTTGAGATTTCTGGTACCTGGAAAGCTACAGTCTGAATGGGCTTTTGAACTCAATGATTCTCAACTCTGGCTTTATTTTATAATTACCTGGGGAAGATTTTTCTTACTATAAATGCCTGAGCCTCTCTCCTTGAGGTGAGTGCTATCAGGCATCCCCATTTTATTGCTTTTTAATTTTTTTTTTTTTTTTTTAGAAGAAGAAGGGGAAAAAAAAAGAGGGAAAAAGGAATATTACTTCATTCCTAAAATGGGTTTCAGTAATGGCCGATCAATATTTTGAGTGTTTAAAGTGGTTAATGCATATTTTATGTGTTTAAAATGGAGACCTCTATTGTGTTTATTTGTTCTGGCTCTGAGTTCAAGTCCTGGATACCGTTATCAATTTGTTGTCTCATTGAATCTAAATCTCATTATGTGTCTTATGTATCTGGGTGTTAAGATCTCTTATTATTACATTAATCCTTTTACCCTTGCATCCTTGTAGCTTTGAAATCTATTTTATTAAGTGTGAGAATTGCAACTCCTGCTTCTTATTTATTTATTTTTGCTCTCCATTTGGTTGGTGAGTTTTTTTCCATCCCCTTGTTTTGAGTCTTTGTATATCTTTAGATATATCGTTAGATTTTGTGGATAATGTATATTTTGTGTGTTTAAAATGGAGAGCTCTATTGAGTTTATTTGTTCTGGATCTTAGTTCCAGTCCCGGATATCGTTATCAATTTTCTGTCTCGTTGAATCTAAATCTCATTATGGGTCTTATGTATCTGGGTGTTAAGATCTCTTATTATTACATTAATCCTTTTATCCTTGTAGCTTTGAAATCTATTTTGTCAAATGTGAAAATTGCAGCTCCTGCTTTTTATTTATTTATTTTTGCTCTCCATTTGGTTGGTACGTTTTTTTTTCCAACCCTTTATTTTGAGTCTATGTATATCTTTGCATATACCGTTAGATTTTGTCTGTATCTTTTGATTGGGAGATTTGGTCGATTTAAATTTAGGGTTGCTGCTGTTTGATATTAACTGGCTATTTTGTCCTTTTGTTGATAAAAATTCTTCTTTATGTTAATGCTCTTTACTTTTTGGTGTATTTTTAGAAAGGGTCATACTGGTTGTTCCTTTCTGTGTATAGTGCTTCTTTTAGAAGTTCTTGTAAAGCAGGCCTGGTGGTAATAAAATCTCTGAGTACTTGCTTGTTCCTAAAAAATTTTATTTTTCCTTCAAATGTAAAGCTTAAATTGGCAGGATATGAAATTCTGGGCTGAAAGTTCTGTTGATTAAGTATATTGAATCTTGGCCCCCACTCTCTTCTAGCTTATAGGGTTTCCATTGAGAGATCTGCTGTAAGCCTAATAGGCTTACCTTTATGGGTAACTTGATCTTTCTCTCTGGCTGCCCTTAATATTTTCTCCTTCGTTTCGATCTTGGTGAATCTAACGATTATGTGCCTTGGGGTTGGTCTTCTTGAGGAATATCTTTGTGGTGTTCTCTGTATTGCTTGGGGTTGAATAGTGTCCTGCTTTGCTAAATTAGGAAAATTTTCCTGGATAATGTCCTGGAGAGTATTTTCCAGCTTGAATTCATTCTCTCCGTCATATTCAGGTACACCAATCAAGCGTATATTAGGTCTTTTCACATAGTCCCATATTGCTTGGACACTTTGCTCATTCCTTTTTATCCTTTTTTCTCTATTCTTGTCTTGTTGTTTTGTTTCATTAAGTTGATCTTCGACCGCTGATACCCTTTCTTCTGCTTGATCCATTCGGCTGTTTAAGCTTGTACATTTTTCACTAAGTTCTCGTGTTGTATTTTTCAACTCCATAAGTTCATTTATATTCCTCTCTATATTGTCTATTCTTTTCAACATTTCATCTAACCTTTTTTCCAAGTTCTTAGTTTCTTTACATTGGGATAGAACGAGTTCCTTTAACTCCCAGAAGTTTCTTATCATCCACCTTTTAAAGCCTACTTCAGCTAATGGAACACAGTCCTTTTCCATCAGGGCTTGTTCGGTTGCTGATGAGTCCTTTTCCATCAGGGCTTGTTCCGTTGCTGATGAGTCCTTTTCCATCAGGGTTTGTTCCGTTATTGATGAGTCCTTTTCCATCAGGGCTTGTTCGGTTGCTGATGGGTTCTGATTTTGAGTATACTCAGCCTTCTTAGGCTGATTTTTCCCTTCATTGTAGATGAACCGCCTTTCTAATTAGGTTTCTGAGTCGACGTCCGACTTATTGATTCCCAGTGCTGGGATCCGAGCAACCCACTGTGGCAGCCTAAATAGCAGCAATAAGACTGATGGTGCTCTTCTGCCCGGGAATCTCTGGTCTGGCTTCCCTCTTGAGTCCGCAACAAGCGGCTCTGACTTCCCAGAGCTCCAAACTCCGGTCAGTAGGGGAAGCAGTCCCGTTTGCTCTGCATGAAGAGCTGCTGCGCTGAGACACCGGCAAAACCGCTGCGGCGGCCACAAGAGTCGCGCTGGCGACCCGTGGGGCTCCTCCACTGGGAATCGGCTGATCCGTGAGTGACGAAAATTTGTCTAAAAGTGTGGCGTCGTCTAGTTCTCTGGGCTTTCACTGGGAGCTACAATCCCGAGCTGTTAGTGGTCGGCCATCTTGGATCGATCTCTCCTTTTTTTTTTTTTTGAGAGGAGTCTTGCTCTGTCACCCAGGCTGGAATGCAGTGGCACAGTCTCAGCTCACTGCAACCTCTACGTTCTCGGTTCAAGCAATTCTCCCACCTCAGCCTCTCAAGTAGCTGGGACTACAGGCACCTATCACCATGCCCTGCTAAATTTTGTATTTTTGTAGAGACAGGGTTTCACCATGTTGGCCATAGTTGTACAGGTTGGTCTCAAATTCCTGATCTCAGGTGATCTGCCTGCCTTGGCCTCCCAAAGTGCTGGGATTACAGGTGAGGCACTGCGCCTGGCCCAGACATCCTTATTTTAAACAATCTCCAGATGGTTTTCATGTGTAGTCAAGATTGAGAACCTGCTTTTGTAGGATGGCATAAAGAGCCAGCAGTAAGTTGCTTTGATCAGTAGTTTAGGGTCCCTGTGGGCATGATGGGAATTTTTTTTTTTGCAAAGCTACTCCTATCCGAAATCTCTCTTCTTTCAGTCATGGGTCAAGGCATTGGAATAACAACACAAATAAATAGGATATATACATATTCCATTGGAGAGCCTCTTCTTTGTTCAATGGAGGTTAGACTTTTGGGTAACTGGGGCCATATCAGGATGGAAAGGACTCTTATTTTATCTCAGGTGTATATAGTATGTAAATAAGAGTAGTGTAATATAACAGTAAAGAAGAGCACTGAATGGAAGTGAGACAAGAAAGCCAGAGAGAGGAGTTCACAGCAAAGAACCAGAAGCAGATATTGAAAGAGTCAGAGAGCATTCACTTGTTCTTTTGACAAATATTTACTGTTTCCTGTTCATATGTCTGACACTGCTCTGGGTTCTGAGGACATAATGGTAAAAAAAGATAAAGTATCTGCCCTAATGAGCTTATGTTCTAGACAGGGAAATAAACAATCAGAAATAGTTTGAAAAAATAAAAACGTGTATAGTCAGGAGGCAATTACTTTGAATGAAAAGAGGATCAGTCATGCATAAAGTAATAGAGACAAAAAGAAACAGTCCTTTAGAATTATCTACATGCATATGCATATGCATAGATAGGCGGTAGATGGATGGATGGAGACGGAGGGAGGGAGAAAGGGAAGGAGAAAGATATGGGGGACTAACATATACTGTTATCCATTTACAAATTATTTATTGAACATCTACTAAATGATACACATTATGTTTCTCAGAAGAAAACAATGATAAGACAGACACATTTCCTTCTTTACCAATTTTAATTATATTGAGAGAGATACATGTGTAGTCTAATAACTATAGTATAGAGTGTGTGGGGATGATGAGAATGCTGGCATTTAGTACTTGCTGTATTGGGCACTGTGCTAAATATTTCACTTGCATTATCTAATACAATCCTCAAAATCATCTTGTGAAGTAGGTAACTATCCATACTTGTGTCCACTTACAGAAGAGGGCATTGACTAAGCACGGTTTAGTAACTTGATCAAGGACACAGTTAGAAAGTGGCAGATGTAGTTCCGAAACCCAAGGCTGGTCCCTAAGCCCATGCTCACAAGTCTGCATGTGTATATGGTGCAGAGGGATGAGAGAATGGGACCCAGGGCTGGTACAATTTTAATGAGGGCAAGCAGAATGAGTGTTAACCAAACACTTCTGGAGCCTAGATGTTTCTTTAAAAAGTAGGACCAGGTAAGCTCATTCAAAAGAAAGACAGCAGTCATCTGAGGTTGTGCTGTGAGTGAGGAAACACAAAGACGCCCCAAGAAGGGGAAAGGAGAAATTTCACCAGAAATGTTTCAGAAAGGCAGTCTGGTGTAAAATTAATTAAGAATTGGATTCTTGTTACTCTAGATTCTGCACCTTGGTCGGGGCAATCCAGGGCTGCCCTTACTTTTACTCTGTCAATGTGAGTAAACAGAATTCGACTTTAATGATTCCCTGTAGTTTCAGGCAGAATGACAAATGCGTTGTGCCTCTAAAGCAGTTCTTTAGGTGCCCTCAGTTAATATCCGTCTGATTTAACTGTGAATTTTATTGACAATATTTAGCTCAGGATGCAATAATGTGAGGTGACTGTCACATAAAAGTCGATTTGGGGCTACTTCTGCTTAGATATAGAAGGATTAACTAGGGGTAAACTTCCTTCTAGAATCCATGAACTCCGGCTGACAGACAGTCACCGAGAATGAAGCCACAAGGAAAGCTGATCACTGCTCCATGAACCAAAGATAAATTTAGGTCTTTCATAATGCACTTAAACTAATTTCTGTATTCTATTTCAAAGTTTTGCACATTTAATCAGAAAACATATGCATTGAATAATTATCTTTTACTGACTGTGTGAAATGCAAATGTTGAACGCTCAAATGAACCATTAGAAATAAAAACCAATGCATCAAACTATAATAGATTCAGAGAAAAGTGAACAAGACTTAGTGCTCAGAATGCAATCATGCATTCAAATTCACTTCTAAGAATAAATATGATACTTTTTATATGAGCTTGAGGAATGATTTATTTAATTATTTAATCTTTGTGGTGATAATCTGATGATATCTATACCTATTCCTGAAGAACAACATGTATTTTCACAGAGGGAAAGATTCCCTGAAAAATTTAATTTCCTCTGTAGGGAGAGAATGAAAGTATCTTTTTTTTTTTTTTTTTTTTTAGCATTGTTTCTTTCAAATCAAATATGAACCAGAGATTTTTACCAGAAATCAAGATAAATAACTGCTTTGTGTCAGAAGAACATAAAATAATATCAAGGACACATTCTGCTTCTTTAGATACTATTAGCACAGAGCAAGTCCTTTAGCATACATGTTGAAATAGAGGAAAAGCAGTTTATCTTTTATAGTACTTAATTGGTAAAAATAAATAGCAATGGCCAACCAAATCTTAGAGACTCTTCATTAAAAAATACTGAAATCTATAAATTCTCATCTCTAGAGTAACTGTGTGTGACAAAACAACAGCTCATCCAGGCTCCAATGCAACAGTGATACAATAGGATCAAAGCCTTGCATTTAACAAAGAAAGTGTATCTCCAATTTCTAGAAAACACTGGTATATTTCATGTTACTCTAAGTATGAGATATGTGTCTTGATTTTTGACAGTTCATAATTTGACAGCAGCTATTAATCTAAGAAATAAATATTTCTGTTAAAAGGGGCCTTTGCACTAATGTTAAGTCTGAAAAATTATGGTGAAGAGCTGAGTCACTGCTGCTGAGGATGCAGATGTACATAGTCTGCACCAGGCTTTTCTAATTCTGAACTGTGTGTGCAAAGCATGTAGATTCTAGCTAGTGGGTTCACTGACCACTTGAAAAGGACTTACTTCTGGCTAAGAGGCAAAAAGACCAGGGGAAATGACCTACCATTTATTTAGGACCTACCATGTACAGTCATTGTCCAAGGTTGTTTATCATGTGATCTTGCTTTTAGTTCTCACTGCAGTGCAACAAAGCAAGTTTTTTTTTTAAAAATTAAGCTCACACACAGTACAATTGAGTGTGTGCATACGATTCCATGAGTTTGAACATGTGCATAGATTCATGTAACCACCATAATCAGGATACAGAACAGCCCCATCACCACAAAACTCCCGTGGATTGACTTTTTGAGGAAACATCATCCCTCCACTTTCAACTCCTGGTAATGGCCAAGTTGTTCTCTGTTACTATACCTTTGACTTTTCTAAAATATTATATAAATGGTATCATACAGTATATAACATCTGAGAGTAGCTTCTTTCCGTTCATTTGCGATTCATCTGTTTTAGTTGTATAGGTCAATACATAGTTTGTTCCTTTTTGTTGATGAATACTATTCCATTGTATGAATATACCACAGCTTGTTTACCCATTCACCTGTTGAAGTACATTTGGGTTTTTCTTGTTTTTGGGTGATTATGAATAGCGATGCTATAAACACTTATAAGGAGGTTTTATGATAGAACTTTTCATTTTTCATGATAAATATATAGGAGTGAAATTACTGGGTCACATGGTAAATGTTTTAACTATATAAAATGTGCTTAATTGTTTTCCAGAGCAGCTGTACCGCCCTGGACTCTCAGGAGGTATTTGTGAGAGTTCCAGGTGCTCTACATTGTCAGCATGCAGTAGTCAGTTTTGTTTTGAGCTGTTCTGATAGCTATCAAGTTTTATCACATTGTGGTTTTAATGAATTGTTAATGGCTACATTATTTTTTTAATGTTGAACATCTTCTTTTGTGCTTATTTTTCATTCTTATATGTTTTTTGGTGAAGTGTCTGTTTGAGTCTTTTCTATGATTAAAAAAAAGTATTTTTTCTTGTTTTCTTTCTGGAGTTTTGAGAATTCTTTATGTATACTGGATACAAGTCCTTTTTTAGACAGAGGGTTTACAAATATTTTCTCCCAATCTGTAGTTTGTCTTTCATTCTCTTGAAAGTAGCTTACATAGAGCAAACGTTTTACATTTTGATGAAGTCCAACTTACCATATTTTTAAATGGATTGTTTTTGATGTCATGTTTTAAAACTCTTTGCCTAAAATCTTGGAGATTTTCTCTAATGTTTTCTTCTAAATGTTTTATAGCTTTTATATTTTACATTTAGATTTATGATACAATTTGGGTTAATTTTGTGTTTGGCATGGGGATTAGGACATTAAAAATTGTTTTTGAGACACGATCTTGTTCTGTCACTCAGGCTGGAGTGCAATGACATGATCACAGCTCGCTGCAGTCTTGACCTTCCAAGCTTCCATGAACCTTTCCCCTCAGCCTACTTAGTAGCTGGGACTATAGGTACATGCCACCATGCCTGGCTAGTGTGTGTGTGTGTGTGTGTGTGTGTGTGTGTGTGTGTATGTGTGTGTATGTGTGTTTGTGTGACCATGTTGCCCAAAGTGGTCTTGAACTCCTGACCTCAAGTGATCCACCCAACTTGACCTCCCAAAGTTCTGGGATTGCAGGCATGAGCCACCATGCACAGCCAATAACAATTTTTAGAAACATATGCTCCAATGCTATTGGTTTAAAAATACTATCCTTTGCTGGTGAATTACATTAGATTCCTGTCAAAAATTAATTAGTTATAATTGTGTGGGTCTACTCTGTTAAAGGGATGGAACTATGAGTCTTTTTGCCAATGTTACATTATCTTGATTATTGCAGTTTTATAGTAAGTCTTTAAATTGATTAATGTGAGTTCTCTGATTTGGTTCTTCTTTGTTAAAATTATTTTGACTGTTTTAATCCCTTTTCCTTTTCATATAAATTTTAGAATCAGCTAATCTGTATCTACAAAAAATCCTGCAGTGATTTTGTTTGGAATTATGTTAACATACAGATCAATTTGGGGAGAAGTAACATCTTAACTATGGTGAATTTTCTGATTGTGACCACAACACAGTATGGCTTTCTGTTAATTGGGTCTTCTCTGATTTTTTTCATCAGCATTTTGTAGCTTTCATGATACAGGTCCTATATCTATTTTATGAGGTTTACAACTAAGTAAGTGCATGTTTGTGAGCAGTAATCATAATAATGGTAATAGCTCACTTTCATAGTGCTTGCTCCATTGCAGGCTCTTTTACACATATTAACTTATGTAATTTTCACAACAAACTTATTATGTAGGTACTATGATCATCCCAAATTTTTAGACGAGGAAGCCTAAGCACAGAGTATCAGAATGACTTGCCTAAAGTCACAAAGCTAGATAGAAGGTGGTAGTGCCAGAATTCAATTATAGCAACATGCTTGCTCTAGCATCCATGCTTTTGGCATTTTGCTTTCCTGCTTATAAGAGTTAATTGAATCAAAAAAGAAGGTGGAATTATACTTAGAGGCAGACAACGAGTATTAGCTAGTCAACTTCAGAAATTCATGGTACATTCTCTTTTGATTTCTTCAATTTCAGAGGCTGCAAAATAAAATACTCAACTGTTCAGTCATCATTGCAGCTAAGGTGGCCATGTAAGATATTTCTTATGGAAGTCCTTGGAGAAGAATTCTCATTCTGAAAAAAAGGAAAGTCTTCGGAGTAGACTTCGGAAAGACTTTGTGTTTCTCCCAAAACCCTCACCTAATCTTTCTACCTGGATGAGATGCATGCATGCAGCTCCCATCCTGTGATCCTGAAGATGGGAGACAAATGCTAAGTAAAAGTGGAGAGAGGGATAGATCCCAGATCCCTGATAAGATCCTTGAATAGTTAGCTCTGGGTTGTCTACAGCTGGGCCTTTTGTTATGTAAGAAAAATGTAGCTCTGTTAGCCTAAACCATTACCATTCTAGGTTTCTATCACTTGCACCTGAAAGCAAATCCAACTGATACATTGGGAGAGTGTTTATAGTGAAAGAAGCACTGAGGAAAGCTGACCCAAAAAAAGGAACCATGGAAGAAAACCAGGGAAGGAGATTGAGAAAGAATGATCAGGGAGTTTCAAGGAGAACTGAAAGGTGTTGTGTTAAGAAATCAAAGGAAGTATAGAATTTTTAAAAGACTAGTGATAAAAATGGCAAGTACATCAAAGAGATATAATAAGATAAAAGCTGAAAAGTATACATTGGGTATAATCATTGAGAGGTCTTGGGTGACTTTATTAAAAAAAATTCTGTGCGTTGTTGAAGAAAACATTTGATTGCATCGTATTGGTGAAAGATGTGCAAATGTTAAGGAAGTAAAGACAACACATGTAAAATAACTTTCTAAAAATTTTGGATGAACCAAGGAAGAGATGTTGGAGGGTAGCTAGAGGAAGAGAAATTCAAAGAAAAACTTTTTTCCCTGCCCAGTTGTGAGTGACTCAAACATGTTTATAGGCTGGAAAAGAAAGAGCAAGTTAGGAGAGCAGGGAAGTATGATAATGTGGAGTCCCTCTAGAACTGGGAGTGAACGACAGATTGGAAGAGACGCTAATCTTAACAGAACTGAAGGACTCTTGTCCACTGAGACTAGAGAAAATTAAATAGAGAAGGGTAAGATTGTAGTTAATTCTAATGATAAGAAAGCAGAAAATGAAGAGAGAAAGAGATTATGTCAGAGGGCTAAATTTTCTAAATTACAAAGAAGCCAAGAACATTCACTTCAGTTGTGCAGGTAGGGTTCAGAAGAACGTATGAGAAGAGTAGTAGGGATTTAGCTCCTGAATGAAGGGTGTCTTTGTCCATTGTCTGTTGATTATATCAGAATATCTGAAACTTTTCTTTATAAATTTCAGGAATGTGAAAATTCATAAAGAATCTGAAGGAGTCTGAAATCTATTAAAAAAAAAAGAAATTTACTTCTTACAGTTATGGAATCTGAGAAATCGAAGGGCGAAGAGCTGCATCTTTTGATGGCCTTTCCATTGGGGACTCTGTAGAGTCCTAATGTGGCACAGGGCATTATATGGCAAGAGGACTGAGTGTGCTAGCTCAGGTGTCTCCTCCTCTTCTTCTAAAGCCATCAGTCCCATTGAAGCTCCCATCAGAGCCCTCATGACCTAATCTCCTTTTAAAGGCCCTACTTCTCAATACTGCCACATTGGATATTAAATTCCAGCATGAGTTTTGAAGGGGACAAATATTCAAACATAGCAAAGGTAATCAACAAAGAAGCTAATCAAGGGAAACTAAGCATGATTGGCTGTGTGGAGGGACATTTATAGTCCAGGACTATATACAAAGTTTTGTATTACTGGCTATTTGTCCAGGTGTGTGCATTTCTACCAGCAGTGAATAGTGACCTGGGCATGAGGGGAAGAAGTTGAGCTGTGGCAATGATCCGTAGTTATTGTCCTTTGGGACTTTACTGGGAAGGTGTGGGGCAGCAAAGAAGTACAAAATATTAATGCTGACGAGACAATAAAGTGGAAGTTCATCAAGGGAGTCTAAGTCTACAAAAGGGAGGGAGGCCACGAGGCATGTGACAGCCTGGAAAAAAACTAAAGCACAATGGGGTTGGAGTGTGGCTAGGAGGTCAAAATCAGGACCTATAGTGTTAACAGCAATGTGAGAGTTGGTAAGTTAGGAGGTGTGGATCATCGAATAGACAAGTGCAGTTAAATGCTCATTAGGGTGGACCAGTACCGGACAATAAATAGAAAGATATCCTCTGAAAGTGAGTGCCAAAGTTCAGTAAAGTGAGTCTTCAATAGAGTTAACATAGTCCAGTAAATAGAAAGTCAGTTATTGAATGGATTAGCTTCATGGGCATTGAAATCTAGGATGACGTATAATCTAGTATAGCACATAATCTATTATTGAGTTGCATCTGAAGTAATAGAATATATTTATTTATTTAATTCCAACATGTAAATATTTCTATAAAAATCTCCATGATTTTCAGGATTTCTTCCACCTAAACCATTTGTTATCTTTTGACATAAAAGTAGAGTGAGAGAAAGGATGGAAAGGCATGTTGAAATCAGATTGTAAAAGTTGTTGGTTTATCTCAGTGTTTCTCAACTTTTTCTCCCATTATTGCTTCCCTAAGGTACTTTTTCTATATACATTTTTTCTCTAATCCTACCCCCTTTATTCGCTCATGAAAATTTAATACCACAGTTATATTGTATATCTGTTTATGCACTGTATGTATGCCTGTTCTTTATAATAAAAGGCGTAAGGACTGTCTTACCTCCTCTCCCCTCCCCCAAACAATTTTTGCCTCCTTGGGAGCAATTGCTCTATTGAGAAGAAATTTCCTAGGTTTGGATGTTACTTGAAAGGAAATAGGAGCCCCTGAGCATGTCTAGGAAGGGATTGATATAGAAACGTTGGTGTGGCTTCTCTTATAATTTAAAAGATCCTCTCTTTTGTAGAAATTAAAGGATCATAAATAAACTCAAGATTACATCAAAAAGTAGCATTGACAAATCTCTCACAACACAGTCAGTCACAAGACAAGATTTAGAAACAAAGGTAAGGCCTGTTTCAGGTAGAACTATAGAGGCCTCCTCTGCTTGTCTTCTTCAAAGCCAAGTACTCAGATTTTGCTCTGCAGTACCCTCTGTGGGTAGATGTGATCCTCAGCATGGATCTGGGGGCAGGGGACAGCCAATAACTGACATCTAAGGATGTCAAAGGGCACATTCTGAGATGGCATCCCTATAAAACTGATGGCCTTCCTCTAGTGGCTGGCTCAGAGGTACAGTGAGGTCCTATTCATATCTTTTAATTTGAGGACAAAAATGGCAGGAAAGGGAGGGACAAAGTCTCTAAAGAATGTGTCTGATTCTCTTGGCGTTACTGGAATAAGCTACATAAAGGTCAGAGTCTTCCTCTCATGATAATCAGGGATAAGAAAGAAAGACCACAGCCATGGCTCCGTCTATGCCCAGGATGAAATTTGGAATAAAGACAGATCATTTTATTGCATTGTGAGTAGAGGACAACAGGTGCTTCATTTTGTTTTCTTTTAGTGTAACTTGATGCCCACTGGTTTTCCCCAAAGCTCAAATGCCATGGATTATTGTGACTAGGTGGGCTATTTTTTTAAAGTCCTCTAAAAAGATATTGAAAGAATTCACTATTATCATTACAATTTCAGTGTGTAAAGGCTTCCGGGAGATGATAGTATCAGTAATCATGCCAGAGAAGCGTATAGAAAAGGTCATTATCTAGCAAACTCTTACCTGGAGGAAGATTAGAGATTTAATCTTTGCAAAATGCTGACCCCAGGCTCAATGGCCCTTGGAAGAAAAAGGGTGATCCTTGAAACTGGAAAGTTACTTTTCTTCAGCCTCTCAGCAGGCTGATCAGATTAAAAGACACCTTGACTTTCTGGTCAGCCATTGCCACTTCCTGAGCATAGGCAGAGGATTGCTATGTGTTGGGTAGAAATAGGTGGTGCCACAGAGAGGCCCCCTGAACCAGAACTCTTTATGAAGGGGGAAGAGTTTCCTTTGTTTGGTCAGAGTTCAAAACAATTCGCCATGGAAAGTTGTCCTGAGAGCCATTCTGCTTCCTTTCTGCTTTATATCCATCAAGGGTTTTCTTTTAGATAGAAAAGAAGAAAAGCTTAAGAAAAAGAAAATGTTCTTGTTCAGTCTTTTCTTTGCATTCTAGTGGAGCTGTAGTTTTGACAGAACTAGGTTGACTTGAGAAATGAATAAGGAAAAAATGGTTTGCAGAAAGATATCAGGTTCCAAAGGGCATGTGGAATGGCATGGGAAAGAGGTTGAAAGATGACAAGAATGTAAAGAGGACCAATGTTGCTTCAGTTGGGTGTTTTTTTGATTCTTCTCTATCTCTGATTGTCATCCTCAATACAGCAGGGTAGAGAGAGAGGGGAGTAGTCAACTCCACCCCAGCCCAGTATTTCCACCAGTTCTGCTTAGCCCCAAGGTGCCCCCTCTTGATATGGGGTGGGAAAGGGATGAGGGGCACAGAACTCACCTGTGGTAGAGAGGAGACCAACTTTCTAAAACCTTTTGAGGGCATGTGGAGAATTAGAAGGGCTTGGCAATGGAGACTTGTGAATTAGAGGTAAGAATAGCCAGGTAACAGAAACAACTGCTTTGAGTTGAGAAATCCATAAATATGAAAACTTTGGGAGAAGGGGCTCATATCATCAATTCTGGACCGGGTGGAGGAAGGGAGTGAGGACTGAAACCAATGACACTTTGTACTTTTCAAACAAACACACACAAAGCACAAAGTTTGAGTGTTTTCACCAATGTAATCTAGGTTATCTGCATATTAGGAACAGCCTTGAAAAGTGAAAAAGGGAGCCTGTATTGAAAACAAGGGACAGATTTCTCCCCTTTGCCTTTGTGTGCTTGGGGAGTGCTGCTTGCTTTGCTGTATCTTAATCATGTTGCCTTGGCAAACTCCCCTCCTTAGTTTAGTCCACCACCTGCTGCCTTCCCAGTCACTCCTGAGCCTGGCTGCGTGTTTCTGCAGTTCAAGGGCAAGGTGAGGGTTCATTACTTAATGCCTTAGAAAGTCAGACCCTTCCCTTTTGTGCTTAAAAAACAAAGGTTGGCAATTAAACTTCAAAAGTCTTGAGGCTGGGCAACAATAAATAAAAAAGATTTAAATGAGAAAAACAACTAGGTTTCTACTTTCTCAGAAAGATCGGACTCTGTGAGCTGATTCTCATCCATGTGCCCTGTTGGCTCTCATTTCCCAGAGGCCCATCCCAGTCTCGACATTGATACATTCAGTTTTTCAGGACAAAGCACTGCTGTCTTTGTGAGCCATGTTCACCTGCCAGCCAGCTGGGAACTGCCCCACTCAAGGCCAATGAGCAGACAAACCAAGTTCTGAGAAGAGGTGCGTCTGGGTGTTTTGCCCTCTCTCCACCACATGAGGCTGGCTGTATGTTCCAAGTCACTGCATGTTGAAGAACATTGACTCGGACAAGATTTCATGGCAAGGTGAGGGTTCTCCCCCTCCCTTCCAGTCAGCCAGCTAGACCTTACTACCAAAAGCAAACTGTGCAGTCATAAGTAATTCACTTAATCCCTCTGGATCTCAGTTTTCTTCCTGTAAAATGGGCATATGGCTATCTGCTCTGTCTTCTGAGCAGCTTATTAGGAAGGCCAAATGAGGCAATATTTAATAGCAATTAGAGACGATTTTTGAGTGCAATGTCAGGAGTATGAAGAGAATATTCTACCTGCCCATCTCTCCTTCCTGAGACCTCAGACCTGAAATATCTTTAAAAGGAGGCAAGCCTTAATGCTCAGCAACAAGATGACATTGGAAGTGGAAACACTCCAGGGATGAGATATACAAGAGCAGACTTATACCTAGGAGTGAGTGAATATATCAGTGATGTCTCTGGGAGCCAGGTTTGATGGAGGAAGGAGAGAGAGTGCAAAAACTCATGCAGTTGGTCCACAGATAGGGGATATGGGTGCATGGGGGAAAGGCAATGATGGGAAAAAGCTAAAATTCCAGAATAAACTGCAATATTTTACTGGGAATGGATCCCGCCATTCAGGGATTTTCTTCAGAGGTACAGGTTGAAATCAATTAAGAGAGAAGAAAGACATATTTTACCCTATTCTGCTCTTAATTTTATACAATATAAAGAGACAGCTTATTAAATTCAACCAAACTGCAGACTCATGAGCATGAAGCAACGTTCTTGACACTGAATCTATGTCACTGGCTGTTCCCTGCATTTTGCTTATTAGGACGTGTCCACACAAATAAATTCAATGTGCTTAATTCTCCAAAGCATTGCTTGCCTGACGGTTGTGGCTCCCTCTAATCCAGAGCTTCCTAACCCCTGTACCACTTCACAACTGTGGGCTACAAGGAGGCTACATATGTGCAAGATGGCCAGTCCCTCAGCAATCTGCAGCTCTGTGAGGTATGGGGCAGCCTCTTGCCTCACGCATCCTGTTGCTGACCATAATGAGCCATACCTTTATTATACTAATTTGCTTGTACCATTGTGTAGGGAAAAAAAAGTTGGAAAGCATTATTTGAATCTGTTTTCTACAATATCTAAAGACAACTTTCTAAATGAAAATCCTATCTCATTATTATCTTTCCATGACTCCTTATCACCTGTAGAATAAAGTTCAAGCTCCTCAGCATTTATGAACAATTCCTGTATGATCCGGCTCCTGCGTTAGTCCCTAGTCCTGTCTTCTGGTCACCTCAAGCTGCTTGCTGTTTCTTGAATGCACTATGTTATTCTTAGCTCTACTTTTTGTACATGCTATTCCCTCTCCTTGAAATGGCCTCCTTCCCTAGTTCTCATGGGGATGTCCTCCCTTCCTTTAAAATTCATCTTTCATATTTTCTCCTCTGGCAAGTGCTTAGGCTCTGCTAAGATCACCATGCTGCCTTGTACACACCCATCTTATAGCCCTTATCTTACTGCCTTCACTTGTGCCTGGCCCAGCTGTTTCACTGTTATTATTAGCCCCGGGAAAGCAGGCTCTGTATTTCACTCATCTTGTGTCTTAAAAATTACAGGTGTTTAATGAATACTTACTGGAAAATAATTAATCCATCTATGATGGTAAAGAGAAACAATTCGGTTATAGAATGAAAACTGATTGACAATGATTAATCACAAAATTAATATTAATAGTCATCACCTTTTATTGGGATTCTACCCTGTGGCAAGAACTATTGGTAGGCTTTATCTTCTTATGCTGTAGTCATTCTGATAATCCTACAAAGTAAGAACTACTATTCCCAATTTTATAGGTGAGGAAAATGAGGTTGAGTGAGACCAGGTGACTTTCATGAATTCACATAATTTCTTAACAGCAGAGATGAGTACAGAGTATTCCTGACTCTGATGATGGATCTCTTTCTCCTCCCAACCCATGGATTTCAAATGAATACTGAAAATATTTTAAGTACACATTCTTTACGTGGACACATGAATATTATGATCATGAATGTTTTCTGTCAACCTAGAGGCGCCTAGTGCAAACATTATTTCTAGGTATGTCTGTGAGGAGGCTTCTGGATGAGATTAATATTGGAATCAGTGGGCTCAGTAGATTGCCTTCTCTAATGTGAATGAGCATCATCCAATCTGTTGAGGGCCTGAGTAGAACAAAAATGTTGAGGAGGATAAATTCATCCCTTTTGTTTCCTGCATGCCTGCTTGAGCCGGGACATTGTTCTTCTCTTAACTTTTAACTGTGATTTATATCAATTACCCTGCTTCTCAGGTCTTCAGATTCAAACTGGTACTATACTACTGGTTTTCCGGGTCTCCTGCTGGCAGATTGTAGATTGTGAGACTTGTCAACCTCCACAATCATGTCAGCCAGTTTCTCATAGTAGATTTCTTCCTATATGTATGTTCTGTTGCTTTAGTTTCTCTGGAGAACCCTGACCTAATACAAATACATATCCATACCTGGGTGTATTTGTCCTCTGTCTCTTACATGTCTTTTGCTGCTCTCACTCCTTATTCTTCCCTACTCTGGCCAACTATGCCCAGCTTAGAGTTCTGGCACCTTTAGATGTGGCTATAAAGTAGGCAGAAGTTGGCGGCCCACTGAGTTTCAGCTATGTTCTGCCTATAATTCTCCTGCCAAGAGTCTCTCATGGAGAAACTGAGCATGGGAGTTTTCAAAAACAGAAGCAAAACAGAACAAGGTGTGTTTGTAATGGGAGAGTAAAGAGACCTGCATTCCTGCAGGGTGTGCTTTTGAGAACACTTTGAGCAGCAGTGGAGGGGTGAATCGTGGCCTGGAGGCAATGGGAATGAATGAGAATGAATAGGGTTGAGAGGATATGCTCAAGGGATAGTTAAAAATGAGTCAAACGTTTAGATCTCTAATTGGGTGTGAGTCTTTAAAGAGTCCTTTATATATTCATTCTCTAAACATATATAACTTAATATGTGTCATAAGGGGAACAAAGGGACAGTTAGGACCAAATTCGTACCTTTGCAGTGCTAATAGTCCAGAAAAGTAGATGGCATTAAACACACCTGATGGGTTTAAAATGTCAGAGGAGATGTCTTCACCAAGGGAGGAGAGGGCAGAGGAAGCATATCTGCCTAGGATTCTGGGCATGAGATGGGGAAAGGTATGCAGGGAATATCTTGAAGATCCCCATAGATAAATGTGAGTATATTTGGCTGCGCATAAGGAGGAGCAGAAATTTTCTGGGCCAGAATGATGAGCATTGTGTTCCAGGCTAAGGGCAAAGTTGAGAACTTTGATGAGGCTGGGACCAGTGAGCAGCTTGGTGTTGCAGGAGCAGAGTGGGTTGGGGACAGAGGAGAGAGACAACTGAGAGGGGAGCTGGTGTGAAGAGCTGCCTTTTACGCTCATACAAAAATGTGAACTTTCTACCATGAGAGATGAAATCTCCTTTAAGTGTTTTAGCTGGGTTGGCGAGAGGAGATGCCATGGCCAAATTTATGCTCTTTCATACAGATAATTCTGACTACAGTGTAGAAACAGACTGCAGTGGGCAAAGCTGAGTGGTGAGAGAGCCTCCCTGAGGTCAAGGGCATGGAGGACACAGTGGTTGTTCTGTTCATAGAAAAGGTAGGGGACTGGGGAGACAGTGTGGTGAAACAGGGCATGTCCAGTTTTAGCTATGTAGACAAGGCACACTTAGAGTTGGTCCAATAAAGAGACAGCCACGTGCCATGGAACGTTTCCTGCACCTACCACAATCCTGCATAGTTCCATATCACATCTTCTAAAAACCTTCTCCAATATCTCAGAAATTGCTTTTTACTTTACGCCATTATACTGGGGAGATGGGAAGCAACTCTGCTAAATTAGGAACATGAAAATAAAATTTTAAATTGGGAAAAGAGTAAGGTGTCCTGTGAAAAAGATTAGTCTTTCCCCTTCTAAGAAATCAAGCCAAATCTGTTTCAATGGGACTAGAGATAAAGAATAAGAAGAGAGCCATCCAGAATGAGAGCTTGGGCTGTGCAGGTGTCAGGTCATGTGAGAGCCTTTGAGAGGCAGGGTCAGGACAGTTGCAGGAGGAGGTCAAGAGGAGCGCATTCGGGAGCAGGGTTTGCATATGGATATTTAGTAAACTGAGTCACACAGGATTTCTCATGTTTTTAAGTTGTTTATGCCCTTCATATTTAATATGTCATTACCCAGTAACAACAGCCTGCATTAACATGATGCTTTCTATATGCCAGGCATGGACCTAAGTGTATTTACCTCTGTTGGCTTATTTAATCCTCTCAGTATCCCATGAGATATGAACAATCTGCCTCATTTTATAAGTACAAAAACTGAGGCCCAGAGCAGAGAAATCCTGGGAAGTGGCAGTCTCAAGATTTAAACATGGTCCATCTGGCCCTAATGCTGACTCTCTAAACCACTTAATATACTGCCTCTGCACATTAAAGTTAGTGAAACTTTATGTGAAGAACACTTGAATTGTAAATCATTTATTTCTAGGTGGGGATATTACATCAGTCAATACTCCATAAAAGTAAATCAGCTGGTACAGTTCAAGGGAAGGAAGGGATGGAGTTTCAACATCTAGTTAGTTGTTAGTTGACTGCATATTTGTCACCCTCATCATGTTTTCAGCCTCTCGAGGATCAAGAATCCTATTTCCTTTGTTTCCCTGTCACAGCTGGTAAAAGATTTTGCCAAAAGTACGTGCTTATAAATGCCTATTAGTTAATTTTTCACAATTTCCCACTCTTGTCAGACTCAGTAAGCTGCAATTTCTCCCACAGTATGGAGTTGCTGCTGGGTGTGGCTGTCCAGCCAACATTTCCAGCCCCCTTGTATCCAGCTGGGGCTGTTCGGAATTCTGGCAATGGAATTGGGCGGAAGAATCACCCAGACAAACGTAGACTTTGTTGGAAGGAAAATTAATTTTTTTTACATGAAGCCACTGTAATTTAAGGGAGCTGCTTGTTACAGCAGCTAGCCTACCTTTATTAACACACAGTGGTTAATAAGGGTTTTTAAATGGAAGATTATGAATGGAATAAGTTCTTTAAATGGAAAACTGGAGCCCTGCTTTATGTATGGCCTATGGCCATGTGGCTTGACTGTAGGCAGAGACCCCCCTGGGGGCTTGGCTTTGTCTGGATTAGTTCAGTTGTCATTATCTTGTCCTTATCAAGCCATTAGGACACGTGAGAGCCATGTTCTATGTGTTGGAGAGAATAGCAGCCCCAGAGCGCTTCTCTGACAGACAAAGGGCCATTGTATAACCAGGCATTACTTTATTCCTTCCCAGTAGCTGTTCTGCCTCCTGAGTTCTTTTTTGGCCTGCCCTGTAAGGGAAACAGGTGAGGGAAATTTTTGTTTTAATCCACTGGCCATTCTTCTCTCCAGGTGTTTTCGCCTTTAAAATGCTTTTGGTCTTTGAATTCGGACCGATCATCCTTTTTGCCAAAAGAATAATCATCTACTTGCGGCTCAGCTGGTCACTTCATTTCTCCAGTCGGCTGAGGAAAGTATTATTATTAGACAATTTTTCTTCTCTCTAAGAGGAAAGAGCAGTGATTTGTTCCTCTGTTCAGGTCTCAAAAGAAGGTGAAAAATATACTTTTACTGGTGGCTTTTGTCTGAACAGCACGCACAGTGGTGGAGGAAGCCGTCATTGCCTGAATGGTGGGTTTATTGATTGAGATCATATATGATGGGGCCTCTCCTGACACAGCCCTGCAGCTGGTGTTCCCCATGGCTCTTCAGCAAGGGTCCATTATGAGTTTTTACAGAAGACTCTGGGAACCATAATGGCTTAGTTGGCAGGGAAAATCTCCATATTCTTTATGCTTTCCTACTGAGCTCTGCTTCTACAATGTCTTTTTAATCCTCTCTCAGTAATTATTTCTTACTCTCCAACAGTACATTGTCTTTACAAAGTGATTCCTTGTGAATCATCCCATGGGATTCTTACAAAATCTTGGTGAAGGAAGTGGGGCTGACGATATTGCCCCTAACTTATATAAGAGGGAACTGAGGAAAGATCAAACAATTTACTCAAGGTAACACAGCTTCCAAGTGACACAGCAGCAACTAGAATCTCTTATACATTCTTTTCACCTCATGGTGTCACTTCTCATGGAATGTGAAATGAATGCTTTGGTTATATACGTGAACTTGCTTTAGTTGGAGTCCTACAACTCAGCAAAGAGAACAATCGCATCCTAACTATTACATTTCCATTCACAAAACTGCAACCAGGTATGACCACAGTGCTTCAGGGTAATGTATATGTATTGTAATAGACAGTAAAGTTGAGTAAGGGAAATGCCATTGTTTTTTCTAATAGAATACACAAATAGAACACACACGCAATAGAACATATAAGTATTTATGATGAAACAGTCATGTCTGGGACTTGCTTTAAAATTATGCAGTAGAGGAGGATTTGGGGAAAGTTGGCAAACAGAGATGAAACAAGATGAACCATTTACTGATAATTATTGAAGCTGGGTCTTAGGAACATTGGGGTTATTATGTTACTTTTTGTACATTTTTGAATATGTTAGAAATTTCAAAACAAAATGCTAAATGTATAAAGATGCATTGACAAGTAGAGAAACCCATGTATTTGAAGTCTTTAAGCAGAAGTAGCAGATCACTTTGTGAGTATGTTAAAGAGAATTTTAGGTGAGAGGATCCCTGCAACCACTAGAACCAAATGCTGACTGCCATTTAATTTTTATTTTGGAGAGAGAAACTTCCCAATAGTTAACTAAATAACAAGGATAGTAAGACTTTCTTGCCCCTGTAAACTTTTGTGAACAATGCTTTATTAAATTTTTAGATTGCACTAAGATATTTTTATGAGCTGGTCATGCTGCGTATTTGAAAGGTACATCAGTACAAAATGGGTCATTAGAGATCCAGTCCTGAAAACTTTTATTCCTGAGACAAGTCCCAAATGCTCAGTTGGGAGGAAGCAATTGGAGGGAAAACAAGAGCCTCCATGTATGTGGAAGGGAAAGAAAATGGCCAGTTAACAGACCATGTATGAGGAACAGGCAGAATGGGAGCCAGGGCAGGGCTCTAGGGGTTATGACTAAAGGGTGACAATGGAGACACTGTGGGAAGGGTGTTCTTCACTACCAGCCTTGACTACCAGGGACCTTGAGCAGGTGACAGTACCTCTCGACATGTGAGGCTTCAGGTCCCCAGAGCTAGTTCTGCCAGACATTAACACATTGCTTGTCCCACTGCCAAAACACGATTGGAAATCTCTGGCAGATGGCTGCGTGCAGCTCTGTGCAAGTCTGGTAGGCACGCAGGGAGAGAGGCTGAGCCCTAAAAAAACTAAATTCTAAGCTCCTATGAGTTCTTATAGCCTTGGTGCTGGAATTTAAAAGGATGATTATTAATGAAAATAGTGAATCCAGCAACATACCCACCTTATGTTCTAGGAATCTGTGGATTTGCACAGACAAGAAGAGAGCTAATGTTAGCTCAGCAGGTTAATACACGAGATTTAAATGAAAATATTCGAATCTTTTTTTGTTGTGTTTTGTTTTTCTTTTGCCCAAATGCATTTTTCCCTTTTACTTTAACCCATTAGAACATGATTTTGTTCATTTTTTCATTTTCCCTGTAAACAATTTTAATTAAATTGAATAATCCTATTAGAGACATAGCTTCTGGTTTTCTATTTTGACAGTGACATTTTTGTAGACAGTGGTTTCTGAACTTAAACTGTGCCCAAAAAGGCCTCAGGACACTTTGAAGGAAGTCTTGGCACCCAGGTACATAGACCTCCACAAGTGCCAGATGTGTTGGCAGTAAACGCTTGCCCTTCTATTGATCATCAGCAAAGTTCCTTAAATGTTTTCATGCCCATTGCCTCCTGTCATCCTCAAATGACCTCAGAGTTGTCTCAAGTGAGCCTTGTCACCCTCATGAAGAACATGGAATAATTAAGGCTTAGAGAAGTGGCAGTTTGTCAAGAGCTCATTTTTCTGGCTTCCAGGTCACACCAGCAAAGCATGCTGCCTCTCCACCTGGCAGGATGGTTATCCTCCCAGCCTCTCTCACTGAAGACTTGCTTCCTAGAAAATCTATCTTCTTACTCCACTCCTTGGTTGCCACAGGATGACACAGAGACCACTGCGCAAACAAATGACTTTGGCATTCCAGCATCTCCACATTGCCAGATCTACCACCTGCACTTAGGGAGGCTTTGCTGGCTTTCACACCACAGGGCTGAGCATGATCTAAATGCTAAACATGGTGATTAGGGACTTATCAACTCTACATCCCAGGGAGCTTCTGTGAACTCACACATTCATTCTAGACCAAAACAGTATTCTCCCAATGCATTGCTTTTACATAACATGTCAGAACCTACTTGCTAGGATTTCTTTTGTTTATAAACCACAGTCTTGGCCATTGTGGAAGTGCTTCAGAGAAAAAAAGAATGAATGAGAAGGTTTTCACAATAACTGGAAGTTCCGTCTTCAGACTGGCTATAATACTAAACAGCCATATAACCCTGAGTAAGTTAACTACTGTTTCTGAATATCAGTTGCCACAACTATGAAAAATAAACAGGAGAGTAAGTACCCTTGTAGAATTACCGTGTTACTCAAAGGGGTTAATATGTGTGAAAATGCCTTGGCGAGTGTAATAAAGACAATAGCAACAATCACAGTACTTTTATACTATTGAAGAAGCCAGAAGTTAGGATGGTTTATCTTTCACTCTGCCTTAGAGAAACTGAGGCACCCAGAATTCAAATAAAAGCGGAAATTGTTGGGGGAGCATTCAAAGCATACTGGGCTCAGAGATGAATATTGTTACAGTGATCATACAACCTTTGATTGTGGTCGAATCAATGTGGCATGAGGAAATGAGGATCCTTTGAAAGGTAAGACAATATACAGAAAAAGCGATCAGTTCCCAATGCTGAAAAACAGAGGGCTAGAATTTGGTTTAAACCATTTGGTTAAAAAGTTGTTTGGCCCCATGCCTGGCCTCAGAACATGATCCAATGAAAGCCCAGTTCTAGTGGACAAGATTGTGCATGGAAACGAGCTGGCTCTCTTAAACCTTAGAGTGGTGTGTGGAGAAAACCTGGCATACGGGATGAAAGGGAGAGAGAAGAAGGACTTGGTCACTTGTATGACCCTTCACAGGATCCAGCCAGGCCACCTGGAGACACCGCAGCAGAGAGAGAATGTTGCATCTGCACACATCTCCTTAATACTTCTGGAAATGTTTGAACACCAGCTCTGAACACAGCATTTTTTACATGTGAAACACGTCCCTGAGATGCTTACTATTTTCTCACACCTAGGTCAA